>NC_134461.1:46381542-47013487 GCF_047948215.1 Lycorma delicatula
ATAGGCTAAAACTCTAGAACCAATGAAAATAAGACTTACGGTACGGTACTATCGTTGAAAAGCTCTCAATGAGAGCTGATTACTATCTCAATGAGGCAGTTAAGAAAAAGTCCAAAATCCAAATTTTTATTGGATTTTGGGCATTTTTGCTCCAGTCGATTACAATCAAAAGAGGAGGTGGACAACTAGATGTTACAACAGACCTAAAGCCAAAATTTCAACATTTTACGGCTAATCGTTTTTGAGTTATGCGAGATACATACATACGTACAGACGTCACGCCGAAACTAGTCAAAATGGAGTCAGGGATGGTCAAAATGAATATTTCTGTTGAAATCTGAAAACCGAAATTTTTCGTGATAACAAAACTTCATTTACTTCGTACAAGGAAGTAAAAATTTAAGTAATGGATATTACATGCTCAGTACTGTATTTTTATTTTATCCAATATTCTCATTTTTAATTGTAATATTCGATAATATTTTAATTGTATTAAAATATGTACTAAACTGGCACTGATTGTTTTATAATTTTATTTTCGAAATAACGCGAGTATAACAGTTGCTTAGGGATGGCCGGGTTATAGCGGAGTTGTGCTGTATTAAGAATAGTACGTGACATCTCCTCTCTCTCTCTTTTTTCTGTTTAGCGTTTGCAACTACCATGTAAGGTGTTACTTCAGGGGATGAATGAGGATGTTATGTATGAATATAAATGAAGTGTAGTTTTGTACAATCTCAGGTCTACCATTCCAACCCACGGATTTGGTTGGTCAATTGGTGAACGCGTCTTACCAAATCAGCTGATTAGAAAGTCGAGAGTTCCAGCGTTCAAGTCCTAGTAGTCAATTATTTTTACACGGATTTGAATACTAGATCGTGGATACCGGTGTTCTTTGGTGGTTGGATTTCGAAATTAACCATACATCTCAGGAATGGTCGAACTGAGACTGTACAAGACTACACTTCATTTACACTCATACATATCATCCTCATACATCCTCTAAGTATTATATGTAAGGTAATTACCGGAGGCTAAACAGGAAAAAGGTCAACCATTCCTGAAATATGTAGTTAATTGAAACCCAATTATCAAAGAATACAGGTATCCAGGATAACTGTTACTTTTATACGGATTCAAATCCGTATAAACTCTCGACTTCGAAATCAGCTGATTTGCGATTATGAATTCACCACTACACTATGCCTGCGTAAGTCTACTTCCTACACAGGATTGGACAACAGGGTTTGACTCGGAATGACCTTTCCCAGAATTCTGTCTAAAATTTTCAACCAAACAAAACAAACATTATTGTACATACCATAAGTAGTAGGTAAGAAATTTTCTTCCTAATCATAAGTTAATATTAAAAAAAGGTACAATAACAAATTTAATAATAATGGAACTAATTATATTAATACATCATAAAAAAAAAGACTTTAGCTCAAAAAAAAGATAATACCTTTTCATTTTATACCAATTTCAGATATTTTTTTCTTACTAGATTTACTAGACTAGATTTCCTTACTAGATTACTTAAACAATCTGAACCTCTTGCAAAAAATACATCATTAACATAAACTTACTACGACGTCTAAATTTTAAGATTTCGGAAACGTAAGATTAATAAATCATTAGTATAAGATTAAAAATAAAAAGAAATTAAATTAATTTAAAACTTTAGGTCTTAATAATTTAATAATTAATTTCCAGCATTAGGTAATTAAAAAAATCATCTACTCACCAAACTGAAAATGTTAACAAAAAAAAAAAAAAATACTGTACAGAATTTTTTAAAAATGAAATAATATATTAACAAGTAAACACAATACTAATGTGGAGAAATACTGATCTTACAATTATTAGATATTCGGAGTTATCAGAAATATATCTGACGTAAAGATTTAATAGAATGCGAATACTGATGACTTAGATTCGTATGTAATAGGACAACAACTCGAAGAATTATGGGTCTGACACATGAGAACGAAGATCCATTTAATGGCATGCAACAACGCGGAAGTTAGAATAAATCATTCTTTGAAAATTATAGCTTACTCTTATGTAACTAACCCGTCGAGAAGCTGAAATCCCACCTAATCCTAAATTAGCTTTAGTTTAATTATCCTGGAGATTACAAAATATAGTGTCTGTCTCTGCATACAATATTGAAAATTTTGGGTTTCAGGATAAAATTGTAATTTTTAAAATTATTAGAACATATCGTTGAATAAAAAAAAATTTATCTACAACAGGTGGAACAAGTTGTTCTATCGAAAGATTCTACACATTTTATTGCCAGAAAGCTAGCAATAATAATAAATATAAAAAATCTCATATATCCAATAATAATGTAATGTACCTTAAATTTTTAATAGAGAAGTCTAACGTCTTTGGAAAACGTTTACTTATCCCTACTACGGCGATCGTAGTATTAAAAATTTGTTTACTATCGAAAATAAATGATTTAACATAAAGTAAAAGTTGTAAGATGATTTAACAGCACGTAAGATAATTTCAATAGAAATTCATAAATTATACGGTAAATTTAAGTTCAAATTTGTTAAATTTATAATCAAAAAAGTAAATTTTCCTTTTAAAGTTTTATCGGTGGTAAATTCTCTATAACAGCCTAAGGATTTAAATTAAATAAAAATAAATCAATAAATAAATAAAAATAAAACTTTAACAGAAATCAAGAGGATTCCTTAACACCAATCAAAGTTTAATTATTATTAAAATTCAATTAAAAACACGTAATATGTTTAAGGAATCATTAAATTATTAAGATAAACCTATTTTAATTAGAAATACGCTCCCGTATTAGAACAGTTACAATAGATTTTTAAAAATCGGGCTAGTTGTACTAAAGGTTCGAGGTGATGTTTCAGTTTGTAAATATACAGAAAACCAAATTGTTAGAAAACTGTACAGTAAATCGTTGTCAATTCATATAAATTAGGAGAATGTTCAATCAAAATAAGCTTAACATTAATAAAGGTAATATTTTCCCCTCAAATGGCTTAAAAATTATAAGCCCCGAATACTGTAAATAAACGAATTTTATTGTTATATTAACAACAATTTTATAATTACGTTACGTTTTATTTCAACAAAAATTATTTATAATAAAAAATTGATATTTTTTCTGATCCTTTTTAGATATTAATATAATAGAATTGCATCATTTTAATCTCAGAAAACGAAATAAAGGCTGACATAATCTCTAATAAATATATATATATATATATAATCTTTACCTCAGATCCACATCGCCTGTCAATCGAATAATGTATTAATTCCGTTGCTTAGATACACGCTCACCATAATTCGTAATAATGAACACAACATTAAATATTAATTATAGTAATTTATATTTTATTATTATTATTACATAATCAGTAATATTTTGACAACTTCAAGCAATTAGACCTAAACAGATATTTAATTATTGTCACAACACTAACACAATTTTTAAACAACGAATTAACACCGGTCATTTAACACGAGCGCACGAATCTGTATTACAGTACCTGACAGGTAAAGAAGCGGTAAGCGACTGGACTGGAGAGACAAACAGCTGGCTAGACAACACAAGTGTAGTGTGTGCGAGTGTTTTTGACATTGGAGGGAGGGGAGAGGACGGTGAGGTTAAAGTATGGAAGAGGGGATGTTGCTAAGGGGGGTAGAGACGTTGTTTAAACATGCAGAGCTCACTTCATCCTAACAGCTTGGAAGCTTTTGTTTTATCTCCCCCACGGTAACTTCATTTACAATATTTTATAAACATATTACGTTGAATGTACCATATCCTATAAAATACATAATTTCTTTTCTTTTGTTCATTAGGAAAATATTATTTGTACGCACAGTATTTTAATAATATAAAGGATGTTGACATTACACGACAACGTCAAATGGACAATAGTTTTTGTTTAAAAAGACTTTCATAAACACATTATTCATCTACGTATTCTGATAAATATTCGGATTTTAAAAAGTAGGGAGGCGGCGAAAAGCTAAAAATTAGTAGGTTGATCCATTTCGAATATTAATTTTTTAATACGAACTGGAGTAAAGTGGAGAATTGAGAAAAGAGAATATGAGGTGTCTTTCTGTTATGCGTCTCGTATTCTTTTTTTTTTTTTTTTATGAATAGTTTGTTTTCCTACATATTCGCTGAAATATGAAACATACAAAACAAGCAATTTTTCACTCGGACAGTGCGAGTTTACAGTAAAGTAGGACAACTTCTAACTCATGTACTTGTGCCTCTCAATAATACTTTAATTATGTCATCCAAAAGTAGACTTTCCTTACGGAGAAAAGAGTAACCTATGACGTATTTTTTTTTTGAAAAATATACTACACACTTAACTCGCACATGTAACATACATCTGCGAGTTATTGTTTTTTTGTTTACAAAAAAACAATACAAAATCGCTATACAAGCCAAGAAAGGTAACAGTTTTCCAAAATTATTTATCTACGACATTATTTAACCGTTTAATATTATGATTTAAATTCTATTACACCATTATAGATAAATAAGCGAGAAAATTGATAGTTAAATTAGAAATTTAACTCCAAAAATTGATACTAACGAATGGGGATTTTCCGCTAGTAATCGGAACATTCCGGTGCCTACCTTTTGGTTATAGTTCATTATTTAATGAAGAATAACAATCACATAAATAAAAGAATCTAATATGGATTCTACATGACTTCCTTGTACGTCTGTTAGATTACATATACACATTTTTTCTGCACTTCATTTAAACTTATTTCATTTGAATATGAAATACGATACTCCAATTCTTTAATAAAAGTGGACAGTTACACAATTACTAAAATATTAGCTTTAATTAACAACAAATATTTATATAATTATTAATTCAACAATCTTAACTGAAATAATAGGTTAGAGTAAAAGCCTTTTGATTACTCTTTAAATAAATTGTTTACCTAATAATCAAATAATAGAAATTGATTATTCTACACCGTAAGGTCAAAATTAATATTTGTAATCAGGATACAGGAGTTCACTAAATAGAATAGTTTAAATATTAATAACTTTTATTTATACGACACACCATATAACGAAACTTAACTTTTGATATTATGCATATAACGCACAAGTGAGAAAAAAATTTCAACAATCACTTACAATTCAAATATGTATTTTATTTTTCTGTCAAACAATTACATAAAATGATTTTTTTTAAATAACAATTTAAAAAATTTTTAATATTTTTAAAAATACAATTTAAATTTAAATTTTAAATATACAATTTTTATAAAAATCTGCTAAGAAAATCCAAAAATATTACGATTCTAAATTATAATTTTCAATTAATGTTAAATAATCTGATGTTTCACCAACTCTATTACATATGCACGTATGTAATAATGCCTATTAAATTACATATACACAGTTTTATAAGTATATACAATTTTATTTCACTAATAACTTCCTTCTGATTTTTTTTTTTTTTTATTGTTATTATTGAATTATTTTTTGCTGTAAAAGTTTTTTACAATCACGGATTAATGATTATTAATAAATCAAAATATTTAAATTTAAAAAAAAATATGTTAAAAAAATAAATTTAAAAAGTTAAAGAAATAAAAAAAAGATAAAGTCTGCGATTCGAACCGATGTTCCTTGTAAGATCCAAATATTTCATTAATTAAAATTTCCTTTGGATATAACTCTGGAACCAATGAAAATAAGTACCACTTATAAAATATCGTTGAAAAGCTGTCAATGAGTGCTTAATACTGAAGTTAAAAAAATCCAAAATCCAAATATTTTTTCTTGGATTTTGGGCTTAGTTGAATACTTTTAGTTCAGTCGATTGCAACCAAAGGTGGGAGGTGCACAACTAGATCTTACAATAGTCCTAAATCCAAAATTTCAACATCCTACTGCTAATCATTTTTGAGTTATGCGAGATATGTACAAATATACATATGACCACACAGACGTCACGCCGAAATTAGTCAAAATGGATATTTCCACTGAGATTTGAAAATATAAATTTTTGGCGATCACAATACTTCTTTTACTTCGTACAAGGAAGTGAAAATATATATTTCACATCTATATCAATATATATATATATCAATATATATACGCGATATAGTGATATATATTAATGTAACAAGTATACACCTGACCACCACAAGACATGTCCTAACGAATCGGGGTTTTTTTTGCAAGTGATCGGTACTTTCCGGAGCTAAGCTAAGGGGGACAAACACACACACACACACACAGACCCGCATACAAATGCCCTTTATTAGGGTAGGATTGTAAGGAAGATACTTCCAATGAAAAATAAATGTTAAAATTAAAACATATAAATATTTTTTTATATTTACGTGTTAAAAGTGCAGCGGTGTATGCAGCAAATATGATGAAGTTACAAAATTACTGTAAAAGAAAAGGGAATAGAAATTACATTAAAACAAACAAACGAGTGATGAAAAAATAAGTCGCTTTCCATTATTCTGAATTATTATTTCAAATGAGAAATCAATGATAATCTTAAAAACTTTTATATGGGTTTGAATAATAGAATGTGGATACCGGTGTTCTATAGTGGTTGGGTTTAAGTTAACCACACATCTCAGGAATGGTCGACCTGAGACTGTACAAGACTACACTTCATTTACATTCGTACAGATCATCCTCTGAAATAATTACCTTACGGTGGTTCCGAAGGCTAAACATAAAAAAAGAAAAAAGATCATCTTAAAAAGTTAAATCGATAATTGATTTTAAATAAACTTTGTTTTGTAATCCTTCTTAACTACACATTTTTTTGGGGTTGCAGATCTTTGCCGTTACATCAGTCAATGATTGATTACATAATTTGAGATTGTCGATTAATAAATACTGAAAAAAAAAAACAATTCACTATACTTCAGAACACCCACGCGAAACTCCTAAAGCTTTGACGAATAATTTAGCTAGAACGAACCAACACACTTTCGATTTAATTTTAATATGCTATTGCTTAATATTTGATCATTTTTATCATGTAAAAAAAACCTTGGCTGTACTGATTAATTCGATGAAATAAAATTTGTGCTGGTTATATATTTTCTAGTTATTTTTTTTTTAAGTTTTATAAATTTCGAATTGAATTGCATTCAAAACAATGTCTTTTGCAACAAAATTTCAAGATTTGAAATTTTCAGCAAAATTAGTGTAGTTGTGATTTTCATACATTATATGTCAGCTTATAAGTATGTAAAAAAAAAAAAAAAAAAAATATTATGCAAAATATTTCTATTAGTCAAACTGGAAAAGCAATTATTGAACGATTTAAGAAATAGTTTTTGATTTAATATATCAGGAATAAATTATTTATTTAAACACAAAAAATTAATATAATGATAAATGGCGAACGAAACAATATAACATTTGCTTTATAGTAAAATTAAAAAAAAAAAAATTGTTTGGAGAAGAAATTAACTTTACTTTCCTTTGGTGGAATTAGAAAATTCTTTTAACAGCTCTTCACGTTTGTGTTGAGGAAGGCGGACGATCCTATACGGAAGTAAAAGGACATGTGCAAAAATAAATACGGTGTTGAAAACGTAGTTTGTTATAATACGTTGGTTATCAACTTTTTATTTTATTGCTGTAACGACAAACGTTAGGAAATGTATGCACTTCATACTTAACAGAAGGATTGGATTCCGTATTACATAATGGCATAAATTCGGAACGAGTCTAGGCGTTTAATAAATACAACATTTTTATCCAATTATCAATCTTAATAATAAATAAAATTCTGTCAAATAGATGGTTCAACATCTCAAGGAATAATTTTCTGAAAATTTATGTGGATGTAAAATAATGATAAGACCAACGATCGAAGCCACTTGTAAAAAATTAATTCTAATCACTCACTAAAAGTAAACAAAGGTGGATGCAGTCAATTTATTGTACGATATAGTTATTTGTTAAGACTAATGACGAAGCACTCGATGCTAGTTAAAATAAAGAAAAAATAATAAAAATAAATTGGTAGATTACTCGTCACCTTAATGACGAGTAATTTACCAATTCAGTTCGGGTGAATCTAGACTATTCGTCCTTCGGGTATTGAGAACTGATTCAGGTTCTCCATCATACATTAGGGAGACGTCTTTCGGGAAATTTCTATCGAAAATCGGAGGGCCCCCAGAAGGGATCGAAGTTTTGAAAAAGCGCCCGTCTGAATTGGTAGATTACACCATCGCCATCTACTTGTTTAAATATATTCTAATATCTGTTACGTCGGATTTTTTACAACATCGAATGACGAGAGATTTAAACAAACGTAACATACTTAAGTATTGAAAAGGCCAGAAATTGTAACGATTAAATTAAGAGATTTACAATAATTTTATATATTTATTATACTACACAGATATTTAATGTTATTCACAAAAAGAGTATTATATCTTCCTAACTATTATTTAAAAAGATCATTAATTAACAGTTTGTTTTAAGGAAATTACTTTAAAATTACGTATTTCCTAATCATGTTTGAAGTTATTAAATAATCAATGCAATATAAACTCTCCTTGCAATGAAGAAATCAAACTGCAGAATTTTCTAACAACTAACGTTAATAAAAAAATTTTGAAAATTTAAGTCGCAATAAATTGTAAAATAAATGTCAAGTTAATATCATTTAATAATAATTAATAATTTTTCCTCGTGGCAGGAAGATGGAAGACGTTACGCTTTTTGGAATTGTCATCGAGAAACTTTATTTTTTTCTTCAGTTGATATATTTTATTTATCTTCGACGATAATCCAGTGAATGAGTTCCAGCCTGCACAATTTGATCCCTTGCCGAACTTCTGGATCCAAAATTTCAGATTTCTTTCCTTTGAATATCAGCCCCCTTAAACGGTGATATCTTGAGTAATTTCTCCTTATTCATGCGCCAGCAGTATCTTTCTAACATTATACTTAAAACATTTTCAACAATATCCGATTCCTTAAATTAAGTATATAATTCGATTTTATCTTCAATATACTCTTTTATCAGAAAAAAATTCTTCTCGTCATTATTTTCTCTTTTTTTTTAAGAATCCTAATTTATATACACAGAACATTAATTTTAACTGATAAAATTCCAGATGAAATTAAATATCAGTGTTTAAATCACCTCCATATAATTAAAACAGTCATATTTATTTTTTATACCTATCTATAAATGTTCTTTTGTTTTTAATAGGAGAATGATCCTTCAGCAGTAAATGGAAATTCCACAGCATTATATGTGTCTTTTATATTTCTTGTACTCGCTTTAAATAAACTGACAGGTTTTGAACGAAATCAGCTTTGTAAAGTATAAGAAAGAAATCAGACGTAAAATTTATAAAATAGATTGGTAGCGCATCCCCTCTTAGTATTCGATTCCGGCTTAAATTCTTTTTTATTCATACAGAAATCATGATGTGTTACTATTTTTAGAATCATATGAGAGTAAGAAGAATTCATAAGTTGTATAAGGATGAGAAAAGGGGGACAATAAATCGTTGAAATGTGTGAAGACTTCCGATACAAATTTTGACCCTTCAAACACAAATCTTATTTTCAACTGAAGAAATGTGTTAAGAATATTTCAAAGATTTTGTACTATTTTCAGTTCCTTTACGTCTTCCTATTCTTTATAAAAATAAAAATCAGCGCTTACGCACAGCCGCACGCACACATACAGACATATACACTTCAGAAATAAGCAATACAACAACGACGACCAATCCTACCTACAGATTTAAAAAAAACATGTTATTTTTATATCAAATACTGTAGTTACGGATTTAGGACAGTTTACAATAGAAAGAATCTATTGTAGCAGTTACTTTTGACTTTGATCTTAATTCAATGTATAATTGTGAACCAACAAACAATGATTATAGAAATAAAATATCTGCTATATAGAAAAGTTTAATTAAATATTAAATAATAACCTGACTTTCAAATAGTTGATTAATTAGAGGGTTAAATGGAAAAAAAAAAACAAAAAAAAAACACTAATTCAATAATTATGTAAAGCGCTGTAACTGTTACATGCGATATCACACGAAGCATAAGTTAGTAAGGAAATGACACAACAATTAACAAGAATAAGAAGCAGTTCATCTTTACGAAGGGAAGTGAGGAGTAAAGCGTTTTGTGTTTTTCATTAACTCTACATGTTGCTGCAAGTCAACATGCCAAGCAACCATATGTAAGTGACTGTCACCTACAAGTAAATTATTCATTCGGGTGACTGGCTGTATAATTTATTATCATTTTTCTTCCTCAAAAAAAATAAAAAATTAAAAAAAACTGATTATAGCTTCTTGTACATCAGATTCTTTTATGTGTCTTAGCCATAATAAAAGCTTAAACAAATTAATGTAACTCTTTTTCTTTGGTAAAATAATTCATAATATAACAACACTGGCTGACCTCTGAGAGATAAATACATAAATACAAAAAAAATAACAGAAGATTTGTTCGTAAACTGCTATGAATATGTTTTCCTCGTTATATCAAATAAAGATGAGGAATATAACCCGTTATGTAGACAAGCATTTATCCTAAAATTGCATGTATTTGTTGGCGAATGTTTTTTAGTTAAACACATTTGCTAAATGAGGTTTGCCTTATATCTGATTGTGTTTTCCATGATTAATTGTGGGAAAACATTTTCTCAGAATACACTTTGTTCTTAAAAGATTAATATAACAAATATTATAGCCCATAAAACATTTTTTATTCCGTCAGAAGATATCACAGAATATCAGACTTCTATCACAAGATTTCGAGATATAAAATACTAAGAGTATTAATTGAACTGGAAACAATAATGTAGAAAAAATTAAATCTCAAATGGGAGTTCCCTTCTTTTTGGACTAAACTATTTATTATTGTTTACTCACTGATAATGTAATTTAGTATAAAATTTCATTGATAAAAATAAAAGGAAATAGAATTACAAATCATATTTAATTTTAAAGAAAATATATTTTTTAATTTTAAAACAAAATTGTGATTAATATAAATAATAATACATCAGGCGCAGAAAAGAGTAATTGCTGCAGAACCAAAGCCATGTTGGTCAACCGTGAATTAGATGTTGATTGACAGAGAAAAAGACTTAAATTTCAGCTTTGAGGTCAGCTCAGAGAGCTAGAACTTTATTTACAGCAATGATTTATACAAATGGAAGATGCAATATGTAATGTCTACAAAATATTGTCGTAAATGCCCTTAACTAGTAATGTTGTCGTACATAGTAATAACTAGACCTAATAGTGCAGTAATAAAGATGTATTAAAAGTAATTAAGAAGTAAGAGTACATCTGAACCAACATAAATTAGAGTATATAGCCGGCCTCCGTGACGGGAGTAGTAGCGTCTCGGTCTTTCACCCGGAGGTCCCGGATTCGAATCCCGGCCAGGCATTTTGACACACGCTACAAATCATTCATCTGATCCTCTGAAGCACTGTGGATCCGGAGGTTATACAAAAAAAAAAATAGAGTATATCATCTGAGTGTACAAGCATCTGAAACCGACATACAGTTTTGCTTTTACTCAGTACGTTCGAACTAGAATTCCAATTACTGAAGTTATTTAGCCATCTTAAACGAAAAAACATCCGTTCACAGAAATATCTTTAAATACTATGAGACTGGTGAAAAATACTTTTCCGTGCAGGGACAGCATAGTGTTGCAAAAATCAATAAAATGATGTATTATAAGAACACCTGACATCGCACAAAAACCCAATATTAAATCTGTATGCATTAGATTTAAAATAATTACAGACGAATGGCGTTTTCTTCAATATGAAGTCACGAATAATTTTAATAAAATCAGGTATGTTAACTTATTTTCCTATTATACACGAGTATACTCAAAGCCGTAAAAGATTAATTCCGTTTTCATAAACATATATATCACAAAATGTCTCAAATCACCCAGTAATTACGTTTTATTCAAAGCATGATCGGAATTTGAAAAAAATAAAATAAAAGCAATTAAAACTCAAATAAAAGGAATTTACAAAGCATATTCTAATTTTAATCGTTATGTATAAACACGAAAATTAGAATCTGATTTATCGGTTATCAACCAATTTGCAAGAATACAAAATATTTTAATTTATTTCGATAATAATCTGGACATCAAAGAACCTTATTTTATTATTAATCTTTGGAATAAAAATTAAACCATAAATTGTTATAACATATATACATAAAACTATAAAAATAGATTTTATCGATTTTTTTTTAATAATATACAATGACGAAATTACTTTTTAAATATCCACCCTTAAAATATAAAAAAAGAATACTTTCGAAAATAGTTGATGACTAAAAGTTATATATATATATATATATATATATATATATATATATATATATATGAAACTACAAAAAACCTTCAAGTTCTTTGTATAATGTTTGATACCGTTTTTATTTTATGTTTTTATACGCAAAATGTTATAAAATCGGCCTTCTTGAAATGGATTATTTTACTTATCCGGTTTAATGGTGTCAATCCTGAGTCAGTACGCAATATCTCTAAAAATATAAAAGTAAATTTACCGAAAAATAGATATCCACCTTTTAATTCTAATCACGTTTCTTTTTTTTTAAAGGAAAAAAAAATAAAAAAATAAAACAGTCTTATCACTGAAAGGAACAAATAACTTTACCAGTTTTTATTTATTACCTATTAAATTATTTTGTTGATTATTTTTTTTTATTCTATAAGTTTTTAGAATCAAATACATTTAACTGGTAAAATTGGTCATGGTTTACAAGAATATATATATAAATTCTAATACTAATTATTAATATTACTACAAAATATTTAATCATATTTTATTTAATTTTAGAAATTTTTTAACGCTGTTTTCTGTACGTAGACAGAATTTACCTTTCCAAATAAATACCAGCCTACTGGCTGGTATTTATTTACATAATGATACAGTTTCTATTAAGAAACTATACCATAACGTACAAACTTAATGGTTTAAAAATTATTAATATATAGTTTTTTTCATAATAAATAAGTAATATTCGCTAAAAGATATCAAAGATAAAATAAATGACAACTCCTTTATTTGCCTTATATCACTTGTGGAAAGAATAAATCAGTAGTAAGGTCGGTGGTAATGGAAAAACAAAACGAAAAAAACAGGGATTATAAGAAGATTATGCAGTGCAAAAATCCACAAGAGAAGAATATGATGAAAATTTCCTGAAAGTCAATTAATGAATTCAATTAATTTATACGATGGTAGGTCTGAAAAACTTCATTATCAGTGATCCCGCTGACAAATTCATATCCCGCTAACAATTACCCGCCGTAGCTAACGGTCCTCTGCCATTTGAATCAACGTGCCTAGCATTTCTTCAGCTCTCTCCTCAATGTGGTCCAGCATCTTTTCGGCGGTCTTCCGCATGACCAGATGCTTTCAATTTTTCCCTAAATGACTAGTTTCTCAAGATTTCTGCCGAAAATTCTTCTGTCAGTCCACACTTCGAATGCACCAATTCTCCTCCGGTCTTCCACCTTGATGGTTCGAGAATAAACGCCGCACCTGACTAGAAGGAAGACAAGCTGAAACCTCAACAAATCTTAACTTGTATTCCTCGAGATTGCCTTATCCTTCCACGTAGCTGTTAACTTTGTAAGCACCTCCTTCGCAAAGATAACGCTTCTTTGTATTTCAGCCGCGACCTTCAATCTTTTCATCCATTGTGGATCCTAAATATTCGGTCCGCCGTTTCGATTTCGAAACGGCGGACCGTTTCGAAAAGCGTGATACCAACTTTCCAATACCCTCGTCATAGAACGGAGTGTGTGTGTTTTCAGCCATGTTTCTATGCTGGTCTACAGCTTGAAGTCTGTGCCAAAATGTTGTCCTCCTAGCCAGCGTTTCATGTGATCAAAGAGGTGAAAATCGGATGGAGCCAATTCCGGGCTGTATGGTGGGTGAATAAGAATAAGCGGAGAGGAAGGTTGTCATCAGGCATTGTCTTTCTCCATGACAATCCTCGGCCGCACACTGCAGCTGTAACAAAGAAACTCCTCCAGCGTTTTCCTTGGGAAATGTTTGATCATCCAACATACAGCCCGGTACCACGCTACGACAAATGCCTAAATCGAAGTGGCGACTATGTATAGAAATAGCGTAACATGTAAGTACTTGTTACAAATAAATTTTTTTTCATTTTCACTGGGGTTTTAATTTTGTGACCGATCAGACCTTGAAAAAAATAACACTCCTAATTCTTATCATTATCGGACACAAAATTCCAACCAATCGTATTCTTTGTTTTTTAACCAACCATAAGGTGAGAGTAATTTTTATCATTATCGGGCACAAAATTCCAACCAATCGTATTTGGTGTTTTTTAACCTATCATAAGGTGAGAGTAATTCTTATCATTATCAGGCACAAAATTCCAACCAATCGTATTCTTTGTTTTTTAACCAATCATAAGGTGAGAGTAATTTTTATCATTATCGGGCACAAAATTCCAACCAATCGTATTCTTTGTTTTTTAACCAACCATAAGGTGAGAGTAATTTTTATCATTATCGGGCACAAAATTCCAACCAATCGTATTTGGTGTTTTTAACCAATCATAAGGTGAGAGTAATTCTTATCATTATCAGGCACAAAATTCCAACCAATCGTATTCTTTGTTTTTTAACCAATCATAAGGTGAGAGTAATTTTTATCATTATGGGGCACAAAATTCCAACCAATCGTATTCTTTTATTTTAACCAATCATAAGGCGAGAGTAATTCTTATCATTATCAGACACAAAATTCCGACCAATCGTATTCGTTGTTTTTTAACCAATCATTACACAGCCCGGAATTGGCCCCATCCGAATTTCACCTCTTTGATCACATGAAACGCTGGCTAGGAGGACGACATTTTGGCACAGACATCGAGTTGCAGACCAGCGTAGAAACATGGCTGAAAACATAGGCGGCTCCGTTCTATGAGGGTATTGGAAAGTTGGTACCACGCTACGATAAATGTCTAAATCGGAGTGGCGACTATGTAGAGAAATAGCGTAACTATGCAAGTACGTTTTACAAATAAACAATTTTTTATTTTCATTGTGGTTTTAATTTCGTGATTAATCGGACCTTGTAAAAAGCCCTCGTATACAATAGCTGTTTTCCATTATTTTATACTAATTCATATTATATATCACATTCATATTACCTAAATCGCTGCAATATAATATACATTCCATTTGTAACACTAATATAATAGTGATATATAATTTTCGAACGATTATGAATGTAATTATGTAGTATTATTCATAAAGGACTTCTATCCGAGCACGTGCCAACTGGCATATTTGGTAGTAATTTCATGTAGATTAATTAATTAGTTTTATAAAATTACAAATAATTTGAACATATAAAGATACAATACTTTAGTTTATATTAGTGAGAATTTTGGCCTAAAACTCTGATTAATTTAATGAAATAAATTTTATTTGAAAACTTAGGAATTAAGAGAGAACTTTGTTGTTTTAACCAAATAAATTGTGATAGAAAAGTGTTAGGGATGTAGGATGTAGAGGGTATACTGAAATGAAACGACTAGCACTAGATTGGGAATCTTGGAGAGCTGCATAAAACCAGTCAAATGACTGAAGACAAAAAAAAAAGAAAAGAAAAGTATAGAAGACCAATTAAAAGTAACATGCATCATATTTTCTTTAAATGAAACAATTCTTTACATGCATACATTCTTGTTACTCATTAATGAGTTTTATAGTCCTTAATGAGTCTATATGTTTGTACTCATTGAGGATAGAATGTGCTAAAAAGACAATATTAATTAAAATTATCGCAGATAGGCTTGAGCAAAAAGAAAATGTCATTCTGTTG
This sequence comes from Lycorma delicatula, assembly GCF_047948215.1. NCBI lineage: Eukaryota > Metazoa > Arthropoda > Insecta > Hemiptera > Fulgoridae > Lycorma > Lycorma delicatula. Next base: position 46,397,484 of record NC_134461.1, read on the forward strand.
CAGTAAGAAATAATTCCATAATTTTCATTTAAAAATCATAATGTCTAAGAGAAGATAAAACATTCTGTAAAGTTAAGTTCAGACATATACAGTTGATAATGTACATACAAAATATACGATTCTATAAATCATTAAAAAACAATTATAATATTAGTATTTAAAGCAAGTAATTGAGATGGCCGCCAGAAACTGTAACTTTTACGAACAAAAAAACCGAGCATTAACTTCTAGACTCTAAATTACAGCAATTATAATCAGTTAAAAAGCAAACTTCATCGTTAAATTCACTGTATTCTATATTTTTTAAATTTTTTTAAACATTTAACATTTTCTAAAGCAAACTAAAAATTAAATGTAATTTGAACTCCTTCACAAATTTCTATTTATTGTTAACCTCTTTGCGAATAGAAAAACATATAAAACTCTGTTGAAATATATCAACCGTTAGCCCACCGGGCTGGTCTGGTGGTTAACTCGTTCCAAATCAGTTGTTTAACAGCTGATTTTCGAAGTCTGAGGTTCAAATCCTAATAAAAATTAGATGATTTTATACGGATGTGAATACTAGACAGAGGGTACCAGTGTACTTTGGTGGTTGGGTTTCAAATAACCACACATATCAGGAATGGTCGGTCCGAGTCTGTACAAGACTACATGTCATACATACCATTCTTATCTCATGTGAAGAAAGGTTGCTTACTATTCACTAGTTGAACAGATTACAACGTACACATTAGAAAAAATAATGTAGCATATAAATATAGAAAAAATTATCTTTTTTATCTAAATTTCCGGATAGAAATGACATAAAATATTTTATTTAAAGATAATTACAAAATAGATAGCCATCTGACAGAATGAGGACCATAATAAAAAGTAAACTAAGTAAAATGGTGGCGTGAGAGAAGAAACAGGATTGAAAAAGGAATAGGACGCAAAATGTAAATATTTGGTTGGGTATCAAAGCTTCATGTTACTTCACAACACGATGATAGGAACGACGAACAGAGTATTATTGGCACGTGGCCAAACAAGCTTATTGTTAACAATATGGACTCTTTATCGTTCACATATGAATGTTCTATCCAAGTCTTAATGGGATACATTAAAATAAACATAGAGAACGAAAACACTATCGGAGAAGTATCTTAAACATAAATAATAAATACACCAATATGGAGGTAGATATTCTTTCTTACTAAAAAAAAGAAAGAATAAAGCTAGTAATGTAAGAAATGAAACATTTCACTTTGCAGGTGAGTGGATATCAGGAACGAAAAAAAAATAAAAAACACAAAGTAATTTTTTTCTTATATCTTTCCTTTCCGTACCAAAAATAAATAATCATTAATTTGAAAATGGAATTATATTTCATAGTCAAAATAATAATACCCACATATGAATTTTTTAGTTGTTTTGGAATTTTAGAACTTTATTAAATAATCTAATAATAATAATAAGAATAGAACGTATAGTGATAGAAAGAATACAAAGAAGAATTCGAATAGAAAGAATAAGGCAAACTATGTAACAGTAATCAAATATTACTGTGCTTATAATACTCTCGTTGTATCTTTGCCAAAGAGTTTGAAGTTTAAAAATAAGGATAAAATAAAGGGTATTCACTTTATAACTTGTGGAATTTAATTTAATTTTATCATTGAAAATTTACCTTCAAAAGTAAAAATAATTTCTATAAGAAAGCTAAATTTCAAGTAATTGCTTCAATTAAAATTAAATTTCACAATTTAAAAAAAAGTGTGAGTTCCTTTCAATTTTTTATAATAAATAATATGCAAAAAACATAAACGAAAAACCAACAATCCAAAATAGAATCAATAAATCCCGACTTGCACAGAAAGAAACTAATATGGCCTACATACAAAAAGAAGTCCCTCTCAATAAAGACAAAAATTAGACTCTACAACGCAGTAACACGACCAGAAGTAACCTATACATTTGAAACATTATTCAATATTTGAAGAAAAAACAGAGTAAAACAACGTCAGAAAGTGGAAAGAAGAATTCTAAGAATAATTATTAAGAAAAGACATAACGTATATGGAAAATATCGACTTCTCCCTAATGAAATCATATACCAAAAGAACGAACCCTGACTGAACAACATGAGGAAAAGAAGAGTACTGCAGTAGTCTTCCAGTCATCTAGCAAAGCTGACAGAAGAAAGGGTAATCAAGAAACTACTAACCTACCGACAAAATATAAAGTTATAAACTATCTAAAAAAAATTAAAGAAGACCAAAAAGAACTTCAAATTACAAAAGAACAAATTTTGAACATGGAAGAAAAAATTATCCTTAAAAACAAAACTAAAAATCAAAACACCAAAATAAAAAAAATTACAATATCACGTACGAACAGAGATTAGGTCTAAATGAATGAAAGAATGAAATGAGTATTGAGCAAAGAAGAAAAATTCTCAGAAATAATCTTCCCAACATTGACTAGAACTGCTCCAATGATGGTCTAAACCGTATAAAAAGTAAAATAATATATTCACAATTAAATACGTATATTATAATGAAAAAGAAAATATAAATATCATAATGAAACGTAACCGTTATTACCTCGGAAACAAAATAAGTATAACGTTATACTTAGCCCAACCGCTGCTAATAAAACAAGATACCACTTAATCATTATCTTATAGTTACTGTATACTAACTGTATCAGTATGACATATTTTTAGTCACACTTATATTTTCAGTATCACTTCATCAGGGAGTAAACAATATTTTTAATTTCAACAAATAAAAATTCCTGAAACAAGTTTTATATCTGTTAAAAATATAAAAATGACTGCTAAAAAATAAATTTAAAAAATAGGATGTCCGCCCAGCGCAGATCAGTACACGCACCCACCGGTGCGTGTACTGATCTGTATTGGTCTATGGTGAACGCATCTTCGCAAATCAGCTGTTTTCGAAGTCGAGAGTTCTAGCGTTCAAGTCCTAGTAAAGGCAGTTACTTTGATACGAATTTGAATACTAGATCGTGGATACCGGTGTTCTTTGGTGATTGGGTTTCAATTAACCACACATCTCAGAAATGGTTGACCTGAGATGGTACAAGACTGTACTTCACTTACACTCATCATACATATCATCCTCATTTATCCTCTGAAGTAATACCTGACGGTGATTCCCGGAGGCTAAATGAAGAAAAAGGAAGATCATTACACAACAGTGTAATATAGAAGTACAGAGACCCTAAATTTCGGACTACTGCCATTAGATCCGTGAAGGCTTTATGCCAATGTGACTGAGTGTCACGAATATTTTGCATTACAAGGTGAACGTTTTGAACAACATAACTTGAAAAAAAAAATTAAATTCATTTAAACATATTTATTTTTTGTCTTCAGTCATTTGACTGGTTTGATGCAGCTCTCCAAGATTCCTTATCTAGTGCCAGTCATTTCATTTCAGTATACCCTCTACATCCCACATCCCTAACAATTTGTTTTACATATTCCAAACGTGGCCTGCCTACACAATTTTTCCCTCTACCTGTCCTTCCAATAATAAAGCGACCATTCCAGGATGCCTTAGTATGTGGCCTATAAGTCTGTCTCTTCTTTTAACTATATTTTTCCAGATGCTTCTTTCTTCATCTATTTTCCGCAATACCTCTTCATTTGTCACTTTATCCACCCATCTGATTTTTAACATTCTCCTATAGTACCACATTTCAAAAGCTTCTAATCTTTTCTTCTCAGATACTCCGATCGTCCAAGTTTCACTTCCATATAAAGCGACACTCCAAACATATACTTTCAAAAATCTTTTCCTGACATTTAATTTAATTTTTGATGTAAACAAATTATATTTCTTACTGAAGGCTCGTTTCGCTTGTGCTATTCGGCATTTTATATCGCTCCTGCTTCGTCCATCTTTAGTAATTCTACTTCCCAAATAACAAAATTCTTCTACCTCCTTAATCTTTTCTCCTCCTATTTTCACATTCAGTGTTCCATCTTTGTTATTTCTACTACATTTCATTACTTTTGTTTTGTTCTTGTTTATTTTCATGCGATAGTTCTTGCGTAGGACTTCATCTATGCCGTTCATTGTTTCTTCTAAATCCTTTGTACTCTCGGCTAGAATTAGTATATCATCAGCAAATCGTAGCATCTTTATCTTTTCACCTTGTACTGATACTACGAATCTAAATTGTTCTTTAACATCATTAACTGCTAGTTCCATGTAAAGATTAAAAAGTAACGGAGATAGGGAACATCCTTGTCGGACTCCCTTTCTTATTACGGCTTCTTTCTAATGTTCTTCAATTGTTACTGTTGCTCTTTGGTTCCTGTACATGTTAGCAATTGTTCTTCTATCTCTGTATTTGAACCCTAATTTTTTTTAAATGCTGAACATTTTATTTCAGTCTACGTTATCGAATGCCTTTTCTAGGTCTATAAACGCCAAGTATGTTGGTTTGTTTTTCTTTAATCTTCCTTCTACTATTAATCTGAGGCCTAAAATTGCTTCTCTTGTCCCTATACTTTTCCTGAAACCAAATTGGTTTCTCCTAACACTTCTTCCACTCTCCTCTGAATTCTTCTGTATAGAATTCTAGTTAAGATTTTTGATGCATGACTAGTTAAACTAATTGTTCTGTATTCTTCACATTCATCACTGGACCGATTTTGACTAAACTTGATTAGATTACTTCTATATATAACTGAATATATTTAATTGATGCCATTCAATTTTCAACTTCAAAGGTCAAGGGAGTGAGGCTGTAGAGCAAGGTCACCCTCAGTATCACGAGATTTCGCCTGATTAAGGTCATATTTTTCTTAGGCACATTGGTTAACAGTTAAAAAATAACAATATTTGACAGAATGGTTTTTGTAAAATCGCACCCCCATCCCAAAAAATTCTCTAAACTACTACTATGTTGTGACGTCACAGATGATTGGTAAAATTAAACAAATTAATAATTTTTTTCTCTTTTTCTTCTTCACCCCCTAGGCCAGATTCCGCAGTTAAGTATTCCACAGCCCAGGGGAGTGTCCTTTAATCTAATGAGCCTCCGCGTCTCGGCCCGGCTATGCTCTTCCTCGGTCCCCACTCAGGGAGCCGGGGATAGGTCTTTATGCCAATCCCTCTAACGGGGACACCACGAGTGGGGCATCCCCGCCGGGATTCGGTATTTTTCGCTCAGGGGTGGGAGAGTCCCCGTGCCTCATCGCTACCGCCTACTTTCAAGCAACTGCAAACGGCAGCTCCGCAGAAGAATCCCCCGATCCTTCCCCTGAAGAAACCTCGCCATGAACCCTGCAATGGTATTAAAACTCAATGATGTCAAAATGAATAATATCTAAACTCTATAAAAGTAACTGGATCTTGAACTCGTTCATCCGATTGACTCAATATCCGGTGCATTAAGCCTCGCAGCTACACCAGACTGCCGACCATACAACCGAAATTTGTTTGAAGTAAGTTGTGAAATTACGGTAGTTTAGTTAGTGCCGACAGTCGCCACTAGTACCGCCACACCCGTGTGAATTAAGTACGGTATTTATATTGACATACTGACATATTTTCAGAAAAACCCCAATTATTTACTTAAATGAATATTTATCTTAAACAGAAGAATTTGTGTTTTTTTTACAAACATCTAAATAGACGAGTATAGTTTTATAAAAATTTGTACAGCAGTTCCTGAAATTAATCAGAAGATAATTTGTATGAAACACGTACTAATATTTTCAAAATCTATAATAGTATAGCATAAATTAGAGTAAATAAAGAAGAATAAAGTTATATGTAAACTGATCTGTTTGAAAGAAATAAAATACATATAAGATGAACAACCTTGATCCTCATATGCGCAAAATTTGCAGTGAGTAGACGATCGTAAATGCACATTAGGTAACTGAACTTGACACAGATTCAATTAAATCTCACCATTAATTATAATATCATAAACATAAATTCATGTAAATTAAGTACGTTTTTTTTTTATTATTTACGACCGAAGTGGACTTTATAATACAAGATTATAAAGATATTGAATAATCAATTCATACAAAGTAAGATGTATAACCTTAAAAAAAAAAACACTATTAAAAAGTCGTGTTAAATAATTTAATGTCTTTATGTTTATTGCAAATCTACATATAGTAAAAATTATAATTTGGTTAATGAATTCTATTGGCATACAACAAACAAATTATATGAGCTCCCAACGATTGGACACATCTGCAACCGGGTGATTGCTGAAAGCCTGGAGCCGTAATGATTTTAGCGAACTCTTAAAGAGAAAAAAAACTCTTACGAGTAAGTGCAGAGTTTGTAAAAATTGTACTAAAATGTACTGCAAACACGTTTTTGAAATCGATATTATAAAAGAATTTGAGTTAAAACATAAAAATTGTTTTAAAAAATACATTTTTATCAATAATTTTAAAATAATTAGAGATAACTAACCAACCGCTGATCTCCGTGGGGGAGTGGGTAACGTCTCGGCATTTCATCCACAGATCCCGGGTTCGAATCCCGATCAGGCATGGTATTTTTTTCATACTTAAACAAAATTTTCCTGGAAGTACAAGCTTCCAGATATGGTGAATTAATAATTGCCAAAAAAGAATTCTGCGGGCGAAATCAATCAGATATTTACCATCTACCACATTTTCTCACCTTGTAACATAATGTTAAAATAAACAAATGTAACATAATTATTCATTTTCCATAGAAATGTAAATTTAATACATGTTATTTTTGATAATAAACAGCAGAAACCTATCTTAAATTTTTGAAAGATGAATTGTTTAAACCTGGCAGTCATTTGATAAAAATTGCTGAACATAAACGAATTCTGTTAATATTAATTCGATAAATAGACTTATAGAAATATATCAATTATTTAACAATTACATAAGATAACCAACCAATTACTACCCAACCGGCTATTTTCCTCCTCTAGTTAAGTTCCTTTACTCCTTTTAAATGCTCCAAAAACTAAATTACAGGTTAATGAAATGCCAGGAAGAAATAATATGTTACATATCTTTGTTTCTACAATTTAATAATAAGTTTAAATGCATGGTCTCTTTTAAATTTTGGAAGTTGAAGTTATCCCTTTAACCCTTTAAATTTTTGTGAAATATTTTAATTGATAAAAATAATAAGATGTAAAAAACAAAAAGAATGTAGATGCTGATAAAATTCTGTAAACCAAGGTTTAAAATAAATTTACCAATCATATAAAGAATATCAATCAATCAGCAGTTTGTTTAAAATTTTCACCTTTTTTCTAATAATGGCATAATAATAATATGACTTCGGGATTAAAAAAATAACAGAATGTATAAAAAATTAATATATTTCTATATAATTTGAGTGTAAACATAAAACATAAATTAGAATAATCGTTTGTATAATTTGTTTGTAAAACATGATTTTCGTTTTAAACTCAGGAACCAATCTGAATTATTTACCATTGTTTTTAATGAATTTTAAAGATGATTTTAAGCGTAAGCTTATTCAGATTATTAGGTGAAACATAAAGTTTTGACAGAAAGCTCGTGAATTTTACGGCATGATTTTTTCATGCAGCAATATTTTGAGAATTGCAAAGCGTTCGGAAAGTTGCTGTGCAGTATGCTTTAGAATTATGTACTTTACAATTCTATTCTTTCGGTGTTAGATTGGTTGCCCTGAAGGTTCGTTGAGCGTTGCTCAGTAATAAACCGAGTCTTTAGTTGTTGAGTAATGATTAAGCGTGCTTCGTCTTGTTTCGTTTATCGGAATCAGTAGTTGAGAAACGTAATGGTTTTTTCGGTAGAGGAATACATTTTTCGCGTTGAAGACATCTTTCATAAAGATGACAAGTATACTGATTAAGTTAAGAAAAAGTTTCCAAATACATCAATGCAATGTAGTTTGAACTCTTATCGAAAAATTTTGGGCAACAGGCTCTGTTGAAGACCATCTATACTAAACGAACAGATGCTGCTTGATATTTCGGATGCTATGGCCGAAAGTCCATGAATGACAATGCTTAAGTTGGCACAACAACAAGATATCGGACTTGCTATCGCACATAAAGCTGTAAGAAAAGAACTAAAACTTTTCCCCTACAAAGTAATCAGTGTTCAAGAACCAAGACCTATAGATCATGCCATAAGATTAAATTATCGTCAATGGTTTAAACGTTTAAAGACCAAAATTCCGTAGGTTTCCTCGACATTACATTTTTACTGATGAAGCGTGGTTACATCTAGGAGGGTATATTAAATCAAAATATACATAACTGTGGTCGACAACTAACCCCCAACGAATTACACGAACAATCTTTACACGTAGCGAAAATTGGAGTCTGGGTCAGTGTGAAAAGAACGAGCATTTTAGGTACAATCATTTTTTAAAATACTGTTTACAGTGATCATTACTGCGCTGTTTTAACAAACTTCATTAGTCAGTTAACAGAAGTGAAAATCAATCAGGGTTGGTTCTAACAAGATGGCGCCACAGCGCACACAGCTAACAGGTCAAGGACGTTTTTACGAAATACCTTTGGTGAAGGAATCATTTCGAGGGGTAGTGGCCTGCACGATCGCCCCATCTGACTTCCCCAGATTATTTTCTACGGGGGGCACCAAAATAAGCAATGTATGGCAGCAGACCACGAAATGAAAACCGCAATAATGGCATACGTACGAGGCATTCCAGTACATCAGCTAGTTAAAGTGTTTTTAGTTAAAATTTCAAAAATTATTCCTATCCCCAATTTGTAGAGACAATGTTTTTTAATTTATCCGCTGTGAATGTTTTTGTAAAAGAATTCTAGGGGCAATAATTAAAAAGAAAATAAACTTTAAAAAAATTATCACCTTTTTTACTTCCTTGTACGAAGTAAAAAAAATATTGTGATTGCAAAAAATTTAGGTTTACAGATTTCAACAGAAATATAAATGTCATCATTCCTGAATCCATTTTGACTAGTTTCGGAGTACGTACGTATGTATCTCGCATAAATCAAAAACGATTAGCCGCAGAATGTTGAAATTTAGGATTTAAAACTGTTGTAACATATAAGTTATGCAGCTCCCCTTTTGACTGCAATCAACTGGGGCCAAATACAATCAAAAGTGACCAAAAAAGCCCATAATCCAAAAAAGATTTGGATTTTGGACGTTTTCTTAACTGGAGTAATAAGCCTTCATTGAGAGCTTTTCAACAATATATGATAAGTGGTACTTATTTTCATTGGTTTCAGAGTTTAGCCAAATCAAATTTCAATTAATGAAATATTCGGATCTTACAAGGGACACATCTGTTTCAGACATCTCCTATTTTTTTTTAAATTTAAATATATTGATTTATTAATAATTATTAACCTCAGATTGTAAAAAAAAATTACAGTAAATAATAATTCAATAATAACAATTAAAAAGTAAAACTTATGTAAAAATATCATAAGTTATTAATGAAATAAAATTTTATGTACTTTTCATTTTTTTTTTTAAATGTCTATATGTAACTTAATAGCCGTACAAGGAAGTCATGTGGTTTGCACTTGAGATTTTTTTTGACTATTTGCCTTCCACATAGTAATTAAGTTACTGGATGAATATCGCGTAATTTATTTATTTAAAATAAATAATTTTAGGTAAATTGAAATTTTTTTATACTTACGTTTTGAGATTTAAAGTTTTAGAATCTTTACGGTGTATGTGTAAACGTATTGATAATTTCAGATTATTATGAAATATGATAAATCACTAAAGTTTAAAGGGAAGTTTATCAACTATTTTAAAATTATGCACGATAAACTATAATAATTAATCAAAGTTGACCGTTTAATGATTGCAATTCATATCGTTATTTATCGAAATATAACCATAATAAGTTAATTAAATCACTACTTTCTCATACAAACTGTACGTATTAAATAAAATGCATTAATTTTTCAAATCGTTGTTTATTATTTGTTTTCTGAAATAAAGTGTTCCTTGTGCCTGGAAAATATAAGACATCAAAAATGATTTCTCTGTTTTATCAGATTTTACTAAAACACAGAAGAGCCAAAAAGTAATAATTTACATAGTACTTAATAAAATGACAATTTTATGTTCTATTTTAAATAGCTTGTTTTAATGAACTTACATTTTATTATACTTTATTACTTATATTAATAGAATGAAGCTAATTTATAAACCGTTTTAAAATTAAAAACTAGCATATGAATTCATACACATACACTTACAGCGTAAAATTTATTATATTTTCACACTAACTTACAAAATATAGACTCTTGGTAAAACACAAGAATAAAACAAGATAATGTACCCTTAGCGTTAGTTTTCTTTATAAATGAGGTAGTGACTATTCCATAACGTGTATGCCGTCAAATAGGATTAAACAAATGTTATGAATGGTCTAAAGGAAGCCATTAATAAAAGCAGCGAGCGGCATTTTAGAGCGACGACCTTAGAGGTTTACAGAATAGTTCCGCCGTGTTCCTCCTTTCCATAAAAGCAACTAAAACCCCGACCACCCTCTTAGTTTGTCTCTAAAGTCTTTGTATATTGTTAATCACAACAACAAGAACCATCTTAAAGTATATTATTGTTAGATTTAACATAAAACACTGTTATTTGTAGATTAATAAATAAACGAACACAAGTTTCCGTTATAATAACAAGCTTTTAGTTAGATGAAACTAATTAGTTGTTTATTAAACAACTAATTTAGTTGTTTATTAAATAACAACTTATAAGTTATTTATTACAACATTTTATTTTAGCATTTGTTATTAGTATTACAAACTTACCTTTCTTCCAACATAAACTTAGCCGAATAAACTAATTATAACAATATTAAGTAACATTTAATTTTGTATTTATTGTCAGCAAATTATCAAATAACACCTTAACATAGTAATAATAATTAATTTTAGTCTACTTTAAGTAATGATATGGTTTAAATGAAAGAAAAAACAGGTAAAAATATTAAAAATTAAAAACACGGCTGCCAAAAAAACACTGCTCTTTAATGTAGAATAATTATTAATATATGATAACTAAAGAGCGCGCGGGTGACAATTTTGTATATAACTTCTTATTTAAATTTACTTGATATATATATATATTTATTTATTTATACATACATACATATTTATGTAGCCTATGACACTTTCGGTAACGTAGGGATTCCAACGCGGGGCATATATCTAAATCGGTTCAACCACTGAGCTGTTACAGTGGAATAAACATAAATACATACGCCCTAAATACATTACATTCCTTTTTGGGCAATTCGTGTAATTTTTTATGTTAAGTATGTGTATACTAATTTGTCAAGCGTTGCATTATGTTTAATAAAATTAGGTAAAGATTTCACGACAGAGATCGTTATGGGCGAGCCTTTCTTGTGACTGATGAGCAAAACAAAATCTACGATAATTTTTTTAACGATAGACAATTTATTACAATATTGATTGATTACGCAGCTAATTTCTTCTAAAAAGTAATATTAGTAAATATTTTGGTTACAAGACATGTAAGTAATACTGGTTCCTCGATTATTTTCTCAAGAAGACAATAAAAAATGAAAGAGAACGGTTATAATATTTCTCGAACAATTAAAATGAGAGTGATGAATTTCCTTAGTGCTTAAATTACAGTTTAAGTTAAAAAATAAAAAAAAAAACTATACGTGAAGATTACACAAAACTTGAAAATAGATCAACTTATTGACATATACATTAAACACTTTGGAGGGAGGTTGAGAAAGGAACTGATCACACACTATAATCTTAGCCGAGCACCTCTCTTTACTACTGACATGGTTTAGTTAAAAGAACTGACCGTATTACTGGATAAAACAAATCTTCAAAATCTGGCCTTAAAAATACCTCACGGTAAGTATAATTGCCTTCTTCAAGACCACGGAATTGATATTTTTATTACCTTTAATTGTTTCGTAATTTAAAACTCACCTAATAACATTTAATTTAAGAAATTATTATTTATAAATCTAGTTTCAAAACAATAAAACAAATATTTCATTTTGTTAAATAAATTATCCCAAAAAAACACGTCACTGTAGTAAAGAATAAAAGTATTAAATGTAAAATGTATATGTGTGTTTTAGAAAGAAAATTATGAATGGGTTGGTGATTTGTTGAAAAGCTTTTGACAGAATGAGTGACGGAGCAAGGATATTGAATGACAGCTGTCAACAGCGATCGTAAAAATGTACGGTGAAATTCTTTGTGCAAGTCATATAGAATTAACAATGATTACTTCTGTAAGTATATTTTACCTTGTAAAAAAGTCATAAGAAACCTATCCTACATTTACATTTAAGTTATAAGCACACATACATAAACTAACGGTTGGCTTATACATACAAACGCGTAAGGATCCAAACATCACGCAAAGTACATAAAAATAAATGTACATATGTAATTATAAAACTTCACCATAAAACAGATTTAAGAAAATAGATTTATCTTTTTTCAAGACGGTTAATACAAAAAATAAAAAAATAGGTTAATTACAGTAATCATATCTCATGCGGTTATTTATTTTTTAAACTGAATAGAAAGGAAAAAGTACATTATTCTATTAGCACAAATAGAACAGAATACAGACTACGGAGAATATAATACTAGTGCAAATATTTCATCCTGGTAACTCATTTTTATAAAACAAAAAACTGCCACATCACTTGTTAGTGATGTGGCACTAACTCCTTGAGTTTTTTTTTTTTTTTTTTTTTTTTTTTTTTTTTTCTCAATTAAGGATGTTAACAACTCTAAAACGCCTTAAAAAAAAATCATCAAGTTTTACTAAAAACAGAAGCAACTTCATTGTTCAAATTAAATGTTAACAAATATTCAATGACCAATCCAAATATAAGCTTTAATAATTTACGTTTAACTGCCACAAACTAAAGAACAATTGGATACATGCTCAAGGTTCTAAAGGAACACTATTCTGGAATTACGAAGAGAGAAAAATGGTATCTGGAACAGGGTTTAAGCCTTAGTTACTAAATAAATAAATAATTAGATACCACAATTAGGCTGTAGGCAACATCATGTTTCTATGTCACTCCTAAAATGATAAATCATTCTAAAGAATAAACAACATTTCATGCTAAACTTATAAAGGAAAATGAGATGTGGAAGTGTTGTCTCGTGTTCTTTTCCGTGTATTCTAATATAATATTAAACATCAGCATGTGAAACATATCAAAATGTAAGAATATTCATCCATACAATTGATACCTTTTATCTATTCCCCACAAAATGTAGCTGGGTGATAAACGTTATTGATTTAAGAAAAATTAAATTTGACTTCTTGTACCTAAAGCGTTTTACATAAGAGAAATTTATGGAGTAAAATTAGGATAGACTGTGTAAAAAAACAAATTAATTTAGTTTCCAAAAAATAAAAAACTTATATTAAACTAATATAATTTGCCGGCCTCCGTCGCGCGAGTGGTAGCGTTTCGGCATTTCATCCGGAGATCCTGGGTTCGAATCCCTTTCAAGTATGATATTTTTCATGCGTTATATTTGCATATCACACGCACAAGCCTTCAAACTTATATGGCGATATCATCAAGCAAAAAAAGAAATTTATATTATTAAAACAACAACAGCAGATTGAAATTTTACTTCAGCGTAACAATTTGTTTTGTTTTTTTTTAGATTACAAAAAAAGGTTATTCCAACTTGAAATTGCTAAAAACTGCTTATTAATCTTAAAAAATACATTTAATTTTTTGCCAAGCCACTACCGTTTCCACCGGGGTTGGTCTAATGATGAGCCTGTCATCGCAAATCAGTTGATTTCAAAGTCAAGAGTTCTAAGGTTCAAATCCTAGTAAAGGCAATTACTTTTATACGGATTTGAATACTAGATCGTGGATACCGGTGTTCTTTGGTGATTGGGTTTCAATTAACCACACATCTCAGGAACTGTCAACCAGAGACTGTACAAGAGTACATTTCATTTACGTTCATACATATCATCCTCTAAAGTAATACCTTGTGGTGGTTCTGGAGATTAAACAGAAAAGAAACAAAAAGACTACCATTTTCTATATTCCAGAATCCAACAAATTAATTCATCATTTCTTAATAGACAGATTCTAATCGAATAGAAATCATATATATTCGTTCAATCAAATTTCAATTCTTCCTTCAAATATCAATGTTGCAGACGTATGTTTGTTCAGTTCTTTATAGTTACGTTTTATTATTTTTTTTTTAGATATTTCTCATATGGTAAGAAAAAAGTAAAAATTTAACAGGATAAAATTCATATCAACAGATTTCTTTGCGTTATTTTTGAATAATGATTAGTTAAAAATAAGTAAGAATTTGAAAGTCGGTGAACTTAAAAACGGTGTTAATTTTATTTATTTTTATTTTACCAATAAATCTGTTCCGCTTTATTTTGGAAGAAAAAATAAATTAATAAAAATACTACTAATAGATTGTTATATATTGTTTTTTCTTACAAAAATGTAAAATTTAAAATATATAACAAATTCTAAATCTGGATAGAATAACACCTAGTACCGGCGTATAGTGTATACATTGGCATCGTTTCTCACAAATAACATTTAAAATTAAATTATTCATCTTAAATACGAATTATTTTTTGGCTTCCGAAAATGGTGTTACAGACGTTTATTAAATTCTTACAGATTATTTAATTTTATCCATTATATTAAAGTTTACTTTTAATAAAAACCCCATCAAGAAAAGCAAACTTTTATTAAATTGAACCTCAACCTTCAAGTTAAATTAAATTCAGTCAAACGTTAATCTATTTGCGGCCTCCGTAGGGTAATTGGTAGAGCTTCTCGGCCATTCATCGGAAATCCCAGGTTCGAATCCCGGTCAGGCATGGCATTTTCACACCCGCTACAAATCATTCATCTCATTCTCTGGAACAATACCTAACGGTCGTCCCAGAGGTTAAAAAAAACCTTTAAACTACTAAGGATTATAAAATTACATGGTAGTTCCTTTGTAAATGTTTCCTAGAAAATCTAAAAATTGAATATTAACAGATGAAAGGAATGAAGTGACAGGTGTCAAACCTTTTGATGAATAATGAATTACGGGGAATATTTATTACGATAACAAATGCCTTTCAACATTCAAAAATGTGTGGTTAAAATATTTAATATTAAAATAATATAGTATATCCGTACACACACATATATACACAGTGACACACAAAGTACGTAACAAACTTTCAGGACAAGTTCTACTACCCACCAGTTTGGTCTAATGATGAACTCATCATCGCAAATCAGCTGATTTCGAAGTCGAGAGAATTCTGAGATTCAAATTCTAGTAAAGACAGTTATTTTTATTCGGATCTGAATACTAGATAGTGGCTACCGGTGTTCTTTTGTAACTGGGTTTCAATTAACCACACATTTCAGGAATGGTCGACCTGAGACTGTACATGACTACACTTCATTTACATTCATATATATCATCCTAATTCATCGTCTGAAGTAATCCCTTACGGTGGTTCCGGAGACTAAACAGAAAAATAACGGACATGTTCTATTGGTAAAAAATAAAAACGAAAGTTCATAAAAACATAGGATCGGAAACGCTTCGTTAATGAATGTAGACTGACGATAGATTTCGTCCTGCATCATCGGTAGAATTAAATTAGACTGTAATTCTTGGGACCCAAATTAAGGGTTAAATTTAGTTCATCCCTTAGAATTTTATACGAAATAAGAGCGGAAACATTGAAAAATATGTCGCAGAACTGCATTTTTAGTAGTTTTCTACAAATTTGTAATAAAAGACAAAATATTGGGCTCGGAAAACAAAATACTCTATTTCTGGAGTAAAACAACTTCACTAAATGAGTAATAAACAAAAAAAGTTTAAACAAACCTTAAAGAGAATTTGATGCTGAGTAAGATTCTATGAATAAAGCCCAGAGAAATTATATACAAACATAAGGATTAGAAGTTTATTAAAAACAAACCATATCAAAATATTTTAACTAGTATTAAACGAAACAAAATTTTTAATATTACAAAATAAAAGAATTAAATATTTTAGAAAAATAAACAATCAAGATTTTTAAAATATGAAAAATCAAATAAAATGACACATTAAATAAACAATTAATTACCCATCATTAAATCTAATTAAAAATTAATTTTATCAAAATTTGTTGAAATAATTTATTTCATAAGTTGGCTATACTAACAGCTGATTTAAATTAAGATTTTAATTTAAAATCTTAATTATTTAAGATAAATATTGAACTGCTATTTGATTTAAATGTTGAACAGCTATTAACATTTTAATAAGAGAATGGATGTAAATGTATATTTAAAAATAAGAGTAAAATTATTATTAATCTTTGAACAAGAATTATTATGGACGTTGTTTGAAATGAGAGAAAAAATTTTCTAAATTATAATTACTAACACGTTTTATTTCTTAATATTTTATTTTTGATTTCCAGTTTTTTTTTGTTTTTTTTTAATTAATGTTTGTCAATTCTTCTAAACCAGTTTTTAAATTTATAAATATACGCAAATTGAATACTAATAAACATATTGGAATTCAAGATAGAATTTCGTAATTTTCTAATTAATAAATTATATATATATTTATAATTTTTATGAAATGATATGTGAAAAACTGTCAAATTCTAGCTCTGAAAGTCGAACTTCAGACTAAAAAGTAACTAACTGGACGATCAGCTGTACTTAAAATTATTCATTAAATTAAAATGAACAAGATTAATATAACATTTATTTTACATTCTAACACTTTGAAAAATGTAGTTATAGAATGAAAATATGTAGTTTTAGAATGTAAAATAAATAATACATAATTGGATCTAAATGAATTGGTTAAAAATCCTACAAATAAAACTAATGAAAGAAAAAGAATATTGGTAAGTAGCGTAATAGAATAATTGCAAGGAAATTGGAAATAGAAGAAAAACATATCTTGTATCGCTTATTATTGAATGGTGAAGTGAAGAAAGGAGAGTCGACGACTACAAAAGATGTTGTATAAATGAAAAAAAGGAGGTAATTACAGTTATTATAAGTGGACAGAAGTACAAGAATGGACAAAAAGGTAAGTTTACAAGAGATCATTTGCAGTTAACAAGAAAGCTAGCTAGCCATCTTGTGCTAATACATTATGTACTTTTTAGCAAGTACGTCATAACTGTGAACTAAATAATATATTACTATATAAAGAAAAAAGGGGAAAAAAATAAATACACAAGAATCAACAAAAGTGACAACGTTTTATGAGAATATATAAAACTGAGCACAGCACAACTGACAATCGTAAAACCGATCAAAGACAAAATTTTGCTTTTACTACATTACGAACCTAAGAACTGCGTATGTATGACAAAGGCATACGTGCGTTTTGTCAGTGAAACACACACACAGATACATACAAATGACCCATTCTAACCACAATCGTCAATATAAATTTTACCCAGAACATCAACTGCGACTTTTATATGTATACTGAAAACTAGAAACAGATAAATAGCAAAAATTATACATGCAATAAAAGCAATATCGTATGAAATGTACCTTATTTGAAATAAACAAAGCGAAATCAATAAAAAGTAACATTATTATAAAAAATATATAATATTTTAGTTATCAATAAAATAAACTTTTCTTACCATATTAGAAGAAATAGTAAAAAATAGAATTTCTGTACTCACCTGAAAAAAATAAAATATATAATGATATGCAAATAGTGTATGTTAAATTAATTAAAAAAAAAAAAAAAAAAAAAAAAAAAAAAAAAAAAAAAAAAAAAAAATACAGAAAGAGCAAATTTTATTTTATTTTTATAGAGTTAGTTTTATTAATAGCAATATAGATATGATATAGTCGATATTTAAAACTTTGGGAATATAAATAAAGTAAATTAATTATAAACTGATTGGAAAATAAAAACTACACATTTTTTTTACACAATTCCCTAAATAGCAATTATTAAATAATAATAATAATTCACTAGAAAAATATTCTACCAAGAAAAGTCCCACCACATCCACTCATCAAAAGAAAGTTTCACGCTCCCGAGAAAGAAAGGTGGAAGAGGAATACTAGATATTAAAAATCTATGCTGCGACCAGAACGAAAACTTAAGGGATTACTTCCATAGCAAGCAACACCCCTTCTATCAAGCCATCGCAGCGGCAGACCAAAACTACACGCCATTAAACCTAGCCAACAGGACTAGCAACGTAGAACATATGAAAGAGAGCGATGCAAATAAAATTCTAGATTAGGGAAGAAAAGAGCTGCATGGAAGATATCGGCACCGTCTAGAGCAGGAAGGAGTCGACAGAGCAGCTTCAACTAATTGGCTTGTGCAAGGAAAGTTACATTCTGAGACGGAGGGGTTTATATGTAGCATACAGGATCAAGTAGTAGCAACAAGAAAATATAAGAGAGTTATTATTAAAGAAAATATCAACGAAAAATGTAGGCTACGTATGCAACACAATGAAACAATAAACCAAATAATCACTGGCTGTCCGATTCTAGCTCCGACGGAGTACACCAGGAGACACAACAACGTGGCAAAAATTGTACACATACAACTCTGCGATAGATACAAGTTAGAGTTTCAAAAAGGACCCTAATATACTTATGAGCCAGCCTCCTTTTTGGAGAACAACAACGCAAAAATTTTCTGAAACCAGGGAATTGTAACAGCAAAACCCATCAACTGTAATAAGCCAGATATAGTAGTAGTTGATAAATTAGAAAAAGTAACTAACTTAATAGACGTTGCCATCCCATCAAGTAACAACATCAACACTAAACACAATGAGAAGCTGCAGAAATATACAGATCTTGCTTTTGAAATTAAAGAAATGTAGAATCAAAAAGAATTCTATATAATCCCAATAATTATATCTGCGGAGGGAATAATACCATCTACTTTGCACAGCAGTCTTGAACAACTGAAGATCCAGTGGAAGACCCACGTGCTAATGCAAAGGAGCGTGATAATTAACACCTGCCATGTTGCCCGGAAGGCACTTAGTCAACAATAGCCAGTCTAATCTCGTTGGTATAAATTACTCCGAGTTTAAGGAATGTCAACGACAAAAGTAACAGCTGTGAAAGTGTGGGATAATAATAATAATAATAATTAAGTGATAAGGAACATAAAATAATACTTTTTAATCATCTGAAATTGTTTTTTTATAAATCGATATGTACTAAATGTAAATTGTAGGCTTGAGTCAAATTTTTTAACTGGTTCATAAAAGCATTCCATATGAAGTTTCACTGCCATTATATATTTCTTACATAAAAATGTTATTTATGTGGTAAATCTCCGCGAAGATGGCCCATCGACCATCGTATAAAAGTAATAGAGTACCTACTTTTCATTCTGGGTTCGAATCTAGGTCAAGTTACATAATCCAACGAAAGGTTCATCTCCCACAAAAAAAACTACGATAACTGTTAATTTTAATTACTTCATGAATAAATAAATTAATTATTCTGCTTTTTATAGTAAAATGTAATTAAGAGAGTAGAACATCTAATAATTCTTCGCACCAAAAATGGAACCGTCATGCGACGTAATCTTATTTATCAATTTTTTCTTAAATGTAAAGTTTTCTGTAATTTTATTCACCAGAGTTGTTGAATATACATTGTTATTTAAGCTGAAACAAAGAAAATCAAATGCAGATTGATTGAAAATTAAGACCATAGATTGAAAAGTAAGATTTTGTTGAGAAAAAAATGTTTTTAAACATTATTTCAAACTTAAAGAATGAAATTTTCTTTTTTATTATTCAATAAAATTTAATTAAAATTAGCAATTTTTTTAACAAAAAAAGATAAACCGTTTGTAAATAATTCTTCACATTTTCTAGTGTTTAATTTTTTATCGACATTTAAAATCAGTAGGTGTAACAATTCATTTTTACATCAAGGGAAGATTAAAAGATGGACTAGGTCTTGCATCAACTAAATTTTAATGTTATCGATCGATCAAATTTGTCTTCAGCTCACCACTTTGGTTTTAATTAATAAAACATCCTTAATGACGAACCTTGCTTCTACCACAGTTATAAATACAGTCTCATTTTACTAGCAAGGGTTGTAAATATACGAGGTGCGATAATAAAGTTATGAGACTGATTTTTCTTTGCAAGATGTGGCAACCCTGCAGCTTGCGTAGGCACACCATCTTTGACATTGGTCTATAAACTACTTTTAGTCCAAGCGGCACATTGATGCAACTGCTCAGTCGTGAGTTGTGCTGTAATAAGTGAACACGTGTTTGTGTCTCGTCACAGAAATGAAACCGCAAAATATTGCGCAACGGTATGCCATTTCTTTTTGCGTTAAATTGGGTGAAAACGCGACGACAACTTATAATAAGCTTCAGAAGGATTTTGGAGAGGAGGTTATGTCAAGAGCTCAAGTTTTTCGGTGGCATAAAATTTTTAGTGAAGGCAGAACGAATGTTGAAGATGAAGACCGCAGTGGACGACCATCAACCTCACGGACAGATGTCAACTTGACCAGGGTGCGTGAAATCGTACGATCTGATCGAAGATTATCCGTGAAAATGATTGCAGAAGAACTCAACATCGATCGAGAAACGGTTCGTCTAATATTAACTGAAGATCTTGGCATAAACTAAAGATTTGTGCAAAAATGGTCCCCAAAAATCTCACACAACAACAGCAAGAAACACGGAAAAATGTGGCAGCCGATCTGTTAGAGCAAACGGAAATCAATCCAGATTTTTTGAGCCGTGTTATCACTGGTGATGAAGGTTGGTTTTTCAATACGATCCAGAGACAAAACGCAAAAGTTCGTAATGGTGCTCAAAGAGATCACCCAGACCAAAAAAAGCTCGTATGTCAAAGTCAAAAGTGAAATGCATGCTTGTGTGTTTCTTCGATTCCAAGGGAATTGTTCATAAAGAGTGGGTGCCTCCTGGACAAACAGTTAACCAATATTTCAACAAAGAAATTTTAGAAAGACTTCGTAAACGAGTTGTTCGTGTCCGTGCCAACATTGCTGATAATTGGATTCTGCATCACGATAATCCTCCATCCCATACTGCTCTGTCAGTACAGCAATTTTTAACCTCAAAACAAATTTCAGTACTACCACAGCCACCTTATTCACCAGATATCACTCCGAGCGACTTTTTTCTATTTCCAAGAGTGAAAATGGCGGTCAAGGGACACCATTTTCAAACAACACAGGATGTCCAAAAAGCTGTGACGAGGGTCTTGGAGGATATTACAGAAGATGAGTTCCAGAAATGTTACCATCAATGGCAGAAGCGCTGGAATAAGTGTGTGCAATCAGAGGGGAACTACTTTGAAGGAGACAACACTAAACATGACTAAAACGGTAAACAACATTTTTTTCACATCAATCTCATTACTTTATTGTCGCACCTCGTATATCGGTTCCAGATAAATCTAGATAGACTCGTTTTTTGAGAATTTTAGATTATAATAAAATTCACCAACTTTTTTAAAATGAAGCATCTTGACTCGGCGTTTTGATACGACAGCCACTTGATCGTAAACAATTGGATAGTAATTCATGTAATAGATATAAAATATACATCTAAAAATATTGAAACGCAGATGTTTAAAAAGAGGAAATCCTTTAAAACTTATGTTGGAAAGTCAAATGCAGCATGTAATGTACACAATTTGAATCGAATACATTGTAAACGTTTATTTCTCAGCTTTATTATTGAATATTTATTTATAACACAGAAACAACATGCTGACGCCCAATAACAGCCACTGTGTTAGATGATGAATTTTGTATGAAAAATTATTTGTCTCAGCAGGACTCGAACCCTAATAATTTTCCAACATGCTAACTTATTAAAATAATTGGATTAGAACAATATGAAACATTAAAGTCGCTATTGATTTTTTTTCCTTTGGTGTAAAACGTTTTTGTGTTTTACTCTGTTCTTCTTGAGATATAGGTCTGAGACCACTTCAATTTCTTAGATAAAAAATCATAAGGAAGCACCACTTAATTTTCAATATATATATTTGTATATTTTGAGAAGTTTTATTTCCTACACTCCAATTAAAATTATGATATAAAATTGATCTTTTATACAGATAATAATAACACATTAATAATAATAATGTGAACACGATTGAAATTACAGATTCATTCAATAAGAACACCAATTATCAATATATTTGATTACAATAAAAAATAATTTACAATTATTCAACAATTATAATAAATTCTAAAAAGAAAACTAAAATTGAAAAAAGATACAGAACTACTTTGTTAATGTGAAAGGCTTAAGAACTATAAAAACCATTTAAAAAATACACATACAAAAAAATAACGTGTATATATATATATATATATGTATAGTGGTTCTAAACTGCACGACATACCTCGGGAGATAATTCTACAAAAAATAAGAAAACCTCATATAAACAGAGGTCAAAAACGGTTCGTTAGCGAGTTTCGGCTCTCGATAAATTTAGCCCAGCTTTCTGTTCTTTTTGCAAAATTAAACCATACTAATGTTCTTGGAGTACAAACAGAGGTGGAAATTTGGTGCTTCCTTATGGCTTTTAATCTAACATGTTGAATAAAATTAACGACAGACTTTTATATCACTTAGGTTTTAAGAAAACCTGAGTAAAATACGAAAAACGATTTTTCGGAAATACACTTATAAACAACTTTGTTGATTTAACAATAAACAAATAAAAATTTCTAATGAACTTATAAAATTGATTAAATTATTCTATTTAAAATCGTATCACTTTTCTGATCCAGTTTGTGTGTTTTGTTTTTTTTATTAAAGTTGATCTTTTCAAATTTGTGTTATTTACAACAATTTTCCCAGAACTAAATTCTACAAATTTAACCAAAAATTTCTACATGTTTATTGGTAAATTAACAAAGTTATTTTATTCCAGACCTGAAAAACGTATATTTTCCGAAAAAAATTTTTCGTGTTTATCCCGTCTTTTTTTCTTTAACCTAAGTAAGATAGAAATCTGGATCACTTTTATTCACTTTCTTAGATCAAAACTCATAGGGAAGTACCAAATTTATTCCTCGATTTGTACCCCAAGAAATTTAGTACGGCTTAATTTCACAGAGCAACAAGAAAGAATATGTTTCGCCAGCCAAAACTCGCTAACGAATCGTTAGTTTTTTGCTATTTTTGGTTATATAATCATCTCCCGAGAGATTGCTGTGCAATTTGGAATCACCTGTTTATATATATATACACATAAAATAAGTGGGAGAAATAATAATGTGGGAGATAATGATCGTACGTACATACATGTACGAATTTTTTTTTCCACCCTACCCCCCCGGGTCTGATCCACAACAAAGCAAAGCAAAGCATAGCCCAGGGGGTTGTCTACTCAAACGGGCCTCCCGTTTGAGTAGAGAGTGCATGTTCCAGTGTATCGAGCTCTCCGCAAGAAAGGCAAAAGGGATCGTCGCTTTCTTCCTGGCACGTAAGTATACCAGAAACACGCCGTGACCAGATAAAAATTGGGTCAACCAGTAGGTGACCTCACCAAATCTGCGGTTGACCCAAGGCTCAACCAGCCGGATCAGACGATGTGTCCATTGCCCCGTCGGATCTGCCATGTTCGAATGTTGGCGTGTTTGAAGCTTAATAACAATAACCTTTGACTGGATAAACCAATTTTGGTGAAATTTTGTAGAGACTCGTATATGCGGAGCAATTTGTTGGTAAAGTTTTGAAGTCAATATCTCCAGGCTATAGGATAGATAATTTTTGGGAGAAAATTTTTTCAAAACTCTGCAAACATAAGCCCATTTTATATTACGTTCATTACTTGCATATATGTTTATCTTACTATTTTTTTTTTTTTAATTTACCCCAAAATTCTCCTATATCCAAAAATCTGAAATAGCTATCTTTTTATTTTTTGCTTATATTTAACCGAATTTTTTTAAGTCTTCGTAGGTATAGTAGAAGTACAAGTGACCCAATAAACAGTTTTGGTGCAATACTGGTGATGAGGGAGCCGATCAAAATTTAAAAATACCGATTTTTAAAATTGTTCAAACATTTTTTGATTTATTTAAAATTTTAATAATAATATTACAACAAAATGTCATCATAAAATCACTCGTCTAGTGTTGTTGAAAACAATTATTACTAATTCATACAAAATGATAATCACACTTGTTTTATTTGACGTATAGTAAAAAGAATTTTAAATAAAATAAAATAAATATTTTACAATTTGTTTACAGACAGGACAAATGAAAATGACAACTGAGTTATTCAAAGATTAAAAAAAATATATATTTAAACGATGAATGAAAATTTCTGATAACATAACTGAAAGAATGAATGAATGAAATATACGGAAGTAATTTACAATAAAACGAATATAAATAAAAACATTAGTTAAAGATAAACAATAATTTAATCCATAAAAACGTTTCGAATAGATAAGAATTGATTAAACAGTACGTAGTATAACAGATGCTGAGTAATGCATTTTAAGATATGGACGGTAGACACAGTAGTCGATGTTATAAAAACAGATAAGACTTACAACCATATAATACATTAGAACAGCTAACCTAGCGTGACTCACGATACACTTATTTGTCTTATAGTAGCAAGTTCAAGTCTGTATACTATGGTATTTGGGCACCTGTTTTATTAACACGAAAAAGTTAAGTCCATTACAATTAATAATAAATAAACCAAATAAAACAACGTGAAAAATAAGCTATAAAGACAGATTTAAATACAACACGAAATTCTGCAGTAGCAAATCTATTCGTATATTATTATAACAATACAATATATATATATAAACATTTCAAAGGAATTATAGTAGTTAATATTACAATATAAAGAATAACGTTTCATATGATTACAGTTAGAGATTTTTAAAAGAATACCAGACTACTAGCGCAGATTGTTGCGCGCGCATGTTTGGAATGGTACGTGTCAAGCTTGCGTAGAAGAGCATATGTTTGTGATCCACGTGCCACATACTTGGAGCATCGTTATTTCTTAGCTTGGAGCGCAGATTTTGAGTGTGTCACTTCAACAGTACAAGTTCCACGCTTTCAGTGCAGCACGTGCTTTGTTTTATATCATTTTGTTTCTTTCATTATTTTATGTTCTAATTCGTATTTAATATCTTATTCGTTAATTTAATTTATATTAAATAATTTATATTATATATATATATATATATATATATATATATAACTTTTTTTTCCACTTTTAAAGAATAATTTTAACAGACGTTAAAACTTAGATGCCATCTATGTTTACTAAAGTGGGTATTAAAACTACACGAACCGTAATTTAAAAATCAAAGCCCAGGAAGAATTGGAAAAAAATTCAGACCATACGTGGCAGTTTTTGAAAAGAAATTAAGAAGAAGCTACAACTCAACCAATCATGTATGAAATGGGTGTTCGTAATGGTATTTCTTTAAAGAAAAAGAAACGGTTCAACTAAATTTAATAAATCACCAGAAACAGTACTTTTTATTCTCAAGTAATTATTAAATCATCTTGTGGTAATTCTTTTAGAAGATTATGTTTTTATTATTTCCATATTTATATGAATAAAACATTTCACATTTCTTGTTTAACAATTTCTTTTGATTTATACATTTTTGATGTTCATAATCAGACTAAAAATAAAACTGACATAGCAAATGCAGTTTTCTTTTTACAGTTTAATAAGCTCATGGTATCGCACAACTTTATTTTTATGACAACAAAATTTACTACACGAAGCTAATAATAATAATAAGTGAAATATTTGTAAAATGTGAAGTTTTCGTCCTTAAACCAACGCACAAATATTTCCCGTTCCAAGTTTGCGTGTTTGGCACGTCTAATTTAAACTACATTTGTGGGTGACGAAATATTTAGATTGTAGCAGTTTAAATCCGGGTGTAAGTACTCGGCATTCCAAGAACGTGTTGTAAATATGTGTTAATGACCAGCTATTTACAGCAGGTAGAATATCTCCTAATTAATTAATTAACAGTACTTAAAAATTATTTAGAGGACTATTAGATGATATTCCATTGTTTGTATTGTGCAAGTGGAAAGCTAGGTTTGAACACGTCAACAGATCACATTTAATTATTATTAATATTTTTTATCTCTTGCTCTAAATTATTTAAATATATTTAATGAAAAATGTCGCTTGAAACATGAATCAAAATTTTAAAGTAGCAGACCAATCTTTTCTGTAATTCTAATTTCTTTGTATATTTTCATTTAAATTTTAGCGAAAATTGTTTTAAAAGTAATAAAAGATATTATATAATATAAGATAATTTTCCAAAAATTATTCTAATCATTTTTGTCGTAAATTTGTTGCTGTAAATAACAACAAGATGATCCAATATTTCTCCAACAAATTCTGTATTACATAAATAAGAAATGACTACGGTTCAAAAAAAATCACAGCAGAAAAGTAATTAAATTATCCAAATAAAATCAGTTCAGTTCATTTCAATCAGTTTGTGCATTAAAAGTTGTGTTGATAAAGTCACAACTGAGTAACCGAGTGACAAATTTTTGATCAATAACGACAGATCTTTTTTTATAAACAGTTAACCAAAAATATTTTTTGTAGCAGTTTAAATAGCCAATTAAATATTTTTGTTGTAGCAGCATCTTAGTTTTAAAAGTCCCCAATTACAACCATATTTTTATTTTTATTTTTTTAACCTTCGGGACCACCGTTAAATATTACTTCAGTGGATGACATGAATGACAATTTTTTTTAGCGTGTGAAAATGCCATGCCTGACCGGGATTCAAACCCGGGACTTCCAGATGAAAGGCCGAGACGCTACCACTCGCGTCACGGAGACCAGCCTCACATACAACCTATCTCGCTTCATAATAACGGAATAAAAAACTTGGCTAATTTAATTTTACTTCTTAATCACTTTTCATTTAACTAATGAAATGTCATTTCATTCAGGAATTTTTTTCCAAAATTCTGAAGCAAAACCAAAATGTAAAATTTGTAATAATTAAGATGTTCTAATTAGATGTACTAACAATTAAGATTAGTATGGATAGAATGCTTCCCTTATAAATTTTTAGAAATAGAATTATAAATCTTAAAAAATCAATACTAAATAACAATATTATTATATAATAAATTTAATATAAAATATAAATTAAATTTTCTAAAAATTCAATTAATGTTGTTAAGTATTTAATTAACTCATGTTGTGATTATTATGAAATAAAAGTCACAGCTGGAAAATGTAATTAATTTTATATAATCTATACCAGTGGTTCCCAAACTTTTCCGAATCGTAGCGCCCTAAGTAAAAGTATGACTACTGAGTAAGAGATAAAAAATAAATAAAACTCGTGTATCTTCATTATTTTTTTGCTTTATTAACATTAAATTAATAATTATAAATGTCTTGGTTCAATTAATTATGAAGCTTTTACAATATTTCTCGGAGCCCCTGTGAAGAGGCCGCGGCGCACAGTTTAGGAATTACTGATTATAATGTTATACAAAGAGGAAGAGGGTTTTTGTTTGTTCGAGAAAAACAAAAGAAATACTCCATCAATCGCAACCAAATTTTTATCCATGTTTCTTGGCATAGCTGAGAAGGTTTTTTTAGATATACTCGTATTTCTCTCGAAAAATCTCGAAGAACCAACCGATCACTTGCTTTCAAATTTTCAGGATACATTCGAATTATACCATGGAAGGTTTTAAGCTTCAGACCGAGGCCCTAGCTCTCTTGAAGATTAAAATATGAAAAGTACTTATTATTTCTTCACTCCCAAGGAGGGTGAACTTGTAAATTTAAGAAATTCACTAAGGAAAGAAAAGATTAATCTTTTTTACTTTATTATTATATTTCTGCTTCAATGACAACAAAAATACGAGCATCGTAAATATGAATTTTTCGTTGTCATAGGTGTGTGTACTTTAGTTACCATAACTACTATTATTATGTCCTTTGTAATTTAGTTTCGTTCTCAGATTTCTATAAAGCCTGAATACTTTAATTGATATTTATCAGTAATATTCTCACAAATATGAGGATAACGAACAGTGCGAGAATCCAGAAGGCGGAGTCTTCAGGGTAAACGTGAATGGCGACCGAAGCGAGCTCTGCGGACGTCCAAGCCCCCGTCCCACTGTACCACGGGAATAGCGAGCGAAGCAAGCTCTGTGGCACCGCGAAGCCCCTGAGTTGGCTTTGGGGTTCGCCTGGGCCGATCTAAGCCCTAAGGGTCCAGGCTCTGATTACACGGGCCAACTAATTATTATAAACAGATATAAATTTCATTTATATTTATACAGCGAATATTATATGAATTGAAGAAATTTTATTTTATAGTAGCATTACTAAACAGTAAAATTTACTATAATAAAATACAAACAGAACGCGAAGAAATTGAATATTGCGTAGGCGTTATTGAAGAATGTACATGTATCTTAATCCTGCTATTAACAAAGATTGTTATACCATGATCTATGAGTTTTGGAGGGCTTAGGTTATACAGTAGACTTATATTTCAAGGAAACATTATTAATTATAACCAGACAATAAGTGATTGCTGTGAGATAAACTCAGAGGAATCTATGATGTTAAATTAAAGCTGATAGAAAACCTTCACTGGAGATACTTCATAAAATGTCATCAATAATAGATTATATGACAAAAATTATATATATATATATATCGTTTATTATTTGCATGAACCATTTTAGTTGTTCAACGAACAAAAATGTGTTAAATAAAATAAAAAGATGTTTAAATGAAAAATAATAAAGTAAGTAAGGATTAAGTATTTTCCATTCAATATATAGATCAAACAATAGATTAGTTTCTCTAGACTGATTTTCTTCAAACAATTGAAACAATATCTATTGGCTGTTATTAAGAAAATTTAATACTTCATGCTTAAAGTCATGGGAAATACAGAAAAAACTATAAAATAACCTCGATTCAGAAATCAAATGCTAAAATTCACCTAAAACGATAACACAGGTATTTTATAATGTGCGTTCATAAATTTTATGTAAGTATACGGACACGTTCAGTGTGTACAATATATACGTATGCATAATACATTTTTTTTATACTATAACATTTTGTGCCGCTAATAATATACAAATAAATAAATATATATGTAGTACAAAGTTTATGGATATAAAAATGTATGAAATTTGTGATAAAATAATATAAAAAATAATTTTCTGATGGCAATTGTCAAAATAGTTCATGTATATGAATTGAAAGAAAAATAGAAAAAAATTATTTGCACCTGTAAGGGATGAAATATAAATTATTTAGTAGTACTTGTTTATAACTGATAGAGAATAACTAAAAAAAAAAAAAAATAATACTATTTTAACTCTTTTGTACGTCACCAATCAGATATTATACAAGTAACCGTAAAAACTAATTATTTTCTAATTACTATTATTATAAAGTGATATTAATTTAAGCATAATCCGGTTATTTATTTACATTTAATTAATTGCCGTTCTGTTCACAATTAAAAACATTGGAGAGATAATGAAATGTAGCACATCGATGTATATGCATTTTAAAAAGCTTAAAATTATACGGGTTATGAACTAATTTTATTTATTTACGTTTAATTAGATAATATACGATTCGTAAATTTACGGAATAATAATGATTAATATTAAATTTTCTGTGATTAATACATTAAACGTAGTATATATATATACTACGTAAATAGAATATATATATATATATATATATATATATATATATATATATATGCATTCTTATTTGTAACAGACCTGTGACCAGATATATATGAGAAAGAAGGAAATTAATACAATTTGCTTTCCTTCCGTAGAAAATAGGGCATGATGAAAGATTTTAGTTAAAAAAAAAATAAATAAATAAAATACCGAAAATTTTTATTTAATACATTCATAATATTGTACTATGTACAATATACACATGTACTATATACTATGTACTATGTACATAATATTGCACTTCATATCTAAAATAAATAAGCTTTTGTTTGTTTAATTATTTATACGTACTAAGAGTTTTTAAAAATAACAGTAAATATTATACCTGAATTATAACTCTTGGTTGGTTAATTTACAGTAAAGAAATTACCCTTTATCCTTTCAACAGTCTTACTATATTATATATATATCACTCTGGGGAACCATAAATTAGAAAACGTTCTTCTTATGAAAAATTTTATGTATTTCGGTCATATACAAAGATACAGACCTTCAAAAAAATAAACTCTTTTAAAGCTTCATAAACTCTGAGTAAGGAAATATAAATTTATAAACGCAAAGGCAAAAAAAAAAAAAAACAAAAAAAAAGTAAAGGAATAATTTTTAATACTAGACTTCTGAAAAATCGTAAATACATCATATAAAATTCCTGTATTGAAATTCTACTTAAAAAAATTAAAATTACAATTACAAATGTAAAAATAAACATTTAGGAAGTTATATGAATTCTAAAACATATGCAATGTAATATGATTAAACCACAAAATTAAACGAAATAATTTAGGGAATTTAAAAAAAAAAAAACAGTAATAAAATAAATATTCAAAAATTCTTACGTTTATCATTTGAATGGATTTTACTTCCAGGCATATATAGTTAAAATTGCTATAAGATGAAAGTGTAGGTGATCGTGTGAAAAATACATTATCAGATTGTTTGAAATATTTAAGTTTTAGGGTCCAACTAGTTCATCAACAACAAAAACCACATGTATGTATGTATGTGAGTACGTATGTAGATATGTGTCGCACTGCTTTTGGCTAAACCGATTCAGGATTGATCATAACAATTTTTTTCAAATTTGGCGCTAATATTTTTATACATGAAACACTGATTATATTCCTTTTTTTTTCAAAATTCATTAGGGGATGGAAGATATAACGAAAAAAACAATTTCGATTTCCTTCAGAGGCATTTTAGAGAAAAATTAATTAAAGCAAATTTATTGTCTATAAGCAAAAATAAAAGCTTTAGTTTTCTGTAATTACACTTTTTTCTTCCAAAAAAACCGACCACAAATTCTTAAAATTTAAATATATGGTTTTTGTTCTTTTTCTCTATAATTTCAGTTAAAATATTTTAAAAGTTTATAATTCATATATATATATATATATAGAGAGAGAGAGAGACAGAAAGAGCTATGGAGAATTAAAATTAGTTTAAATTATAGGCTCCAAAGCTAATTTTTTTATTTTTACCGCTAAGTTTAATTTACAATCAGTTCCATATAAGTAAGTTTGAATACAAAAAAATGACATGAAGAGATGGGTTTCCATTGAAACCTTAAAATGTAAATGTAAATGTATACGTATCTATGCACGTGTTTACAGTTTTATATAATATATACAGATATAAAATAAACATTAATAAGTATACACGGGTACAAACATGAGTCCAAGAAAGATTGATAAAGTTCACAACATAAAAAGGAAACAAAACACTTAAAACAATAAATAAATAGCATTATTAATCGCACAAGGAATAACTAATCAAGCGTAAAAAACAGAGAAAAAGTGAAACAAATGAAAGAACCAACAAGAGTAAGTGGCGAAACAAAATGAACAACCTTGACGATGCATAAACTCTAGGGTAGCTGATTCACCTCAAGTCTCAGAAAAAAAACAGTTATAATATAAGTATATAGTCGCTTTAGGCGCTTACGTCCTCACTATTATCCACTACGTTTATTTCCTGCCAATTCATATGTCTGTTCAGTCTCGATTTGTATCTTGTACCGAATTGGTATATCTAGTCTCCAACGGTTGGTTGGCAATCCCAGATAAAAATGTATTTCAGTGTTTTTCGCAAACCACGGCGCTTCTCTAATATTTCTCAATAGGTTTTTTAAAATCGCTATACGAATTCGATGTTACTCTCATTTTTCGTGTCCCATAATTATATTCCGTAGATAAAAATCGGTTTTTACAAACGCTGAGTACAGCAATTTTTTGTTACGTAATGATAGACACGACTTTTTTTTAGCCTCCAGGACCACTGTTATTGTTTCAGAGGATGAGATGAAATGGAAATATTTGTAGCGTGTGAAAATGTGCCATGCCTGATCGGGATTCGAATCTCCGGATGAAAGACGCTACAGAGGTCGGTATCTCCCTGAACTTAATATTAAGCAGCGTCCTTTTTTTCCCAACATAAATCATCCACGGATCTAAAATGGGAAAAGGTTTTAGGAACTAAAGTAAAGAAAAACTTATTTGAAAAATAAATTTATTTCTTCTTTATTTAGCCTTTAATATAGGAGAATTAGATTTATAGAAAACTTTATTTAAGCAAAATTAATTAAGCTTAACCTGTATAGGAATATTAGTAGAAAAACCTTTCTTAAAATTTATTCTCCACCACTAAAAAATATATATCCGTTTTTTTTTTTATATAACCCTTTCAATTTTTATTAAAAAGAAAAAAAAAACAAAATTGTAATTTTCTTCATCACTTGAAGGGTTATTAAAATTAACATAGCTTTAATGAATATATTATATTCTGGATTTAAAATGTGAAACAATCTTTTTTTATTACTTTCCGAAAAAGTTGAACTACTTTATTTTCTCAAAATATTTAAACAATTCTTTTAAATTAATTTTCTTTGTGTTTGTTTTTTTTTTCAAATAAAAGTAAAATCCTTAATGTTTGAATTGCAGAAACTGTTAAAAATAAAAAAGCTGTAGAAGGTATGACTTAAGCGGCGTAGTCGGTAGTCCTACAATACTTCACCAACTTTTTTTCTTTTGTAAAAAGAAATTAATATTCCAAAAACTTAATTTTCTTTTTAATAAAATTTATACTTTTCTAAATTAAGATTAATGAATTAAAAACTGAAAAAATGGCCGCATTATTTTGAAATTTGTAAGCATGAAACAATAAGATTATAATTAATACCGAAGAAGATGTTGCATTAATCATGTATACAGATTTTAGTAGAATATTTTAGATAAGAAATCAGAAGAAAGTGTAGTTAATCATTCCAAGTTATGTCTGAGTACACGCAAACCATTACGCATAAATTATATTATATACATATTAAAATAAAATAATATTAGGTTAAAACTGTTAAAATTACGTTAAAAATATTACTGTACTAAACCAAAGATAAAGAATTTATAGAGACTGTACGTTATAAATAGGGATCTCGTAGCATAAAACGAGATTTTTTTGTATAAAATTAAATAATCCAGATTGAAATTAAATGAGACGACACACGAAGCGCATAATCTGATATTCCTATAATCCAGAAGGAATAAAATATTTAATTGAAAACTGATCATACTATGATGAATTATTCAAAAAATATTACTAATCAAACAGTAATATAGTATACTGAATAAAATCATTTTGTTTTCAGACATTGAATAGATAATAATAACTAACTGTACTGATATCCTTCTGCTATTTGCCAACCGTATCTTTCTATAAACTTTCTATAAAATAAAAAAAACCGAAACTGAAATTTGTAAATTGAAATTTTTTATTCATCAGAGGTTAAATTACTGAGCCATATTTTCAATAAAAATTTACCTTTCTTTTAAATTCTTTCTATTTTAAATTTAAAAAAAACCTGATATGAACACCACATGACTTCCTTGTACGCCTATTAAATTACATATACACTCCTTTTAAAATGAAAACTACATAAAACTTTATCTCATTAATAACTTGTGATATTTTTTTATTTTTCGTATTGTTATTATTGAATTATTATTTATTGTATTTTTTTTCCAATCAGAAATTAATAATTATTAATAAATAAATATATTTAAATTAAAAAAAAAGTTTAAAAAAAAGAGGAGATGAAGTCGGATTTGAACCAGTGTACCTTCACTTTGTAAGATCCAAATGTTTCATTAATTAGAATTTTATTCGGCTATAACTCTGGAACCAATGAAAATAAGTACCACTTATCATACATCGTTGAAAAGCTCTCAATTCAACAAAGCTTTCTGTTGAAATCTGAAAACCAACATTTTTTTACTTCTTTTTACTTCGTATAAGTAAAAAAAAAAAAAAAAAAAAAAACTAAAAAAAAAGCTTCCTATAATATATTCAATCCTATATATAATATATTATATATTATATAATCCTATATATAATATATTATATGAATATAATATATTATATGAATATTATAATATATATTATTATATTATAATATTATTATATGAATATAATATATTCACATCCTATAATAAAATAAGATGAATAATCTGTTGAACATTTTTATTTGATCAATTTATTTTAATTTCGATTATTTTTTTAATAGGAGTCATTTGATAATTTTAATACATAGATTTTATTAATTTCTATATAAACTGGATTTTATTTTCGATTGTACGTTTTACAGTTTATACTTCCTTTATCAACAAATTAACAATCCCTTTAATGACTAAATATATTACTGTAAAACGTTGTTAACGTTTTTTCCTAAAACCTGGAGCAAGTAATTTTTATTTTTCTATTTGCAGCAATTTTTTTTTAGTTTTTTCTAATTCGCCTTGGAAATCTACTTATTTTTTTTTGTATTCGCACAATAAAAGTTAAATATTTTCTAATTAAAGTACAATTTTCATACTTTTTTAAAATGTTCTTTCTTGCAACATTTTTTTATTGGTTTTTCTTGTAATCCATGTTATATTACCAAACTAAAAAAAAGTATCAAAAAATTATTTTTACCAATTACTTTTCTTTATGTGGTTTCAATAAATTAAATTCTTAATAGGATGGTTCGTACTATTCTGATTTTTTTGTTAAATCAATTTTCCATTAAATGGAAACGCTTAACTGTTGGTACCATAACTTAATTTTGAAGATAGGTAAATTAAAAAAAAATTTTTTTTTTTATTGGAATTAAGAGTCTGAGAACGTTACCTCGGAAACATGTATTAAATGAGGAAGATAAAATTTAAATGAAATAAGTGAAAAACTTCCTGACACTTGTCGGGAATCGAACCCGAAATCAGCTGATCTAGAAAGCTAATACGAACTGGATTACAATGGTTTAACCTCACAGAAGTCTTTTTCTATTCTTTGATAGCTCGTTTTTTTATATTTAGAGGAAAATAATTTGTTGCAGTGTACAGTAGTACTGATGATTTCAATGAGCTCCTCAATTCTGGTGGATGATTACTAGATAAAATATTTTTATTTCATTGGGTTTCTCCAAGGACAGATTGTTCTTTTCTCAATATCAACCCTTTTTCCTTTCTCCCGATAATGTTTGGTGAGTTTTAGAAAAATGCTTACTTGATATTTGGATGTTCCGACGTTAGTGCTATTTTATCGGAATTGTGTAGTTTAAAGAAGGTTATTTTTTTGAGAATGTCGGTTCCTATCTAGTAACTTTCTGTACAAAACATTAGGTTAACGTGTTTGTCAGGTAAAACAGATCTTCCGTATATCATTCATTCTATATAACTACATCAAATTATTGTTCTTGCAATTAAAAAATATTAAAAACGTTTTAGAAATTTGTTATTGAATGAATTATGTTTCTACAATTTTCTAGTGTAATCTGTCCGTTTGCGATACATAACGGCCTGCACTTTCCCGTATTGCTCTTTTCAGATCTCACAGATTTTTCTAAGTTACGATCTGTAATTATTTACAACCGAAAATACGGAAAGGTAGGCTAAAGAAGAAGAAAGAAGGAACTATATCCCACAATATCGAACCGAGTCCAGCCATGACCCGGTCGATGCAAGACGAAGATGGAGATAGTGAAAAAGTCTACAAAAGCTAAATTCACCAACAATCTTTTTTTCTTTCAACTTGCAATTTTGGTCTATCATTAGAACTAATTAGAATTGATCTGTAAGGATTGGAACGCAATCCACCATTCCCCCCTACACAAAACAAATATGTATCCGACATTAAATAAACAAATATCCGCACCATAATAAGAAAGACCCAGCGAACAAGAGACTGTTGTCTACGTTCTGTATTGAATAGGGGTTATGTATCCCCCGTTATCCATTCCATTCCGTAGCGTTACATGACAGTATTTTTCTAACTTGGCACAAAACTGAAAACGATATGCGATGCAGCCACTTGTAACTATATTGCTTCTTAAAAGTTTCTATAACGATTATATTCCATCTTTAATCACAATTTTTTTTTCTCATATAGTACTTATTACAAAACAAACTACAATTTTAATAGCAAAGACCAGTACGGGTAGCGAGTAATGAAAGAAACAAGAAACATTACGCTAGGGAATAAACAAAAGAAAATATTTACAAAAATTAGAGAAAAAAATTTTCTATTTCATTAAAAAAAAGAAATACAATAATAAACATATACTATTTAAAAAATAATAATATAATTAAAAAATTACATGAATTAAATTCATTATTATGAATTAAATAATATTAAATTTACTATCTTCGACTTCTGAGACAAAAAGTGTCCGAAAAAAGTGGAACAATTTTTTTTTAGAATATTCCTTGACCTCTATAAATATATCAGCAAGAATTTATTTTTTTTAGATAAACCTATAATTATGATTCAAATCTCATGATTACTAAAAAAATTAAAAATAAACAAAATGCAGACCAAAAAAGAATTTGGCATGGAAGATAATAAAAAAAATCAGTTATAATTTTTATACGAAAAAAATTCGTAATATTACCGACTGGATATTCTTTTATCATGTAGCCTAGTTATTCATCTATAGGGCAAGTAGTAAAACTTGTTTTTGTTCAATTAGTTATTATAATAATATATTTTAATTTATTAACTAATTGATTGGGAAAGTTTTTATAGTATTATTGCCGATCATCTGTTTTTATAATTTTATTCGATTATTCATCAGGATATCGGCTCAATTTTAATTAGAAGTAGTTAAATTAATTAAATTGAATATCTTTCTTAGAAAGGGTAAATTTTTGCTAGCGTTCAATGAGTGTCACTATTTAAAAAATGGTTAAAGTTAGACAAGGATAACAGCTAGCTAGTCTAAGTGAGTTTATTTACAGAGTGTTAAAAGGTAGTGGTAAAATCTTAAAAATAATAAATTTATTTATAAATATATATATATATATATATATATATATATATATAAGCAGTAATAACGATCGGCAACGTAACATCCACAAAACCTGTTTTCGTCTTAAGAAATATAATACAGTATTTATCTCTTAATAAAACCTACAAATCATTAATTTTGTGAAATTTAACATCACTTAATGACAAGAGAAGAATGTTATGAACATAGTTAAATAAAAAATTTACTCGTAAATAACATGTCTTAACAGTCAACGAATCATGAATTACTTTTATATATTTATTTAAATGATAAACAAGTAAATATTAAACATGATTTTACCATATTTAGATAAAAATAATGGTGTAAGAAGATCATTTAAATTAAATAATGTTATTTATGTACAAAGTAAATGGTTAAAATAAAAAGAGGTAAAAAAAAAAAAATTATTAAAGAAAGTAGGCTTTAAAGCCTATTTTGATAGTTGCAGATTCCGGTCAAAGATATCAAGAAAGTTGACTCATTGTTTACAGCTAAATTTTGGACATGATTAAAAGTAGAGTTTAGAGTTGTATTTCAAACGCTGTCATGGATACCAAACTGGCCTTTTCTACGCTATATTTCACTTCTGCATTGCAGTAAGCACGCAACACTCACACCTCGATCCCGCGAGCTCTGTAGTATCACTCTCGCACACAGACATAAAACAGAAACAGGCATTTTCTTTTATACATCCGTACATATTTTAAACAAACACAGGCGCGCGCGCGCCCGCCCGTGCACATACACAAATAGTGATAAAAAGAGAGAAAATAAAATGGAAAAACATCACAGGTTAGTAAAGAAGAAAACACATGAATCTGAAAGGCCAAACATGTTTGATTTATTTAATTGCCAAGTATTGAATTTAATTGGTCGCCACGACGAACATAACACGGCGTACTGCAGCGTAATAACAGCTTGCAAAACAGATTTACTGAGTGAATAAATGATATACGGTAACCGCCCAATTATAAAATATATACATTACAAAGAAACGCTCGAATATGTATGAGAAATATACAAGGCTTTTTTTTATTACATACAGTAATAAATAAACTCTAAAGGCAAATTAAAAATCTGCTACTATTTTGCACGATCAATATTTTTTCAAAACTCGAACTCCCAAAAATGGTCGTCAATAATTATAATTTTCCACTTTTAAAAATAACTTTACTATGATTTTTTAATGATATTAAATCATACGTTAAAAAACTTCATATGTTATTTGAATTATTCGTTACCCTTTCTTAGAGGATGACTTTTTATGGATTAAAATACAAAATGTAAAACTAGTAGTTCAAATATTATGAATTACAACTAGAGGGTTCGATCTGTACTAAAGTTCAGAGAGAACGAAAAAAGTATTTAAAAAATAATTTTTGCAATTTTATTAGATACGCTACTCAAGTCTCACCCTTGAAGTACGTTTAAAATGAATAATTTTTAGCGTCTTAATGTTGGCAAAATTGATTAGACTATAAAGATTAGATAAATACTTTTTAAATCTTAATCGAATGAATTTCTATGATGAAACATAACTATGCAATAACACCATGAAAAGAAATTCAAACAACCAGCAAGTCAGTTTTTAATTTTTAAACAACCTAACATAAAATACCGTTGTAATGTGGATTAATTGAAATCACAAAAATAGTGGTTTTTTAAAAAAAAAATAATTTTTAATTTTCGGAACACCTTGTACTTTTAATACATTTTCAGCAGATCTGAGTATAATTGAATATAACGATTAGCTTACCTAATAATTAAAGTACTCAGGCTTTACAGAAACCTGAAAAAGAAACTAATTACCGATGACAAAATAGTAGTAACTATGGTAACTAAAGTACACACACATTGACGACGAAAAATTCTATAACTTAATTTTGTTACCGTGGTAACGGAAATATAATAATGAGATGAAAGATTAATCTTTTTTTCTTTAATGAATATTTTTAATTCACATTTTCACGCCCAAGGTAATTAAGGCCTCGGTCTACGGCCTAAAACCTGCACTGGGATATCACGAAAGTATCCGGCAAATTTGAAAGCAATCGGTCGGTTGGTTCTCGCGTGATAAACAAAATAAACAGACACCTTTCAGCTTTATATAAATGTGTGTGCGCGCGCGCGTAGTAAGAATAAAGTACGCCTTTCTACTCTAATTCAATCAATAGAAAAGAGCTTTCTAGGTTATATAGCTGATGAGTTTACTTTTCAGTAATACGTACAAACTTATAAATACATAGAAATACTATTGTTGGATAATTAAAATTTTTTGTGTATTTTTTAAAACTAAGTATTCTCGAATGCTCTTACTTTATAATTCTCAGTTTTTTTTAATCATTAATAATTAATCTTGCAAACAGAGGCTCAAAAAGTTTTTAATGAAAAATTATATATATCTATTCATTCTACATTCCTTGTCGAAACGTTTGTAGAATATACTGCAGTGTCCGTGACAAAATCTCTTTAATACTTCATTAATTTTCACCTAACACTTTAAAAAAAAATAAAATTATAAAAAATATATACTTAAAATTACAGAAAAAGCTTTAATGAATAATCAGCCAATTCTATCTATTTAAAATCATTATTATTCTATTTATTTAAAACTGTTCACTAATTAACAGATTATCCTGGTGCAATACCATTAGTAGTTTAATCTACTTATTATAAATAATTCAATTTTAATAATGTAGATGGAATGTGAAATTATATGTATAATTTTTCTGATCCACTAGCAATCATTAAAATTTAACTGATCAGCAATTATATTAATCTCAGTATGTATGTTTTAATCTGAGTAACTTTTTTTTATGATATAAATTATTATTAACTAATCGCTGATTAGTAATTATGTAATGAACATACGTTCTACATTTGGGATGTACTTATTTTTTCTTTAACAAGTTCTGAGTATTTTAATTTTGTAATTTTTTATATTTATTCTTAAAAATATTTTTTAAAACTTCTGCTTGTTATAGTATGCGATTTCTTATATGCACCTACTTTATTATAAAGACGCTAGGATTTATTATTATTAATTATTTGATACCTAATCGCTTAAATTTAATGTATTTATCATCCTTAAAGCCTTAAATTATTTACTTTAAATATTTTCTACAGTTTTTTCCATTTTCACTTCCTTCCATAATTAATTTAAGTAAAAATGTAATCAGCTTTAATGTATAAACTAAAAACTAGCGAAAACCAAGAAAAACTTCTCCTCTCATATTTATTTTAAAAATTTCTTCTTTCTCTTCCTTCTAGCATTTTAAATTTCAAAACCTCCTTCTTTGTTTTTGGCACTACAATTTTCAATGTATTTCTTGTTGCACTGTTCTTTGCCGACATTATACGTAAATAAAAGTGAAAAAAATATAAGAATAGCTTTGCAAAAAACACAATAAAGATTAATAATAATTAAAAAAAAATCGTGGGACAAGCTTAGTGGTATTTTACGTAGAATCATCAGCAATCAATTGCAAACATCATGATTAGTATATTTGCAAGCGTTTCTTAAAAATTTTGAAGTTGTCTACCTTCGATTATTCATATACTTAGTTATTAATTTTATTTTTTTTAACATAAGCTTATTTTCATATTAATAAAATGTAGCAAACCGAAAGCTTGTATATAATAGAATATCTGGGACCACTATCAAAACGCGACATTCATGTTCTTGAACGCAAAGAAAGAAAGATCCTCAGGAATCCGAGGCCCAAGAAAATCCGATGATAACTGCAAACTCCGAACCAACAAGGAACTTTAAACATATTGCGAAAAATTAACTTATGTAATCCGATAAAGCAAAATCCAGTTTCTTGGATGAATAACATAAGATGCACAAAATTTATTCTCACGTACATCAAAACTCAGAAGAACAATCGATAGAACGACGATATCCGTAAATATGTGTAAGAAATAAATATCACCATGAAAAAAAAAAGATCGGAAGAAATTTTGAGGTAAAATCAAGAATTTAACGGGTTTCAAGAACTAACAAAAGTCATTAAAATTTTGCCATGAACGAGAGAAAATAGCTTCATTCATAAAAAAAGAAAAAATACTGAAGTAAACAGATAAAAAACCATACGTAAAATTGTTCATGCAGTTCATAGATGGCCAAAGTCAAGTAAAAAAATTATTTTTATCATTTTTCTATCATATAACCTATGTATGGTTTTTTTATTAACTGATGATGAAAGCACATGTTTCGAAATATATTTTAATAATTGAAATGTCTATAGGCTTCTTCTATAAATATGATTTAATATTTGTACGTTTTATCTTTATTCTAAACTTATTTTCTAATTAAATATCTCTTTTATGAATATATTTATAAAATTAGAAGAATAAAATA
Source organism: Lycorma delicatula (assembly GCF_047948215.1). Taxonomy (NCBI): domain Eukaryota; kingdom Metazoa; phylum Arthropoda; class Insecta; order Hemiptera; family Fulgoridae; genus Lycorma; species Lycorma delicatula. The sequence continues at coordinate 46,439,008 of NC_134461.1, forward strand.
ATCAACGAATTCTCTTTCCACTTTTCATCTTGAATTATTTTTTTATTCTCAAATTTTTATTTTACTTTAACAAAAAAATACCTAATACAACTTTCAATCCTTTATTTTCGTTCTAGCACCTTTCTTAAGGCCAAACCATATAGAAAGCTAAAATTTGTTTTGAAGACTATTAACAGAAATACTGGATCTTATCCCGTTGTTCCACAAAGAGGTTTACGCTTTTGATATAGTATCACTTGCCCATTCCTCCATCGATTCTATTAAAATTTTACAGACTTTTTAACGAAGGTCCTTAAAATATTCTGTGAAAATTTCACTCTTCCAGGATTTATAGAAACAAAATAGCAACTTTCAAATAAAAAAAAACATCAATTTCAGATAAACTAAATTTTTTATTCATTATAAAATAGCTGTAAAAATGATTAAAAACAAATGTTAATTAGAACTAGGAAATTTAAAAACAGTAAGTTAATTAATTATTCATGGTTATGATAATTATTAACTTGTTTTATTCAATTTGAATAGCTCTTTAACAATACATCATCTGTTTTTAATAATTTTTACCAACTATTTTGAAATAATTAAAAAAGTGATTTATCTGAAATTGATGTTTTTATTTGAAAGCCGGCATTTTTTTTCTATAAATCTTAGAAGAATAAAAAATTCACAGAATATTTTTAGAATCTTCGTTAAAAGGTCTGTAAAGTTTCAATATAATCGGTGGGGAATGGGCGAATGATACTAAATCAAAATCATATATTTCGCGGGACACGCTGCATTTTAAAATCTTGGTTCACCCAAAGTTGTTCAAGAAGAAACATTTTTTCGGATTGCTGGCCGGCCTTTTTTTTTCCATCCGATCTTCGTACATCTTATGTAGTCGAACACCAAAGCGCACATGATATGGTGTAGTGTTACACCGCAACACAGATGCTACATCTAACAGATGCAATGCTATATTATTGAACACAGCCACAAAAGTGTTGGGGGTTTCTTTACGATTTGTTTCACTTGTACGCTACAAAATTAAATACAGTTGTAAAAAAAAAAAGTTGTTGTTTATTATTTGTAAGTATAAAATCGTAAAAATTACGGATAAGTGTAACTATATTGTGCGTATGTGTATTTTTTTCCTTAAATTTTACAGGTTAATTTTGATAGGGTGAAAAATTAAAATTTAATACTTATTTTTATTTCATTACAATCTAACATCAATTTTCTGACCGCTTATTTTTTTTTAATCAGAAGTAATAATAAACCTTAGAGGTAATACCATTATAAATCTGAAATTTTCATATAGAAACTTTTTGTTCATTTATGACAGATTTGTTATAATCTCAGTACCTAGTTAAAAAAGATTTTGTTGGTTAATTTTTAAATTGAGATTTACAGTTTGACCTTCAAACTTTATATCAAATAAAATCGGGATCATACTTGCATGTGATCACACACAGAAATGTGGGTTTATCAATATTTTATTTCTATTTAAAATAGTATATTTTGGCCTTATATTTCAATAAAATTGCTTTTATACCACAATGGAACCGTTAACTGAAAAAGTTAATCGGTGTTTGGGAAATAAATCAACGGATTACAGGGACTTAATTCTGAATATATCTTTATTTTAAATAAGACTTAAAAATAATAATAAACTTCAATGGAACATACAAAAAAAACAACACTGAAAAGAATGACTGTAGATAACTAATGAGTAAGAAACCAATCTGAAAAAAACGAGAGAATACATAGTAGCTTAGTTTTATGTGTAAATCGTCATTTAGTATTTTACTCCAGTCATTGCTTCGTGATTATAGCATAAATAACTCTTCTCAACTGAATTTTTAAATCCTATACTCTGAATTTTTAATCCTACATATATTCTAATCTTCGTTATCGAATGCTCTATCAAAATCAATATATATATCATTAAAATTACAAAATAAAGTTATATACTTCAAAATAATTTATAATAAATTGAATAACATCTCAATAAAAGCTGATATTTTAAATTAACTTTTAATGATTTTTATAAAATTGATATCTAGTAGTAAAATTCGTAAAGTTTTCGAAATCGTTTATCATCAAGTTTAATGTCTTCATAAAACTTTTAAACTACCATGAACCGTTGTTCATCTCCATAAAATTTTCATCAAAATTAAATTTAATATATATGCGTGGCATTAATTCTATTAAATGAAGAAAGACTTTCTAGATTTCATTTTAAATTTGATTATAAAGTGAATGAAATAAAAGTACAATAAAATAAAATAACAAAAGGAAAGAAAATCATTTAAAAGTAATATAAAGTTAAAAGGATATAAAAACAGTGCAGCACATAAGTAAAAGGTGTAACTTTGAAAAAGCAAATGCCTTTTTAGTATAACAGTTAAAAACATTACGATAACAGAATGCACATTGTCCTAAATTCTTATGCTATTTTCTTTTAATCCAATTCAGTTAAATTTACTTATGAACTGTAAAATTTAACCTATTTCTTTTTTCTATTAGACTTTCTTAAACAAAATTTTAATATTTTTTTTTGTATTAACTTTTTTTAAAATTATAATGTAATAAATATATCATAGTCTATTATAAAATTTAAGTCATAAGTGATTTATAACAGTTCCAAATATTCTTTTTTTTAAATAAGTTTTAAATTTATTACTTTTTCAGTATCAAATTTTGGGTAAAATGAGATTTTTATTAATAAATGTTACATACGGACAATATAACATTAATTTTGCTTTCTCCTAGCCAAAAAAAGAAAGTAATGTAATCAGTAAAATTTATTAAACTCTCTTTTGAATGATTTATACCCGTACACATTTTACCATCCATAATTTTTTTTTTTTATTTAACATGCATGTTCGTTCTAAGATTTATGTTAAAAAACAATTTATGTTGATAAATTGAGAAACAACAAAACCATACGCGAAAGGAGATTTGAAATCCTTATTTTTCTAATATGGCTAAAGGTCTATTAACTACATCAAAATAAGGAAAATAGTCAAGTTATTTTATTTATTACTTTTATTTTTGTATAAGAAATACATACTTAAAATTTATTTTTAAAAACAAATCTGACAAATTATTGATTTTTTTCCTAAGAAAACGTCTATTTTTTCTTGATGATATCGCCTCATAGACTTGAAGCTTGTGCGTAGGTAGTGGAAACTGATTTTTTTGTAGGATATGAAAAAATGTCATGCCTGACCGGAATTCGAACCCGGGACCTCCGGATGAAGAGCGGAGACGCTACCACTCGAGATCGGCGAAGTACGCATGTTGAACACGCATTTAATAAAATGAAAATCATGATAAAAGGATTGTCAATCATAATCATATATTATCACAGCGATGTGATAATATCTTTATTCATTTATAAATTTCCAAAGCATTCACAATCTTGGTCAAGCTCAACATATTTTACTCTCAAATCATCTTTAGATACTTGAAAATTAGATGAGATTATGCACTAAATAAGTAGTAAATAGATTTACATCAGTTTCTCGATTTTTTTTGTTAAATAGGGATCAAAGTTGACGGAAGCAGCTATATGTTTAAATAGAAATGATTTCACAAGGTGAGGGGAAAATATACAGATCTGATGTTAGGAGAAATTCCCCCTCCAAGTTACTGCAGCCATATCATTGATTTTAGAGTAATGAACGATAAAAAATCATAATTAACTCATATTAAACTTACTTGTGTTATAGAGAATTATTTAAATATTAACCATTATAGTAAGCATTAATTTAAATTAAAAAAATGTCTGCCCAAGTATAAAGTAATCATGATAATACTTGTACTAATCGTTAGGTAGTGGAAGGCCGCTAAAAAAAATGTCGAGCAACACATTTTAAGAGAATACTAACTAAAATCTGTAGCTGTATTGTTAATTTTAAAAAAATATATTTTTAAATTTAAAAACCTATAACTTATATGTTTTAAGCAAAAATAGTTTACACTAATGAGTAGAAGGAAATATCTTTCGTTTCGCTATCGTTCTCAAATGCTTCTTTTCGTTGTGACAAAAAAACACCTGAGATACAAAAAGACACGAGTTATAACCTTTTCTACGAGTAATATTATATAATTAACAGTTATCCCACATGGTGAGCACAGTGTTAAAATATCACTTGTTGGATTTATTATCATAAATATTCCGATGACTCTGGAATACTGATGTACGAGTTCATCAGTATTTTCTCTTCAGTAAAATAAAAAATAGGAAATCTTAGTTCTCACTTTCCCTATTAATCTAAGACTAGGAGGAGAATGTATTTGAGAATAATATACGAGGTGTGGTTATGAAATAACGATAGTAATGCCGCTACAGAAGAACTGCGCATGCACAAAATTTGTACGACCAACAGCTGTATAGCGTGAAGCCTACACAGCCTTTCGATTGTTGCCACACCAGTTTCTGTAGACATATTAGTCTGGCCGGGCCTTCGTTTGGGTAACAGCTGTTTTTTTGTTTTGCCGTAAAAATGATAATTGTTTATTAGGTAAAAGAATTGTTATGAAATTTCAAATGAAACTTGGAAAACCGCTACTGAAACTTATCTTTTATTAAAAAAAGGATGTGACAATGAACGTTTATCACATGCGCGGATTTTTGAGTGGTTTAAGCCTTTCCAAGATGGCCGAGAAGACGTTGAAGATGATGTTCGCTCGGGTCACCCTTCCACATAAAAACGGATAAAAATATTGAAAAAATTGGTAATCTGACTGACCGTCGGTTAACTATTTTTGTCTTTATTCAAGGTCTTTGCTCAACTCCGTGAAAAAATAAGAAAGAAACGACCCGAATTGTGGAAGAACATGGGTTCTTCATCAGGACAACAGATCGGCTCACACTGCATTGTCTGTCAAGACGTTTCTAGCCAAGAATAACATCCCAGAGTTAGACCATCCACCATATTTCCCTGAACTGGCACCATGTGACTTTGATTTGTTCGCTAACGTCAAATCCGCATTAAAAGGGTTAAGATTTCAGACCCTTGAAGATGTGAAAGAAAAAGCGGCACGTGTCGAGAAAGAACTCATAGAAGAAGATTTCCAGTACTGTTTCGAACAATGGAAAATTCGCAAGGAGCTTTGTAGGAATAGAGGAGGGTGTATATTGAAGGGGATAATAACTAAATATGTATAAATTTAAAATAGAATATTTTACAACATTAGTTTCGTTAATTAATAGTACACCTCGTACACACACACACACACACACACATATATATATATAATATAATAATAATATATTATTCTCAGTAGTATTATATATATTATATTATATATATATATCATCTTCAGAAAATACTTCTGTCTCGTGGTTCACTTACTTTATTTTTTATCTGCATTAAATTTTGAAAGAATAAATGATGGCTTGAGAAACAAAATAATTTTCGGTTAGTTTTTCATTTTCATAATTCAGCATGTTAATTATAATAGGCGCGGGAGGGGGATGTCTTTATTAGCGTTTAATTTTCGAATTACAGTTCTTGATATAACGCTTCGCATACTTAAAAAAAAACACACAAAATGATATTTTTTTATTCTTGAGTTTAAAAAAGAATACCACACAACATCTACGTACAGACAATATATAACACCGTGTTATATGTTGTAAATAAAATACGTATTAATAACATTTTATCATTTACGAAACCATGACATAAGTATAATCTACGAGTATATAGAGTAGGTACAATATCAACGCATGTTTTAAAGAGGCACAATTATTAATATAATTAATCTATTTTTTTTTTTACTAATTAAGGACTAAGTTACGAAAATATTCTTTTTACAAAAGATATGAAAATTCTGGACGCATTTCTTAACTCTTTCATGAAAAAAGTGGTTGGCAACCACTTTTTGTAACATTTGTACACAAATATTTTAATTATTACTTTCAATGATAATTTTTAATACTTAAACTGTATGAAGATTTTTCGAAACTTTTTAAATACCTTTTCAAAACCTTTAAGGAGTAAGAACTGGAGTAATGGTAGTATACAACCATAAATACACAGAAGGATCAAGAAATATCAAAATAGTCATAAGTGAATAAATGTCTACGTAGTTCGAATATAATGAAATGAAACTCAATATTTCTTCAATGAACGAGAAACCCGAGTGTAACAAAATATGAAACCAAAATTTAGTCACCACCTTACAAATGAAGCATCAGAAAAATATACTTTTTAGCTATTTTAAAATCTGGTTACTTTCTTAATTTATTAAGCAGCAACCGTTACATAAACGATCAGAGGTTAAATTTCCAACTAAAAAATAAAAAATGCCCGATTTTTACCACATTTTTTATTCAAATAGATGTAAGTAATGCATGTAAGTAATGCAGTTTAAGAAAAAAAGAAGCAAATAGATATTCTTCTGTAAGTTCCTTCTCTACAAGGACGTACTAAAAGCAGTACTTAGATAACGTTTCATTACAAGTCTATCCTTGAAAAACTAAATATAAAAAAGGTTATACCTGAGTAAAAAAAAATAAGCATTTTATTTTCAACGAACAATTTGTTATTGTATTCAATATATTTATATAAATGTATGTTAAAACTTGATTGATTTTAATTTCGGATTCCGAATAAGCATCATTAGAAAATTACAAAAATACACGAGTGGCCGCGATCGGCCATCGGATTTACCTCAATATGGTCGTGAAGATTAAAGTTTTGTAAATTATTACGCCATAATGGTGTAAGCTATCAAGTTGATTCAAACTCACTAATATAACGTTTAAATAAATATATGAAATAAATAAATATCAATTTTTTTTAAATTAAGTTAACTCCCCAAAATGGCTGAAAAACTTTTTAATAAATGAAAAAAAAGCTATAAAACTTCCAAAACTTGAGAGAAATAAATTTTATCAGTTTAGCATACGTATGATCCCAAAGAGATTTATTAAAAGCATAAGCTCATTTATACTATTCAGATTTTTTTAAAATGTTAAAATTTAAAATTAGGAAATTTTTGTCTATTGATAACTGGTATATATTTATTTCCTTGTACGATGTAAAGGAAGTATTGTGATCGCGAAAAATTTCGGTTTTCAAATTTCAACGGAGATATCCATTTTGACTAGTTTCAGCGTGACGTCTGTACGTACGTATGTATCTCACATAACTCAAAAACGATTAGCCGTAGGATGTTGAAATTTTGGATTTAGAACTGTTGTAACATCTAATTGTGCACCTTCCCTCCTCAAGACTGCAATCGACTGAACCAAAAGTGTCCAAAAAAAAGCCCAAAATAAAAAACAACTTGGATTTTTTAACTTTTTCTTAACTGTAGTAATAAGCCCTTATTGAGAGCTTTGCAACGAAATATCATAATTGGTACTTATTTTCATTGGTTCCAGAGTTATAGTCAAATGAAATTTTAATTAATGGAATTCACAAGATTTCCGTAAATAAGCGAATGGAATCAAAACAAGGAAAATAAACATTGTATCATAACAGCTGACTGTATAATTAGACACGGAATACAAACGGCAAAAATATAATTAATACAAATTTCAGTCAAATTCAAAGGACAAATAAATGGTACTCGACATAGTATGATCATTATTACGTCTGATTGAAATTAAAAATTATAAAGCGAATGACATTATCGGTGGTAGTAATTATAGAATATTCCGAGGGACAATAGTACAATTTACAGTTGGTAATTACATATATTGAATGGGCTTCTCTAAAAATAAAAGTACAATAACAGAATTATATTTGTCCGAATATCGCAAAGTACTTGTTTTTACTTATAACAGTTAACCGAAAAAAACTAATTAATTAAATATATAATTCTTTTTTTTAATATTTTTATTTATAGTCGCATCATCAGTTAAAGCGACTCATAAAGATCTGTGGGAATGTACAGGTAAACATGTAATTCAAACAGACTAAGGCCAACCATTCCTGAGACATGTGATTAATTGAAACTCAACCACCAAAGAACACCGGTATACACGATCTAGTACTCAAATCCAAATAAAAGCAACTACCTTTATTAGGATTTGAACCGTAGAACTCTCAACTTCGAAAACAGCTGGTTTGCGACGATGAGTTTACCACTAGACCAACCCGGTGGGTTAAGGTATAATTTATTTAACAGCTTATAAAAAATTATAATGCAAATTTAAGAATATAAGTTCTTTCTTGGTTTGGATACTCGCAAATATAAGAAATATCTAAATACATTATAACCAAGAAAATGGGAATGTCTTTATTGATTACGATTACTTTCAGTTAAAATTTACTATAGTACAATTTTTTGCTCTAAAACCATAGATAATTTTTATCCGACATGATTTTTTATAGGTGCTTTTACACTTATTAGCGGCTACCACTGATTATTTATTTATTTTTATATAGGTAAAAAAAAAACATTCATCCAAATAATATTTAAAAAAATTATTCTAATCCAATTTAAGAAAATTAAAGAAGGTTCCAAAGGACAAAACATCTATTATTAACAAGAACAAGAGTTCTATTTAAGGATGTATATTATTTTTATTCAATAAAAAACAAGTTTAGACCTCACACACTTGTGTTATCTGTAATAGACTGAAGCAGGTTATTTTAATTTTAGTCGATTATAGTGCTTTAATTATTGATATTAGCGTAAGATATATATATATACAAACACACACAAACGTAAAAACCAGTTTTCCAAATCACTTCTACATTACTACCAGCGTTACACAGGTGTGCAACGATGCGTGTTATGTACTTAACTTGTATACTCATTTTTTATAAAAACATATTATCTTTTCTTTTTTAAATATAAAAAAAAATAACAGGATAATTTAAATCTAATTGAAGTAATTTTATAATTTATATAAAAAGTGATAATTGAGGATATTGTAAACGATTTTGTTAAATTTTTATTATTTTTTTTTTATACAAAAATGTTATTAAATGTAATGCAAGTAGTAAGTGTACTTTTTATCCATATATGAGGATCACTTATCATTCAATATATGATTATTATTTTTACCATAATATTATTTTCTTCAGGCATATAATTTTATTTAACTGTATTATTATTTAAAATAATTATTCTGCTATTACTATTATTATTAAACATGTTATTATCCCAACCATCATTCTACCTTACAGCTTCTTAATAAATAAATATTGAGGTAGTAACAATTATAAAACAAAAAAAGAAAATTACTGACAAACAACAATAATTTATCAAAGCAGGTAAATATTTCTTTTAAAGAAACTGAATTAACAGTATTTAAAAAAAAACATTGATGGTAATCCATTAATGAAGAGTGTACCAAGTCAACAATAACATATTTTTAACCTCAAAATCTGTAGGTATGATGAATTTATACTAATTTAGTCAAAAACTTAAAATTTTCAAAAAATATTAATATTATAATAATAATATTAGTATTATTAATAATATTATTTATATTATATTAATATTATAATATCATTTTTCAAAAAAAAAAAATTAATATTAATGTTATTAGATGCATCAAGATCAACTCACCGGGTTGGTCTAGGAGTGGTGAACGCGACTTCGTAAATCAGCTGATTTCAAAATCGAGACTTCCAACGTTCAAATTCTAGTAAATGCAGTTACTTTTATACGGATTTAAATACTAGATCGTGAATACCGGTTTTTTTTGGTGGTTCGGTTTCAATTAACCACACATCTCAGAAATGGTCGACCTTTCTTTCTTTTTTCTGTTTAGCCTACGGGAATTACCGTTCAGGTATTACTTCAGAGTATAAAAGAGGATGATATGTATGAGTGTAAATGAAGTGGTCTTGTACTGTCTCAGTTTAACCATTCCTGAGATGTGTGGTCATTTGAAACCCAACCACCAAAGAACACCGGTATTCACGATCTAGTATTCAAATTCGAATAAAAGTAACTGCTTTTACTAGAACTTGAATGCTGGAACTCTCGGCTTCGAAATCAGCTGATTTGCGAAGACACATTCACCACTAGACCAACCCGGTTGGTTAGGAATGATCGTCCTGAAACTGTATAAGACTACACTTCATTTACATTCATACATATCATCCTCTGAAATAATACGATGGTTCTGGAGGCAAACAGAAAAAAGAAAAAGAGAAAGATACATCAAGATAATTAGCTGTACTTTTGATAAGTAACCTTGAGGGTTTGTACAAAAAAAAGTATAAAAAATGGATACGAAACTATGTTTCTATAAAGATCCAAAAATACAGGGCACCACCAAATTGTATGAAGGTTACCTCTATAGTCTTCTTATTTTTTTACTAAATCATGAATGCAAATCGTGATTTGCATTCATGATTTATTGGTATGAATCCAAATAATTTTTTATTAAAATTAAATTCGTTGAACAAGGGATGAAACGATAGGGGAAAGGGTGGTCAGTAGAAAATGTACAATCCACACAGAGGACCTGTGTTCGTTTCGCGGTAAATGATAACATTACCGGAGAATTTCAACGCCCAAAGTCATGGAACACCCATCCCTACCATAATCTTTTCGGGATTACCGTCATTAGGACTAGCTAAGATATTTACTTATCAATGATTTTAAAATTATATACGAAAATGTATTCTCCAAGTACTTGTAAGTGAGTATACTTTTACCATTTGATTCTAATGATAAAATAACCAGATAAGTGTAAGAAAAAGTTCAAACTTGTTTTAGGAAAACAATTTTCTATTTATAGTTTATATGGCTTCTGGAAGTATTAAAATTAACAAAATTGATCGTCCAGACTTACTTGCTTCTCATAAACAGAAAAATAAATGCGTTTGTATTGAAAACCCAAAAGGATATCTTAAAAAACCATCTTCAATAATAATAAAAAATCAATCAAAACTAGCGAAAAAGTTTGATTAACATTTATAATTTCGAAGCTAAATTAATAAATAAAAACAATCGATTTTTTATAAAATCCGAGTTTTTGAATTCGATGCTAAATTACACTCACCTAATTTACGCATAATTTCTTCCAGTGTTTAACAATAATTTTATGAGTCGAAATTTGAAAAAATATTCAATAATTATTACTTCTATTTTTATTTTTACTTTTGAATACTATAACACATAATTACAAGCATTTTTTCATCTGTAGGCTACACACTCAAAAATAATTTACTTTTTCTTTACAATATGCAATATAGTTTACGAAATTTTAAAACATTATTCAGAAGAGCATCATACTGATAATATATCGAACTTTACTAAAAACTCGCGCAAAACAAGTTTTTTTTTTATTTGGGAGAATAAATACACATACACATACATAAACTCTCTAGTAGAGGTAAAACACGAAGTTTCCGATTATTCGACTACTTCTTTTTTAATTTTGAAAAATAAAATTTAATGTTTGGTAAATTTTATGAATGTCACGAATAGGTATATTCGTGACAACAACAAAGTGATTCTGTATTATGAACATAGAAGCATTTCCTTAAAACCACTTTAGAGTCAATGTATACAGTTTCTTGCTTTAATCAAAAATACAGAATATTTACATGGTTTTATATTTATTGATTTTACACCTACATTGTAAAAACTTAACAGGAAAATAATGAAACGGTCATATAATAGGATGAAAGAGAAAATCGTATAAAAGAGGAAGTAGATGTTCTTGAAGTTCAAAGTAAAACCCTTTAAGCGGAAACTCTTTATTAAGGTTTCATTAATTATGTCATTAATTTTATAAAGCTAACTTACACGTCACAAAAGATGTTTCGTAAAAATAAATTACTAAAGAATGAAATTTAAATAAATTAACGCGTATCTTTCACGGAAAAATAACTAATTTGTTTAAGCGCATTTCTTTTTTTTCAAGTAAAACACTTTATTAATTTTTTCCTGTTAACATAATATCACTACTACTAATAGTATTTTATAGTGTTATTTTATAATTTGTATATTAAATGCTATTAATCGTAATGGCTTTCCTGTTATAAAACGCAAGACACCACACAAAACGATACAGCCCTTATAAAAAAATAATAAACATCCCATCCTAGGGAAGATAAAGTGGAATAATTTACCAATGCCTTTTTTACTGAGCCGAATATACATAAATTGTATAATTGTTGTGTACATAAATACACAACTGAAAAAAATTTATTTTACATCTTATGGTGATTATTTCCAATAAACGTAAAATTTTGTGTGAAATTGGGGAAAACTTTCACAGAAACGTTTCAACTACTGAAACAAGCTCACAGAGATGATGCTCTGGATCGTACGCAATGTTACGAATGGTTTTCACGATTTTAAAGTGGTCATCAGTCAACTGAAGATGACCCTCGACCAGGAAGACCTTCGACTTCAACTGATCACACCCGCGTTCAGAAAATCAACGTTATAGTACGTGCAAATCGCCGATTGACCTGTTCAAGAACTTGCGAAAGAGGTTAGCATCTCGATTGGATCAAGCCATACCATTTTGACTGAAAACTTGAACGCACATCAATTTGCAGCAGAGTTTGTTCCTCGTTTGATGACTGAACAGTAGAAAGAACATCGAGTGGACGTTTGTCAACAACTTCTTGAACAAGTCGATGACGATGAAACATTCATGCAAAGGATCATAACGGAAGACGAAAGCTGGATTTACGGCTACGACATCGAGACAAAAGTTCACTCATCACAATGGACTGGCAAAAGATCTCCACGCCCCAAGAAAGCACGTCAAAGTGATGCTCTCTGTTTTTTTTCCCCATTGTAATGGAATTTTCCATATTATATTCTTGACTCAAGGTGAAACTTTGAACAGCTGCGTACTATCGAGGTGTTTTACAATAGTTACGTGAAAAAAATTGCAAAAAGAGACCAGAGTTGTGGCGAGACAACTTATGGTTCCTTCGCTACGACAATGCATCTGCACACTCAGCTTTGTCAATTCGTCAGTTTTGTGCCGAAAATCAGATGACTGTCTTCTCTCAGCTTCCATACTCACCAGATCTGACTTCTTGAGATTTTTTCTTATCTCCGAAATTAAAATCAATAATGAAAGGATGCCGTTTTGAGGTTATTGATGACATTAAACCAAATTTTTCAGGGATCTTAAAGACCATTTCAAATGAAGCTATCCAGGACTGCTTCGCGAACTGGAAACATTGCTGGGGAACGTGTGTAAATAGGTAAGGGAGTATTTTGAAAGGAACAAGGACCAATAATCCGTAAAATTAATAATGAAGATTAAAAAAATAAAGTTCGGTTATTTTGTGAACAGACCTCAAACATACCTTTTGAATGGAGTAGGTCCTATAATTGTTGGAAGAATTTTTTAATAGATCAATCATATAAATAACTGTATTTTTGAAAATTTCTGTAGATCAATTCTGTAGGAAAATTACTAGTATCAGGGTATCTTAAAGCAGATAAGTTTAAACGAAAGAATTTCGAATATCATATTCATCAATCACACAATCAAATCTTCTCATACAATTACAATACGGGATGCGTGGTGGTAAGACTATTCTGTATATACATACTTTCATCATCTGCATATTCTTTTACAGTGATAAATCAGCAGATAATCACTGTCACTAGACTAACACAATTTGTAAATATTGCTTTACGAATTCGCATATTTAGCCATGACTTTCATTAAACGTCAATTTAATAAAAGTATTTACAGATTTTAAAACTTTAAAAGATTATTAAAAAACACAATTTACTAGGAATAAAAAATAATTATTGTTTAATATATTGATAAGTTATTAAAATTGATTATTTCAATAAAAAAAGTAGATTTTAGATTTTTTAAATCAAGATAAAATTGCTAAAGTGTGAGAAAAATGTGTAAACTATTAAAAAAGTTACTAACTTCAGAGGTATCAATATATTTCACTCACGAAAGAAAATTCACTTCTAAGTTCTATAAACATAGGTTAATTCGATACTAAGTTTCCTTTTTAAACTTTATAAAACTGAATTTATAAAAGTTAAAATGTATTCCCAACTTTATTCTCAACATATCTTTGTGGAAATAAAAATTATATTCGGTTTAAACGTTCTCTGAATTATTTTTCTTCTATCTAAATACAGACTTTATACATCCCCCTATAAACTGGTATCGAAAAAATTAACCCTTATTATCCCAGTTATTCAAAGCAACTAGTTCACCGGGATTATAGTTTTCTATAAAAGAAATTGAAAAATTATCTAACCAATAAAATGATACTTTGAACAATAAGTAAAATTGCACATCTTTTCTTAAAAAGATTCCCACGCAGAATGTGAAAAAACTGCAAGAAGATTTAAAAATTTTTTACCTTCTGTGACTCCAGCGACTGGCTGCAGCGACCTTCATTAAATAACCATTCACCGACTAATTTTAATTATGAGTGACATTTAAAAAAAAAAGGTAATTTTTACAAATTGAAAAACTAGAATTGTTTGAAACCCATCAACTGAAGCAGTACTAAAATAAAAAAGTGTAAAAAATTATTCTGAAAATGAATATCAATCTTAAGGTTTAGTAATTAATAATACTACGATTGAATAATATTTTCAGAAAATTTTCAAAAATATCTCTCATTTATTTGAATTAAACAAAATTTCTGTTTAAATCATAAAAGTTTTTAAAAATAGAAAATTTAATCGTAAGAAATTAAAAAAAAAAAAACAACCAAACCAAAAGGAATACACATTAATTAGCTAACTAGAATAATATTCCCGACCTCCGTGGCGCGAGTGGTAACATCTCGGCCTTTCATCCGGAAATCCCGGGTTCGAATCCCGGTCACAAGCATTTTCACACGGTTGAAAATTGTCATTTAACATCTCATTCTCTGAAGTAATACCTAATGCTGGTCCCAGTGGCTAAAAAAAAAAAAATAATAGAGAAATATGAAGTAATTATATCTTAAAAAAATAAAAATACGCTTCAATAAACTATTATAAAGAATAAAATATAAAATTTTTGGTCATTTATCTATAAATAAGATTGAATATAAGCAAATTACAAAAAAAAGGTATTCAATATATACGAAAGACATCCTTCCCTATAATCACTGCCAGCTGAGAGATCCAACAATCCGTTTTTTTCTCATAATAAATATTATTTATTTACTCTTTTGATTCACATAGTTATTCACGAAGAATGTAACAAACTTTCAGAACATGTTTTACAGGTGAAAATAAAAAAAAAATTTCATATTATAATAGCTTTGGAAAAGCTTGGTTAAAGAATGCCAACTGGCGAAATATTTCACCCTGATATTAAAAATTAAGCTACACTGAAATTCTGGGAACCCAAATTAAGAGGTAAATTTTGTTGTTTTATATCAAACCTAACCTGAAACATTAAAAAAAACACGTCCCAGAACTATAATTTTAGTAGTTTTCGAGAAATTTGGGATAAAAAAGATTGGGTTCGAAAAACATTTTATTTAATGTTTGGCGTAAAATAACTTTGTTAAATTAGTAATTCACACAAAAGTTTTAAATAAAACTTGTAGAGAATTTGATTACGAGTAAAAGGATATGAATAAAGTTCATAGAAACTAAATACAAACGTAAGAATTTCGAAGTTTATTCAAAACAAAACAAATGAAAATGTAGCAGATTTTATTTAACTATTAAACTAAACAAAACTTTCAATTGTACAAAACAAAAGAATTATTTTAGAAAAATAATCGAAATTAAAAAAAGACTTCTTTAATGCTAATTAAAAATTAATTTCATCTAAGTTGGCAACAGAACTGATTCTAACAATTAAGTACGAGTATTTTTGTAACTATTTCTATTATCTACTAACTTTTATATATAAATACAAAAGTTTTTCTCTTGTTTGTTTGCAACAGCATCAAGAACCAACAGACCGATTTAAATTTTGAGGATATATTCGTGTTTTTCCAGGGAAGATTTAAAACCATAGATCAAGGCTCTAGGCCCTCTTGAGGATTAAGTTGTGGATTAAGGTATCCATTAAAGAAATAAGAATTAATCCTTATACCTTATTATATTTTTGTTACCATGGAAACACAAATATAATGAAGTTAAATGACTAATCCTTTTTTTTTTTTTAAATTCAGTAAAATATTTAATATTCACGTTACTGTAGTTACTAAAATTCCTTTTGTTATGTGAAAAAGGATTTTTCACATTATTTATTTAGGATTATTAAAAAATTATTTATTAAAAATTAAAAACATAAATTTAAAAAAATAGAATAATTTTTTTTAAATTTAATTTTTTTAATTAAGTTTTTTCAAGTATTTTTAAAGTCTGTATACTTCCTTCTTCGTAGTTTCCTCTTCTTTTTCGTTTTCATCTATATAACGTTCCCTTTCATTATTTCTTTTCTTTTTCTTCTTTTATTTTCTTATTTTTCTTCCTTCCATGTAGGTTTTTCAATTCTTTTCATAATGCCCTCTACGAACAGATCGAATCTAGGGCGATCAACATCAAGTGCTGCTAAGCGTAGCCGGGTTTCACGAGAAAAAGAAACCAAAGAAGAAAGAGTTCAGCGCCCAGAGGCTGAACGAACAAAATTAGTGCGAAGGTTTCTTACAATCATGAGGATAATAAACGCTTCCGGGAGTTCCACCTCCTAGACGGCGATTGTGCTATTTTAGAAGTCCTTCCATGTTATTCGAGATAAGCTCCATCAACATCACCTTGGAAAAATTGAACTTCTCTATATTATTATAATTTTGTTACATAAATTAATCAATAATCAAATATCTATCAATATTACAAAATTTAGATTCCGTTTTTGGGAAAAATTTTGCTTTATTTGACTTCTCTCTGTGTTCTTGTTTTTTTTTTTTTTCATTTTATTTGTGTATCACTCCCTACAAAAAATGACGGTGCGTGGTTTGTTTGTTTGATATACGTGCTCACATTTTTATTTTAGTTGCTATTGGCGCGGAGCGGACAACTGCGCGCAGCGCACGAACGTTTAATTCATTCGAACGATTTATACTTCTTTATATGAACGATTTTTCTAAAATTATATTTGCATTTTGGGTACAAAAAAGGAAAACACTGGGGTTAGAGCTGTGTTAAAAAAAATCACAACTCATGAAACAGCTAAAAATATTATTTTGAAGCTTTTCGTTGTAAAAGTTTTTGTTGTTGTACGCTAAATTCATGAATTTTATTTAGTTACAATGGGAAAAACAATTAACAAATTCATGTGTAATAAAACATAAACCATGTAACATTTTCGCGGCGGGACATAGGCCCACCTTTTTTCTAGTTTTAATAAAAATGTTATAATATATCATAGGTAAATATATTTATTTATTTTTTTTGCTCTCCTACGGAGCCATAAGTAAGTTTCCTGACAAAAGCACGTAATAAGAAGGTCCTTAACAAACCCCCAAAATAAATAATACACAATAAATAGTTGCAAGCAAACTTAAAGTCAAATATGAAATTTCAAGCTCAGTCATAAATCACAAACCATTAATTTCAGAACCATATAGTCCACAAAACAAACATTAATAATAAAAATAAAAAAAAGAAAGAGAAATAACAAGAAATTAGATACGAGACCACTAAACTTGACGGTGAAGTTTAGTGAACTGTTAAGTTTAGAACTTAACAGTTCCAAAATGTTACGCAGACTCTAAGTCAAGTACATGGGCTCGTTTCAACCGTCGGACGTCTCTGCTATTATCGAGTAGATTAAAGAGTAGATAAATACAAGTGAGTATTTTCTTAAAACAGCTGGTAATTTTGTCATCGTTCGAAGGTTTTTATTTTTCAATTCTTTTTATCAAATCTTTAGAATATAAATAAGTTTTAATAATTAAGACGAACAAAAAAAACTTTAGAACGAAAAACCTCTTCATAAATCCACCAATCGTGAAATCGTTTATATAAATCAGATAAATGATATACTATGAAATCTCTAAAATTAAGTTAACCATTTTATTTAATCAAACGTAATAAATTTTTTGTTCACAATACGCCTTTACAAAATGGAAAACTTTGCAACAAAAGTACGACTTTGTTAAAAAGACATCACAGTAACAAAAATTGATCCATTCACGCAAAGAACTGACTTTTAAAGGTTTAAAAAATTCTCTAACTTACAAATCTGTCATTTCTGAAGTAAAATACCCCTTTTATATTTACACAATTTAATAATATCTGTACGAACTAATTAAAAATATTTATAAGACATAATAATATCGACAATAATTTAACAAAGAAAAATTATAAATATAACAATCAACATATAGAATTTTATACTTCATATCCTTATAAGAGAAAATATTAAAATGATTTTTACAAAAAGAATAAAAATATATCGCTTATTAAAGATATAATTTTCACTTCAGCGCTTAATTAAGTTTATATATAACGTAAATTTGCTTCAATGCACTCTCCTTTACGATAGGAATAATAATTAATTGTTATGACTCTATACCTGAAATCTATTTTAAAACGTTATAAATAAATTAACATTTAAAAAGTAATAAATCTTGTAATTATTAATTAAGTCATAACATCCATAAGAACAAATTTTTCAATTGAAGTAATAATTAATTATTGTTTAATTTTATTTTATATTTATATATTTATTACAAAAATAATTACTTTCATCAAATAGCTTTAAAATAATAAAATTACAAGATAAAAGAATAATTAATTATTTATACGTATTAGCTATTTTAATTAGTAATATACTTATGTAATAAAATTACTGACCTGTTACATACGAAAAACCACAACGTTTTATTGTAGAAAAATTTTAGTGTCTTAATTTAGAACAAAGCAACTGTTTTTACTTTTAAATAAGTAGCAGGAAAATATTAATTAGCAAAAAGTAGAAACACGTTTTATTTTATCATGATTAAAAGAGATTTTGTAGTAAACGCTAAACTTCTTTTTATAAAAGAATTGGATAATTCATCGTGAGTGGGTTAACACGAGCGAGTAAGTGTGTACGCGAGTGGGTTTATATATTATTCAATTATATAAAATTATTCACCAAAAATAAAACGAAATAAAAGACATCGCTCATACAATTTGTATAAATTTAAATTAAACAGGTATCAATTCTGGAAAAGCAATTTTAAGAGTGAAATATTATTTCCAACTAAAATAATGTACTAATTGGGGATATTTAGAAAGAATGAGTTTTCAAGATAAAAAATATGCCTATTTTAAATTTTGAAAATTACATTTCCATAGCTTTGTAGTATGTGACAGTATCGAATTTAAATTAAAAAGAAACTTCAAAAAAATGATTAAACAAATACTTTTACATCTCTTTAGTGTATTACAGCAGAAGTAGAATTAAGTTCGATAAATAAAAAAATTCAGAACTAAAACGGCAATATAAAAATGAAAAACACTACATAAATGTGTTATTACGGAATACTGAGATTATAAATTTAATAAAGTTAAAAGCAAAACTCTGTTATAGATTCTGGGAATTTTCACAGGCTATTAACCAAAAAAGTTATTATCCTCATAATATTATAAAAATAAACGGACCCTGTACATTAACTTAATTTATAAATAAATTTTGTCCAACGCTGAAAAAAGGGGCATGAATGATGAATAAAAGAACAAACAAAAAAAAAACGCAACAAGAAAAACAACTAGATCGGATTATGAAGGAACCCATCCAAAAAAAAGAAAAGATTTTTTGTACAGTTATAACAAGTTCCATAGAAATTTAAAATAACAGGTATATTTTTATCCTGCTATAAAGGTATACATTTTACAAACGCAATTTATTAACTTACAACTTTTCCTGGTTGAATAAAATAAAATGAGTCTATAAGCAAATCCATATAACAATTCAAAAGAGATACTATTAAATTATCTTTATTTTTCTTACAATTTTCTTATTTTTTGTTACGAAAGATTCATCACATTAAAAAAATTTCATAAAATATTAACATATCTTTCAGAGTAGTATACTACGATCGATGATGTCAAAAATATTGCATGTTTTTCTGAATGTATAACAGTTTAAAAAGCTTAAAATTATAAATAAAAAGTGCATAAAAATATGTTTTAACAGTTTAATTAATTTTTGGTTGATTGCATCAAAAAAATAATAATAATGTTATTAAATGTATTAAATAAATTATTTGCTGACAAACATTACGTAAAAAGGTAACACAAACAGCATCCTCAAAAAGTTTTTTTTTTTTTTTTTAATTTAGATGCATAGATACATCTTATGAAAAATATTTAACGGAAAACACGAATAAAAAAAAATATAATTGATTTATCTAAGAATAATATTCATTTAATTTCGAACGAAAGGGTTTTATTCTTCTTGTTTGATAAAACATTTTTTTTACGATTTTAGCAAAAGATTTTAGGAGAGGCAAATTGAAATGTGCAAAATAAAAATTGAAAGGAATTTATTTTTTTATGTGCATCGTTGATGATTTGCATAAGCTGATGTTAAAAATGAAATAATTTCATTCACTTAATATTAAAAACAGACAACTTCCACTGTTGAAGAAGGAAAAAGACTGGTTATATTTTATGCTTTTGCCATATTCATCATTCTTACTTCCTGGCATTATGGTTAGAACAATGTTGCAAGAAGTAAGTTATGATAATCAGTCAAAAAATGGGGTATGGGGTTTTTGCATTTCTCGAGTTTCATGACCTAAGGACCTTAAACAAAAAAAAAAGAGGGGTAATGTTTGTACGTATGTATGTACACGGGTATTGACATGTTTGAAGCTTAATAAATTTTGACTGGAAAAAGGGATATTAATATTTAGCACAGAGAATCGTGTCTCTGTGCTAAATATCAAAATCTTCTACTATAAGTCCTAGTAAAGTCAGTTATTTTTACACGGATTTAAATAGATCGTGGATACCGGTGTTCTTTGGTGGTTGGGTTTCAATTAATAATACATCCCAGGAATGGTCGAAATGAGGCTGTACAAGGACTAAACTTCATTTACACTCATACATATCATTTTCATTCATCTTCTAAAATATTATCTGAACGGTAATTACCGGAGGCTAAACAGGAAAAAGAAAAAGGTTAGTATCTCCAGGAGGTGTGATAGAAAGTTATTTGGGGTCAATTTTCTCACAATATTGCAAACATAATCCCAATTTATATTAAGCTCAGTACATGCATATATGCTTATCTTACCATTTGAAAAAAAAAATATTGCACCCAAATTCTTCTCTTTTTCCAAAAATATAAAAAGGTTATCTTTTTATTTATTGCATATTTTTAACCGAATTTTTTTTTTGTCTTCCTAAGCGCATAATAGCAGTGCAAGTGACCCCCCCAAAAAAATACTATTAGGGATGAGGGATCCAATCAAAGTTTAAAAATATCATTTTTATAAACTGTTTTCATGTATCAATACTGTTCACAAACAACAGATAAATGATCATGAAGATGGTTTTTATATAGTAAATACACTACTGCCAGGAAAACAGATACGAGTATAACCCTTTTTTGTCAGGTTTTTTTAATAATAGTTGCATAATTATACTCAAAATTGAAGTCAGTACTAAGTATCATATACGATTTGTTTATTATATAGACGTATGAAGTTAATAATTATAAAAAATATAAATTTCTTTAAATATCTTCTGATATCAAAATAATCACTATTAAAATTAAAGTTAATAAAATAATAATTACAGTTTCTATAGAATCATGAATTACGTATTAAACAAGAAACACAACATGAGAAAATATTTTGGATCTAAATAGTAATAATAATAACAATGTTAAGCAACAAAACTGTATATAATAGAACGTTTGTGATTCCTTAATTTCATTTCGCAGTTATGATTAATTGTACGGTTCTAATAATTAACAACATAACCTGGCTTGTTGAACTTCACAATAGATAATCCAGAGGCTTTTGATGGTAGTTTACAAACAATGTATCCATTTTATGTAAAACAGAAATAACAGAGCCAGCCACATATGGATATTAATCAAATTAAGTTGTACTAGCAACTTTACGAAGTACTACTTCGTAAAGGGCTGGTCAAATTAGAATATGATTCAATCAAATATTATTCCAGTACGTTAAACAAAGGTAATACTTTTAATACTAAACTGAATAAAAAAGTTAGATTTTAATAATTCAAGCGGACCGTGCCAAAATTTCGTAAACTGTCTCTGTTTAGTTAATGTAACTTCTAGTTTGACGTGACAGATGGGTTAAAAATTTTATAAAAATAAAAATAAATAAACGTTAACTGCAGAAATAATTTTTTTCTAAATAAAGGAAAAGTAAGTACAGTGATTGAATTGTTACATAAAAAACGTACAGAACATTAGAAAAGATAAAATATACAGCTGCTACAAAACACCTAATTCTGGTTGTATAATAGCGCCAGACGTTGGACGTCGGTGGCGATTGGACGCATCAATGGGCCAGTGAAACCATATTTGAATTTAACTAAATTTTTCTACTTTCAATCTTTTTCACTTTCTTTTTCGTCGTAAATCTCTGTGGTGTACATCCAGAGGGTGAACTCCCATCTAACAATAACACATTTATGGGGATTTGTGTTGATGGTATCTTATAAATGGTGCAAAACCATAGTCTTTCCTTAGCGTGTTATATATAGATATAATTATCAATATTCAGTTAATATAACTGTAGAATATTTTCTTGTAATTATTACTTTTTGTACTTAAAAATTCAGCAAAGTAATAATTATTACAAAAATAGAAAAACAAAAATATATTTTATCTACCAAACGAACCAAGGTCACAAGTATATATTCAGTAAAATCGGGTAAATCAGTTCCCTTGAAATTAGTTTAACAATCAAGTTTTGCAAAATTCAATATTGTAGAAAATGATTACTATCGAGTAACACCTATAATGTAAATACTATTAAACGTAGTTAATGCTATATCTCTAATTATTTCTATTTACCGTAAAAATACTTTTAACAAAATTTTTAACCTTTCAAGTAAGTTTAATACTTTTTTAAAACATGCCTGTTATAAAATGGTCTGTTTAAAACAAAAAAAATGTTTTCAAGTAAAACTTATATTCTTGATATACGAGTATAAGAAAATAACTTAAGAGTATAATAAAAAACTATCCGCTGTAAAAAAAAAAAAAACACTAACTTTTCAAATAATAATTACTGTTCATAACCAAGGTGTATAGGAATGTTGAGATTTAACCTAACATATATTTAAAGAAAATGCGGGTTTTAATGTTTTCAATATATTTCCTTGCCGGCCTCCGTGGCGCGAGAAGTAGCGTCTTGGCCTTTCATCCGGAGGTCCCGGGTTCGAATCCGGGTTAGGCAAGGCATTTTCACACGCTGCAAAAATTTTCATTTATATTATCCTCTGAAGCAATATCTAACGGTGGTTTCGGAGGTTGAAAAAAAGAAAAAAATATTTCCTTAAAGGAAAGTCAATTTACTGTTCTAACCCTTTACAAATTAAAAAAAAAAATATTCTTTAAACTTATGGATGAACAATTTAAATACGTTAAAGTCAAACAAAAATTCATGAAAAATAGAACAAAAATTAACAAACTTATCTTAACCCGCAAAAAAAATTAATTATAATAAACAATTTGAAAAAAAAACAATTTTCATTAAATAAAAATTAACAATCAGGATAAGAAATAACATTGAATTTGGAATACAGAAAAAAAAATATATATGTGTGTGTGTGTGTGTGTGTGTGTGTGTGTGTGTGTGTGTGTGTGTGTGTGTGTGTGTGCGCGCGCGTGTGTGTGTGTGTATAAAAACGGTATGCAGAATAAGTAAATATTAATATCTTCTTAAATCGTGTATATTAAAAAAATTAGGGTAAAACCTATTTTCGGACTGTGGTATTCTATAGAACGAATCGGATTGACTTTTTTTTATTCTGCACAGAATGACCCACAAATGTGTCTTCAAATCTCCTCTGAGAAATCCTCATTTATTCCTTAATTGAGAAACTTTCCGAGGTTATTACTCAAAGGGAAAATCACTTTGAAGGTTCCGTCAATGCTTGATGACAACTCTGCGGGCCATTCCGAGCAGCATAAAAAAATCAGCCTAATCCATCCAGTAGAACGTCTAAACTGATTGGAAATAGGTTTTCAGTACGCTTTTTACCAGTGGTAGAAAAGGAGAGAGAAAAACAAGAGGGTTGGGGAGAGTGAGACGTATTATAAATGGAATAAATTTTCCAACAGATTTTTTTATATATATAACATTATTTTATAATAATAACGCAGTGGAGCAGTAAGGGATCACTAGTTAAATTTATAAATATAAAATGAATAAATGTAACTGATGAAAAAGCATAATCAGTTCTAATCTAACGTGAATAAAAGATAAAAATCAATAATTTAAAAAGAAAATAGCAAAATTTAGGTGTCGGTATGACAAATTAAAAAATTTATACTCAAATATTTTACATAACAAAAAAAAACACCTAAATCATTCCCAATACTGTAATAAATACTAAATTGAATTTCGACTGCAATGCCGTACAATGCATACATTTGAGAGAATGTGAATCGTAACAAGGTAGTTTACTATTTATTGGAATATTGGAACATGACGACAGAAAAGATTACGGACAGATTTTTTTCACCCCAAACAAAATTTAAAAGGTTTACATAAGATAATAAAGATAATTTTAAAACCAATGAATAACGGCTAAAGGGAAAGGTTAAAAGAATAAATATTATGTTTTAATTTTGTATTTAATTTCGTTCTAGATTGAATCATTTGTTAAATAAATAAAATATTACCCTTAAAATGCGTGGAAATACATTCCTGAATTAACTAAAAAGTAAATAACATTAATAATAAAATTTCTACAGTTTAAAAAATTATTCAGTAAATTAATATTAAATTTTGGAAATTAAAATATATTTTTCCTGGTATGTTTTACAAAACAAACTTTGGTCCATTGAAATATTAACTTTAAATTTGTATTACAAACAATCTTTTCTTTGTAATACAGACAATGGCGCTTCAAAAAGCTGTTATTCGACCATAAGGGCTATCGGACCCGAATAAAAATTTATAGAAAAACGTAAGGGCATGGATGATGAAAATTATTACGCTTCAACAATTAAAGGGATGAAGCGCATACTGGAGAGCGTCAGTAGTTCGGAGACGCCGTGTTTGGCGCAGTCGTGATAACAAGCGACAACAGTCAGTAATTCTGGGAGGCCATGTTCGGGGAAGTCGTGATTAGAAGCGATAACAAAGTAGTTCCATAAGCCCGAGTAGGATGCGGTTACGATGACAGCGGTATCAGTAAAGGAGTAGCAACGAGTGAAGGGTACGTCACGAATAATGCAGCGTGGACAGTAGGTGAATACAAAAAATTATTCGGCGAGTTATTGGTAAAAAGTAGTGAAAATGGCAGCATTCTACTCATTCACAAAGAGTAAGGTAGTTGCATTGCAAACAGTAAAAGTAATAATATTTGCAGAAAGTGAACTGTACGAACCTTAGCTGTTTTATTACCTTGTTAATGCAATACTAGGTGCTAGCGGTCATTATAACGTTCTTAGTAAATTGCACTGCATTCTGGTTTTTATAATTTAACTGTCATTAAACAAATCTTATTCTTTTTATATGAATTACTATTCTGTATATTACTTCTATTTATTGCTATTATTATTATTTTTATTTTTTTATATGTATCTACAGCAATAAATTGTATTAATAAGAAATTTTTATTGTGTTAGCCTCTCAACATCATAGTCGAACTGCGAATACGCGACAGTATAATATACAGACCTTCACGTTTAGTTACAGATAAAAATGTGTAATCGAAGACACCAACTAGCAAAACGACTAAAAAAAATTAAATACAAGTAAATTTTACTAAAATATTTTCGAATAAATGATTGCAAAGAAAGAAAAATCTGAATTAAAATTTAAAAAAAGGCAGATATTGTTAATAAAAAAATTAAACTTCCTATATTTTTATATAAATCAAAGTCTCTTGATTTCATTAAACTCGAATATTTAATATTTAAAAGCCTAAGGTAATATTTATACCTAATAAAAAAGCATGAACTACCGTAGGTAATAAATATGGTTTTCAATAAATGAAAGTTGTATACCCTATTTACAAATATAACAAAGCAGATCAAATCCCACGACCTGCTGCTTTTGCTTCTGTTATGTTGTTTGTTATTTTATCTGATAAGGATTACCTTTTCATCTGTCTTTTATAATACAATTGTAAACGAAAAGATTTATGAGGCAAAGAAAATTGTAAATCACAACGAAATGAGATTCTTATATCGCAGTTTTCTTCATTTTTTTCATTCTCTCTTTCTAATATAGATAAAAATCAATTATATTATATTATTACATTCTCCAGTCAGTTATTTTATTTATTTTATTATTTATAAATTCAATTCTATTTTATTCAGTATATTTTAGTTGTAGATAACAACAAAGAAAAAATCCAATAAATACAAGTAAATAAAACAATGAACACAATAAAACCTGTTCTCTCATCGGAATTTTTAAAAACTGAATATATCTTCTATAATACAAAGAAGAAAAGATTATTACTATTAATAAAATAACATTTTTATTTAACTTCAAGTTAAATTTCAAAAGGCTTCTATCGTTTGGGTATGAGATACGGAAATAAAGACACAATTTATTTGTTAATACCAGCCAGGTTTTACATTTAATAATAGCACACCTATTGATGGTTTATAATCGTGTTTTACACGGGAATAAATTCGAATTAAGGTTAAATAGTAGTAAACCAACGATTTCTTTATTCGTAATTTTTAAAAAAAATTCATACAATAAGATAAATTATACATATTAAAAAAGTTTTGTTTATTAAAAAACTGAACAACTATACAAGTCAATCATCGCCCAAAAAATATAAACAAAATAATGTTAGACTGCAGCGAACGTTGAAAAATATATATGAAACTTTATGGGAGAGATATAGAAAAAATAAAGTTAGGGAAGACAGATTTTTTAAAATACGACACATGTAATGAATGGAAACACAATAATTATAGAAATTAAAATAACGTAATTTTAAATAAGTAAGTAACCAATAAATATAAAAATTAATATTAAGCTGCGCTGGTAATTCAGATGGTAGTTGTAATGGAACGCCACAAACGAAAAAACAATTATTATATAATAATTTAATAATGAAGATGAAGAGGAAACAGCTGAACCCAAGGAACAGGGAACTTCATTGGTTGTTACGGAGGAACTCATGCCTCACGTTATCCAACAAGATCTTAATTTATAAGGCTATCCTGCGTCCAATGTGAACTTACGGTGTAGAATTGTGGGGTACGGATAGTACCGGTAATATGAAAATTATACAGCGATTCCAGAACAAAGTAGCGAGGGTGACTGCCGAAGCGCCATGGTTCACGCGGAATGATGAGATTCACAATTATCTGGAGCTCCCGTCGGTTCGTGAGATTGCACGGCAGCGTAGTGTCAAATACCTGCAGAGGCTTGAGACTCAACCCACCTGGTTGATCTAGCGGTTAACGCGTCTTCCCAAATCAGCTGATTTGGAAAATATAATTTTATAATTATAATAAATTTTAATTTTTTTTTGTCTAACAATGAACTTACAATATTAAAGAAACTGTAACTAAAAATGATAACGTAAACAAATCACAGGACTCTCCTTAAAAATTACATATTAATAGATCTATATAGAATATTCAATGTAAGTACATACATAAAGTTAAGTAAGAGTACTCAAAACAAAACAAAAATAGTCAAAGGATTAATAAAGAAGAGAAACAATGAAACACTGAGAAAAAAGATGAAAGTAAAACTAAAATTAATAACGAAAGAATAATAAATAAAAATGAATAAAGAGAAATAATGGTAATCACTCAACTGATGCAGCTCAAACTTATCACATAAACTCACCAAGGTCTAAACGATTTATTAATAATTAAAATTAATAACAATAAATTTTTTTTTTCTTCAGTAATTTAACTGATTTGATGCAGCTCTCCAAGATTCCCTATCTAATAATATCAGTCGTTTCATTTCGGTATATCCCCTACATCCTTCATCCCTAATAATTTGTTTTACATATTCTAAACGTTGCCTGCCAGCACAGTTTTTTACTTCTACCTGATCCTCTAATATTAAAGTGACTATTCCAGAATGCCTTAATATGTGGCCTATAAGTCTGTCTCTTCTTTTAACTATATTTTTCCAAATGCTTCTTTCTTCATCGATTTGCCGCAACACCTTTTCATTTGTCACTTTATCCACCCATCTTATTTTTAACATTCTCCTACAGCAACACATTTCAAAAGCTTCTAATTTTCTCTTCTCAGGTACTCCGGCCGTCCAAGTTTCACTTCCATATAAAGCGACGCTCCAAACATAATTTCAAAAATCTTTTCCTGACATTTAAATTAATTTTTGATGTAAACAAATTATATTTCTGACTGAAAGCTCGTTTCGCCTGTTCTGTTCGGCATTTTATATCGCTCCTGCTTCGGCCATCTTTAGTAATAATACTTCCCAAATAACAAAATTCTTCTACCTCCATAATCTTTTCTTTTCCCATTTTCACATTCAGTGGTCCATCTTCATTATTTCTATTACAGTTCATTATTTCGTTTTGTTCTTGTTTATTTTCATACGGTAGTTCTTTGTAGGACTTCATCCATGCCGTTCATTGTTTCTTCTAAATCCTTTTTACTTTCGGCTAGAATTACTATATCATCAGAAAATCGTAGCATCTTTATCTTTTCACCATGTACTGTTAATCCGGATCTAAATTGTTCTTTACTATCATTAACTGCTAGTTCTATGTAAAAATTAAAATGTAACGGCGATATGGAATATCCTTGCCGGACTTCCTTTCTTATTACGGTTTCTTTCTTATGTTCTTTAATTATTATTGTTGCTGTTTGGTTCCTGTAAATGTTAGCAATCGTTCTTCTATCTCTGTATTTGAACTCCAATTTTTTTAAAATACTGAATATTTTATTCCAGTCTACGTTATCGAATGCCTTTTCTAAGCCTATAAATGCCAAGTATGTTGGTTTGTTTTTCTTTAATCTTCCTTCTACTATTAATCTGAGGCCTAAAATTGATTCCCTTGTCCCTATACTTTTTTTGAAACCAAATTGGTCTTCTAACACTTCTTTCACTATCCTCTCAATTCTTCTGTACAGAATTCTAGTTAAGATTACAATAAATAATAATTCAATAATAATAATAATAAAAGAAAAAGAAAAATATCAGAAGTTCTTAATGAAATAGGATTTTATGTACTTTTAATTAAAAAAAAATATGTATATATGTAATTTAATAGGAGCACAAGAAAGTCATGGGGTATCCACATCTGAATTTGTTCTTTTCCTTTACATGAACCTTCCTTGTCAGATGAAAATTAAGATAAAGACCAAGGTACTGTACAATTTGAGCATGCGTTATGAAAACATAATTGAGGTGAATCCGTGTGCAGTCTCCTCTCCTCATTGCACATGATTCCACTTCGTTTGATTAATCTTAATCTTCCATTAAATATTCATCCGTTGATTTGGTCAAATTAAGATTGTAGTATACTTGAAGCTAGATTTGGGTCACATCGACAGCCAGGATAGGCATGTCATCGGCAAATGAAAAAAGTGACTAAAAAAAAATTAAAAATCATAAATAAATTTAAAAATAATATAATAAATTTTAATTTTTATATAATTCTGCACGCTAATTTAAACTAAATGACAAAGCGTCGCATAACCTACACAATCAGGTAGAATGTAAAGCCACGTTACATTGCAATTATTCAAGGGACATACTGAAGCATCACTAGGTGATATGAGATATCCATGTATTAATCCAGTGTGTACGACAAACGCAAATTAGAAAGGACAGTTTCTCTTTATGACGACTGTATCGCACTGATAACTTCCAGTGCAATATTACGTTAGCTTTAATATTACGCATAAATAAATGAAATCACCCTGGTGTATTGCTTATGAAAAAAAATTAGTTAACTAGGAAAAGATACGCCACAAGTATAATTAAACCACTTAATCTTATAAAAAATCTGTTAAATAAAAACAAATAAGTAAATAAAGACACCTAGAGAAGTAATTCACGTTAAAATAACAATAAAACTGTCTTTACATGACAAAATAATTTATTCCATTAAAGAAAGGATGTAATTAATTTTTTTTAAAAATTATTCTTCATTTCATTTAAAGAAACTTTAACGATAGATTAAATCCCTTTATATAAATTAATTAACATATAAATTGCTATAATAATCATTACTGCTATTATAAGCTACTATAACTAATTTATAATATAAAATAAAATAATATTAATATAAGGAAATTAGATTTTTCTTACCAGAATTACACGCTTTACCGTAACATCATTATCATACAAATCTATTACACATAAATAACTAATATAAAACAATCTATTTATTAAGTAGTATAATACAAATAACAGTATTTCAATTAGTTTCAAATAATTTCCAAACATGTATAAACATACATACATATATAATCGAACAACAAATCTATAACTAATTACATATTGTAAAATTTATTACCATATAATTCGTAAGTAATTGTTATTATTTTGATAGAAATAACGGTACAAATTCAATTAAAACATAATAAAAGATGTTTTATCAATTAATTAATAATATATTTATGTGAACTACAATATCATAATGAAATTTAACTACACTAAGAACTGTTGACGGATGGGTTGTTAAGAGGATGAAGATATTAATATCCACTTTTTATTGATCGTATAAAAAATATTCTATCGTAATTTAATCTGATTTTAACTGAAAGTTTTCTCAGTATTAATTGAAAAAAACATAAAAATAATATTGTGTTCTTTCGTTATAATAAAATATTTATATGAAACAAGAAAGTTGAATGTTTTCAAAGAAAAAAAAGGCTTCCTTGTTATCATAACTTAATCTGTTTTAAAAATAATTATACAATATTATTATTTCTGTTTTAATATTTTTATTAATAATAGGCTTCGAAAATAAAAAATCAGATGTGTATCTTTACTAACATAAAATTAAAATCAAAATTTCATCTTATATTACAGCATTCATATACGTACTTAATAAAAAAAATCAAAAAAAAAATCACTTCTTGCTTTCAGCTGAAACATTTTTTTATCGAAATTAATGTACCAGATGAGTCACGAAGAATGCAAAAAATTTCAGGGTGTTCTACTGGTGAGAATAAAGAAGAAAGTTCATATAAACATAGATAAGGAAACGCTTTATTAGCGTGTGTCAGCTGGTGAAAGATTTCTGGTCCTGACTTCTACGCCTTCGGTAAAATTACGTCCCTTACAGCCAGACAGTAACTTTTAAGACCCAAATTAAGGAGGAGAAAATTTATTGATTTTATACCAAATTTGACCTAAAAAAAAAACGGAGAAAAAATATCTCCCACAACTGCATCTATAATAATGTTTGAGAAATCTGAATTAAAAGATAAAATATTGGATTGAAAAAATTATTTTATGTTTGTAGTAAGATAACTTCGTTAAGTGGATATTAAACACATAAATATTAAATAAAAAAAAAGAGAATTTGATTTTGAATAAAAAGGTGTGAATAAAGTCCACAGAAAGTAAATACAAACATACGAATTTGGAAGTTTATTAAAAAGGAACAACAAAATGTTGCAGATTTTAAATAGTGTCAAACGAAAAAATTTTGTTCATCGGGCACTAGATTCGTCGGCCTATATCCATTGTGACGAAGGACATTTTCAGCAGTTTATTTAAAATATAAGTAAGTAAAAATAAGTAAGTTAAATATATAAGTAAGTATTATATGTAAGTTAAAATATATATTTTCTAAATATATAACTATCTACATTTATGTTTCAAGAACCACAAAAATGCTTTTACGAAAAAACTGAACTACCATTGCCTATTAAGAGGTCATATAACACACATTTTACTTTCCCAAATGTTGTGTACAGTATATAGTACAAAAAGATAGTGGCATTAAGAATTTTAAAAAATTGAGTAATTGCAATTATTTTAAATTACTATTACTTATTCCAGCAGAAAAGTTACTGAATAAAAAATAAATTTCGAATTTCACATACACACACTCACAGAGGAGAGAAAGAGAGAGAGAGAGAGTGAGAGAGAGACATAACTTTCTGAATACTAATGTTTATGATAAAAATCAAAGTAAAAAAGCTTAAATACCAAACATGCGTATTATAAAATATTTAAGGAATAATGATAAAAAGAGATTTAAGGGGAATATATAAAATGAAATGTAATGAATGTATATATATATATATATATATATATAATATATATTAATATTTCAATAAACATAACAATTGAGACCTTCATACTAACATGTCTGATGTTTACATTACTTTACCTTTTGACGATCAACTGTTATATTTATAATTTTTGTTTTTAAAATTTAACTTAATACAATTAATGATAAGTGAAGTAAATAATTATAACACATTAATGTTCCTGTAGATGGATTACTAATGGGAAAGCGCTCAAACGTACTATTAAAGATTGTTGGTAAGTGGAAACTATTATATAAATTAAATAAAATTTATATAGGTAAAACTAACAGATGTTTTAAAAAGAGATTTATGAAACATTACAATGGTTACAGAAACAGAGAGGTGTGTCTAATACGGACGACCATTTGTTGCAACGTATTCATATTATTACTGATTAAAAAAAAAAAAAAAAAAAATTATAAATTCTAACAATAAAAAATGAGTATACTTGAAAAATATTATTATTTATAAATTTAAACAAAAGTATGAAATGATTAACCAACAGATCGTTTCTGAAGTTGATGTTTTAATTAAAAACATAGTGGGTTGTAGCAGTTGGCAACGATATTTACGAAAGTAGTTGTGAGACGTTTTAAATTTACATCATCATTCCACTATGGCAGTGAAGTTGTGTTGTTACAAATGTTGTGGTTGTCAGGGTTTTTGTATTCCAAATTTTTGTAAGTTTTTATTTATTTCTAATTTTTTTTTTTATTTGTTGATGTAATTATAGAATTATGTGGACCAACTGATGATGCGGGATCCCGCGAAAGTCGACTATATATATAATTTTTTTTAGATTTTTCTGTAACTGTGTTGGTGGTTAAGTTGTTGTTTTTTTGAACACACACACACACACACACACACACACACATATATATATATATATATATATATATATATTATAAACAAGAACAAAACGAAAGTAATGAAATGTAGTAGAAATATGGAAGATGGACCACTGAATGTGAAAATAGAAAGAGAAAAGATTATGGAGGTAGAAGAATTTTGTTATTTGGGAAGTAGAATTATTAAAAATGGACGAAGCAGAAGCGATATAAAATGCCGAATAGCACAGGCGAAACGAGCTTTCAGTCAGAAATATAATAATTTACATCAAAAATTAATTTAAATGTCAGGAAAAGATTTTTGAAAGTATATGTTTAGAGCGTTGCTTTATATGGAAGTGAAACTTGGCCGATCGGAGGACCTGAAAAGAAAAGATTAGAAGCTTTTGAAATGTGGTGCTATAGGAGAATGTTAAAAATCAGATGGGTGGGTAAAGTGACAAATGAAGAGGTGTTGCGGCAAATCGATGAAGAAAGAAGCATTTGGAAAAATATAGTTAAAGGAAAAGACAGACTAGGCCACATAGGCATCCTGGAATAGTCGCTTTAATATTAGAGGGTCAGGTAGAAGGAAAACATTGCGTAGGCAGGCCACGTTTGGAATATGTAAAACAAATTGTTAGAGATGTAGGATGTAGAGGATATACCGAAATGAAACGACTAGCACTAGAAAGGGAATCTTGGAGAGCTGCATCAAAATGAGTGAAGACAAAAATAAAATATATTTATTCTTTGAATTTAAAAAATTAGAGTTTTATACACTAGAACAAAAGGAGATGAGAAAGTAATATTTTAATTTTTTACACTTCATCCTGAATTCATGATTATATTGAGAGGACCTCTTCTGGAAAATAGATGAAGAATGCTATGTAATTCAGTTAAAATGACGTAAAAACAAATTAACGAAATATTTAAAGTACATAAATAAAATTTACTGTTTCAGTAATTATCAAGGTATCAGAATTAATTTAATTCTGTTCAAACTAAATGAAAATTTTATAAAATATTGAGAGAACTGTCTGTTTCATACACTTGTTAGTTTTATTCGTATTTTAACGCTTCTTGTACAAATCTATGATTGCATTTAGTGGCGCTTTAGTGTTAAATTATAGGAAATTGTATTATACATGATGACCTAGTTATTCTGCTGATGGCATTAAAGACGAGAGAATAACTTATAAAAGTGTATTGAATCGTATTTCCTGAACAGAATGAATATTGTCAGTATGAAATTCTGTTAATTACAGCGCTCATACACTATCTATGTAGTACACATCAGGTACCTTTTTTTCCTTTTTTTTTTTTTTGTTTCCCTACTCTCCTTGACCGGATATCCATTTAAGTATACTCAGTCGGGGAGAGTGTCCTTCTACTCAAAGGGGGCGTCCCCCACCCACCGGCTTTACATTCGGCACGGCAGGTTGACCCCCACGGTCTTGGATCTTTTGTTTTATTTTTTGCCTGCCTCTAATTCCCCGCGTTAGGGCCAAGGTCCGGCGATGCCGTCCCCCAGCCCCTCCGCAGGGAACCGGGTCTCGGTCTTTACGCCTATGCCTCTAACCGACGGTACCCACCCCACAAAGCGCCTAGACGCCCGCAGGGAGACACACCGCCGGCCGGGACTCGGTCTTTTCTTTTATTCCCATCTCCCCTGGAGTTCTCCCCCTTCGCAGGAACCCGCACACCAGGGCATACGGGCCCTCCACGGAGAGACTGTACACCCTTCCCTACTTAACTTAATCACAGTCTACCGCCCTCTTCTTCCTTAGTCCTCAGGATCTCTTCAGCAAACCTTCTGAACCAGTCCCAGTTCTCTTGATTTTGTACCATCCAATTAATTAGATTATCCGGTGTTAATCGATTTGTTATAATTACCCTCCTGTTTTCAGCCCATCTAGGACATACAAATATAGTGTGCTCCGCATTATCTGTTTCCTCACAATAAACACATTGTGGTGTGTCCCTTTTTCCAATTCTGGCTAGGTACTGCCCAAAAGATCCATGCCCCGATAATAACTGTGTCATATAGAAGTCAACGTTTCCGCGTCTACTTCCATACCACCTACCTATATCAGGGATTAGTCTTCTAGTCCAATCCCCGATTCTTGAGCGTGACCATTCCAACTGCCATTCTTGCTCCAATTGAGCCGCTATCTCGTCTTGTGGTAGTCCCTCATATCTAAGCATCCTGCTTTTAATCTGCAGGTCTATTGGTAGTACCTCTGTTATTACGCAAAGCGCGTCATAGGACACCGTTCTGTAACCAGCGGCCACCCTCAACAGTGCAAGTCTATGCGCGCTTCTCAATTTTCCTTTATTCCGTTTAAATACTAATTGTATGTCCCCAAACCGGGGCCGCGTATAATATCATTGATGTTGTTGCAGCAGTTATTAATTTCCTAGTTTCTATTTTTGGTGTTCCATGGTTCTGGAAGAGTCCTCTCAGAGCTTTGACCATTGGAGTGACCCTACTACATATCATATCGATGTGTCTGCTAAATCTCAAATTTTTATGACTCCCAGATATTTTGCCTCATTGACTTGTATAATTGGCTCTCCTCTGATATTCAAATTTATACCTCTAATAGGTCTTCTGCCGGAAAGGGCAATACAACTGGACTTCCCTGGGGCTATCTGTAGTTGGCTTCTTTGTAACCATTCATCTACAATTCCTAATGCCAGATTGGCTTTGCGTTCTAAGTTATCTACATCCCTATCCTCAACGAGGATTGCTATGTCATCAGCATAGCCAATTGCAGTAACTCCTTCAGGATAATTCAGTCTGAAGACTGCGTCATAAAAAATGTTCCACAAGGTTGGGCCCAGCACAGAACCTTGAGGAACGCCACCAAACATCTGGAAAACTGCCTTACCTTCCAAAGTTTTGATCTCAAGAAACCTTTGATGTAGATAGTGATTAACTTGATTTATTAGATATTTGCTTATTCGCATCTCATGCAATGCATCAATTATAGATGACCAGGGTACTGATCCGAACGCGTTCCTAATGTCCAGCATTATCACTAGGGGGATTTTCCTGGTCCTCCAGGTACCTCTCCTGCTATTTAAAGCCCAATTTTTAACACATCAGGTACCTATCTAAATATTACTTCACTCCGATAGATGATTTCTAATGCTGTAAACCGTCTGCGTTACTGTATTATGAGGCTTATTATTCATTTTAATATGATATTTTCGTTGTGTTTCTGTAGTTTTTATTACAAAAAAAAATGCGTTTACATTTGCTTATATGTAAAAAAAAGATTTTTATTTTTTCATAAATAATAAAGTTACGCTATGATTACTTAATGGTAATTCTTAATGTTAAGCGTCCTGGAACTGTCTTATATGAACGAGAGAGAATCTCGAATGAGGAGAGCTGTTTTTAATAGTGGGGTTATTTCTGAACGTTATCGTCCGTCTTCATATTTCACACGCCATAAACTTATAGATCATCATCCCTTTTATTTCTTTGCTACTATAATGGAACAATTGAAACAGAAATTGTTTTTTGGTTTGGTTAATGGAGGAAATTTTTTTTTTACATTTCGAAATTGAGGTTTTTCTTTTCTATTATTATTGTTATCTATAGGAACATCTGGTAATTAAGGTAAAGATTTCAAAACGTAAAATTTATAATATTTTCCTTTTTTATATATATTGTCATTTTTAAAAACAATCTTCTTTTAAATAAAGTAATCTTAAAGGCAAAACGTAAGTATTAGTCCAACCAAATTACACTTAAAGAAAAAAGAATTGTTACCTTGACTTTTATACGTGGAAATGGTAAAGGGGCTTAAAATAAACATAAAAAAATAAATGCGTGATCGGTGGTGGTGGAGGGACGATTGGGGGGTTGGAGATTGAAAAAAAAATTTTCCATTGCAAAAGTTGTAAATCATGCAAAAATCTACAACTTTTGTAGAGGTCACTTTTTAACATAACCTCAACATTACCGAGAAAAATGCGAAAAATCTTCTTTTAAGTTTTTGGTTTTTTATTTTTCATTCCCGAAAAATAGTTTAATTTTGACGAAACATGGTGAAAGTATACCTTTCTGTGACTTAAATGACCACAAATATTTTTGATGTCATCTTTCGCCGGAAATCGCAATAATATCATTTTTCACTCCTTTTCAACCTCCCAAATTAATCCTCCATCACTCCCGCACTCTCATTTATTTTTTTTACGTTTATTATAAGCATTTTTACCATTTCCACTTATAAAAGTTCAGGTAACAATTTCTTTTTTCTCTAAATGAGTTATTTCGATCGGTCTATATGGTATTCAGCTGGTATAAAATAATTTATTCATTCTTCAAACATTTCAAAATAAAATTTTATTTACTTTAATTTTATTTTCTTAATCCTACGCCATGACTGTCTTAGGTAATTTCGGTCATGAGTTGTCTAGCAGTCGAATACACTTCACCCTCACTCTTTATTGTAGTTCTAACGTCTCGTGATTCAGGACAGGTCGATAGATGCATAGACCCTTGTCGACACAGTGGGCATGTTGCTGATTCGGCAACACCAATGCTGTGGAGGTGGCTCTGGAGATAGTTGTGCCCCGTCTTCATTCGAAACTGTGCAACGGTTTAACCCCTTCGAAGATTTACTGGGACTCGTCCCTTTTCGTTAAGTAATGATGTTCATTGCTTCTCTTTTAACTCTAGCTGCCATTTCTGCTCTAACCCTCCCACAATTGATGATTTGATTAATTTTTTGCCGTCACAAAAGGAGCTGGCTTATCGGGCTGTTCCTCTCTGGCACTTTCTATAGCTAATTGATCATCTTTTTCGTTGCTCGATAACCCACATTGTGCCGGTATCCACTGTAAAACAACCTGTATGACTTCTAAAATCAACTCCTCAATCAATTCCTGACACATATTAACTTGATAAGTGGAAGAGCAGGAAGCATCAGAAACGGCAATTACGGCAGCTTGCCAATCAATCAGGGTAATGACTTTCTGCGGTTTGATCTTTTTTATCGAATTCATGGCGAGAAAAACTGCTCTGACCTCGCCGCCAAAGTTACTGATTAACTTCCCCACTGGCTCTGATAACTGGAAAGTGTAAACAATTGTATACTTTAATGTTATATTCGAAAAACTGATAAATCGCAAAGCTCATTATCGAAGAAAAATTTTACGAAGTCGATGTTACAATGTTTTCCCCTTAATTTTATAGGACAGTAATAAAGCAGAATGCTTGAGAAAAATTGAGGGTAGATATTTTTATACAGACTGATTCACGAAGAATGTAAAAAACTTTCAGGACATGTTCTACTGGTGAAAATAAATATAAAAATATAATAGAGATAAAACTCGTTATTGATTGTCGGCTGGTGAAAGATTTTGCTCTTATTTCTGCGCTTTCATTTTTTTAAAAAGAATTTTTTATAATTTTGATTATTTTTTCTAAAGTATTTAATTCTTTATTGGAAATTTACTACGTAGTTAAAATCAGCCACATTTTGATATGTTTTGTGTTTTTAGTAAACTTTGAAATTCTTATGTTTGTATTTAGTTTCTGTGGGGTTAATTCATAGCACTTTACTCAGAATACAGTTCTCTAATATTTTTTTATTATCCATTTAACAAATTTATTTAGTAGCAAACATAAAATAGCGTCTTTTTTCGACTACAATCTTTTCTCTTTTACTCCAGATTTCTAGAAAACTACTTACTAAAACTGTTCTTAATCCTATTTTTACTTCCTTGTACAATACAAGGAAGTATTGAAATCGCGAAAAATTTCGGTTATCAGATTTCAACGGAAATATCCATTTTCATCATCCCTGAATCCATTTAACTAGCTTCAGCGTGACAACTGTTAGATCGTACATACATATATATCTCGCATAACTCAAAAACGATTAGTCGCAGAATGTTGAAATTTTGGATTTAGAACTGTTTTAACATCTAGTTGTTTACATTACCTTTTGATTGCACTCTACTAGACCAAAAGTGTCCAAAAAAAACCCAAAATCCAAAAAACTGGATTTTGGCCTTTTTCTTAACTGCAGTAATAAGCTTTCATTGAGTGCATCTCAACGATATATCATATGTGGTACTTATTTTCATTGGTTCCAGAGTTATAGCCCAATAAAATTTTAATTAATGAAATATTTTGATCTTATAAGGGGAAGGCACATCGGTTCGAATCCGACTTCATCCCTTTTTTTAACTTTTTTTTTATTTAGAGATATTGATTTATTAATAATTATTAACTTGTAATAAAAAATATATTTAATTTAATAGGCATACAAGGAAGTCATGTGGTGTCCATATCAAATTTTTTTTCTTTTTATTCTTCAGGCAAGATTTCATATAAAACCACTAAATTTATCTGTTATTTTGGGTCCCATGAATTTAAGTCTGCTTATTTATATCAAAGAAGTAAAAATCAGACTGAAATCTTTCGCCGTCAACATTCCCTAACGAAGCGTTTCCATCCTATAATTATATAAACTTTCCTTTTAATTTTCACCTGTAGAATATGTCTTGAAAATCTGTAACAATCTTTGTGAATCACTCCATATAAAGTAAAAGTACTTCTTTAGAAACTAATATAACAGATTGAGAATTTACAATTTAAATTATAGTTAAGTAAACTTGTTACAAGTAATTAATAAATTTCAGTTTTGAAAGTACCATGTGTTAAATAACCACAATTGTGATTATAATTTATACAACTTGCGTCAAGATATCAATTTTCCAACCAACGTTGGAAATGTTTCACAGGTATAGAATTATGTATTACAATAATAATTATAGAAGTTTACTTCATAAACAAAGAAACTATATAATACAAACAAATTTACAAAGTTTATCAATTTAAAGTTTACAAGAAAACGTAAATAAATATAAAACGTAATTTACTTAAACGAAAATAAAAGTATTAAAGGAAAATTAATTATATTTACGCTGGGTATTATGTATAAATATATTTTGAAAAATAAATTTCGTTGAAAAGAAATTTGATGCAATATAATACCCAGCTGCATAAACATTTCTAACTAAAATTATGTTAAATTTTAACATAATACATAGCAATTAAAACAACAGTAGACATCACTAAGTTTAATTTATAAAAAAGCAAAACAAAATTCTAAATAATTATACAATTCAGCAAATGATAGCATATCAAATTACAAATATACTATCAAAATAAAACGAATATTTCGAAAAAAATACCCCCATATTCTAAATTAAAACTACAAATGAACAAATAATCTGAATAATTTCGAAATTAATAAATTTGTAATAATAATTACAAGTTTATGAGTTATTATTTCTATTCATACCCATGAAGTGTAACAAATAATTTTAATAAAGCAAAAGACGTAAAATTAATTAATCTTTATCTCACTGTTTTAAATAACCGTTTTAAACATTTTTTTTTTTACAAAAAAATAAAAAACAAAACAATGCATTTAAAAATCAATAAATCTGTATGCACAAAAAAGATTACTAAAAAATCTGATTCCATTAATATCTTTGTAATTATTAAAATAAAATAATAATAAAATTTATTAAAAAAATACTTTAATGACTTGTAAGACTAATAAAGTAAATTACTACTTACTACGATACCTAAAAATGTATCTGGATCGCCACCTAAGGTGAAAGAATCATGTCAGGAAAAAGGACGCGGCTTAATATTAAGTTCAGGGAGATGTACTGGTTGTTAGGCATGGGATCACAACTATTATTAGCTAACAAGCAATTGCTGTACTCAGCGATCCTGAAACAGATTTAGACCTAAGGAATGCAACAACAGGGCACGAAAAGTGGGAGTAAAAATCGAAGTCGTTCAGCGATTCCAGAACAAATTATTGCGAAATATAACGCTGTGGTATGCGATAAACATTGAAATAAGACGATTATCTGGGATTACCAACCGTTCGAGAAGAGATACGATGATTTGATACAAGATACAAAACGAGACTGAACAGACATGTGTTCGCGGTTAATCTCATGGATAAAAGCGTGGATGTCAGGCGCAAAACCAACTGTATATATTAGATTTGCAAGTTCTCCGAAATTTGAAATAATGTAAAGTTTGTGCATCGTGAAAATTGTTATTTTCCTTTTGCCATTTACTCTTGTTGGTTCTTTGATTTGTTTCTCAACCTTTATGCTTCATTAGTTATTCTTTGTGCGATTAATAAAACCTTTTTTTTTACTATTTTGTTTGCTTTTGTGTTCTAAACTTTATCAATGTTTGTTGGACTCACGTTTGTATTTACTTATTTTTTTCCGGTTATATTTATGTATACATAAACATTTCTTTGGGGGATTTGAATGGAACCCCATCTCATCATGTAATTTTTTTGTATTTAGATTTATTTATGGTTCCGGTAAATTGGAACCGATTGTAAATTAAACATTGCGTGGGGGAGTAAATATATTTTTATGTATGTATACCCTTCCACTTATGTGTGGAGTTGATATTAACAAACCGTTCCTGCGCAAAGTTGGATTAATACACTCCTAAATGAACGACAGGGTTCCAACATCGATGTCTCGAAAAAACTAAAATCAACAGCGATAAGAAAAAGAAAAATTACCCAATTTTTATAACTAAATTGTTTAATGTTACATTAAGTTATACGTTAAATTGAATAATCTGGGGATGTACCGAACAACAGTTTCAGTAAACTGTAGATATAATAAACATTATTTACATACCATTCCAGGTAAGTTAATACAGAATGTGGTACTTTAATTTATTGATTTACACAACCGTTCAGAGTCTTCCGTTTTTTATGTCGTATCATACGTTACGCATCTAAGGTTAAAATGGGAATTATTATTATTATTTTTTTTTATTTAACCACTTGAGAGCAACCGATAACCGCCTAGAAGACGTTACTTTGGTCGGTCCCAAGTGATGTGGCTGAAGACTAGAACCCCCCCCCCCCACCCTTAGTACAGCTTGAAGCTCATCTCCCGACCAAATAGAAATACTTAGAATTAATTTTCCGGAGAGTATATTACTCAATATATTCACTGATGACAATAGTTAAGGTGCCTTACAGGACTAAAATAAAAGCGTTTTTCGATGTTATTGACATACTGACATACAACACCATACTCGTCTCCTTGAATAATCCAATAAAGAAACACTCCACTTCTCGTTTTACCCAGGATTTTTGACATGGAACGCTTGTTATTCTTAAGAACGGCAATTTTGTTTTTTGGAATGGCTATTGATTCGTACCTACACAACTGTTAAAATATTGGAACCTAACAAAGTAAATTTGTAAAACAAGAAAAAGAAAATATTTCGTACTTTAAGGAATATGTTTAGATACGTTATCGTGGAATTATATAAAATTCAATTTTTTTAATCAAAGCTAGTTAATTTTTTCTATTCTTTAACATAAAATAGTGTCCGTTTTCCATCTCTTTTCCCCCCTCCGAAATACAGCTTACTCGGTCAATAACACAATACATTATTCAATATCATTTTAATATATTCTATAGTTACAACGTATATAATATTACAAAATAAATTAATCTTCTTCGATAGTCTAGGAAAGCTGATTTTTTTAATCTAATATACACAATACCAATAAAGGAAAAAAATTAAAAAAGTTTCATTCATTTTATTTTTTATTCAAAATGTAACACATACCACACCCATTTTTTCACCACATTGAAACAATTCATTATTGAGGTATTAATATAAAATCTCCTCTTTTAATCCAAAGAAATAGTAATGTATTCAGTATATAAGAAATATGTCAATAAACTGTTAGGACTGTAAAGCCAGGCTAAATGATATTGAAAATAGGACAGATTCTACTAATTAAAGCACACTACGGTCGGGATCTCTGACGTTCTAATGACACAGCATCATCCACGTGTTTTTCACACTTAACATCCAAATCTCTGGCCATGATAACATTATTGGAAATAGGGCAATCAACTTTTAAGGTTTAATCTTTTAGGATTAATCTTTCTTCATCAACTATAACAAGAGCCATCTGATGTATTATTTGGCTTTTTATCGATGGTTGAAAGCAGAATTGACGATATTTTTTGCGATGATGTGGCCGAAATAATAAGGTGTTAAAATTCTTGAAATGTGTCAAATAACTGATTAAAATTTTAAATTGCTGATCAACGACCGATTACCAGTTAGGAACGTTTTACACTCCTATTGTGTATAATAAATATAAAAAATGTGTTTGTGTATTTTTTCTTTTTAATTTGGATTTTTCTCGTATTATTTTATTTTTTATTAAAGCAATACAACTTTCATGGTTTTCATTCTTTTTTGCGGGGGGAGGGGGTGACGTTCCTTTAGAATCCGAGCTTGTTTCTTTGTCTTACGTCGCATTTAAAAAAACCATATTTATATCCTTACGTAAATATTATTCTCTATATAACTTATTTTTCAGCTTATAAGGTAAATATCAATAACTCTGTAAAAAAACTATCCAAATTTGATTTTAAATAAATATTTTCCTATCTCCGTGGCTGAGTAGGTAACGTCTCGGTATTCCATGCGGAGATCCCAGGTTCGAATCCCAGTAAGAAATGGCATCTTTTCATCTGCCACCAATTTCCACTAGGCTAATGACCATAGCTGTTGAAGCCAAACTAACAAGAAATCCAAATATCGTTTATAAAACTGTATTAAAGAATCACACCTCTGTACAAACGTAGCTCGCTAATTTCAATACTGTTTTTTTTTTCAGACTAAAACTAATGAGCTTTCAGGTTTGGAAGTTGTCA
Source organism: Lycorma delicatula (assembly GCF_047948215.1). Classification (NCBI taxonomy): domain Eukaryota; kingdom Metazoa; phylum Arthropoda; class Insecta; order Hemiptera; family Fulgoridae; genus Lycorma; species Lycorma delicatula. The sequence goes on from NC_134461.1 coordinate 46,482,868, forward strand.
TTTTTTTCTATTTGAAGCATTTTTGGGAAACCAGAATAAAATCTTATTTTCAGCCTTTAAAAATACTACTGGATAAGCATGGTTATTACGGTCTTTTTTCTAGTTACTTAGCTGCTTCTCTTTATATATAATGACGAATTGACACAGTAGTGTAAACACCTCCAAAATTATTAATATTATTAAGCTGGATTTTATTTCAAAATAAACAATTAACAAATTATGTGTTTAATTTTTTAGAATCATGGAATAGTAGCATAGAAAATGGGATTAAGGATACCGTAGTCTTTGTCCACGTGACATCACAGAGGTCACGGCCATCACCTTCCACGAACCAATAAGATTGCAGTATTTTGGTCACGTGACGCTGTTCCCGCCCATCGCTATTTTGTCCTCGACCTTCTTGTCAGGTAAATCAATCTCACTCACGGATGTTGGGAGGCAATTTCTGCCTTCTGTTTGGGTAAGACATTTCTGTCTTACCGGGTGGCCTAATCTCTTCAACAAAAGAATTTTCATTCATTTTAACTGCTACTTTCTCAAGCGGATTAATGGATGAGTTTGATGCGATACCGGTATCCACGCGTAAGAGATTCATCAAGCGCTTGAAGCGTGTAAGGACTGGATAATTTGCAAACACGATCTGAAAAATATTTTGAATAGAAAATTAAAAAAGTTCATAATTAGAATAAAAGAAGCGAAGAACACATTACCTCAATATCGAGAATTGACATTTCTTGGTATTTTTAACAAGAAAGTTTACAAAACAGCAAATCAATAAGCATGGAGCAAACTCTGTTCACTAATATTCTGGTCAGCGTGAAAGGTAGGGCTTTGCATCTCAGTTACGATTCTTTCATCGCTCTGCTGAAAGAGGAATTCCCCTCTCGCGTTTCAGAATATCATCCGTTGTTGGGGAAGTGGTGAGAGCGAGATGACTGTCATTTACATAAAATAATGAAAACTAATATAATCAGACAATTAAAAATAAATTTAATCTGATTTACTGAAAACTCTTAAAAACATAATATTAGTGTTTTTCCTATTAAAAATAATTTATCATTATTTGGATAAATATACTGATATAATTCATTAAAACTCCACTGTGGTATCTTTGATAATATTTAACATCATAATTCCAAAATTTTACATAATAATGTATGTTACGACACCATTATTTCAATGGATGCAGACGACATGAATTAACCATAATACATTTCCGAAAATGAATATTAATTAGAATCTCATGATAAGTTTACTAAAAAAGATCGTGACAACAATTTTAAAGGATGTCGAAAAATAAAAATGTTGATGTAAAAATCTTCGAGCTACAACAACTCTAACCAAAATGGCAGCCATATAATGTAGTAATTCAAAGTTAGTGTCCATAAATGACTTAAGAGAATAAAACTTAGTAAATTTTACCATCTCAAAACAATCAATTTTTCGGTTGAGACTGTTACTTGGGGTATACTGTGGGCCACTTTTGAAACTAATTCATACCAAAAAAAAATCGTTCTTGGGTAGAAGCATTTGATAAATTTTCTTTTAATTTTTGCAGCTATTTAAGAGGCCTTCGTAGCGCGAGTGGTAGCGTCTTGGTCTTTCATCCGGAGGTCCCGAGTTCGAATCCCGGTCAGGCATGGCAGTTTCACACACGCTACAAATCATTCATCTCATCCTCTGAAGAATTCCTAACGGGGATCCGGAGGTTAAAAAAAAGAAGAAAAAAAGCTACTTAAGAGATAATATACACACCATCTTTGAAAAACATTAAATGGTTACTACTTTGGATAGGGTGATAGTTTTATGTTAACTTTTCATTTTCAGTGCTCTTCAAAGTGTGATGTGTCGTAGCCCTGTCATTTCCATTTAAAATCATTGAGTTCCCTACCTCATTAGAAATTACGATGTAGTGGTCTCATACCAAAAAAATCGTTTTAAAGTAGTAAGGAGCATTTGCTAAATTTTATTTTATATGTTTAACTATTGAAAGTTACTTATGGGCGGTAAAGTTTTTTAACATAAATACGTACTATGTGTTTGTGTGTACGTTTATTTTTTTGAGGGCGTAAATCATGATTTAAATTTAATACCAGTTTAAATTTATTTAAAAAAAAAAATCGGATGTAAAATAAATACAACTTAATACCATACACAGTAAAAATAAAACATAAATTAAAAAAACAACAACAGTGCTTTAGATTTCAAAACATACATGAGACAATTGCAAAAAAGATGCTGGATACTAATAAAAAAAAAAAAAATACAATAAGTAAATAAATGAAGAGTTTAAAACAATAAAGTAAAATTAAATAGCCGCATAATGCAATTTTAAATTACAGTAAAAAAAATATTTAGATAAAACCTTTACACAAAGTAAAATACAGAAGAGTATTATACAAAATTGTTTTATTTCTTATTTGCATAAAACAAGATTCCATTGTTTAAATCATTATGTATGCAATCATAAACTATGTTTCCTCAGTTTAAAATAAACAAAAATCCGTAGTATCAAAATAATATTAAAGTTAAATATTACACATTAATAAGGTCAGCAGTTAACTACTTAAAATATTAAAGTATATTATAACGAATGAAGTTTTGTATTATTTTGTAGGTGATGATGTTATTTAAATTTACAAGGATATTCACCTCTATTAACCTTTCGGTGATTATAAGACAAATATTCAAACAGTAGTTTACTCAATAAATCCTGTGAAGCAACTTATTATTAATTTCAATGGAACAACTACGACTTTGTTGTACTAAAACAATTTCGTTTAATTTGATTACTATTAAATAATTATTAATAATAACAAAAGTGTTTCTATCTTAATTAAAAGAAAAAAAAAAGATAACTTATAATTTTAAAATGAAGTAACTAAGTATCTTAAAACTAATTAATTACATTATAACCCTTTAAATTTAACAACTTATATTATAAGATTTTAATTCAAAGTTATTTTTTTATTTCGAAATGAACCATTAATGTGAAATGAATAACTGGGAATGAAAGCCGGAAAGATAGCGGTTTTCACTCGACGATTTTTAATTTAATTTTTTGAAAAGAAACTTACAACAGAACGTTATATTTAAAAGTATTTTTGTCGAATGTAGCGCTTAATAGTTACAATATAGGAAAACCAAAGAAGAATAATAGAAACCTTTGAAAATGATATTACAGAATCATATTTTTAAATAAAAAAGAGAAAGAAAAATAAAGAACAATAAAATCAACGTTCCATTACTACATGATAACTGATTGAACCAGATACTTCTATTTACCACTTGACTTAATAATGCATTTCTCCAATGCAACTAAAACCTTTTAAATTATCTAATCGGTGACGTACAAATAATTTTTTGAGTAAATAAATTACATACGTAAAAATAAACCTAAATGTGTTCATATTCGAAACTAATCTAGTGAACTTGAGAAAAAGGTTTTACTTCACTAATATCACTAGATGATAATGTAATGAAATAAAACAAATACTGTATATAAAAAAAAAAAACAACTACTAAACAGCTTAACGTATTTTTTTTTTTTAAATGAAAGTTATTAAGAAAGAAAAAACCCTAATATACCACGGTAATCATTAAAATGTAAATTTATAAATAAATAAGATTGTATAATTAATAAGATTATAATAAAATTATAATCTTTATAATTAAGCTGATTTAATTAAAATATTAATAAAAGAAATTTCATTCATTAAAAAAAAATATAGTATAATATATTTTATTAACGAAATCATTCATAAAATTTGTATAGAATAAAATAATTGCACCAAAAGTAATATCTAAATAAACAAGAAGTGAAATGAAAATCTTACAATTAAATAAAACTAAAAATTTAAAAGTAAATAAAACTCACTCTTACCTCAGCTTAAATGAAATTAACTTTTTAGTTAAGTATTAATATTAACATCTACAAAAATATATTACCGTATACATGAAGACTGTTAATGATCTTCTAAAAATTTATCTTACATAATATATTTTAATTGGTATATTTTAACTGGCATTACTTTTTTATAGTTTATCATTAAATTTTAATTTTTCTTTATTTAAAAAAATCTTGTTTTAATTAAATAAAAAAAGTGTTAGATAACCACTAAGAATATGAATATATTATTATACTTATGTAATTAAATAAATTTAAAATTAATTACTGTAACAAAAACTTAAGAAACAAAGTGAAAAATATATCCATAAATTGTAAGAACTATTGTATTGTATTTTATTTAAAGAATTAGATAATCTGATTTTATTAAATGGAAACTTCAGCTAGTAACCTTACTAAGAAGCTAATCGGATAAGGTTACACCACCAAAATACTTTTGTATAAAGGTTGTAATATGCTTTAAGAAAGAACGGAACTGAATTTTTATGATCTGTACTTCATAAAAACATCATCTAACGTCAAATAATACGTTAAGTTCAACTGTGTGTTGAAATGATATGATGCCTTTCCTATGTAGAAGGTAGACATATATTGGTCGGTATACCGACTGCAATTAATTATTCCTCTTACAATTCCTTAATATTGTATACCATCCTATAGTGCATAGCTCAATTCTACGTAATTAACAACACGTCTAGGCCTGGCCATCTAGATATGAAATAACCGGTCGGATCTTTTGTCGCTGATGAAAAAAAGATCCGACCGAAAAAAAATATCGCAAAAATAAAAACTGAAGCCTTCTGGAACTTTATATGATTTGATCGGTACGTTAGTTTTTTGAAAAGTAAGATACAATCATGTAAGTACTACTTTGTCTTTTTTTATGTAAAAATAATTTTTTTTTATATAAAAGTTAAATAAACTGTAACAGTATTAAAATTAACAACTAGATTTACGAGTAATCGAATAATAGAAGCGCTTCGTTGAAAATTTTTAACTTTTTTAAACATTATCCATAGCAGTGCACGTTTTTGGCAAAAATATTATATTAATATAAAAAAGGTAGCACAGTGAGGACGTGAGGTCATAATTAATTGCAATTTAATTTATTTGGTATACTTCGGCGTTTATTATTGGCAACTGGACGTAGCTGTATAAATCGTAAAATTGTCCCTCCAAAATGAGGAGTACGCAAACGTTTTCACCAAGAACAAAATCTCAGTCAGCTACAGAGACGGTACAGTCATAGTCAGAATTATTGAAAAAGACTTCTCCAGTTGCATGATTTTTTAGGGGGCACATTACAATTTGATATAAATGGAATACATTTCTGTTATAAAATCACAATTACACGGTAATTCGCGTCTCACTTCTTTTTCTGACTGTACACGCACTGATGACAGCAAGGACCCAGTTTTTTTTTTTTTTTTTTATATTTCCACCTACTCCTCTGGAACGGATCTACAATCAACTTTGACTCGCGCCAGAGGAGTGTCCTTTACTCTAGCTCGCCTCCCCGCCCGCCGGCTGTATGTCCGGCACGGCAGGTCAGTTCACCGGTTAGCTCTTTTATTTCGTAGGTGGAAATTCCACATACAAGCCGTCATCAGCGAGCGGTTTCTTCTTGACGAGTTTCCTCATCTTTCTTCTTTATAACTGCGGTTATAAACGACGAGATCACATTAAAGTTATCCTCGTTAAGTAGCATTTTATCCACCACATTCTCCGTAGATAATGGCCCTATACGTCTTACACAGGATTGCCTGCTTTCAGTCCAACGGTTACATTCAAATACTACATGTTCAGGGGAATCATAAGCCCCACAGTAAGGACAGTTGTTGTTATCTACCCTTAGTCTCGCACATAAATAGGACCTGAACGACCCATGCCCTGTAAAAAATTGCGTTATCCAGTAATTTATGTCCCCGAACTTCCTTTCTATCCATGGTCCGATCAAAGGTATCAAACGATGTGTCCATCGTCCCGTGTTGGCTACATCCCAACGATGTTGCCAATTACGCAGCATCTCTTCATATGCTTCTTTAGAAGGTTGTCCACATGCTATACTCACTCGCATCTCCGCCAGTTGTTTAAGCGGAGGAACTCCTGCAATTGCGAGTACTGCCTCGGTGGAGACTGAAGAATATGCGCATATCACTCTTAAGCCCATGCGCCGTTGAATTCCTTCAAGGACTCTTCTGTTCTTGTCGGCACGCAGAGCTCTTTCCCACCAGCAAGGACCCAGTTACAGAATGAAATGCGCACGGTCTACTATTGTTAATCTCTAACGAACGCCTTAAAGCATACTGTCCGTAGCCTCGCGCCGGGTATTTGTTTAAAATTGAATTGCCAAAATCGAACAGCCAAAGTATAATTGCTGTATATTTGATAATATTTTATAATTGATAATCCTTAAACTTTACTCGTTTTCGTCATCATTTGTATGTAAGTTAAGCATTTATTTTTCCACTTTTTTTTCTCTAGAAAAATATTGGAAGGCAGAACATATAATTGATTCCAGCTTTAGATTAAATTTTTATTAATTTAAAAATATTATGTTACTAACATAATTAAATATAAATTACAGTAAAAATAAAAATCAATTAGTAGGGAATTATTTATAAAAAGAAATTTAGTTCGATAATAAATAAAAGAAAAAATATATAAATTAAGAACTTTAATAAAAAGGAGAATAATGAAGAATTAAATATTAAAAAAGCTGACAACACAGTTGTTTCTGATGCACCGCTTGTAGACACAATTTAATTAAAAATTTGATCATTTTATTTAAACATATTTTTTCGTTCATTTAATACAATGGTTCTAACTAAAAAGAGCGCGCGCATACCGTATTTAATTCGCGCGGATGTGGCGGTACTAGCGGCGACGGTCGACTCTAACTAAATTATTGTAATTTGACAACTTGCATAGAAAAATTTCGCTTGTACGATCGGCAAACTGGTGCAGTCGCGTGGCTTAACTTACCAGGTACAGAGTCCGAGTTCCACGAGTACTAACCATCGAGTTCGAGACCCAGCCAGACCGAGTTACTTTAAATATCATTCATTTATTTAATCCTACCGCTTACCTGTGACATCACAACAGCATATTTTTGGGGTGGAGGTGCGATTTTGCAAAAAAATATATTGTTATCTTTTAATTGTTAACAAATGTGTCTAAAAAAAATATGACCTTAATTAGGCAAAACATCGAGATACTAAGAGTGACCTTGCTCTACAGCCTCACCTCCCCTTGATATTTTAAGTTAAAAATTTAATGGCGTCAATGCCCTACATATAGAAGTAATTTGATCAAGTTTGGTCAAAATCTGTCCGGTAGTTCTGGAAATGATTTGAAGCCCAACACGTAACACACGTATATAGGAGCATTACCATCCAGAAAATTTCCATCCAGTTTTTTGGATTCCGTAGGTGTCAAAATGTCAAGATGCAGTAAAAACCACAAATGTTCAAATTTCCGATTACAATACCTACTTTCCCTTAATTTCTGATTACTGATTACAATACTTTCCCTTCTAAAGCTATAACTCTGCTGAAGCGCTAGATGGGGAAAAAAGGGGAATAAATAGAATATATATATCTTATATATAAAGCCGAAGCCTGTCTGTCAGTTTGTTTATAACAGCATCATGCGAAAACCAATCGACCAAACAATTGCTTTCAAATATGCAGTAATTGTTATCCCAGGGAAGTTTTTTTAGTCACAGACCGAGGATCTAAACTCCTTGGGGATGAAGTTGTGAATTAGAAATATTAATTAAAAAAAAAAAAAAATATTAATCATTTACTTCAATATTATATTTCTATCACCACGGCAACAGAAGTAAGTAATAAACTTTTCTTACGTAAAGGTACGTGTTACCATAGTTGTTATTATACCGTCTTATGTAATTTAGTTCCTTTTTCAGGTTTCTATAAACTAATTGTTATTCATCATTATTATTCTCACAACCATGAGGGTGACAGTGCGGTAGTCCGGGAGCGGTGCCCCTTGGCAAGTCGGTAATGGCGAGCGAAACGAACGCTGCGGCCTTAGGGGTAACTCCATGGCATCCCTGAGTTCGTCGTGGCTGCGGGTTTTGCCTGGGATAATTTAAGTCCCGGGATCCATAGGGCGGAGTCCCTATCGGCTAGAGTATTTATACAGGTGTTTCAAAATGATATTACCACTCAATTGGGATGACTATTTATCCATATATCTATTAACCGTGCACCAAACATGTAGATATTGAACTTTAGCCTCAATTAGGACTATTGTGTTTATGCCTTTGTATGTTTATTATGCGCTAGCTGTGATTGCCTACCTCTTCGACAACCAAAATGTAAACGATATGTATATGAGAACTTTAATTTAAATACACATTTCATGACCAGAAACCTATCTGCCACTTGAGTAGAAACATAATTTTGAAACATCCTGTATTTAGAGAAGGTAAACAGACTTTTTGTATTTCAAAAGTAAAAAAAATAATAAAAAATATATAAAGGATGGAAGAAGTAATGTAGATTTTAAAAGTAGATTGGCACAAATAAGAACAGCTTACATGCAACAAATAAGTCTACTACTAGTATCAGATATAGATCTAAGAATTAAAAATAAATTCTTAAAACTATTTAAATGGAATTGTATATTATCGTAATGAAACAAAGGCAATAAAAAAATAAAAAAGGGAACTTTGAAATGATGTTTCACAGAGGATATTGAAAATAAGATGACCTCGTAAAAGTTTAAAAAAAAGGTTAAGATGAATGAAAGAGGAAAGAAATCTGTTGTAGATTCTTGTAAAGTGATGAAATAACTTGTTGAGCAATATATTAGGATAACCAGATTTAGTTAATTTGATGATAGAAGAACGTGAAAAGAGTACATAAGTTCGAAGAAGACAAAGATCAGTATACATAAAAATGATAATCGAGAATGTAAAATGTAGTTAATATGTTGCGGTTAAAAGATTAGTTTTAAAATACGTAGTACCAGATGGTGCTGTTTGAATATTATATTTATACTTTTTTAATGGTAGGAGTTTTATAGTCTATGATCGGGAGAATATTATGTTATAGTAACACTATTTCTCTAGATAATGACTGTTAATTCTAATAATTTGATCTTGAATTTCAATTAACGAGTACATTTTTATAATATGTTTTAACAAATTTTAAAAGCATAAATTTCAGAATAGAACTAAGATGAGGCTTAGGCAGATTATAAAGATAAATTAATACATAAAGGTTAGGTGAAGATGTGAAAAGAAAAATTACGAAAAACGGGTAAATCGTAAAATTAAAAAATTTATCGCACCTTTGGATATTAATGGAAAAGACCAAGATAAAACACTGAAAATCAGAAGGAAATTCTATTCCAAGAGAGAAATTTAATCACGAATAAAGAGATAGAACTCATATAACTTCATTGATAATAGTTTAGTTAAAACCGAACAATGGAATTTATTTACGGGACAGTGGTTACTAAAACTGTTGAAGATACCGTAGAATTTAGATTCAAATTTAAATACAAATTTAATTAACTAAATTTAAATACCACTAACTAAATTTAAATATAAATAAAAGTGTAATGTGAAGTTTTAGGGTTGAAATAAAGGCACTGTATTAGAAACGATCAGCCTGAAATTGAACCAAGTACATTCTCATTTTCTAGTTTTAATTAAATAATGCATCATAATTTTGAGATTGTTTTATTAAAAGGGTTTCACACAAAAATTTAACGATTACATTTACAAATAGATAAATAAAAATTAGTAAATAATCTATTAATAAAGTATAAAAAATTCTATTAACAAAATAGCGAGAAAATTACATTTTATTTTTTTATATAATAACAAATGTATTATTTAGTAAAAAATAAAGTTGATAAAAGTTAAAGAGTTAGCATGTCACTAATGGATATTCTTCTTTTAGCGTTGCTGCCGTAGCAAATTATAATTTCCATGTCGCGTCCTCCAGCTTATTCGGTATCAGTGTAACCAATAACGTCATAACTAGTATGACGTAATATAACCAAAAATAGAAAATTTGTTTGGCAGCGTAATATATTCTACTCCGAGGTTTAAAGTTTCCATAACGATTTTAACTCCGCTTCAAAAAACGTATCATAAATATTTACATAAATTTTCAAAAGGCAAAATAACTTTTTATTTATTTATTTTTTATCTATCTATTTATTTGTTTATTCTGTAAATGAACGTTAAAAATGGTTAGAAAATAATGAGTTTCGTCTTCGTTAGCTTACGTAAATTCAAAAGATTCATTTATATCCGCGAGTCAAATTTATTGCGTATTAATAATCAATGCCAAAAATTACAATTTTGTTTCATTATATATTTATTCAATATTCATACTTTTTTTTATACATGTAATTATTAATTAAAACCTTAATAATTTAGAAATTTTGGTGGTCATAAATAAGAAGAATAATAAAGATATAAATTAAAAGAAATAGGGAATAAAATATAAATAAAATAAATTCATATTGAAAAATTGTTTTACATGCTAACACATGCAGGAACAAGCGGAAAAATTAGAACACTTTAATTACTGAAAAGGGGTAAATAGCAACTTGGAACAGTTTATTAAGAAATATCACCGGGTTGGTCTAGCGGTAAAATCGTTGTCGAAGTCGAAGGTTCTGAGTTACGTTAGGCCAAAGGTGAGCTACTTTTATACGAATTAAATAATAGAAAGTGGATAACGGTGTACATTGATAGTTGGGGTTCAGTTAACAATATATCATTAGGAATGATCGGCCTGCTTTGTATATGACTACATTTTCATAACATAAATTTTATCCTCATCTCGTTGGGTCGTGTAAATGCTTATTGTTTACAAGCTGAAAGGATTGCAACGTACTCGTTAGGAATATAATATAATAGAGATAAAAATAGAAATACTCTTATTTATCAAACAGAAAAATTAACGGTACAATAACATTTCATATGTAGCATCTTTTCAGTTGTTAAACGATATACGATTTAAAAAAAAAAAAAAGTTTTGCTACAATCAGATTCTTTTGAGAAATTCAGCTGAATAATCAATTTCACAACTTAAAATTAATTTTTTTTTATATATAAAATACTATAAAGTAGTTTTTTGCTTCATTTCAATATTTGTCAGTTATTTAATACGAAATACTAGATTTTTCATTAAGAATAGTTTTAATTTAATACTTTTATTTATAGTCGCATAAACAATTAAAGTCATTAGCGATTTATCGGTGAAATGCAAGTGTACCGGTAAATGTGTAGTCTTGTACAAACTCAGGCGATTCCTGAGACGTGTGGTTAATTGAAACCCAATCACCAAAGAACAAATTGTCGGACAGTGGACGCAGAGGTTGATCCTGCGTCGTTGAGCTGTCATTTCAGCTCACCCAATTTTTGACGGGTCATGGTTGTTTTAATAGTTACTTATTTAAAAGGAAGAAGAGGAGGGCCGATGTACGTCTCTACTGTACTGAAGAGGATACAGACGAGCATACAGTTTTTCATCGCCCGTGATGGGATGAAGAGTGGCAGGAGGTTTACCGCAAATTGGGTATCATTACCCCGGGTAATATAGAAGAGGCTATGCTCCACGGGGAATATAATTGTAGGGTGTTAGTGAGATGATAAACAATATCATTAAGAGGAAGACGGCGGAAGAAGTTGAGGATATGGAAAACTTAAGGAACTGCGGGGATGTCAGATAAGGGTTGGGCGGACAGCCCCGTTCAGTAGGGTGAGATACTCCGGCGTCTCATTTCCGATGAGTGAACGGGAACTACTGGAGAGGATAGGGAGGGTTTGTTAAGACCGCTCGGTGGGGAGGCCCTTTGGGGCAGCCTCATTTGAGGCATGGCAACTAGAGGACCTAGACCCGGCGGATCAGGTATTACTGCTGGGAACGGCAAAGCCGGACCCAGTTTGAGAACCTGTGATGTTAGAGGCTAAAAGGCACCCCCCCCCCCTAAGACTGATAGTGCCTGCGGGTCGAGACAGTCTTGGGAGGTAAGGGGTTACAAAAAAATTTTAAAAACTACCAAAGAAATCCGGTATCCACAATCTAATACTGAAATCCGAATAAAAGCCACTACCTTTATTAGGATTTGAATTTCATAACTTCGACTTCGAAATGAGCTCATTTACGACGACAATCACCCAGTGGGTGATCAACCCACTAGATCAACCCAGTGGGTTAGTTATAATTATTATATATCAATAACACATTTTTCAAACGACCAATTACAAAAATCAGTTTTCGGTATTTCGGATAATAGGAGCTCAGATAATCGAAATTTTACTTATTAAAAACTCAGGTAGGAAGTATTTAAAAAGCAGTGAAAAAGGAAATAGATACATGAAGTAAAAAATGTTTCAAGAATATAAATTAAATAGCATTTAAAAAACTGCTATCAAAAAATATATTAGACTAATATACGGAGGCTAATTACATGAAGGATGCAGCATCTAAAATATCAAGTCGTTTTACAAAATTTAATAAAATTAATATTCAGTGAAAGAAATATTACTGTGCATGTTTATTAAAATATTTAAAAAATAAAAATCTTCAAACGAAGAATTCCTTATTCTGTTTTTAAAATAGAATACAAGATAACGAACCCTAAACCCTACTGTTAATTATACCTTGTAGAAATACTAATTACCAAACCACTGACAAAATTAAAGTAGAAAACAATGTAACTAAAACAAAACAAAAAATGCAGATTTAAATAATAAAACTGTATGATTGAAATACAAAATACACTTTCTGATACGAATGTATACTCACGTTCAATTATTACACGCTGTAAAAAATGGTAATTCGAATTCAGCTCACAAAACATCGTGAAGAATGAATCTAAACATTTAAATATGTTTAGAATACAAACAACATACTTGATTATTTATTCTTTAAAAGTTATTCCGATTCTTTCTTTCGTTTAAATTCCATTGCGGTAAGTGTAAAACATTAATAAATTTATTAAAAAAAAAAATATTATTATTAATTAACATTTTGACTGATAGATAATATAAGGTAAAAAGTTGACAAACAAAGTTGTAATACTTTCCTGGCACTGATTATTTATTCTTATATTGGAAAAATAATTATAATGAAAAAAGTTAATTAAGATTTATTTTTTTGTTGGTAGGGGGGTGGGTAATTTATAATGATTTTTGTTGTAAAATTTCATTATGTTTTGAAATAAACAAAAACGGTTTAAAAAATTCAATAAGTTTGTATTTTTTATTTTTTCCTGCTCCAACTTCCAAAATCATCTTACAATTTTTTTTTCTACGTTTACTATGTTAAATGGAAGAAACTATAAAAAATGTATAACCAATAAAAAGTTACCTGAGATTTATTTTTTTGTAGATTGAATTATAATGAAATGTAATATTATTATAAAATGTTTATTATTTAAACTTTTAATTGTGATAAAAGTTTAACTAAACAAAAAAGTTTAAAAAAATCAATATTTTTAAACTCTGATCGGCTTCTCCATCCCGAATATTACACCCAAAGTATTTATTTTTTTGGATCACTTGCATTACTACTAAGCTTAAAAAGAAAAAAAACTTTGGTTATAAAATATGCAATAAATAATAAGATAACTTTTTTCGATTTTTGGGAAAGGATAATTTTGGAAAACTTATTTTAAAAATGGCAAGATAACCATGTACCTTATTCCTACCTTATAATGGTAAGTATAAGCATATACAAAGCTTAATATAAACTGGGATTATGCTTGCAAACTTTTGAGAAAATTGACACCCAAAGAAAACTATCTACCCCACCCACTAGATATATTGACCCCCAAAAATTTTACAAATTGTTCCATATACACGAGTCTCTGAACAAAATTTAATCAAAATCAATTCATTGAAACAAACGTTATTAGTTCAAACACGCCAACACACGTACACACCTACATACGTACGAACATTACCTCCCATTTTTTTTTGGGGGGGGGGGTCCCCGAGTCGTGAAACATCAAGAAAAGCAAAAAAACCATACCCCATTTTCTGGCTTATGATCATAATTTCCTTCCTGTAGCGTAGTTTTAGAGCTGTGATGCTAGGAAAGTAAAAAAAGAAAAGACAATAAAATTTTTAAGTAATGTAAACGATGATAATCTGGTAAACAGTGCTTAATTTGAAATTAATCAATTTTTGTAAAAAATTTCAAAGAAATGTTAGGCATATTTTCGGTGGTGAAGTAATAACATCTCTGTTTATCATCTAGAAGATTCTGGGTTTGAATCCTGGTTAGCCTTATCATTTTTAAAGGATAAAAAAATTTATTTCTTAAATAATAAAGCAAATAAGTTGAGCAAAAGCCTGTAATTTTAAAAAGAAATTAAAAAATAATCTGTATCAGAATGGGAACAAAATATAAAAAGATTTACGAAAATTAGTATCGCTACATTTCTTATAACCGTTTATTCGATGAATATTAAGCGAAATTTGAATTTTGGATGGTAAAATTTGATAATGAATGTATGACCAACTCTCATTATTGTTTTTTAATAGTGGCAATTCCAATAAGAAATGTAAATGTATATATAAAACATGTCCTGAATTATTTATAATCAACGTCCAGTAAAAATTGTTGAAGATAAATTTATGAAAATTTGTAAACACGTTCTTCTTACGGTGTAAGCGCACTAAAAAAAGATGTTTTGAAATTCCGAGTTTAAAGGGTTAAAATGGAGTAACAATGAAATTTACTATTTTTTGAATTTCTTGGTAACAAATGAACACATCAACTTGATTTTTGGTGTTCATGATCTTCATGTGAATATAAAATGTAACTCTAGATTTTTGAAACTCTGAGTTTTAAAATGGATTTTTGAATTTTTTTTAAACTCAAATATTTTTTTAAGTTCTTGGTAATAAATGAAGATATCAACTTGATTTTTGGTGTGTCTAATCTTCATGTTAATATATACACAACAATTTCTAGATCCTTTTTGAAATTCGACATTGAAAAGGGTGAAGAAAGGTAAAAAGGTATGTTGAACAATAATTGCAAATTTTTCCAATTTCCAACTATACTAAAGGAGATATTCAGTAAAGTTGGGCTTGCAAATACATATTCAAATAAACATCTACCATTTCCAGGTATTTTTGAACTTCGATTTTTAAGGGGTACGACGGTGTACAGCGCGGCGGCTCAACCAACATAGCCACTGCTACTATTACTGTATGTATACGCGATTACACATACATTGGTTTTTAAAACATAAAAAAAGTTGACCGCGATGGAAAACACAAGTAGCCGCATAGTGCGGGCAAAGCCGCGACGAAGATGCGCTAGTTCATGTATAGAAAACATTCAAAAATTTTTGTTATTGTTTAGAATACGAAATATTCTAAAATTTAAAGAAGAAGAATTTAAAAAATTAACAAATATTTGGAAGAAGCGAAATGCATCTAGCGCTGTTTTAGTGAAAAGAATTATATATGTTTTTTATAAAAATAAATGCGGTGTCAACAAACGATATTTTCACAGAAATGAGAAAAAGTTTTCGTAACTTATTAATTACTAATTTGTTCCCCTCTATAACGAAAGAAATCTATTCAAAATTGTTGGTGTAATGATGGGGGATTATAGACACTTAAAATAACTTTTGTGCAGGATTTGGTTTTAATATTTTCATTTTTTTTACACTTGGTTTAATATTTGATAGCAATAGATATCGCACATAAAGAAATTCCAGCTTGCATCATGATAACGAACCATGCTTCTAAGCTGCCCGCTCACATTTTTTTGAACTTAAATTGATCGAAAATCAAGAACGACTTAACCAATCCTCATCAAATAACACATGTACTACTTCAGATACATTACTACAGCATACCTAAATTTCAATGAAATTGATCAGGTAGTTTTAGAGATCAATTCAGAAATTTTATACGTAGGTTTTATATGTATGTATATATATATATATATATATATAAAGAACCCGATTTTAAGCGAATGGTATTTTCGTACTCATACCTCAAAACGTAAAGAAAAATCATTTTCATCCCCACAACGAGAATGCGACCGAAAGTAATACCGTACTTTTCTTCGAAATGTCAGTAATAATTATAGTTAAACAAATTGAATTACAATTAATTTTTATTTCCTTTGTTTCATGACAACTACAGATCTCTCAGCGTTACTTAATATCACATTTATTTTAAAAAGGTCAGATGACAAGCCTTTAAAAAATTGGTAAAAGTTAAATAAATTTTTACCTACTACAAAATAAAAAATTATTGCTGATGATATGTTGATTACTAATTTCAAACATAAATTCGCCACCCAAGAAGCAAAATAAACATTTTTTTTTTTTAAGTACAACTTCATCCTTACCAATAACGAAATTTATTTTCTTTATTGCATGCATAAAAACTACAGAAAAATTCAAATGTTGAATTTATGAAACAAGTATATCTTGGAAAGTAGGGTGAAGTTTTTATATAAAGAAGTTTAACCTTTTACTCGGATTAAGGTTAAAATATTATCATACAACCCAAAGGTTGGAAAATATTAAAAACTAGTCACCTTTTAAAAAAAAATGATGTAAAAATTATAACTAACCAGAAAATTCAATAAAAGTTTAGGCGAGAGTGATCAAAGGGAACAATTAGTAAATAATTGATTTTTTTTTTAATATTATTCTATTTACGTAGATAATTTTGACTGTATTTACTTTCAGACAAAGTATTGCCTGAAAATTAAATAAAAATTCCTTATTTTTCGATGAATTATTGAGACAATTAATCCGTAGGGAAATTTATTAAGTACCAGATACTTTTTATGCCTATTTTTGCAGATGTACTCAGTAGTTGATAACAGTGTATAAATCTTAATCTTGAAGTAATTAAATAGCAATAACTTTTATAAAACTCTCTTTTAAATCAAAACTTTAGATGGTTATACATTGCTAAACTACACTACTTAACTTAATTAACTTTTCTTATTTCAGTATTTCACATGAATTTTTAAAAAAATGAAGGATTACAAAAGAATCAAAAATATAAATTAGTAAATTACCACACACATGAAGGAAGTTCAATTATTAGATAACGTACAACGGCCAAAATATCTGTTTTTCCATTAAAAGTACAACCGGTCTTCCATTATAATAATAAAATGATTAAGTTCTTAATGAATTCGAGAATAAAATAGTGCAATCAAATGTTTTCTGGCCGATAATAATGTTCAAGTTTTTGATTAATTAAAAACGTCTTTAGAAGTGGTAAGTGTAGATGTAATTATGGAAATTGTCCCCTCTCGATCGTTTATGCTACCTAGTGATATGCGTTTACCCATCCGGTTGGTCCAGTGGTGAACGCGACATCGCAAATCAGTTGATTTCAAAGTCGACAGTTCCAAGGTTCAAATTCCAGTAAAGTTACTTTTATACGGATTTTAATACTAGATCGTGGATAGCGGTGTTCTTTAGTGGTTGGATTTCAATTAACCACACATCTCAGAAATGGTCCACTTGAGACTGTACACTTCATTTACATTCATATATATCATCCTCATTCAACCTCCCAAGTAATACCTTATAGTGGTTCCGGAGGCTAAACAGAAAAGGAAAGAAAAATTTGATGTGATTTTCCTTAGTAACCCATCTAACAAAGGTTCTTAAAATATTAAGGATATAAGATTTTTCAGTATACATAACTACTGAGTAGTAAAAATTTCAATCCTACGAAATGTAATGTAAATAATACATAATAATGTATTATTGTACGTAACGTGAAAATTACGAGCAATTCCACTTGTAACTATAAGACGAACTTTATTTCGACTAGAAGATAAAATGTGAAAAAAAAGTTAAATTCAAGGAATAAATCAATAATACATCTGAAAATTACAAAAAAACTTAAATAAATAAGAAATAAACAATTAACTAAGAAAAATAATTATTTTACAAAACAAATCCGTTTTAATAAAAAAGGCAGAATTTAGGTAGGATTTTGTCAAGTAATTTAATTTAAACAAAACAAACAGCCTCATTTTAATTAATTAAAACATTGAAAACTTCAGAATATCTTTTAAAAGTAATAAAAGTGTTCGAATACAGATTTTCCACATCAAATAAGTTTAATAAAATGAATTCAATAGTTGAGTTTTCCGTTTGTTAATTTTCTTATCACATCTAACATAATCTTCTTTTTAGTACGCAAGCATTTATACTTCCTTTTTTTTTTAAAGAAAATGTAGCAGTATAAAATTGTCATTTATACAGTTGGAATTCCGTTTCCCCCCTCATTTTTTTTTTTAAGTAGATAAAAATATCTTTTAAATGGATAATTTAAAGTTTAAAGAGCTCGTTTTAAATGGTAACTGCCCTAAATTGACATTCTAATTTAATTTCTTAATAATTAAATTCAAGCTGACTTACTTTAAAAAAGTTAGATCTGATTTTTATTTTGATCAAACCACAACGACAAAAACTTTAATAATTTCTCATGAGCTGACTGTTGAATGATAAGTTGCTTCCGGAATGCTATGTTTATGATAGGTTAGAGAAATACGGTTCTGATTTTCCAATCGTAAAATTTATAAATGTATCTAAGTAGTAGTAGAGATAAAACATTTTTCTACATTAAAATGTCCTCAATTGATATTTAAATTTTTACGTTCATTTATTTTCACTAGAGGGAAATTTGTATTTCGCAACAATTATGATAGTTAATCATTTTTAATAGTCTAAATACAAAAAATAAGTACAAGTTAGAATGCATAACGCGGTATTTTGTATGTTACCTACGCACAAATAATTCTTGAAAATTATATATATTCTCAAGAGAAACACTAGCAACCCATACCATAGATAATAAAAATATAGATTTACGTGAACCACCGCTGCCTTCTTTAGTAAGCCAAATTTACAGTCAGTATGTGAAGGCACTACTGAGTTTAGCAGTATATAAAATGCATAACATAAAAGCATAATATAAAATGCATACGTCAATTGGATGCTTTATATAATCACAGTTTTCGGACGGCCAATTCCTGCGATTAATCAAGCGAAGTATCACTTGTACGGCTAATTATTCTCCTAGACTTCGACGAGATTTGGGATGTTAATCTGATACACGTTTTCTTCATAACTACTATGTTATTTTCGAGGCACAGATGGATTATATAAACAAAACGAAGAATGTGTGAAAATTAGGGAGGTGAAACTAAAAACTTTTAAGATTAGCTATATATAAATATAGCTATAATACGATATATATATATATATATATATATATATATATATATATATATACATACAGGAATCTGAAACGATTAGTTATAAGAATATTTTAAAAATCATCTGGAGTTTTTAAACTAAGACATAAATAGTTCTTAAAAATTTATGCAAAGAAAGAAACGTTTATAGCATATTCTCGATAAAGAAGAAAGCAGTTAGCGTATCGCATAAGCCATCCAGGTTTACTTTTGGGTTCTGTAGACAATAAAAAGTGAAGAAAGATTGATTATTATAATACAAAATGATATTCAGAATTTAGATCAAAGTTTAATATATAACAAATGTAATGAAAATAACCATCAAGCCAGTAAAATGATGTAAAAAACATGCTTTACGTAATTAATATATTTTTCGAAAGAATATATATATATATATATATATATATATATGTATTTTTAAAAAATAAAAAACTTAATTACTAAAAACATAGTAATTAAGTTTACTATGTTAAACTTTACTATGTTTCTATAACATAGAAACATAGTAAAGTTTCTAAACAATATTAAAAAATCACAGAAAATTACACAAAAAGCATTTTATTTGAGTAGTCTACTTCGCATTGTTAATGGGGATTTCTCACTGTCAGATATGGAAATCGTCAGTTAACATTTCTACTAAGGTGAAATGTTGACTCATCACATAATTAAAAAGAAAGAAACATTTTCATTTACAACAATTCGATTGCGAAGTAGGTATGCACAGCGTAGTCGCTAGGTTTCAAAGCCTGTAACAGCTGTAAACCGTATGAACGCATATGGTAACAGTTTTCTTAAAATGCTTCACATTATCATAACCGGCATCACTAGTTAGCGACTGGTCTTCCTAAAAAAATCTTTCTAGGATTATGTAGGAAAGACTCCCTGACACGGACAACCCTTCAGACACCCTTGGTCATACAACTACTCTTCCTTTTACATAGACATCCGGTCGTTTCAAACCGATTATGTCATCAATAAATATCATTGTCACTTGAAGGATTACAATTTAACTTTCCACGGAACGGAAGTTCAACAATAATAGCAGACTCACAATTAATAAATTGCAAAACACAAAAGACTTTCTATTCAGAAGTCGCAATCTTTGCTAGTGACCATGTATGCAACTAAAACTGCGATTTTCGTACTTTCATTATAGTCATAAATCAATAGGTTACAACTCATCCACGAGATATAGCAAATTAAAACTATTATTTTCTTTGCAATCAGTATAAAAACAGATTAACTCAACATTGATTTGTTTTCCAGCAGTTCACGTACATAGGTATAAGTAGATTATATCTCTATAGTTCATAGTAAAATTTAAAGTTAATTTTAGCTAAGAAACATTTCTTATAAAATAAGTTTAACTTTAAAATATTATACCGTAAGAAGGGTAACATTCCGCAAGAATGTTGCTTAACAATTTCGAGAAAGTTTTCAAGAACTATAATTTATACTTAATTCTGGGCTATAATGTAGTTTTTAACGAACTTAAAAGATCTAAAACAATGACGTTTTGAATTATTTGAAAAATTAATTTAAAAAAGAACAATTTTACTTTTATGATAAAGACTAAAAACGCATAATTTGTTCACAAATTATTTACCCGTCTTGCATTCTCGACCTCCGGGCGCATGACCGTACAACTTGCAGGATGTACATCGAGGCTCCTGCTTACAATCTTTACGAATATAGCCGGCCATACCACACGTAAAAAAAAATGGCTTCTATCTGCGCCATTACAGAATTTGACCCTGTGGTCTGGACTCCAGTATCTAAATCAGGGTCCGTCGAAGGCAATTAAAGAATAGGTTAAATATGCATAAATTAACGTTATTTTCAAAAGTAAAATTACTTTATTTCATGCAATTTAGATTAATTTGTTAAAATTTATCTGATATAGATAAATAAGAAAATCTCAATATTAAAACTCAACTGTTGATAAATTTTGTACAAATCGGTTCAGTAGTTTTTGAGTTTTCGACAAACTCAAATAGATTTATTTCTTTATTCTTTTATTAAGATGATAAATAGATATTATGAAAATTAAAATTTAATTGTACATTACTTGTCCACACATGAAAATGGTTTATTCTTTAAAAAAAAAAACAAAAAAAAACAAGTAAAACAAATAATCATTGTAATTTTTAATAAATTTATACATTACATTAAAAAATAAAATAAAGACAATAAAAGTTTTAAAACACTTTCAATATTAAATAAATAGAAATATATGTATTATTTATAAATAACATTTTACAACAATACTGGTTTATATTTCATCTAAACTCAGCGTTTGGTTGTATTCAATAAACGGTTTTAATATCGGTCGACGGACAATAAAATGAAAGGAATGAAAAGTTATTATATCGAAGAATACTTGCTGCAATAATTAACAGTGACTGTAGATAGAAAAATTAAAGTTAGAGTGAGAAATAAAACAGAAGGGAAGACAGAGATAGCGGCTGAATAGCAACTCGAAATGACTAAAATGTCGTGTTTTTGTTCTACGTTAAAAAGAGATTAATATTTTATTGTACTTTTTCACGTACTTCTATTATTATAGACTTTTCAAAATGTAATATTAACAATAATTGAAAATGAATTATTAACAACTGAAAATTCATCACTTTTTCAAATTAAAAAATAAAAAATCATCAAAAGAGACAAATGTGTTAATTAAGCCATTGTATATAGAATGTATACTTTAGTTAATTAATAAAATAACTAGATAATTTTCAAAACTCTTTAAGTAAGAAAGAAAATAAAAGTGGATTTAAACATTTTTAAATTAATTACTGACAACTAAAAGAATAAATAAACATTTAAAAATTAAAAAATTGTTCTTGTGATATAAAATATTTGATTAGTAATTTCGAGATCTCAGGACTTTCATCTTGAGTATTTGGGTTTTCATCTTGACCGACGACTTACATGGGCGAAACATATCAAATAAGCGGAAACAATTGGATCTCACGTTTAAAACCATGTACTGGCTGATAGGATATAGATTTCGGCTTTCAGTAGAAAGTAAATTATTGATTTATAAATCGGTTTTGAAGCCTGTTTGGACTTACGGGGTTGAATGGTTGGGTACAGCATGTAACATCAGTATTGACATACTTGAACGCTACCAATCAAAAACATTGCGAAAAATGCTGAACATACCCTGAAACATAAACAGTAACTTCACATATAACGATCTTAAGTTGCGAACCGTTCGGCAGGAAATCTCTCTGGTCAGCTTACGGTATCAAAATCGTTTGGAGCGGCACCCGAATGAATTATTTGGCGGTCAATTTATTGGATAACACTATCAGTGAATTTCAAGATTGCTAAGGAACAATATTCTTGGTTTGCCTTACCGTTTCAATTAGGTGACTTTATAGTCCGGCTGTACGTAGTGCTGCTCTTCTATTCATTTCTTTCATTTCGTTGTTATCGTTGTCACGCTAACCCACCGTTGGTCTAGTTGTGAACGCGTCTTCCCAAATCACCTGATTTGGAAGTCAAGAGTTCCAGCGTTCAAGTCCTAGTAAAGTCAGTTATTTTTATACGGATTTGAGTAGATCGTGGACACCGGTGTTCTTTGGTGGTTGGGTTTCTATTAACCACACATCTCAGGAATGGTCGAACTGTGACTGTACAAGACTACACTTCATTTACATTCATACAGATCATCCTCTGAAGTAATCCTCTGAAGTAATACGTGAACGGTAATTCCCAGAGGCTAAACAAGAAAAAGAACGTCACCAGTAGCTAGGTCTGTGACTACTTAATGTTAGTTCAAATATAAATCTTATTTTCTTATTGTTCAATTATCTTGCTGAACAGATTGTAAAGTTGCTGTGTCGTTATAATAACAAACAAAAAAACTTGTAATTTATTAAATGAAAAAAAAATACAAATGGATTACGGTAATAAGTCTATAATAAAGCAAGATCAAAATCGCACATTATCTTTTACTCTTTAACAGTAAGGCAAAAATCTTTTAAACATAACTTTAGTGCTTATGTCTATAAAAGGGGATCTTTTAGTAAGGTTGCTCGGAAACGCACAAGATAAACCAAACTCCTCGAAATCTATAAAGCGATTTGTTAAGATAATAACTGAAGTTTATGATAAGGCAAACGTAAAATAACGTTGAGAATAAAGGAGTAATTAATTGGTGAATTAATAAAAAAAAATTAAATAAAATTAAAGTTAAATTGGAGCATATCTCAGAAATATTTTTATTTATAAGTATACTTCTACTTATACGAAGAATATTTAATATATATTCAAAAGTATAAGTACTAATTAAAAAGTATACATAAAAGTCTGTCCTGGCCCAACATTCATTGGGCTCGTCTTAAGAATAAACAGAAATGCATTGATGCTAGAACGCTACCGATACTGCTTTTTGAAAGAAATAAAAAATTGTTCTTTCACACAAAATTTATATTACGTTTGGCCTACGTTTTATCTTAAATTTAAGTATTCACTATTATAATTCATAATTAAAGATATTATCACTTACTTAAACAGTGTGGAACGAAGGACACTGATGTTGCCTAAACATATCCTGCAATTCAGAGCATGCGCTAAGAGTCGGTGACCCGTTTATTTCATCACGTCTAGCAGACCCAAACTTAAACCCACCGGGTTGGTCTAGTGGTGAAAATGTCTTCGCAAATCAGCTGATTTCGAATTTGAGAGTTCCAACGTTCAAATCCTAATAAAGGCAATATACTTTTATGCGGATTTGAATACTAGATCGTGGAAACCAATGTTCTTTGGTGGTTGGGTTTCAATTAACCAAACTTCTCAGAAATGGACGACCTGAGACTGTACAAGACTACACTTCATATACACTCATACATATCATCCTCATTCATCTTCTGAAGTAATATCTGACGGTAATTCCTGGAGGCTAAACAGCAAAAAAGACCCAAACTTAAGATACTGGTATCCAGAGCCATACCTAAAAACATAGCTCTGAAAAAACCAGACCGCATGCTATACCCGAACTAGACAACCAAAACCAATCACTTTGCAAGGTTGCTAAGTTTTTTTTTAACTCTGTACACATGTGGACGTATCAAAGTTGGACTATTTTAATGAATAAAACATTTTGAATTCTGATGTTTCAACTATTAAGTTATTCGCATGTTCACGTATTCAATTTTTTTTTGTGGTATTCAGTTTGTATATTGTGGATATTAAAACTATTTGTTTTGATTCCTAATCTTCACTTCACTTTTATATTTATTGGTATGTAATTAACAAATTAAGAGCCGATATATAATGTAACCTAAATTATAAAATCAACCCGAATGAAAATTGTCCTTGCTTTTGGATATCCACAGGCAGATGACGATAAAATAAGTCGCAAAAAATATAATTCACGAAAAAAGTTACGTTTTGTTTCTTCAATGTAAGCATCGAAATGAAGGTGAATTTTTCATAACAATGTCATTAACAGCGCCAATGGCTGTGGATGTTATTCATACTGTTGGTTATAAAATGTTCTGGTCGTGGAGAAAATTTAAGAATGCACTCTTCCTGTTAATAAATATACGTTAGACAAAAGTTTCAAAAAATATTTGAAATAGACACGAATAAAATAATTAACTCTATTAATATAATATGAAAAAGTTTTGTTGTTGAATTAACAAGAGACAACCTCTTAGAATTTTATATAAACTGAAAACCTTTACTGAAATATTTCTATTACATGAATATTTAACTTTTATCTTAATTAAATTTTGTTTTAAGGAGATATTTCTATGATTCGAATGTTCATTCGAAGTATAATTAATGAGATAAAGATATATTTATTTAAATCCAATATAAACGGCATGGAATAAAAATCATATTAGGATGGCCAATCACAGTAGGTTAAGATAAGTAGTTTAAAACAAACTTCCCTTAAATTTACATTTAATTCAACCAACTACAAAGGTGTGGGTCAAAACAAACATTAACTAGAGTGGGAGTTAAGTAATTCAAACTATATTTTGGGTAAAAATTTTCATTTTTAATTTTGATTTTTCAGCTGCAATGTATTATTTTTTAATTAGCAGTTTTTTACTACGTATGTATATATAATAAACAAAGGGAAATACCTTTGATACAGAGTGTTTATTTTCTTTTTATAACTTTTCTGAATCTATTGGTATTGGTGATGATTGTTTAAAACTCAAAATTTCTATCTAGATTTTCGTTTCACTTTTTGTGAACTTTTTTCTCTTTTTTTATTTTATTTCAATTAACGTTATAACCATTAAAGAATTACAAAAAATAATTATTTTTTCTAAATTAAACTTTACATACACATTTTTAGTTAACTACAAATATCCATGAAGGTACGTTAAATATTAATTAAATTACATAGGCGAATAGTAATTAATTACTCTATTACAATATCATAATAATATGCAATAAAACAATAATAATTATTATTATCACAAATTGTCACAAATACCATAACCTACGTTGAGATACACATTAACTCGATAACAGTGGAGTAATGCAAATTAGAGCTTTATGACAATAAGCAGAAAGCAAAAGCACTTATTACCTCTATATAATACCATATAAGATTAATTAATCTACCTGCACTAACTATCAACTGATGCCGTTAATGCTTCTATGCTTCTACTTAACACTAAGCGGATCATAATTACACACCAAGTCAGTAATTTAGACCTAGATATTAATTAAATTTTGTACAGTAATTACGTCCAATCTACCTTATATTCATTTACATAATATAAAAATTCGTATTTTATTATATTAATCAGTTTCAACCAAAATCAAACTATAAAACTCACATACTGATTAACATTGGTTCAAACACATAGAATAATAGAATTGGTTAGGAAAAGTATTTAAGATTGTCAAACTTAAACAATTACAACAATTATGCTGCAGGATTAAAGCTGAAACCAGTCATTCAAAAAAATGGTATCAATTAATTACCTTAGAAAATGATCAAACTGTGACTGGACAAAGCTGGCAGCCAAACTGTAATTAATTCAGCTTACATAAAGTTGTTGTTCATAACAATTTAATAGAATTATAGAAAGCTTCGCAGCAAAATTTAAATTTAAACTGGAAAGCGATTTTACCAAAAGCATAAAAACAGACAATTCAAGGAACGATCGAATCAATTACTTTATTAAGTGAGCATTAACGGCTGCTCGACAGCGCCTCAGGCCATCAGTCTGCATTTGTAGGAGAGATAACTCTAAAGTAAAGACCGCTGGGAAATTTCTATCCTTAAGGTTGGCGAACCTGTGTCGTTCATGGCCACACTAGTAACGTACGTACTACATTGCTGTCTGTAAGTTGTCGCGTTGTAGTATCTTTGATTACATGTAAGTTATTACGTTATAAAATGAATAGAAAAATCGATGTTGCCGCCGAATGTGAAATCGAGGAGCGATAGGTTTTTTAAACCATCAAGACGTTAAGCTGGCTAAAATTCATAAGCAGTTTTTTTGTTGTGTGCGGTAATAATGTAATGAATGAAAGAAACGTCCGAAAATGGTGTGAAGGGTTTAGAAATTACAGAATTAATGTACATGATGAAGAACGTTCGGGGAGGCTCTCAATAATCACCGAAGACTTGAAACGCGTCGATGATGAAATCAGAAAATATCGTTGCCCAACGATCTCCGACCTAGCCCTTCTTTTACCTGATGATTCAAGAGCTGTTATAGGTCACACTGTTCATGACCATTTAGGCTTCAAAAAAATTTGTGCACGTTGGGTGCCGCACGTCCTAACGGAACGTCACAAAAAATCATAATAGGATCTGCTTTGGAATTTTTGATGCGCTACACAGAAAAAGATGATGAGTTCCTTAATTCAATTGTTACCGGCGATGAAACATGGATTTCATATTACACACCAGAAAGAAAACGGCAGTCAGGGGAAAGGCGTCATCCTCAATCACCAACCAGACCAACAAATATCAAGGCATAGTCATTTGGCGCAAACTGATGGCTACAGTCTTTTGGGATCTGATTTCATGTTGCGACTATAAATGCAGAAACCTACAGCAAAACTCTATGTAAGTTACGGCGCGCCATTCAAAATCGGCGACGTGGGCGGCTGATCGACGGCCTCGTCCTGCTCCACAATAATACTCGTCCACATGTTGCGGGTCCGACACGTGATTTACTGAGAACATTTGGATGGAAAATTTACGATCACCCATCACATAATCAAGAATTAGCTCCTTCTGATTACCATTTGCTTTGGAAATTGAAAGAGTTTTTCAGTGGCAAGCAATTCGCGGTTAACGATGATATTAAAAATGATGTTTATCAGTGACTAAATGGACTGGCGGCAGAAGAATACGACGAGGATATATTGAAGCAGGTGTATCGCTATACGACAAATGTCTTATAATTCATGTGGCGATTATATAGAAAAGTAATATAAGGTGTGTAGTTTAAGAGAAATAAAAAAAATATTTATAAAGTTTTCAGAATAAATTTTTTTATTCTGAAAACATCATGGATAATCCTGATGAGCCATGGATTTTACATGTATACAAGAAAAAGGGATGCAGCTCCAAGTGATAGTGGGTCAAGAAAGCAGCTCCACATCGGAAACGTCTGGACTATCACAGGAATAAGCAAAACCAAAAAATTTATAAATGTAATAATTATAATATACCCTCATTATATTATACAGAATGGTAAGAAAAATTCTGAAAATACCAAAATTGCAATAACTTGAAACCTAATTGATCTACTGGGACCGCCAATGACTTAAAACTCTCGGACAATCAAATCATACTTAATGAGGCCTAACCCAAAATTTTTCCTTTGTGTAAGATTCTGAGATACGAACGAATAACGGTTCTCTCTATATTATAACGTGGTAAGAAAAATGCTGAAATGCAGACAAAAGGCGCAGCCTAATATTAATTATTTCAATTAATAGACTTTTTTTTGTTGTTGAGAAAACAATAAAAAATTTATAAACGCCGATAATCAATTAAAAAACGTTTTAGCATTTACTAATTGAAAGTCAAATACTCCAAAACTGAAGGAGCGTTGAGAGAATCTTCTCTCCCAATTAAAGATTATGGTTTTTAGGCAGATTCTTTCTTTTGGCAAGAATATAAGCATAAATTACTAACGATTGTTACATACGAAAATATATGAAAAAATAAACAGCGCACAAATTCACTTGACATGGTAGGGATGATAAAGAAAATAAATTAAGGCTCACTCACTAGTAACGAAGAAGAAAAAATTGTACAAGAGCAGAGATAAGATCAAAAAATCGTACTGGTAAAACCAAGGAGGAGCAACTAGCTGCTCATCTTGAGCAAACACTCTCCTCTTAAAAATGAAAATTATATATATTAAAAATATATAAAATTATATTATATAAATTACATTCCTATTTATAAATTGAGCTAATTTAAATGTTCATTTTAAATCCGACGATTGTTTTTTATGAACTTTTAAAATGTTGTTTCTCAACATGTCCTCACAGAGACGAAATTTCCCTAAAAATCATATTTAACTGGGAGAGAAACTTATCTCAACGATTAGGTCCCTTCAATTTTGGAGAATTTCACACTCCATTAATAAATTTTAAAAGAATTTCAATAGGTTATTGGAATTTACATTTTTTTAAAATTGTTTTCCCAGTAACAAAACATAATCTAATAATTATCAAATATATCATACAGAGTTAGAAACTTTTATTCCAACACAGAAACATCTTGTTTTGTGTGTAAAATATAGCTAAGATAATGATGAGTATGCATAGTAGGTGTGGTTGAACCTACGTAAATTTTGTAGACAAAAAACTACAACCAACTCCGGCCGCAGAGTTACTTCATTCCGTACATTCAAAATTTAAATACCCTTGACTGATTGATGACTTTTTTTTACACAGGAAAATAAGAAATAAACGCGAAGATTCAGCAAAAATTAATATTTTTCTAGTAATTGCCTTACTAGGACCACGATTTTACAAAATAAGAAATGATTACGAGGATATGGGAGGGAGTACGTGAGAAATTTGTCACCACTTTGTATCGTACATTACACTTCTTAGTAGTACATCAATAAGAATTATTAAATTTATTGTATATACACCTCGAACTACAAGACCTATTCTAATAATAACTGGTTCTTTCAACTTTACCATTTTAATACAATAAACTTAATAGTGAATATATTTAAATGAAGATACTGCATAACCTGCAATACCTATGGTATTGTTGAGTGGTCATTTTTCTAAGCTATTTAAATCACCGAATCAAATTTTAATCCCATATTATTTTATTATTCTTAATTCTGAACATGTTACAGATTACACGTATTCTAATCAGGGATAAAATTACTGATGGATATCATTAATGTAAATTAATGATATTTTTTAATCTGGTAGATGAAAAAATAATAAATATTTACCAGAAATCAAACCTAAGATTATTTCCAATCTAGAAGCTGTAAATGATCATTTCTAGTATTATTTCTACAGAATTTATCTGAAACCTAATAAACATATGGGAGATTTGTTTTTATAGAAATAGAAAATATTAGTATAATGATGGCCAAGTTACAATCTATATTTTTATTCCGATCGTAATGAAATTTTTCACACTACCAGATATAAACAAGAGGAAAATTTCTATCTACATTTCATTTTGAAAAACTTCTCTCACCCCTTTTTTCCATCCTCTTAAGCAAAATGTTAATGTATAGTTCTCCAGTTTTTCGCGAATATTTAAAAATCGATGAGGAAATCGACCAAAATGAAAAAAGATGATTTTCTGAAAGCCCATAAAAATGCTACAGAATGTATAATTTACCAGGCTCTGATAGCGTTTTTAGTTGCGAAGTTATTAAAAATCGAAATTGAAAATTGTGAGCAACTGTTTAGTTTTTTAGCCTGTTGTGAGTAGTTAGTCACCATTTCACCTGCTAACTCCTTCTCACCCATTTTCCACTTCATTGTCGGTCTCACTCGCTCAGCGTTAGGCTACAAAAAGATCTCGAAGCTGGATCAAGCAGCATCCCGAACAGCCGAAATTAAAGATAAATCTAGCGTCGAACTGCTTAAGCTACACGTCAAATATGCGTGCGAAGCCGATAGTTAAAATATATTTTTTTACCTATAACTATCTTAATTTTTAATTTTTTTTTCTTTTTTTTTATGATGAATTTACCATATAAGCTCGAAGCCTGTGCAAGGGAATATGAAATGTAAATTTTGTAGCGTATAAAAAATGCCATGCCTGTCCGGGGGATTCGAAACCGGTGTCTCCGGGTGAGATGCTAGCACTATACCACGGAGACCAGCGTTTGTTTGCACAAACTATTAACACATAGCTCGGCATAAATACAAAATAAAGATGAAAGAATAGCTAGGAATTCCCACCAAAATAAAATTAAAAGAAGTAATTACTTTATTATAGATCACTGTCCCTTCCTATCTATATATGATATTATATTTCATATTAGGTAGCTTATACCAATGTTATATGAGTCCACAATTATATGAGAACGTCCTAGTTAAATTTTAACAGTATCAGATCTGAGGAACCACAAATGAAGTTGTAACTTTATTGGCTATTTAGCTGCAATTAACAACATTTTGGTGATAGAGAATGCTTTGAGGTAAAGAAAGTCACACAATATCCGGTCAAACTTGATGTTTACAAAAGACCTGGATTATTAGCTACAACAAATTAATAATATCGACCGACTATTTTCGGATTAAAGTAAAACTAATCCATTCGTGCTAACGACGTTTTAATAATCTAAAAAAAATAATTTTATATATCCACCTTCGTTATAAAAATCTGGAGTAATAAATATTATATGTTGTATATAAAATATTTTGAATATAATACCATAGCTTTTTTTAAGTTATACTGAAACTGCATTTTTAAACATAATTAAACCCGGATGTATTTATTTTAATGTAATATGATAAAAATTAAATAAATGATAAAGCCAGGGATTATTTATCCCTCTTACTAAACACATTAGCGCGTGCACTCAAAATACATCCTTTTATAATACAACTATTTTAAAATAAATAAACTTTTATAAAATTAATTAATTTGTATACGATACAAAATGAAATTAACTGAAAAAAAATTATCATTTCCTAACCTAAAAAAAAATGTACAAAAAGCATTGTAACCTTAAAAAAATCTTAAATATTGCAGTAATAGTAAAATAACGTGATAGAAGTAAAATATATGCCATTACTCACGCCTGGGTGATATATTACACCTCGAAAATGCATTGTATAAAATAACCACAGTACCGTTTTATAGGAAACTATGCTACTAAAAGGGAATTTTTTTTTACGAAAGTCATATTTTAAATATTATTTTACATTAAGATGATGAATTATAAAATTTTATAAGCAAGTTTTTCGGACTATAATGGTATAGTACAAATAAACTAGAAGATTATTTACTTTTTTTTTGTCTTCAGTCATTTGACTGGTTTGATGCAGCTCTCTTAGATTCCCTACCTAGTATCAGTAGTTTCATTTCGGTATACCTCCTACATCCTACATCCCTAACAATTTATTTTACATATTCCAGACGTGGCCTGCCGACACAATTTTTTTCCTTCTACCTGTCCTTCCAATATTAAAGCGACTATTCCAGGATGTCTTAGTATGTGGCCTATAAGTCTGTCTCTTCTTTTAGCTATATTTTTCCAAATGCTTCTTTCTTCATCTATTTGCCGCAACACCTCTTCATTTGTCACTTTATCCAACCATCTGATTTTTAACATTCTCCTATAGCACCACATTTCAAAAGCTTCTAATCTTTTCTTCTCAGATACTCCGATTGTCCAAGCTTCACTTCCATATAAAGCGACACTCCAAACATATACTTTCAAAAATTTTTTCCCGACATTTAAATTAATTTTTGATGTAAACAAATTATATTTCTGACTGAAGGCTTGTTTCGCTTGTGCTGTTCGGCATTTTATATCGCTCTTGCTTCGTCCATCTTTACATGAAATAAATCATGTATTTACTATATAAATAATGATTTCTATTTGACCAAAAAATAGAAAAAACTAATGTGGATGCATTTATTGTTTACATAAATTGTGCTTTTTTTAACAATAATTTTAAGCTATACATTTATAATTTTTCAAAGTAACTTTTTTATCTGCAAATGAGAAAAACTAAAAGTTAATGACATAAAAAAAATTCATTTAAAATAGTTCAAAAATGGATGTGAACTAAGTTGATTAATTATAGATAAAATATTACATATGTATAATATATTATATATATTAAAGTACTTTAATTATACATAAAAGGACTATGTTACACAAAAATAAATATCCTGAAATAAGTAAATGGTTATTAAATTGACAGTTTATAAATTTTACGTAGATGTAAAATTACAGAATAGTTTTTCACTCCATTCTCACCTCTATTTATCAAAAAAGCCATACAAGAATTTGAGGCACTGACATGTCAGTAAGAATATAAACAAGGAAAAAAATAATGAAATATATATATAGACCAGGCAATGCTTCGCTATTGCTAGATTTGAGTATATATATATATATATATAATATATAGACACAATTGAAAGTTTGATAAAGCATTAAAATACTGAACATTACGGAACTTCGAAAAATTTTACCTTTCACTTTATCGCTTTTTCCCTATTTCCTTTTCCCTTTTTACCCGCACGTAAATCAGTCCAGTAGTTTTTTAGTCCATGGCGGACACACATACATTGCCTTTTATATATATACATGTGTGTGTGTGTGTGTGTGTGTGTATACATAGATGGAAGAAGTAAATCTGTTTTTAAATTTGTTTGTTTCGTAAATATCTCGACACCGGCGCCACCTACTGGTTATAGTGTTAGCAAAAATTTTTCTTTTCACGTAACTAATGTATATTATGATATAAGCCAAAACGGTCCATAAATACAATTTTTCTAAGTATCTCAACTCCAGCACCACCTAGTGAGTATATTTTTCGCAAAATATTTATTTTCACGTAATTAATATATATATTGAATGAGCAAAATCGGATCATAAATAGAATTTTTCGAAATATCTCAACCCCAGTGCCACTTAGCGGGTCTAAACTAATTCAGAAACCTTCGCGGAAGTACGCACAACTCACCAAAGTTTTATCGCAGTCGGATGAATGGAATAGAAACGCATACGGGACAAACAAACATTCATTTTTATATATTCTTCTTTTTTTAAATTCAAATATTTCATAAACATGTTTACCACTGTGTTAATTGATCTTAATATAATATAACAAAGAAAACACCAAAGCACAGTTATAGAAATAATTTATTAAAGTTCCAATAGTTAACTTTTACTTGAACTTTAATAAATTGTTTCTATAACTCTGCTTTGGTGTTTATTTATTAATTACACACACACACACACACACACACACACACACACACACACACACACACACTAGCTGGTCAGGGAGGCTGGACCAACCTGTATTCATTAAAATCATGCCTGTGAGAATAATAATGATAAATAGAAATTAAAGCAATTTATAAAAATTATCAGTGTATTGTAATTTCTTCAGATTAACAGTTTGGCCAGTACATAACCGGAAATTTTGAGTAATCTGAAGAATGCGGGTTTTGTTTTAAAATAGTAGGCCTCCATCTTAAAGATAGTAGTTACCCGTCCTTCGTACGAATAAAAGTGTATTTCACCCGGTTCTTACCGTCAGCCGACAAACACTACTAGCAGGTGGCCGAACTACGTTTTTCATTTATTTATTTTATTTTATATTTTTAGTTAAATTATCGGGCACAGTCTAGTGACTCGACTGGCTATTCGAGTTGAATATGTAGTAGCAGTGGAGAGGATGTGTTGGATGAGCCGCCGCGCTGTACACCGTCTCACCCCTTAAAAAATTGACATTAAAATAAAACACGACAATTTTTTTTTAAATACCTGAAGAATATTTGCAAGCCCAAATCCAATGAGTATCTCGTTTAGTACAGTAGGAAACCGGGAAAATTTGTAATCATTCTTCAAAGTTTTTATACCTTTCTTCGCCTCTTTCAAGAATGAATTTCGAGAGATCTAGGAATCGGCTTTTATTTATTCACATGAATATTAGACACACCATAAATCAAATTGGGATCTTCACTATACATCGAAAAAAAAAAATCAAAAATCTAATGTTATTCCCATTTTAACCCTTTAACTCAGAATTTAAAAAAAAATAATTTCTTCGTGCGCACTTAACAGAAGGTAAATAAAAAAATTCAGAAACAAATCTTCCGAAAAAGGTAGGACAAAATTGAAACAAAAAAGAGAAAAACTCTCTGAAAAAAAAAAAATGAAATCATTACCAGAAAAATGAAAGTTGTTACGCGGATATACTCGTAAACAATGAAATACTTATACAATAATATTAATATCTAATCATAACAAAATGCAGATATTGTAAAACGCCAATCAACAACATCTACTAACACAAATCATTTATAAAATTGTCCAAAAAATAATACAATTTTTCTTAATTAAATATTAAAAACGAGATCTCTTGTAATAATTCTATCGATTTTATAATTGCTGATAGTTCATTATACAGAGAAGTATCAGTGTAAAAGGGAATAGCATCAAATGGTGAGGTTTCGTGGGCCGGGTAGTTGAGCGTGTTCCTGGTTAGACAAGTGTGAGTAGACTGAACAGAATGAAATTTTGTGTAGTTGGCTAAAGTGAAGCAACAGCCTGTAAATTTATTCATAGGAAAGTGGGAAATTCTGAGAATGCTTTAAAAAGGAGTTCATTCAATTTATTTCAATGCAACAATAATTGTATAAAAAGTATATATATATATATATATATATATATATATATATATATATATACACACACGAGTATAACTAAAGTGGTGTGGGATGGTTACATTTTCATATATTTTTTTATATTTTCATACATACATTTTCAGAATTTACGAGAGAAAATGAATAAAAATTGTCCTGTGATAAAATGTCGATTTTACCTTCATTTTTCTAATATCCGCCATTTTGTGTTTATTAAAAAGAAATTTATATCTCAAGATCGGACTGAGGAATCACAATAATATTTGGAACACACACTTATACCAACGTTGTCTAATAAATAAAAATTACGTAAACATTCCAAAATGGCGGTCACGTCAATTTTTCAATCCTTTATATCTCGCTATCCCCAGTTTTGTCATATTCCATTATTATTTGCAAAAATGTTAAGCTTTTTATTGCGAATAAAATTATGCCCGAATTTTGAAAATCAGTTGACAAATAATCACCAGCTTATGATAGAAAATGTATGAAATAATTTTCTGCCAGGTTTCATCTACTCTTCTATTAAATCAGATACTTGATTTAAATTATGATGCTATTAACAGATTTACTATTAATAATTTTACTAATTACGTTTCTTATATATATATTATATTGCATATTTTATAAAATAATTAAATATTTTGACGTACATATATAAATAGTTTATGTCAAAATATTTCATTATTTTGGTAATGTCAAAAACAAATAAATAAATATTAATTTTTAGAGTTTAACTACCAGTAATGAGCGTAAAACTATTAAAATACGTGTTAATTCTAGTTTGATAGAAAATCAAATCTGAAGAAGTTTGTGACATTAGACAGATCAAAAGTCCGTCAGGCATTGAATTTGATTATAACGGAGTATCTTATAATAACATATGTTAATATCGTCAAACAAATAGTGTCGCAGGCAGAAAAACTGTCATTCTTATTTATTCTTAAATATGTAATAAATTAAAATGATAAGTACTTAAGTATTCAAATGCAGATCTTAAAAAAAAAAACAAATTATCAGTGAAATTTAAAGAAAAGTTTAAAATTTTTAAAATAACAAAAAAAAGTATAACAATATCGGATGTTTGGATTTGGTTACGTAACAATTATTTTGGATCGTTTACGAAATAACTAACAGGCAGACAATTAAGATTATTAATTTTTCGGCTCATTTATTATTGCTAGTTCATTTGTACTGTATAGGTATCACAAACTAAAAACAGGGGAGAAGGGATTATAAATAAAATAGCAAGAGAAATATTACACTCAACACTACAACAATGGGAGTCTTATCTATCTATCTATCTATCTATCTCTCTCTCTCTCTCTCTCTCCCATACACCCAAAGCATCTCTTAACACTACCGCTGCGTGAATAGTAACATTAACTCGTTGAAGTAAATTTATTCTTGGAATAGATTTACAATACATTACAAAGTAAAATACAGAAAATACAAAGTAATCAAGCGTTTTTTTATTTTGTTTTTTTTTTCAGTACCATGGAAATTCATATAACCATACTTATGAATTATACGCTCTAAAAGATTAATTATAAGGACAACAGTATATTTATAGAATATTGTAATAAAAACGTTTAATTTAAAACTTCATACTATGTGCTACTTTGGACGTTGCAACTTCTATTTATGCAATTGTAAAAAGGCCTTGACTGATAATTATTAGCCGATGTTTATAATAATATCAATTTTGAATTATAAATGCAATTAAATTATAAAATAATCAATAGTTATAGATGTAGTTAATTATAAAATGATTAATATAATACGGCGTAACTCATTTACTATCTCGTATACTGATTCAAGAAATGCTATTAAAAAAAAGAACGCGGATAGTAATTAAAAAAAATCATTACCAATAAAAAAATTAAAAGCTTTTTGAATTAAAGATTATTATACTCGTAAAAAATCTAAATATTAACTGGTACGCACATGAAGAGAGTATTGTGACAATCATTTACTATATTGCAGCCTTTAACACTTAATATAACCTTTCTTAAGTGGTATTGTGTCGCATCTTGTAAGGCAAACATGGACTAATCATTTTCTTCAGTAGTTACTGAATATCAGATGTACTGACGAAAAATATGTAAATGTGCTTTTATCAACAAACATCACCTCATTAAAATATCAATTTGTATTTTTATTAAACACAATTAATTATTCAGCACAGTAGTATTAATTAATTAATATACAATTTTTTTTTTAATTTAAAAAATAACTCAAGAGCGAAATGCATCTGAATTGAAAAAAGTGCCCGATAATTGGAAAAGTTTATCCAAACATTTCTAAAAATCTTCACTCATTATACATTCTAGAAAACATTAAAACTCTTTAGGAAAAAATTAAGAGGTGTATGAGAATTAATAGAGTTTTTACGGGTTTTTTTTTGCGTAACCGTAAATTCGGGTTAGATTAAAAACCTTATTTTTATGTAATTTTCTTTAAATTTTTTGTTCAAAGTTTCATACGTGAAATAGGATTGTATATTTTAATAGAAAGGTGAGTACAAAATAAAATAAGATCATCTTCGATTATTTTTAATTTATTAGGAAGTGAGTTAGTAAGTTTCAGACTCATTGGCAAATATACTATTATACCGAGATGTTTTTCTTCAATTAATCCTCATTCACCTAATTATGCCAATTATAGCCTTAACAGGTTGTTATAACTTTTTATTCCCGTCAAAATGTACAATTCATTATTCTTCTTCTATAATCTCAAATATTAACAAGAATAATAATTAAAAATTCTGTTTTAAAACACCGATTTTTATTAAGGAAGAAATTCTTCGCTGAAAAACTCACGATTCTTTCATTTTTAAAATTATTTGGATCAAAGAAAATCTAATGGCAGCAATTTTAAACAGACGGAAATGTGTGGTTACATATTTTAAAACTGATAGAAGACAAAATAAATTACAATTATTCTTAGGCGTAAGCTTTCGAATAATAAAGTTTTTTTTTACCTCAAATTATATTTACAATCGCTTTCGTAGAATAGAAACCAAACGTAAATTTCATCACAATAATCAAGTTATAAAGGAGCTTCCCTTGAAACATCTTAATTAAATACATTCTAAAAATATCAAAGGTAAATCAAAGATACCATATGCAAGTCCAGACAACTAGGCACTAGAATCCATAAAACATCCAGTAATACGAATAAAACCACAAGGTAAAGGAAAAGGTATCATAAAAAAATAAACCAGAAACATAAACATAAATATCTAGATGATACATAACTCAAGAATAGAAATCTTATGTTCCTAGATCTAATAATATATATAGCCACTGTAAAGATGTCCTTTTTTGTAATGAATAAAAATAATTCCATTTAATATTAACAAAAAAATTTCATGTAAAGATCAAATTTTAATTTATCGTTGTAATATAAATTTTAATACATAATCTGATCACTGTAAATCATTGATTTACTTTACATGATCTACAATTACTCTTATCGACACAAGAATATTCTGGTGATTGCTTAGAGTCTTTCCTAAGGAACCCAATACCTATTCTGGCTTTGTTTTTTTAAAATCTGGAAGAAAATAAATTTTTAGCGGCATAAATTTAACGCGATCAGTAAAGACATATTCATCAATAATGTGCTGGTCTAATACTACGTGAAGAAACTCTAACCAAGGAATTATAGGCGTGATGATGGATGAATAATGAAAAAGCTTCGGCTCCTTTTAGTGAAATCGTCTTGTTTCTCTCCTCTACTTGAATAGAACGTCCTTTTGCCATTATTTTATCAATTTTTTTCCTACAACTATTCTTTCCGTTTAGTATTTCATATTCACTAGTCAAATGCTGATTAACCTTTTAGGGAACTATTTTTAATTCAACGGCTAGACAAGAAGAGTGAACTAGAACAGAAGAACTTAAAGACGGACTTCATAATCTCTCATAAAATAAGAAAACGTACATAAACAATTCTATAGTTACTGAAATATTTTTAATTTAAAATTCTTTCAGTAACCTAATTTTTAATTTTTTTTTTTGGTAAATTCTACTAAAAATAATGGTTTTTATGGGGAAATAGAAAATCTTTTATTTAGAAAATAATGCAAGAAAAAATAAATTATGTTGTATTATTCCATATTATAAAAAAAGGAATTAAAATATCTAACTGAAAAGTATAAATATAAGTTAAATTCCCGGTTAAGATACAATTCCGATGAGTTCATTACCTAAGTTGTGAAAATTTGTTTAAATCAGAATCGGGAAATTTTTAAATATAACGAAAAAGAGATTAAATGGCTAAAAAAAAATAAATAAAAAATAAAAAACACATTACTGAACAGCTGCTTGATACTGATGCCAAACTGTTACTTATTCCTTAAACTGTAGAAAAATAACACAAATTTTGGGGTGGAAAGATAAATCTTAAACATGTTTAAAAATGATTAATTCATTACATAAAGCAAAATAGATATAAACAAAAAAAATCTATAATTTTTAATATCAATGTTTTATATCCCCATCGTTTTATCGCCGCTATTATTTGTTGAAAATTATGAAAAAAACGTACACTCAAAACAAAAATCAAGTTAATTTGCCTAATAAATTAACAATAATAAAAAATAATTCAATTTTATCAATCCTTTAGCAAATTTTATATAATATGATTATACATCAAACAAACATTAACTGAATAAATTAGGGCGGAAATTGACGTAGGTATTTAATAAAAATTGATTTTTTATTAGTAGTTGTAAAAAAATGGATTGTATCAAGTAACACAATAGTTGGTTTTTACTTAATCATTCGTGTTGAAAGTTAACTCTTTTTTTAAAAAAAGACTTTTCAAAACATAACAGCCAGTAATAACAATTATTAAATGTTGAAGCTTTAAATAACTGGTAATTATGTGTGTGTGCTCGTTTTGTTTTTATGCACAATTTTGCGCGCGTGCATACGCACACAAACCCAGGTGAGAAAGCTTTAAATTTTTACACGAAATATCTCTTAAATACATCTAGCCAAACAAAATTTTGCATATTGTTTCTATTTTAACGAATTTTAATAAAATTTATTAAATAAATCACAATATTTTTTTTAAATTCCTAATGTGTTCGGTACACATTTACAGTAAAGAACAATAAGCAACCCCCCCCCCCTCTAAAGGACCAATGAGATGAGGATGGTATATATGAAATGTAAATAAGGTATAGTTTAGTACAAATTAAGGCGGACCATTCCTGAGACGTGTGGATAATTAAACCCCAACCACCAACGAGAACCAGTATCCACTGTCTAGCATTCAAATCTGAATAAAAGCAACTATCTTTTGGTAGGAATCGAACCTTAGAACCTTTGACTTCAAAAATCAGCTGTTAAAAATAACTGATATGTAAAGAATAGTTTAGCGCTAGACCAGAGCTCAGTGCTCAATAAATCACAGGCTTTAATAAATTACTTAAATAAATCATAATGCAAAACGTTTTGGAGTAACAATTCATATTATCATTCAGAAAAAAATATATTCTACACAGAATCCAACAACAAAACGCTTAATCTATTAAAGAGAAAGATTTAGTAAAAGCTTCATTTAAAAGAATTTAAAACTCAATTATTGAACAAAATATATCTTATTATTATCTTTTAATACTTTTATTTATAGTGGCATCAACAAATAAGTCATTAGCGACTTATCAATGTAATGTAACTGTACGGATATATGTGCGGTGTGAATAAACTCAGGCCGACTAACCCTAAGACGAGTGGTTAATTGAAACCCAACCACCAAAGAAATCGGCGTACACCATCTAGTATTGAAATCTGAATAAAAGCAACTACCTGTATTAATTTTATTATATTATAATAAAGATTTAAACCT
Organism: Lycorma delicatula; assembly: GCF_047948215.1. Lineage (NCBI taxonomy): Eukaryota > Metazoa > Arthropoda > Insecta > Hemiptera > Fulgoridae > Lycorma > Lycorma delicatula. The sequence continues at coordinate 46,523,732 of NC_134461.1, forward strand.
GAGAACTTCGAATTCGAAATCTGCTGATTTACGATGACAAGTTTACCACTAGACCAATCTGGTTGATTAAATAATTATTTTTTAAACATTCTTTTAAATAAAATTATTTTAAACATGAATATATTATACGTTGATGTTATAACAGTAAAAAATAGAATTAAAAAAAAAAAAATGAACAAGGTAGTTTTCTAATACGTCACCATTCTACTACTAACATACTCAAAAGAAAGAGTTAATATTTTTATTAGTAACAAAACCTAACATAATAAAGTAAATTATAGAAATGGAATTTAAAAATAAATATAATAGATATAGTAGGAAAAAACTCTAAAACTAGAATTCATTTGGCGGATTAATTAAAACTGTAATAAATTAATATAACATAATTACCTAAAAATAATACTCATTTCTAAACGTTAAAAAGTAATAAAAACAAAATCTAAAAGAAATTTCTTTTTAATCACTGATTAAAAAGGAAAATAGTTAACATATTTTCCGACTGGTATAAGTCTTTAGCGTAATAAGTACTGATTTTAAAATAAGAACAATTTATAATTACTTCCAAATAATTCACGCAACTAAAGGCATTTTGCAACTGATTTTAAAGAACGTAAAACTGCATTAAGTGCAAATCCCTGTTTTCCACTTTACTTACACTTCTTTTGGACAGTGCTGTAAAATAATCATACCTGCTATATGTAGACTTTGGTTCATGAATAATTTCATTTTTTTTTTAAACGTTGAATCAATTTTATTCATTGGGCTAGACTTCAGCTGCAGTTGGAAAGCAGATTAATGAATAAAAATAGCACGATCAAGAGGAGTTAAACCATTTAGTAATAGCTGAGTCGGGCATATATGAGATTAGCTTCGTTTTGTAATTTGTTAAATGAGATCTACTTTGTTCAACGAACATAAATAAAAGTTTATAATAAAACATTTATAGAAAAAAAAAATTATTACCTGCTATTTTCCTTTCTCTTAATCTTCGCCAAAATTGTTCCGCTTTTCTCATTGGCCATCCTGATTCAACTTTCGCGCTAAAACTTCTAAAAAATCTATATTCTTTCGCTGGTTCACCCATATTTATTTTCTTTTAATATTTTTTAGAATTATATTTAACTATTATAAAATTTTAATAGATTTACCACTAAAACAACATACTTAATTTGTTCAGTAAAACACAGGTAAATATTTTTGCACTTTAACAAAGTCACTGATAAGCGTAATATGTAAATAATACAAACATTTATTCACTACATAGCAATAACTATTAATAAAAACAAAAAAATTTAATAATGTTTTTTTTCCAAAATATAAAATGCCTTACATCATAATATTTTATAATTTTAAACAGTTCTCGCAAAATAAATAATATCATTTTTTTTTTAACTGTTTGTTCGAAAAAAAAAATTAAATTAAAAAAAAATCATAATTAAACGGAACACGTATTGTTTTAAAAATTAATTAGTTTCTTTATTTTAATAACATATAGCATCGTAAATATTAACATCTGAAAAATGTTTCAATATATATTACGGATGAGAAAAAACTTTATAAAATTAAAAATTATAAAAGCAGAATAACGTGATGTGATAATTTTTTTTAACAAAAATAAACATTTAAAAATATTTTCCCCAAAAAATATTATTAATTCCTTTAATTACGATATTAAAAAAACTCCTTGAAACTTTCTTATAGAAAGATAAAAAATAAATAAAAAAAAAACGATGATAGATTCATATAAAATATACCACTACACCATAATTAAATTTCAATAAAATCTAGTACATTTTGAGTTTCGAGTAACAAACTTTTACAGGTAGTCCCATAAATAAACAATAAAACCTCAAATTAACCAAATGATTTGTTCATACTTCTAACACATTAAAACGTAAAGAAAATATATTTTCATCCCCTGAGACCATCAAAGTGCGAGCCAAAATAATACCAGAATTTTCTTCGAAAAGTCAGTAAAAAATTTTAAAAAATACACAGAACATTAATTTTGAGTAATCAACAAAAACACAATAAATTTAATGTCTTATAAAACTAAAGAACGTAAATAAAACGAAAAAAATATTTGTAAAAAAAATATAATTTCAAAAATATCGTATTTTTCTTCTCGTATAAAGTTAACACGTACAGTATATTGTAAATTATCAGTAATTTTATTAATTAATTAATTAATAGGTGACAGAAATTAATGGAATTTTATTTCTTGTATCTACCTCCTTAAAATTTTCTCTATTTTTCCCTAACCGAAAATTATCTTGCATAGCCAATTACTCTATTACGAAGCCAGCAATTGAGTAATGCAATATATAAATATACGATATATCCGAATACGGTTGTCGTTTGCCTTTTATACAATCACTATCCCTACCACATTAGATCATTTTCATGACGTTGATTAAGTTTTATAGTCAAAATAACAAAAATTACAAAATTAAATCCATTTTAAAATAATTATTGTATACCAAATTATTATTAATTAAAAAATAGAAATTTATTTAAAAAAAAAAATAAGATCGTTAACACGAAATAAAAAAATATGAGTTAATCTGACAGTTTTTTTTCTATTTTGTTATGAAAGAGTGGGTATTAACCCACTCTGTTATGAAAGCTGTGGTCATTAACCCGGTGGAAATCGGTAGCGTATGAAAAGATACCATGCCTGACCGGGATTCAAACCTAGGACATTTTTAATATAATGCTAATCAACTGCGTGAATGATCGACAATTTAGAACAAAAAAATTATTACACAATTAAAATATTTATGATAAAATAAATAAATTAATTTGTATAAATACAGATTTTTAAAATCTAACTAATCTTTTTTTTTTAAATATAGATTTTTTTATATATAGATTAGATATTTACACTAATGTTGTTATTGTATTATAATAAATCCATTCGAATACAATTATGAAATAAAATAAAATAATAAAATATGACTGCATAAAATTAATTCAATTGCGTGTGATGATAATATAAAAGGTTAGACACGTGTGTTGATAAGCTTATACGTATCAGACATCTGATAGTTGTTTATATAAAACATAAAAATAATAATTTTCATTTGAAGTTTTCTACTTAATTTACTTATTTATGTAATATATTTTTTATTAAAAAAGATATATATATATAAAATAAGTAAACACATTTGCACGTGGTTTAATCCTGGATTGTTTATTAAATAATATAATAGCACAAGTAAAAATTATTAATAAGAGTTACGTATAATAACTCGAAAGTAACGAGCCATTTATATGACACAAAATAAATAATATGTAATTCATATGCCAACTTTATCTTTTGCCAAATTTATAAACCAGTATGATTGTATCATTCTGTAAGACGACATATCATCTTATGCAAATATCTGTATAATAAATAACTTTTAAATATAACCTACTTATGCAAAAAGCTTTTTTAAAATTTAAAGAGGAAATGAACGAAAAAATAAAAATAATAAACACTCCTTTTTTAAATAATAAAACTTCTAAATAACTAAGAATCTCAACAGTTACTACAAAAGTTATAAATCAGATAAAAAACAACATGATAATATTATACTATTATATTACAAAATTTCCCTCAACTTAAGTAAAGCTATTTACTTAAAACTTTTCCAACATATATAAAAAAATTATCACATCACGGTAAAAGATATTACCGAACTGTACAGAAATAAGTAAAATACTTTTTATCGTTAAAAATGAAAACACACTGTTAACATTCTCACACCCGTTGTTAATAAAATTTATGAATGTATATTAAAAGGAATAAAATCGATTTTAAAAAACTCAGTTTACGGTAAGAAAAGATAATACAGGTATAAAAATAACTGATAAGAAAAAAGAGAGAGAAAAAGAAGTAAATAAACTTTAGAGAAAGAGTGAACAAGAAATATGCAACAGAGACGGAACGTGCAAACACACAAAGCGCGACGCTTTACGACGCGATGTCTGTACGCGACTGAAGCGTCCTCGAGCGCCGACGCAACAGGTTATGGCGTCTCACTTTTACCAACTGTGCGCTTGCTTAAATTATCAACAGTATTACCAACGATGATTATAATTATGTTCTTTTAATCATTAAATAAAACTGAAACAGTAAAACATAACCTACGTTAAAAGATACGTTATATACAAATTTAAGAAAATTAATTTTCAAAATGTTTGACATAAGTATATTTTTTAATCAGAAAAAAATGAAAATGTTTAATAAATATTATGCGTACAAATTTATCATTAAAGAAAACTTTAATTAATGAGTAGGCAATCCGTAAAAAGCTTAATTCATAATTGTAACAATGTTAAATTGTACTTTTTTTACTTACAAGGAAACGGGATTATATATTAAAAAAATATTCTCTCTCTTTTTTTTAAATGTCTATAAGAATAAAGTTGATAAAACGAAGGGAACTGAATCTGAGATCGTTTAATAACCAGAGGCTTTTATTTAATTAACACCTACCAATTATAATATTAATCATCGACCAGCGCTGTTAGTAAAAATATATATATATATATATATATGAAGATATCACATTTCTAAAGAATGCATTGTTCAGCAGGGGGGACCTAAGTTACTCCAAATTAGAAGATTGTAGAAGCAAAAATCACTCAGATTAAAAAAAAATCATTAAAAGGACTTTTAATTGAAAATGTATTTTTTTATTTATAAAAATGGTGGAAAATTATTGTATTGTATAGTAACCGATTATTGTACGACTTACACAATTTTTTCCAATGAAAAATCTTTCCAGCTTCGTCGGAAAGTTTTGCAAATCGGAACATTAAGGGTCTAATTTTTATTTTTATAATAAAATAATGTCATCTTTAAAAAAAAAAACATATTAAAAAAAATATTATTAAATATTATTTAAATATATTTAAATAAATAAACATTTTCATTACTTTCATAAAAGTAATGGAAAAAGTTGCTTCTCATTTTGGGTCCGGAATATAATATAGTTATGTTAAAAATATTTTAATTTTAATAGCACTTCAAACGATGAATAAAAAATACAAAAAGATGACCTAATAATAAAAATTAAAATTGTTGAGTAAAAAAAACAACAGAACATGTATTTTTTAGAGGTAGGGGATAAATTTTAAGAATTTTTTTCTAAAAATATACATACAGTTAAGCTTGATAAATTTGCTTAAGTTTTTCTTAAATCTGACACCCTTCAACAGCCAAAAGAAGAAACAGAAAATTCTCAAAAGTACTTTTTTTTGCATTTTGAATCCGTGGTCTATAATTAAAAAAAAAAATTGTAAACATTTTTTGATAGCTCTATATATGACGTATAAACTTTAAAAGAATTTTTGAAAAATACTTAAAGCGAAGGGTGGTAGGGGAAAAGAACAAAAAACATATCTCAATTTAAAACGTGGGGGTTAATTTAAAAAAAAAATGGATTATTTAAATATACATTGTGTTTAAAAATCAATAAATAATTTGCTTTAATAGAGTTTTCTCTAAAGCGCCAAGAGAAATAAGAAAATCGAAATTGGTTTTTTCGCGGTAACCCCTTCCCACCATCTTATGAATTTTGATCTAATCTATACCACCAATATAGAAATATTTGAGCAAAATTTCAAAAAAATCGGTTTGGATAATCCTGCAATAAAAGGAAAAAAGCAGTACGACACGCTCATACACATACATGCATATATTTTTTTGGTCTAGATGAATCAATTGGACCCTCAAACGTATATATTTGTAAAAACACCCGATACCCCATTTTTTATATGATCACAATACTTTCCCTTTAATAGAACTATTCTAGCTATCTTCGCCATAATTCAAAATTGAATGTAAAACCCAATACAGTGCAAACATTTATTGAATGAAATGAAGAAAAAAGAATTTTGTGTGCGCGCGCGGGCGTAATAATTTTAAATAAATATCATTTACAGATTTATTAAATTCATCAATAATATTTAAATAATCCGGACTGTTTAATTTTATATTTCCACGGTTCGTCTAAATACTATTTTTCAATTAATAAAACCGATTTTAAGTATTTCACTAAATAGAAATAGTTAAAAATATTTTACCTTATTAAGTACCAAATTCATTCCGGAAATTGTACTTCTAATAAAAGTGAATCGGCTTTAAGAGGAGAAAATAAAGAAATTTGTAATGTTGTTTGTATGTATTCATAATACTTCAACAAATATTAAAACAAAAAATAAATAGATAAATTTTTATTCTCATAAAGCTATACATTTTATTATTATATGGTATTATGTATGTTGTTGGTACAAAGTAGCAGTAGTAATAAAAATATATAATATTATATTTTATTACATTTTGATTGTATTTCATTTTACTTATACTTTTTTTTATGACTTGTACACTGCTTTGAAGTCTCTGTCATTTGGTTTAGAAACACAACCGGCTTTATCTTAAGAGTTAATCTAAAACAAAAAACTCATAACACATGCTCGTATGAATGTTTATTTGTTATAAAAATATTCATTTTTATTTCGCTTGAAAATGTCATCAAATTTGTCGACTTCTTGAAATTATAATATAAAATCTTACTTAAGCATTATGAAAATTGAGAAAATATCTTGATTAAACATCTTCTCATGATATGAAAAATAAAACAAAGAGAAACAAGTCTTAATTTCATTTTTAACATACGCTTATTATTCAATGGAAAATCAATAAGAAAGAAGATTTCTGTAAATAAATAAAACTGTTTTTAACGCAACGGTACTACCAAAAAGGTTAAGACACTACCTTACTATTATCAAAATCTAGTAATTAATTTAGAATTTACTTAAAAAAAAAAATACATGTTAAATATATGTAATGGTCAATAGATATACAATAATAGATAATAAACAATGTTTAAGCGTTCCTTATAATAATAAAAAAAGAAAAATTTGTTACAAAACTCTTACCTGCCCGATTTCATTTATTAAACAACGAATAAGAATTGTATTATTTCTGTAAATGTGATATGTCTTTTTTAATTTCTAACGAACTCCGTGAAAATTAATAAGTAGTATCAGCAAAATATAAAAAAGGATGATATTCAATGCATAATAGCCTCTAAATCCAATACATGCAGCCACTTTAGTTGTCTCATGTACGTAGTTGATCCCCCCCCCTCCCCTTTAGTTGACCCTTACTGTACGTACGGTTTACGATTTCATTGTAATTTTTTTTAGATTTTAATTTTTTAATATGAATTCTTTTGTTTTGTTGCTCATGAACTGTTTAATTTCGTGGTTTTGACTTTGTTTCTTATATGTGATCAATGTTAAATTGTTATATATCTTCTTTTTTCTCATGTATGACCTGTGATAATGTTTTCATACTAAACTGCTTGTTGTATTTGTTAACCATTTAATTTTATTGTTCTCAATACTTATGTTAAATTGTGTTACCATTTAATTTTTTTTTTGTTCTTAACAGTTAATTTATGAATTGTTTGTATTTTATTTACACTTAGTTATATTTTTATTCTTTATCCGTTTTATACCTTTTATACCTTGTTTAAACGTTTATATTGTCTCGGGAGGTATCACTGAATGTCTCCCTTTCACACTGTTATTACTCTGTACAATTTACTTATAGTTTCATTGTTCAGAAAACTGATTGTAAATAAAACAGTACAAAGTTATATTTCAATATAAGATTTGAAGACAGGGTTGAACTCTAAAAAATCAATCCCCACTGTAGGAATGTAGAGATAATAAATTAAAAATAATAAAACACAATATAAATGGTTATAAAAACAATATACGAAAACAACAATTGAAAACAAACAATATATAAAACAATAATTTTTTTTGTTATTTCTGATACCAGAAAAGATTTACAAGAATCCGTTAATAAAATAATTTTTTTTATTTGAGTTACAATTTAGATTTTTATATACTTATTTTTAAATTAAAAATATACAAGACATTTAATCTTTATAATGGAATAAAGATTAAAAGAAACACAGATCAATACATAAATCATTCAATATGGATAAGTGTTTGAATAAGAATAATAATAATGGAAAGGAGTGTAGAATCAATTTTTAGTCCGTATAAATGGGGGCAAAAATAGAAAAAAAATAATATTGGCTAAAAATAGAATAAAACAATGTGAATAAATTTTTAAATTGTAAAATATAAATTATAATCTAGATTACAGATTGTTTTATATATATATTGTATAATATCGTTAAGAGGGATATTTTTATTGGCTGTGTGTATTTTAATTTAAATATATAATAGAAGAAATGAAAGAAAAAACAAGAAAGCAAAAGGTATATGAAGTATACCTAATAAAGAAAAAAATAAATGTTCAGAACAGAAATCTCTTTCATATTTTTAATAATATATCTAAAAAAAACCTACATTAATTAAACATTATCTAAAAAATTTACATTAGTATTTCAACCGTAATGATAAAATAACGTTAATACGTTTTTAGCTAATGACCTTAGTATATTCCGAAAATAAATAACCTTTTCATCAGGATTAAAAGACCTTTTTAAAAAATTAAAAAAAATAATATAAAAATGCATTACACTGAGTTGCAATTAATGGGCATAATTTACGTCTATTCAGTTTTATATGAAAAATTTATTTTAATTAATGTTTTCCATATTTTAACACAAATGTATTTATCGGGTTTAATGTTAAATTTAAAGATAGGAATTTCAGACATTATGTTCACAATAAGTAAAACTTCTTTAATTAAGGATATTAATTTAAGGGATTTAATGATATTATCTATTTAATCCATAACTTTATAACAAAGCTACATAAACGAGAATATAAATGATGCCAGATCATCAATCTCTCATAATTTTCGGCTTTTGAGAAAATTTAAGAAAATTTGTCTCTTTTATTGAGATAAAATAAAATGAAAACCATACAGATCTAATTATGTTTTCCTCGAAAACACTCACTCCTTCATTGATTAAAAAATTATTTATCATTTTTTATTTTTTTATTTTTGAATAAATTGGTTAAAAACATTTTATAGTAAAACAAATAATTTAAGTAAACTGGAAGGTTATGCGTGGGAATATGGTATGAAAATATTTTTAGTGTATGAGAAATGCAAAATTTGATCGGGATTCAAACCTGAAGATAGAGGAGAGTTTCCAAAGGTAAGACTGAGATTGGTAGCGACTAGTTTACTTCCTAGGTAGATATTTAACAAAGATTAATATTAAAATTAATTGGTCAACCAATTTTATTCTAGGATTAAAACTTAATCATGTCTATAAATTTATAACAGAACAGCTTAGTCGAGATATTCATAATCCAAATTAAAATCTCTTTTTCTCTAAGTTTGTACCTCTCTCTTATGTGTGTATGTGTGTCTAAGTGTATCTTACATATTTAAATAAAATAAAAATTCGTACATAATTAGTAATAACACTGTCGATTAGCTTACAAAAAAAAAATAAACAAATTAACATCAAAAATTAAGATAAAAATATTAGAGCAGTTGTAAGAAATTTGAGAATGCACACAATTACAGTGTATATATAAACTTAATCCAAATAAATCAAGTCATTACAAAATTACTACTCTGTTCATTAAGAATAGATAGAACATTAAAAAAAAATAATAATAAAATTAAATAATTACTTTACTATATTTTAATTTATACCTAAAACTTTATTGTATTAAAATATAAAAAAGCTTTACTTATTTATTAGAACTACGTACGTGTGAGTAACACAAATGATTCGTCAGAATATAATTTTTTGTAAACATTTTTTAATACTGTTATTAATCATTGAATTCGATTTTGTTTTTGTGTTAGAATGTACTCGTATTTTTTATAATGAAATTATATTAATTTTTATTAAAATTCTATTTTTAATTAAATGCGTTTTATAATAAAAACAAGAATACCAATTAAATTCCGGGAATAATTAAACAAACAATCAAAATATGTAATTTCCGAAAAAAAGAGATCTATATTAATATCTGTTAACCGTTATGGTTAGGGCTTAGTAATTCACTTAAGAAGATGCTATTTTTATTCCATTGTCAAGTATTTATTGTGTTCTAACGTACTAATGAGGTGTGTTTAGTAATGCTTTGATAATCTACGTCTTTTAACATTAAACTGAATGAGATAATAATATCAGATCGAGATCGATAAATAAATATTAACAAAGACATCAATTACAAAATTAATCAATAATTTAAATGAATAATAATAATAATAATAAGTAAAGAAGGGAGAGAAGAATAAAAAGGTGAAGAGTGGAAAAGATGAAGGCATAGAAGAGAGTAAAAAAATACCGAGAAGGAATAAAGAAGAAGAAGAAAGAGCAAGGGAAAATATGAAGAATTTGACAGAGAGGGAAATGGGAAAAATATGAATTCATTACGTACAAGGCAAACACATACCTCTCATCACTTAATATTCATCTTTTATTTAACATATTAAACTCGAATACTCGTACAAGAACAAAATTGATGACGTAGAGGAGAAAACTGCAATTTTCGTTTTAAAATTGAATTTAAGTTAGTATAGTAATTTATTAAAATGTTAAATTCATTGAAAATTATTATTTAATCTTAAAACCTACTACTATTCATAAAAAATAGATAGAATTAAATACGAATTAGAATCCTAGTCGTAAACTAGAATATTAATAATGATTAAACAATCATTAAAAATGATTTTTTAAATTTAAGTAAATAACTAAAGCAAAAATAAATCTTTATATTCTTTTTCTTCCTGTTAAAAATATAAACTTACACCATATTTTTTAACTCAAAACTACGTTATTCTTGCGGTTTCGTATTATTTTATTTCTTCAGAAAGAAACTTCAAAGAGTAAATAAATAAATAAATATAACAAGAATCCAACTATTTCAGTAATTTTTATAGCTGATTCTTTTAAAGTTTTAAAAATAAATACTCATAAACCGTAGTAACATAATTGAATGCAAGCTGGTCGAATTAAATATAGCCGAGATATATATTCAGGCAAACAAATAAACACAAAAACACATAAATACAAAGTACCAGTGCTAATCTTAGCTGTTATTATTTAACTATATCATTCATACTTCTGTTCCAGCAAAGAGATGAGAATGTAGAAGAAGCAATCCAATTTCCAGCATAATGAAGATAAAAATTAAAGGTAAAAAAAAAATAATTCTAAGAAATTGCTCCACAATTTTTAATTTATAGCGGGAAAAAAACATAATTGTAAATAAAACAAACGAAGCATAGGAAATGTAATGACCGGTTACATCCCGACCGAATAACTGACTGTTGTATCAACCCATAAAAGTTTAAGTCCTTAGTATTTTTGTACAGAATTCAAGCCTCACTAAAGAAAAAGAAATTATTCAATAAATGCATTACTTCTTCAATGTCTGCATGGTTTTATTCTTTCAAGTAGTTAAGAATTAACCTAATTTATTATTAAAATTCTAAGTTTAAATAAGGAAAATGAAATCAACTATTCATATGAACATTCCATAGCAATGCCTTCTCCCTAATCAGAAGAATCAATACAAAATAGTAAAATATTTTAAGAATCTCAAAACATTTTCAAACTTGTGAAAAAACCCACGATATACAAAATCAAGAAATCTGATGTGGACACCACATGACCTCCTTGTACGCCAATTAAATTACATATACACATTTTTTGTTGCACTTTATTTAAACTTATTTCATTTGAAAGTGAAATACGATCCTTCAATTCTTTAATAAAGTGGACAGTTACACAATTGCATTGTGGTGGACACCACATTGCATCAGAGTTTTTTGAGGTGTCCGTATCAGCATTTTATATTTGTTTATATATTAATTTTGTTTCATGTCATAACTACTTGAAACAAGTAGTTATGTGGTGTAAATGAGGACGTGTCGGATCCGTAACCATGCAGCACACATCGGTTCTAATCCGACTTCATATACGTATATATTAAAAAAAAACTTTTTTTTAATTTAAATATATTGATTTATTAATAATTATTAACGTCTGTAAAACATTTTGAATTAAATGAAAAGTATATAAAATTTTATTTCACTAATAACTTCTGATTTTTTTTCATATATTTTTTTTATTGTTATTATTGAATTTTTATTTATTGAAATATTTTATTTATGTAAAACTTTTTTTTGCAATCAGAGGTTAATAATTATTAATAAATCAATATATTTAAATTAAAAAAAAAGTTAAAAAATAAATAAATTTAAAAAAAATAAAACAAAAGTTAAAAAAAAGGAGATGAAGTCGGATTTGAACCGATGTGCCTTGTAAAATCCAAATATTCCATTAATTAACATTTTATTTCATCGTTTTCGTTTTCGAATCGTGGAGAAGAAAAACTCAGAAAGAAGATTAATTTTAAAATAGCGAAAAGTAAATTAATCTATGCGGATATAGAGTAATACTAATTTACGAAGGAAAGATTATACTGCAGGAAAATACATTGAAGCATTTGGGAAGTTTGATGATTGGAGATAGAAGCTGTACAGAGGAAATAAGAAGCAGAATATTTTCGAGAAAAAAATTACCGACATTTATGAAGGCATCCTGATTAAAGTGGGAAGATTTCCCAAAAGCTTTTATCGGAGTGCTTTATCAGATGGATCTGAAACAGAGACGCTTAAATAAAGAGAAGTATCTGAGGATTTTTGAAATGTGACAGTGCTAAACAATGGAGAAAGTGAAATGAACAATTAAAATTGGTGAAGAAACATTGCAAGAAGAAAGGGAAAAGAACGAAACTTTACAAAGAAAAGTAAAACATTGGACTAGATATAATTTATATATAAAAGCTTGTCTTAAGCAAAGTATCACAGAAGAGAAAGAAGAATATAATTGGGATGTTTAGAGAAATTACGAAGGAAAGAAGATAAAAAGAAATTAAGAATAAATATTTTTGAATTCAAACCCAAAAATTTAATGCTTACAGCTGGATTTTGTCGAAAGATATATTCATCACAAGTAGAAGGATTGGATGAATATTTAACAAGTAAGTTTCTGTGACCTGAGCATGGACCACGAAGGGTCTGACTTACAAATATAGAACCCAAATTAAGACAAAAGAAACCGAAAAGAGGTAGATGTTAAATGAACTTAAGAAGTCACCATAGCGTGAGAACATCCCCCTCTAGACAGTAACTAAAATAAAAGAAAGTAAATTAAAACTTGTCATTTCCAATTATAAAATACAAACGACAGTTCCAGAATTGACAGAACTACGCTTGAATTGAATCAGACTTCGGATTTTAAATTCTTAACGTTAAATTATTTTATGTTGGGATTCTATATTATCGATTTAAAACTACGTTTAGAACCCTAACGTCTCAACAAAAATACTACGATCACGAAACTTTAATCTTCACTGTAAAGAAAATATAGAAAATTTAAAATAGCATGAAACTCAAAAATTTATTTATACTCGCTCAAAATCTTGCCTTAGTACAATAACGGAACATTTTCGAAACAAAAAAGGAATATTGAACTAACGAAAAAGTCACTCTTTGATAAGGCAGCACTTAAAATATAAGGACTCACTGGGGAATTATTTTTACACTTCCGTCAATTATTTTCCGTAATAACAGTTAAAAACTGAACCGTACAACTATAGATTAATCGAAAAACTTCAATATCAAAATCCGTATTAGACCGTTTATAAAATTACATGAAAAAATTACTGTTTTACTCGTCTGCACATTTTTATACTAACACATGCAACAGTTATATATAATTACAAAAAAAAACTGTCAAGAGTTTAATACTTTCCTGGCATTAGTTATTTATTCTTATATAGCGAAAAAATAATTGTTCCTGATAAAGATACTTATGATTTCTTTTTTAGAGTGGACAGAGTGGTATTGTAAAATTATCATTGCATGTTTACATAAACCAAAAAACTTTTTTTAATTCAAAGAACTCTATATTTCTTCTACTCCCCACCTCTAAAATCACCTTTCAAAAAAATGTTTTGATTTTTCTACTTTTACTAAGTTAAATGGAAGAAACGATTAAAAAACTCTACTAAAAAAATATAAAACTAATAAAAAGTTACCCAAGATTTATTTTTTGTAAGTAGGGGTTGAATTGTTATGAACTTTTATTGTTACATTATTACTAAAAGTTTATTACTCAAATTTAACATTAAAATTTTAAATAAACCAAAAGAAGTTGTGAAAAAAAAAATTGATATTTTTAAACTTTGATCAGCCCTCCTACCACCATATTACCCCTCAAGTATTTTATTGGGTCGCTTGTATTACTACTACGCCTAGGAAGATATTAAAAAAAATTCGGTTAAAAATATGCAACAAATTAAAAGATACTTTTTTTGATTTTTATGACAAAATCTTTTTAAAAATGGTAAAACAAGCATGCACGCAGGCACTAAGTTTAATATAAAGTGGGGTTAATGTTTGAAAAACTTTGAGAAAATTAACACCAAAGAAACTATCTACCCCACTCTCTAGAGATATTAAACCAAACTTTTACCAACAAATTGTCCCATACACACGAGTCTGTACAAAATTTTATAAAAATCGGTTTATTCAGTCAAAAAATATCAAGCTTGAAACACTGCCAAAACGCGTAAATATGTACGTACGAATATTACCCCACCTTTTTTTGTTTTTTGGGGTTCCTGGGTCATGAAATGTTGAAAAATGCAAAAAAAACCCATAACCCATTTTTTGGCTGATTTACACACTTTCTTTTTTGCAGAACTGCTCTACAGCTATCGTGCCAGGAAAGTAAAAATATACATAATCTACCAACAAAGATACAACCATGCCACATAAAGACGATCTTTTAAAAATTAAATTAAACTAATATGTAACTGAGACTTTTTATACGCAATAGAAAACATATTTCATTAATTAGTATATTAAACACAGAAAAACGTTTAAATTAATTACTTAAATTGCAGTCACCATTATTAATTAGAGATCTGTTACATAACTAAACAGACCATTCTACTTATTACGTTTACACCGATGTAACAAAAGAAAAAAATCTATAAAATAATGAACAAAAATTACATTAACTTAAAAAGTGCATTTACTCGTAAAGGGTGTCTTAAACTACGTAACGTGTTTTTAAAGTTTTAAAAGGTTTCTCTTAAAGTATTAAATCTAATAAAAACTTATCTCTTAAGCAATAATAACTTTTTTTTTAATTTATATGTCACTCACCACTTAAATGTTTCTCCGATTGTGAACGCGGCTGCTTCAGGACCTGTGCAAACAAAAATTAAATAAGTATAACATACTCCAAGAAAATAATATCAGTAAAACTCGTAACAACACTTACATACAAATACAAACAAAATATAGAGGCATACACACAATGTAGTGTGTTATTAGTGCTAATCCTATCATAAAGGATTTTAAAAAATTACTGAATTTTAAGGTCTAAAAGAAAATTTCAGACAAGTACAAAATTTAAAACGTAACAACGATCACTGTGTGTAAGAAAATGCCATCAAAATAACATAGAGGAATTTAAAATAAAGTTCATATTACATTAGTTAATTAATCAGACAGTATAAGTAAGCTACTGGCTTGTGGTAAGCCTACATAATCTATATGATAGTGAAAATCCTTACTTATTTTTTATCACTAAATCTTCAATTTCCTAAACACATGATACGCTAAAATCATTTTCGACAACCTTATTAGGAAAACTAAGCATCAATTATCTTGATTAAGGGGACGAAACCCTGAATAACATGATATTTTTGGACCCTTGAATATTTGAAATTTTTTTTTATTATCCTCGTAGAAGCAATAAATAATTACTGATTCAATTATTATGATTAAAGAACTTTAAGATGATGAAAAAGGGTTACGCCTGTATTTAGATCAATTAGTATGACGGTTTGAGTGTTACACTTTGCGTGATTATTCATAAAAACAGTGACCAATAAATATTCAAAATAGCACAACATCCTAATAATAGCATCGATCTAAAATTTTTAACACCAAAAAAAAAAAAAACTGAAGCAATTTCTCAGTATTATGATATCAAAGAAAAAAAGTACCAGTATAAAGTGCCTAATAGATCTCTGATCCTTGTAGTCAAATCTAATGTCTGTTGATAGGAAATTGTCAGAGATCAAAATTGTATATTTCTACTTTCTCGGGTTGATGACGCGTAAAACATCTAGAGGGTTAATATTTATTTTTATTATATTAGGGCCTGTAATCTTAATATTCAATTTTTTTTTTCTTGAATTGTAATAAAATTAAATTGTGTTACAATCAATATAAAAATATAGAAACTTCGAGAAATAATATCTAAGAAATCTCGATTTTATTTATTTTTACTTCCTTGTACGAAATAATGGAAATATTGTGATAGCGAAAAATTTCGGTTTTCAGATTTCAACGAAAATATCCATTTTGACCATCCCTGAATCCATTTTGACTAGTTTCGGCGTGACGTCTGTACGTACGTATGTATGTATCTCGCATAACTCAAAAACGATTAGGCCCAGGATGTTGAAATTTTCGATTTAGGATTGTTGTAAATTCTAGTTGTGCACCTTCCCTTTAGATTACAATCGACTGAACCAAAAGTGTCCAAAACACCCAAAATGTAAAATAATTCCGATTTTTTTTACTTTTTCTTAACTGCAATAATAAGCCTCGTTGAGAGCTTTTCAACGATATATCATAAGTGATACTTATTTTCATTGGTACCAGAGTTATAGCCAAATAAAATTTTAATTAATGACATTTTTGGATCTAAGGAGAAGGCATATCGGTTCGAATCAGACTTCAACTCATTTTTTTAACTTTTTTTTAATTCTGATTTTTTAATAATTATTAACCTCTGATAGAAAAAAAACTTTTTTGCTAAATAATAATTCAAAATGTGTTCACACATAATAATTCAATGTGTTGTTCACATCAGATTTTTCTTTATAAATATTACATGTTGAAACATAAAACAACCAAATTAATCAGTGTATAAATACTGTTTAATACGTTTAAAAGCCTAAGACTTTAGTTTTAATTTGTTTTTTTTTATTTCTCTCTACGATTTTTCTGAACCGAAATATTTCACTTCAAAGAGAAAAAGCCACTTTTGTTTTTAATGCTTTATATTTTCCGATCTAAGCAACGTATTGATACAAATAAATATGGAAATTAAAGGGGTTTCATTTAGCTTTTGGGGGGCGCAAGAAAAATTCTGAATCTCAATGTGGGCAGTGGGCGAAAAAGTTTGAGTATCATTGCTCAAAGCCTTATCGGGAAGTGCCCTTTAAAACACTACAAATACATTAACAATGTAAAATATTAATACAGAACAGAATACATTATTAAAAAAAGAAAGTTAAAAATCATATCTACTACTAAATTTATTATAAAAGAAAAACAAAACATAATTGTATATAAAAAAAAAAAAAAAAAAACAGAAGTTTATAATAAAATACTATTAATTATGAAAAAAATTTTGTGGCGTCGTAAAGTAAAGTAGTTGCAGTAAAAACATATATTTCAATCGGAACAAAATATTACAGGATTTAACTGTTTGTTGTTTTACGATTACCAGATATTCTAGATATTTAGGGTTTCAGAGGCGAAACCATCGAAATACTTTTTTAACAGATAATAACTTGTCATATCTTTTATTTCTTTTGATAACATATTATATAAACTGGAAACAACAACTTTCAGTAACTTTCTACCATATAAATTATATTTAGAATCAACAAATAGACCTTTATACTTAGTTTTGATGAACAATCTTGTTTTTGGTTTTAGATTTATTTTAAGAATTTATAAAAGAAAAATAAATACCTTATTATAATATAAAAAAAACATCCGAAATTTTTTTGAATAGGTTACACACGTAAAATTTATTACATAAATGACGAGTAACAGAAAAAAATTTCCTTCATTACCTATTTGATTAGTTTGAAGCATTAATCTAATGTTTCATATTCTGTGTTAATTATAACATCGAAAAATTTGCTGAATAAATCTTACATCCTGAAATTAATACTATTGACCTCTTACAATTCCTTCTTTCTCTTTGTGTAATAAATTTATTACACTAGGTAAATTAAAAAAATTATTTCATTTTAAAAGATCCTATCACAAAAATTGTCTTTCTAGGAATAAAATTTTATCAAAATAAAATTATCGTTTCTTCATTTCCGGTTTTATTATCCACATCTCACTACCATCAAACAACAAATATAGATGTATTTTTTAGATTCATATTAATCATAAAATTCATTTATACTCATCATTAAGCTGTAATTGAACTTAACATACTTATCCTAATCTCCTTTGAAAATTTATTTTTATTTCATTTATGTTTTTTTATGTTAATACTATTTAGTACCGTTCAATTGTCAGTTTTTCTAAATTATACTTAAGTCATTATTATTATTATTATTATTTTCTCTTCTGTCACATTTCATTAAATATATAAATACATAAAATTACCTAAGAATGTATTAAACATCTACTATTTCGTATTAAACACTATTAAGTATTAAACACTAATCTGACAAGATAACTTATCATTAATCAATGACAAAGAATAAATAAATAAATATATTAAAAAAAATTCATGAACTTGAAAGCAAAAAAAGAGCTGAAGAAGTTTAAAGTGAGTTAAACAAGTATTTGTGTATGTGTGTGTGTTTCTTTCCCCATCAACGACTATAATAAATGACTTTTTCCGATTATTTAAAATGATAAATCGAAATATTAGGCAGGTAAAAATATATTGTAGTACTAATGATGACGTAACAGAAAAAAGTTTTTTTTTTTAAAGTAATCCTTAATATTCATAAGTTATATATAGTGTATTATTAGATTCATTAGTAATAATCATCTTTCTAGTAACATGAGCTAATCTCCTTATATTAGAGTAACTTTCCTTTTAAGAAAATCAATGTTATATACATAATAATGTATTTGAAATAAAATCTAAGCTTTATATATCTTTTAACTATAATTCAATCAAAACAAGGTAACACACAAAATATTTCTTAAGATAATTCCATACAGGTTATAATCCTTATATTTAATTTAAAAAAATTATCCAGTATCTTATTACTACATTAACAAAACAATTTCCTTATTTTTAATCGTACTCGGAAAGATAAAATATAAAAATAATATTAAAAATTTGAAGAACAGAATATTACATGAAATTATTGGAATTCCAAATTATTAAATTAAAAAAAAAAAAAATATTAATCAATCAAATTTAGTTTTATAACAATAATAAAACACAACAGAGAAAAAAGTTGTCAAAAGAATTACCAGCTGCGCCGGTAAAAAATTATGGTATCAAGGAGGTTTTTGTTTATTGATTATAATTATTACCAAAATAAGATTAAGTATCAATATTCCCAAATTTCAAATAATCTTTGGGGAAAATATTTATAAAGAAGTGAGCCTAATAAAAATAAATAATAATTTAAAACAGAATTGTTCAAAAATATTGAAAAAATAAAGTATAACTTTTAAAAAGAATTTCTTCTCAATTTAGGTCCGGAACATATTATACGAGTAGATGCCTAATCTACTTTAACTTTATTAGCCCTTTAAGTGATGAAGAAAATACAAAAATATTTTCTTATTTTCTATTAAGAGATAGAGCAAAAAAATAGAATATATATTTTTAAATTCATATATTTAACCAGTTTAAATTTAATAACAAAATATATACACCACAAGACGGACTAGGAACGGAAAACACCTTATTCGGAATTTTAATTCAATTTTTTATTCAATATCAAGGATATTAGTAAATTATGAATTTTTAAATTATGAATTATGAAAATTATGAATGTTAGTTAGTATACGTATGATACGGGGATGACTCTTTGGTAAAGTTGAGGATAAACAAGGAAATAAATATTAAATATTTCATTTAAATATAAAATTAAGTTAACAAAATATATCAAGATTTGAAGTTTACAATGGAAAAAGAAGTAAACATTACGATAAGCGTTTTAGATTTGGAAATGAGAAAAAGCCAGAAGAACTACAATTTTGCATATATAGAAAAATCACGTACACAGATAACATTATACGAATAAATACAAAATCTAACCATCCATGGGAAAATAAATTAGTTGCGTTTAGACAGATGTTCAGTAGAGTAATCAGGTCACCGTTAAGTAAAGTGGAATACAAAAAGGAACTAGGTGTTGTCTTTCAAATAGCACTGAATAATTATGAAAAAATATAACGAAACTATTCCGAAAGGTAAAAAAGCAAAAAAAAGGAAAAACAAAAGGCCAAAAAAAGAAAAACGAAAACAGACTAAAAAACTAAAATCTACTTTACAAGAAAAAATAATAAACTAAAGGATTTTTTATAAATATAACATAAATACAGCACTTATCGTACCACAGATAATACCAACTGGTAGAAATTTAAAAATAATAGAGAAGAAAAAATAATTTCAACAAAAATGGAGTATACCAAATAAAATGTAAGTGTGAAGTGCCGTATGTAGGACAAACGGGGCAAAAATAAAAAAAATAAAATTAATGAACATATAAGATCATATAAGTACGAAAAAAAGATTCAAATAATGCAACACGTTTGATAGAAAAAGTACGAGAGAGTAAATACAGTTTCATTGTAAAAAATTTATTCTGAAACTTTTATATGCATTTTTTATTTCATTTAAACTAGGTACCTTATACTACTCCTCTATATAATCGCCGCAAGAATTAAAACATTTATCTATGCAATACACCAGCTTCAATATACACTTCGTATTCTTCTGCGGTCAGTCGATTTAACCACTGATTAACAGCATTTTTAAGTTCATCTTCACCCGCGAATTGCTTGCCATTCAAAAATTCGTTCAATTTCCCAAACAAATGGTAACTAGAAGGAGCTAAGTTCGGACTATATGGTAGATGGTCTAAATTTCCAATCCAAATGTTCTCAGTAAATCACCCGCAACATGTGGACGTGCATTATCGTGCAGCAGGACGCCGTCGGTCAGCCGCCTACGTCGCCGACTTTGAATGGCTCGCCGTAACTTACGTAAAGTTTCGCAGTAGGCTTTTGCATTTGTAATCGTTCCACGTGGCATGAAATCAATCAGCAGTATGCCAAACCGATCCCAGAAGACTGTGCCATCAGTTTCCTTCCAAATGGTTGTGGCTTGATCTTTGTTGGTCTGGTTGGTGATTGAGAATGACGCAATTCACCTGACTGCTGTTTTCTCTCTGGCGTCTAATACGAAATCCATGTTTCATCACCGGTAACAATCGAATTAAGGAACTCATCACCTTTTTCTGTGTAGCGCATATAAATTCCAAAGCAGATCCCATTCAGATTTTTCTATGACGTTCCGTTAAGACGTGCGGCATCCAACGCGCTATTGAATCAGGAACGTGTACAGTGCACAAACCTTTCTGAAGCCTAAATGATCATGAACAATGTGACCGATAACAGCTCTTGAAACACCAGGAAAAAGAAGGGCCAGGTCGGAAATTGCTGAGCGACGACTTGATTCTGATTTCATCATCGACGCGTTTCAACAAGTCCACTGTGATTATCGAGGGTCTCCCTGAACGTTCGTCATCTTTCACATTAATTTTGTAATTTCTAAACCTTTTCACACCATTCTCTGACGTTTCTTTCATTCATTACACTATCACCGAACACAGAAACCGACTGCCTATGAGTTTCAGCCGGCTTAACGTTTTGATGGTTTAAAATGAGTATGATCACATATTTCACAGTCGGCGGCAACGTCGATTTTTCTATTTATTTTATAACGTAATAATTCGCACGTAATCATAAATGCTACAACGCGACAACTTACAGACAACAATGCAGTGTATACATTACTAGCGTGGCCATAAACGACACAGGTTCACCAAACTTAAGAAGAAAAATTAATCAGAGGTCTTTATTTTAGAGATATCCTTCGTACATATTCCCAATCCCCAATGATAAAATCGATGAAAATATTACATTATACAGAATAAGGATAACGTTTAAATATTCTATAAAACATGTACATATTCAAGCAAAAATGAAAAGGACAGAAGATAATTACAGGAGATAACACTCAATCCAATGTAATACAGTAAACTCACGACTATCCGACCTAATAGGGCGGCCGTTCGGGCCGGATAGCAAGAAAGATACGGTGGAGTTCAAAGTTTAATCATTTCCTATGAGTTTGACGACCTTTTATAGATACTGTACTGCAAAATATAGCTTTGTTTCACTCATAGTATTTTTTAAAAACTAACTACTGTGGTACAGCGCATTTTTAAGTGTCGTGAAGCAAAGACAAAAAGGTAAACGTTTTCTAAATTAAACTTATGTTAATGAACAACGTACGTCGGCAATTTGAATGTTTAAATAAAAGTACTGTGTTATTGTTAATAAAAATGTACAGTACATATTGACTTAACTCTTAAAAAAAATCTTTGATTGAAGTTTGCATCTTTCGATACATTCTCTTCCTCGAAGTCCCGCCATTTACGTAAGCACATGATATCCGCTGTTGTCGCTTCTTCCTGTTGACTTATATATCCGAGCGTGGCCTTAAGAGTTTCACAGAGCGGTATAAGATCGGATTTTTCTTCAACGATATCGTCTTCATTTAATACCATCGTTACTATATCATCATCATTTATTTCTTCAATTTCATCCTGCTCCATCCATCCTGTGACGTCCTTCAAATCAACTGCTTCATACCCAGGTATGTTTTTCAGAAATGAAACAAGTTCATTGTTTTCTTTTGTAATTTCTTTGTCACAGTGGTTTTCTACATCTTCCCACTTGTCACTAGCCTTATGATCTAGTAATATTTTCGAAGACCTCACAAGCGATATGACCGGAATCTCTTCCCATCCCTAAGATATCCATCGTATAAGGTCTGTAATAATCGTTGCAACACGTTGTTTTCATTCAAAATTATACGATTTTATTTTTTTATTTATGTATTTTTCTACGAACTGTACATAATTATGTGGGGCCGGATAAGACGGAGGCCGAGTAGATGCGAGTCGGATAGTCGTCGGTCTACTAAATTAAAAATTTTTTGAATTATTTTAAGATTAGAAGGATTAGTTTCAAGAAATTGTATAACCATCAGAGCGGGAGGGAGAAAGTAGAAGAAGTCATGATATTAAGGATGAGGAGTGGGATAAAAGCTTAATAACGCTATTTATCCGACGCTCCCAGAATGGAAGTACTCCAAAACGCTTTAACTACGAATGTTAAAATGACAATGCTAGGAAGAGCAGAAAGTAACACTGAAATCGATTGTAATAATCCTAGAGCGTAAAATACTGGGAAAATATGTAATATAGATAACAAATCTATTTTAATAAAGATTTGATTTTTAATAGATTTTAGATTTCAACAAATCTATTTTTCTCTAAAATGCTTCTGAAGGAAATTGAAATCGGTTTTTGGTGATAACCCCTCTAACGAATTTTGAAAAAAAAATTAATTTTATAAATGGCCAACACATATATAGAAATATTTGAGCCCAATTCGAAGAAAATCGGTTTGGTCAATCCTGAGATATATGGCCAAAATCAGTGCGATATATATACGTACACAGTAGGCATGTACTTACATATGTTTCTTTGGTGTAGACCCTAAAATGTAAACACTTGTAAAAAACCCGATACCCATAATTACACATTGCCTTTAATAGAACTATTCATGCTATAATCGCCAGGAAAGTAAAAATATGAATAGATTTATCAAATAAAATTATTAAAAAAAACAAATACTATTTTAATTTTTTTTCTTAAATTTTAATTTAAACAACGGTAAGTTAAAATTTAAATTTGAATTATTTGTTAAATCAATATATTTACTAACAGATAGGGTTTTACGCCTTTGATGTCCACATAATAGAAATTTCAGATAAAGCGACATCAAAAAATTAGTGACCAATATATTAAAAGCCAAAACCTGTCAGTAACAGAGATAACTATATAAAGAGGAGAAATTGAAATAATTTTGTTAATGTAATAATTAAATTATAAATTTAATTACGAAAATGAATACAGATAGAACAAAGAAGTATAGAGATTTACTAACAGGTGTCAGGAACGTTAGTATCAACATTAAAATTATCTTGTAAATTCTCCTTCATAAAGATTCCTAAAAAAAAAAACAAGTGAATTCAGAGATTTAATGATAAAACTAAAATTATATTTTTAATTAATGGGAGTTTTAGTTTTTAATGCGTTAATTTTCAAAAGATCAAATTTAAAAGATTCAAAGAAATTTCTGTGCCAAAGAAATCCTGGATAAAACAAGTTGCAGATGACCTGAGAAAACAGAAAATTGACTTCAACCGGGCCAGGATCATTGCTATAGACAGATAAGCATTGAAAAGCTTTGTTAGCAAAGTTCGGAATCCTACGGTACCCATAGCAGCGTACTGGTTGCCCGGCCAGCCACCCCTTTCAGTCGCCAGCTAGAAATCAAAGGAGAAGAAGAAGAACACCCACTTTAATACTGCCACCCATAATTTGTGTGGTTTTGAAGTTGCGGTCACAAAAAAGAAAAGGTCCAAATTGACCAAAAATAATTAAAACTTCAAAACTGATTTTTTGGACACCAAACCCTTTTCTTCATACCAAATTACATTTTAGATTTTTGTGAAACTAGGTACTATAACGAAACTAGCTCGCATCTCGCAGCGCTCAAAAGAATCTAGTTTTGACTTCAAAGATGATAATTTGAATTTGAATCATTGCAAAACCATCTTGCATCTAGCGGTGCTCGCAAAAATCAGACTTTGGTTACAAACTTGTTTTGAGACCATTGGGAAACCAGCTCGCATCTGGTGGTGCTCGCAAAAATTTAATTCTGTCTCTCTAACAAGTCACCCTTGATGTTACAGCATGAAAATCTTGAAAACGTACCCAAAAATCCAGTTTTTTCCTCTAAATCCGGTCCCTGTGAATTCATTTGCTTGAAAATCAATAGACTTCTACTTCCAATAGGTTTAAATCACCCTATGACGTTTCATCAAAATTGATTACGATTTTCGTCCAGTACAACGGACGAAAATACTTATTCATATATATGCGTATGTATATAAACATTGCAAATCGTGTTTCGGAGACTACATAGCTTAAAGAAAAGATGGTCTCCCTCCTCCCCAAGACTCCCTAGAAAATCTTACCGGGCGAAGTAGCATTTTCTACAAATTGTTTTAGCGAAAATCCGCTAAAACAATAAATGTAACTATTAAAATAAATAAGCAACAGATTTCCAGTCTTATATATACAAACATATATATATTATATATTCATAGTATAATTAATTATTGTACGAATGAAAAAGGCCTTGAAACAAAGAAACAACAACCAAATATAAAAATTGCTAAACTTTTGAAAATAGTATAATAAAAAATAATCAGATTACTGTTTTCGTAACGTTTGTACAAAGAAACGAAACGTCCAGAAATTTACTGCGTTTAGGAGTGCAAATTATGATCGAATTGAGGACAATTCGATGTCAGTACAGTTGATAAAGAATAAATTAATCATCAATTTTGTTTTAAGAAATCGAAAATTTAAAGTAAAAGAATAAATTTATACGGAAGATCTCTAGTCTAGTCATGTAATATCTCGTAACTGCTGGGAATTACCTGAAAGATCTCACTACTGACTTACCAGACGAGTTGAATGGTTCATATAACGATGGTGGAATTTTTTTGTAGTACGCATTCTATAAACGGTACTTAAGACCCGAGTGTAACGTGAGGTAGCTTTCATCAAAAGAGTCGTCATTTATCATTAAGTTTTTTTATTGAAATGGAATTTTTATAGACTCTTTACAAAGTAGCTGACTCTTATAAATCCAAATACGATGGTGTTACATTATTTTTTCTAAAGAGAAAAAAAAATTATTTTAAATTCTCAACAGCGATTTATTGGTTAAAAAAAGGTGGTTTTTCTTTTAATTTTTTTTTTTTAATTTTATTGAACTAACAAAATTTTGTTCTCACTGGGATGCCGAACCAAAAGTAGACGATATTTAACATTTAACCTTTCTTTAGTTAAAGTTTTAGGTATTGTAACAGAAAGTAGTCTACCACTTACTTACAAATTGTATTATCACTGCAACAAACTTTTAACAGCTATCAACTTAAATACACATCACTCTAAGCATTGATATAACAGAAACGAAATAAATTTATATACTGTTTATTAAAAAAGCTATTATATTGAAGTTTAGGTTGGTTTAATCATCCTAAACTAAAACAAAATATTAATAAGGTATGTTACAATGTTCTATTTTATTTATATTTCATGTTTTTTTTAAAGCCTCCTAATTGCATAAAAGTATTTGCATTAATTATTCACTTAATATAATTCAGTCACTAAAACATAATAAATATGACTAAAACCAAATAAATGTTTCTTAATTTTTCTTTAACGTGACAACCAGAGATAATTTCTGAGAAGACAAGGAATATCCTCTTACTTCAAACTAATTGTACTTCAAACCTAAAAAAAAAAAAACGTATTTTTTGTCACCGAATTTATGTGATCGTTGGTGATATCATGAAAACTACGGGAGATACACTTCTGGGACCAGTTTGATGATTTTTCAGATCAGAAAATATATGAATTCATCAACTATATTAATATATAGTTGATATAATAATTATATATAAGGCGTTAGGTGTAAGGTGTTATATAATTATAACACCTTACAAATTTCATTATGACCTCAATTCAACTGGGAACTGAAATTTTTCACCTGCAACTCGACAACCATGCGTTCTCGGACGTATGTTTGTATGAATTTTTTCCTCATTTCAAGCTCTAGAATCAGTTCCCAAATTATGTATTTCCCTCCCGAATCATTCAGTAGATAGTTGTTTATAAGTAGAAATAATAAAAACAAACACATCCGTAGCAGTTTTACAAGACATTTCCAGTGCATAATATCTATTATATATTTAAATTTAGTGATATCTGAGAATTTGATGATTTCACCCAAAGCCTACTCAAACGATTGAGCTGAAATTTTGAAAGTAGGTAGTTTTTATACATGGAAAGAATATATTGCAGTTACGAAATGTTTCACAGTTTCAATATGACAGCCGTTTTAATGGCTTGCGGTAACAACCGGATTATACATCTTGCCAATATTTAATTTTACTATGGCTTAATTGAATCTGAGACCACATTTTCAGTATTTGAAATTACATTTTCTACAAAAAAGGTCTTTTTATCTTTTTCAATTTCCCTTTCGGTTATCGATAAAAATCGCTTTAAAGATGTAATGGTGTAAGGTGAGGAAATTCAATCAAATCAGCTGCTGCCACTGTTACTGTGCGTGGTTGGTTCTCTGGACCTGCGTCCGGTTTCTTGACTAAAAGAAATAATAAGAATAAAAAAAAATGAAATAGGAAGCATGGTCACCTCCTTGTAGTGTTTGTCGTGTAACGCTAAGAACCGTACAAAATACTTTTTTACCGACACAAAGGACGAATAACTAGCTGTAACTACTATTTCTAAGATGGGAATCGACTACTCTGAAACCCGCATTCTTCAGATCAGTCAAAGTTTCGAGTCCTGTGCTGACCAAACTGTTGCTCTAAGGAAATTGCAATATACAGACAGTTTTTTATAAATTGAACAGACTTTGTTATTTATCAATATTATTTTTACAAGCATGAGGATAATAAACAAAGTGGAATCCAGGGGGCTACGCTGGCTTTCGAGGTCGAGAGTTCTAAAATTCAAATCCTAGTAAAGGCAGGTTACTTTTATATCAATTTGAATACTAGATCTTGAATACCGGTGTTCTTTGGTGGTTGGGTTTCAATTAACCATACGTCATAGGATTGGTCTACCTGAGTCTGTTCAAGACTACATTTAACATTCATACATGTCCTCATTACTGCCTTACGGTAGTTTCGGAGGCTAAACTGAAAAAGAAAGAATTTTGCGACAAAATATATAAACTAAAAAAAAAATTGTAAACCCTAAGTTATTATATTATTTATATACTTTTTTAATAATTTAAGTTCATTACGAGATATAATTGAATCGCAAAGATTTTATTTTCAAGCACTTACTACTACTTGAGAACAACTAAATTTAAAAATACGGGTACTTCATTCAACAAAACTCATCTGAAATTACGTGAATTTTAATTCTTATGAAGGACTTTTTAAGAAAATTAATTTCTGGAGCGAAGAAGATTTGCTTTTTTTTAATGAGATGTGCAGGCATCGATTGCTACGATGATTTAGCCAGAATGGAAACTTGTAGCGTATGATAAGTGGCTTTCCAGACCGGAATTCGAACTCAGGACCTCCAGGTGATAGACGGAGACGCTACTACTCGCGCCACCGAGGTCGGCGTTCGCTTTTATTGCAGATACAGTACAAAAAAAAATTCTATCAAAAAAACTATTCATACAATAAATTCAAATGAGATTAATCAACAAAAACAAAATCTAAATAAAGAAGTATATTTAAAAGTATAACAAATAAATAATAATTCATAACATCTCAGCAAATAATATGTACAAAATAATATGTATAAAAGTACAAATAATCAAAACTCTAACTTGAAACAACAGTCTACCCACCAGTAACAAAACAAAATGATTTGCATAAGAAATAAAAGTAAGAGTGAAAGAAATAAAAGAAAAAGAAAAACAAACGAAAACTAATATTACAATCCTTTTATTAATTGCAAGTACTGTATATACATAATATATTAAAAAAAGTGGGCGGATGTATTTGGTAAATACTGAGACAATATTGTTTAAAAATATTTTATAAACAATTACCCTTGAACCTTAACTCCTTACAACATACTCCAATACAAAACAACAAGGAATATACCACCACTTCATCCCACAGCTTTCCTCCAACAATATAATCCATTTAATAACAGCGAATGTCAAGAAATAAATGTTTATCTCTTAGATATTACAAAAGAACAATACGTTTATTTAACAGATAGCAAATAAAAAATTTTTTAAAAATAATTCTAACTTAATTAATTCTAATTAATTATCAGATATAATTGTTTATCTTCTTCACAATATGATATAACAGTCGTAAAAATAAACAACAATAAATATATTATATTAATATTAATGTTAGATCTTTTAAATCAAGAATGGAGAAAGTTTAATTTGTTTGTGGCAATTACAAAACACTTTTTCACAATCGTAAAACGCCTTGGTTCAGTCACTCAATATATAAAGTGTTATATATAAAAGATATAAATCTTTTAATGTATGTTTGGATAAACATTTATAACAACAACAAAATTTGATTGTCGTGAAACTTACGAATAAACAATGATACACAGATTTTATTACTGAATTAACGATAGAAAACCAACATCTAATAGACTTTTAAAATTTTAAATATATTAAAAAGTTTTTAATGGAAGTTTTTAATGACAAGTACAATTAATAATTCCCTTTCTTAGGAGTACTAACAAGATTGGATATTTATATACGATTCATATTTCTTGAGATAAATTTTTATCTTATCCAATTCTATAAGCTTTCTATAACTGAAAGTCCACGCAAACATTACGCTATCAGTTGGGGTTGCCTAAAACTATTTCTCACGATTTTGGTTAAAAGTTTTTGTTATTTATTTTTATTTCATAAGAAATGGTAGAAATATTCATTTTATAGTATAAGTATCGCTTATTTATTAATTAATTAAATATTATTATTATTAAAATCTCATTACAATTTTTTTCATCTACATAGTTTGTAATTCCTCAAAATCTATTGGATGGCTGTTTAACAATTTACATGTCTATCTGGTTTTATTTGCTAGACAAATTTTTCTGAACGGTTTTTGAGAATTTTTTGTTTGTCATTAAAAATAAAATTTATCATAGCTTTTCTAAGTAATTTCTCTTCATATATAAATTCATGCTACTCTTAAAGTTTTATTTTTACCGTTAAAGTTTTTATTAAAACTTTATACGCCTACATCTCAGCACATGAATTGCTAATGACTGTTACGTCTGCAGAGATGATACGTCAAAACTAGTATATATTACCGATGTGGAACCTCTACAAACCTGAGAATTCATCTTAATAACATTGAAACATAGTAAAAACTGTTAAGGAGAGTTCCTATGAAAATACGTAATCGTATAATAATAACTTTAGAAAGATAAGCCGATCTCCGTGGCGGAGTGGCAGTATTTCGGCCTTTCATTCAAAGGTACTGGGTTCAAGTCCCGGCTAAGCATGGGATTTTACATACGCTAAAATGGAAAAATAAGTTATCGTTATCATTATCATCAATTGGAAGCTGTTAGTTAGGGTGCCAGCCAAAATAAACGGAGTTAAATATTTCGGAGCGTTTTCTCCTTTAAGTTAATTATAGACATTCAATCCATCTATTCATTGTTCCGAGGGAACAGACTGTTGGTTTTTAATTGTGTCCAAAAAAAAAAAATTAACTTTTAATATTCAATGACAAAAATATTCCTCCTAGGAGCAGGTGAAATATGGGGGTTTATCAAAATATTTCACGTGGAAAAAACCTCACATGTATAAAATAAAAGCAAACTGGAATAAAAGTTAGTCAATTATTTTTTGGGTAGCCGAAAATAAATTCTAAATTCTTTTGAAATAGCCCAATACATAAGGTAATGTTAAAAACGGTCTGGACATATAGGAAACAATATTGGCGAAAGCGTCTAATTTTGATATACATAAAAATTTCAAGCAAAACTATCCGATTTTTTTTTAACCTCCCGGACCATCGTTAGATATTACTTCACAGGATGAGATGAATCAAAATTTTTGTAGCGTGTGAAAATGTCATGCCTGATCGGGATTCGAACCCGGGAACTCCGGATGAAAGGCCGAGACCGCCACGGAGGCTCATCATTTATTAAAAAAACACATCTATACGACTTAAAGATGCAAAACACATATTTACTGCCGAACTATATTTTGATCTTTGAATTGAAATTTACACATAATTTAACCATTAAAAACAAATGTTTTTAATGTCTAAAATGTTTTTAATAATTAAAAATCATGAGTGATCTTTACTTCCCAATAAAACTTTTTTCTCAAAAGCTAAAACAAACAAATAACTACGCAATTCTGAATGCACTTTAATCTACCACGATTAACAGTTTGCGTGAAATGCGCCCAAAAAAGTCCTAAGAACGGGTTTTTCTCGTTTTTTTTCCAATTTACACTAACTAATTTGAACTAACCGTTTTTAATAAGCAGACAATTTTTCAGGTTGTACTCTTTCAAACCGGAATGTTTATTTTTAAAATAAAAAAGAAAGGAATATTTGTTTTTATAACTAAAAGGTATATTAATTAAAAATAATAATTAAAATGATGCGGACAAAGTGGTATTAAAAAAAGGACTTTTTGTTTTTTTAAATACAGCTACATAAACTATTGCAAATAAGGAAACTACTGTAAAATTATAACTTACTATCTTTATAACTAACTACTCTTACGTTCATCTGCTAGTAAGAGAAGGCATGTCGGTTAATGACTTCTTACAAGTTACCTTGTATCACTCAATGTTACGCTAAATAATTCATCACATTTATTAATATAATTTTGTAATGTTTTGTGTTCCTCACCGTACAAATGTTCCTACATTGCTTAATAAGTAAATACCACCAGTATTTTAATATTTTAAAATATATATTCCAATTTGATACAACTGTAATTTTGAAAAAGGCTAATAGTTAAAAAATCTTTAATCTAAAAACATAATACTATCTTCACTTGTAGGGATAATAAACTTTTGTTTTAACACTTTTATTTATAGTCGCACCAACAATTAATCATTAGCGACTTATCAGTGTAATGTAACTGTACCGGTAAATTTGTAGTCTTGAACAAACTCAGGTCGACTACTCCTGAGACGTGTGATTAATTGAAATCCAACCACCAAAGTACACCGGTATTTACGGTGTAAAGTTTTTTTTATCAAATCCCAGTAAAAGTTACCTTTATTAGGATTTGAACTTGAGAACTTCGACATCAGCTGATTTACGATGAGGAGTTTACCACTAGACCAACCCGGTGGGTTAAAATATTATTTATTATCTATTTTATCGCAATTTTTTTTTTTATAATTTTTTGCGCCTTTCACGTAAAATCAAACGTAAAAAAGCTGACAACAAAGTTGTAATACATTCCTGGGATTAGTTATTTATTCTTATATAGTAAAAAAATAATGTTACATGAAAAAAGTTACATAAAATTTCTTTTTTGGGATGAGAAATTTTATAACAAAGTTTTATTGTAAAATTATCATTATATGTTTAATAAACCAATAAAAGATTAAAAAAATTAAAAAAATCTTTGAATTAAATTTTGATCAGCTCCCTCACCCCCAATAATGTCCCAAAGTATTCTTTGCGGGAATTACAAAAAAAATAGGGGTTTTTTCGATTTGTAGAAGTGTGAATTTCGGGCAAAATCTTTTTTAAATGGTAAGATAAGAAAGCACACATGAACGGAGCTTAATATAAATTTGATTGTTTAAAAAACTTTGAGAAAATTGACCCCCAAAAAACTATTTACCCTTTAGAGATATTGGCCCCAAATTTTACCAACAAATTACCTCATATACTGAGACTCTGCACAATTTCATCAAAATCGGTTTATCCAGTCAAAAGTTATTAAGCTTTAAACGTCAACACACTTACGTACGTACGAAAATTACCCTCTACTTTTTTTTGTTTTTTGAAGTCCCGGGTCAAGGATAGTCGAAATATGCAATAAACCCAAAATCCATTTTTGACTGATTCGACTAATTATCATATTTTCTTCTTGCAACATGGAGTTAGAACTATATTGCCAGGAAAGTAAAAACGTATATTTCTTCAGTTTTCTTCGAAGTTTTGAAGAAAATGATTAGCAAAAATTAAATTGCACTGATTAAAAAAAAAAAAGATTAAGGAGTAAAATTTGAGCTCCATTTAAATTTTTAACTGTAATTATGAATTGAATTATTAAGCTTGAGACTCATCGGTAAATAAATAGCGGACCACATGTAAATAATTGAGTACATGGCATCGTAAAAAAAAAAAATATTCACTATATTTGCTGAATGTCTTTATATAAAAATATGCCACATTTTTTTCTGTTTGAAAAAAATCCCTTTTAATTATATATTCCACGTGTTTATGAAATAATAATATGTGAATGTGTAATAAACCCTACTTTATCAAACAATATTATAAAAATAACGACCTTCACGGAATTTTTATTTATTTAATGAGATTGTGCAGGCATCGACTGGTATCATAATTTAGCCTGAATGAAAATTTTTATCCTATGAAAAATACGATTCCTGACCGGAATTCAAACCCAGGACCTCCGGGTAAAAGACGGAGACACTACTACTCGCGTCAAGGATTGATTTATAGATTATCTATAATCACAAAAGAGATATGAATTATAGTGAATTTTGCGATTCCTCGTGGTAGCACAATATGTATTACATATACATATTACATGTATTATATTAACGGCTACATTAATATAAATATTAACATGTTAATGTAGCCGTGTGGATACATTTATACTAATATATCCATACGGCTTTACAACATTTATAAAATACTCGTAAATATTCGGAGTTTTCGCCACTAAATACGAGGATTAAGTCGGATTTTCTAACATTAATTTCTTATGTACGTTGTATTTAACATAATTACTAACACAATAGTCTTATATTAATTCAACATAAATTCCTACCTTTTAGTCCATTATTTTACTACTGAAAAATAATTTGGAGTTTTATTGTAAAGCGGATATAAAGTTCATTACAAAAATTAGGAGGGGTTGATAAATGATGATGGGAAAGTTGTGCGAACATAAGCCTAAGGAAAAGTAACTGTACGAAAGTGAGCCAGATTTAAATAGGAGAATAGTATAAAGAGTATAATAGTCGCCAACATCTTACGAACATGACATTACGATCTTACTAACATACAATTTAATTTTATTTACTGACGATCGACTATTATTAACGTAACAATTTTAATTTAATTACAATTATACATTTGAATTTGTATCTTTTGGGAAATCCCTGATGATGGAGTAACGGCTCCGAAAGTGCTCGGATATATACTTTTAAAATTGTTGGTAAGTGGAACTTTATTTCATAAAATAGTATATAAGAGGTTTGGGGTTTGGGGAATTTAAGAATGAGGCAATGAGACTATTGTGGTTTGCTTAGCCAATAAAAGTAAGTAAATTACGAAACATTAATTTATTATGTAATACTGTTACTGTAGTAAATGTTAATATTGCCAATAATTTATATTCTATGTCAAACAGAGAAAAGAATTTAAAAAAAAAAAAAGCATAAATGTATCGCTTATCAATAAGAATTGGAATAATTAATGAAATTCCTAATTAATAATAATTTAATTATAAAATTACTCTAGTTTAGTATACTTTAAAAATATTTAATATGTACGAGCTGGATACATGGTATGTACCATGTATCTTATGTACCAGGATATGTTTAGCATTCTTCGCAATGTTAAGTATATTCAAGTATGTCAATACTGGAGTTGCATGCTGTACCACAATTCAAGCCCGTAAGTTCAAACAGGGTTCAAAGTTGATTTATAAATCAATTTACTTTCTACTGAAAGCCGAGATCTATGTCCAATCAATCAGTACATGCTTTTAAAGTTGAATTTAATTTGAGTCAACTGTTTTCGCTTAGATTTGATATGTTTCGTCCAAGTAAGCCATCCGTAACGATGAAAAGCCAAATATTTACAGTCCTGAGGTCTCGGAACCGGAACCTTGAATAGTTGAAGAAAGTAAACAGAAATTTCTACAAAAAAAAAACTAATGTATTTGTAAATAAAAAAAAAAAAACAAAAAAAACAGACATTCGGTATCGGAAGGTGTAATTATTAAAACACCAGCTTAACAGAAATTTGTAAATATAGGTCAATGGATATGAATAAACAATACGAAGATAGAAAACTTAGTGATGAAACTGCAACTGTTGCTCTACTTTTAAAATACTGTGTTGAGAGAGATACGCCTGCATCAAAGTACTTATGCACTTAATAATACAAAACTTATTTGCAGAATGTTCAATAAAATCTCACAGATTAAGGCAAAAATATGCTAAAAGAGTCAAAAAAAAACTTAAGTTTACAATTCCTGCAAAAAATTACAACTATGATGGGTTGGCTAGTCCATTTTGTTACCAACTGTTCCAGTTCATAAATAGGTTACTATAAAAACCAGCACATTTTGCAAGAACTACCATGTTTTACATTGCTAAAAATAAACTGATAAAAAATGTTTGGCACACAAAGCACTTATTTTACTTGGTTTTACATACAAATTACAACATATTTTATTGAAATATAAATTCTTTTAGTCTTATAGAAATAGTTTAAATTAAAAATAAATTCTGAAAATGATCGATATGGAATCCTAGTAGAACGTTGGTAACAGAATTTAATGTAGTGGACTGTACAATAATAATAGTGTTTGCATTATTATCGGGTTATCTACGGCAGAAGTACACTGTTTACATTTCATTTAAAATAAAATAATATTATCCCTGCATCTGTTTGTGCCGATTCCATTTCGCAGTTTTATTCGATTTAGATACTTCATACGAACCTCCATCAATTGAGCCCAGCTTTGAGAGGATTCTTTGTTAACTGACCCCAGCACAGGCGATTTTATTTATTTTTAATACTAGCAATAATAATTACAAATATTTATTAATATGTAAATTTCATCACTATATACATTTTACCCTTCGATTCAGATTCACGATTCAGAACTCTTTGTACAGTTTAGTCTCCGGAACTACCGTAAAATTTTATTTCATAGGATAAATGAGGACGATGTGTATGAATCTAAATCAAGTGTAGTCTTGTACAGTCTCACGTCCACCATTCATGAGATGTGTGGTTAATTGAAACCCAACCACCAAATAACACCGGTATCCACGATCTAGTATTCAAATTCGTATAACAATAATTGCTTTAATTAGGAGTTGAACCTTTGAATTCTTAACTTCGAAATGAACTGATTTGCAATGACGAGTTCACCACTAGACCAATCCGGTGGGTTAAACGATTCAGAAGTAACAATATAAATTTTTTCATTATTACATATAATTAATGAGAATAAATTTTAACGAAGTAATCAGCAATTAAAAATAGGAGTTAAATTGCCAATTTCCATGACGGGAATGGTAGCGTCTCGGTCTTTCATCCGGAGGTCTCAACGTAGTGAGACCTAAGTCTCGAAAAATCCCGAATAAGCATGGCAATTTTCATACAAAATTTCAATTTCCATACTCCCACGTACATGTGCTTCTGTGGCGAATTAATTCATCAGGCAAAAAAAAAACATAAATTTTTTTTATTTAAAAAAATCGATATTTTTTTACTATTTTCTGCTCTCCATTCCCAAAATCATCGCCCAAGAAACGTTTTTTATTTGTCTATGTTTACTACCTTAAATGGATGAAACTAAAAAATATCCTACTGAAAAATATACAAACCATAAAAAATTACCTAAGATTTTTTTTGGGATGAGGGTGAAATTTTATAATAATATTATTATTAAAAGTTTAAATAAACTAAAATAGTTTTAAAATATTCCAAAAATCTATATTTTTAAAATCTGATCGCCTCTCCCACCATCAATATTAAACCTATTTTTTTTTTTGGAGAGAGCCACTTACACTACTATTTAACTTACAAAAATTCGGTTAAAAAATATGTAATAAGTAAAAAAAATTAGATTTTTCGGTAAGCGAAAAAATTAGAAGCAATTTCATTTTAACGGTAAGATAGCATAGCATATACGCATGAACTGAGCTTAATATAAAGTGAGGTTATGTATGAAAAAATTTGATCTCAAAGAAATTATTTACCCAAACCCTCTGGAGATATTGATCCCCAAACCTTTACCAACAAATTGCGCCATATACACGAACACTGTGCCAAATTCTATCAAAATCGGTTTATCTAGTCAAAAGGTATTAGGCTTTAATCACGCCAACATATGTACGTACGTACGAACATTATCTCCCACTTTTTTTTTGTTTTTTAGAATCCTTGAGTCATGAAATGTCGATTAATACAAAAAAACCCGTAACTCATTTTTTGACTGATTACCATAATCTCCTTTTTGCAGCGTAGCTGCAAGAAGACAATGATGGCCAGAAAAGTAAAAAAGTGTTAATTTTAATAAACCAAGCACCTATCTTACCAATACTTAGATGCTTTGTTGGAGTTACATATCTTTTTTATTTATAATAAATAAATAATTTTTTATTAAAATATTTTTTTAATAATCTCTCATTTATAGTTAGAATAACAGTATTAATGCATAATAGTATTATAGTATAATACATTATTCTTAATAAGTAAAATTTTACAAAACATTAATTAATTATTTTGAAACAACTTTTCAAAATTCCTCATAGTAATTTTTCACAAATTATTAGCCAAACTACATAAACATACGATTGGACAGTTTCACAAATAAATTTAGTTTTTTTTATAAATTTTTAAAAAATACATGATTTGAGAAATATTTATATTGTTTTTACAAAGATAAAACGTCAAACATTTACTTTGTATTCAAATTTTTAGTATTAATATTAAAGTATAAACTTAAAAAATTAAAATACTTATTAAAAAAAAGTACAAGAAAACAAAATCAATTGGACTTACCCTTTTTTTAACATTGTCATCCGGCGTAGGAGGAGGTGGAACCTTTGCGAGTAAAGGTGCTGAGGATGATTTATTTCCAAGATCTGTTACAAGGGGAGGAGGTGATAATTTTAATGATGCAGCCGAAGGCGAAGGTAACGGTGAAGGAGTACTAGATAATGGACTACGAGGTCTCAAGGGTAAACATGTTGGTCTAGCCGGACCGAGTTCCGGTTCACTAGAAGATTCTAATAAGCGGCTTTCTCGTCTTACCCAAGGATCTGAATCTTCCGATCTTCTGGGTCGAGGACCACCTCGTCTCAAACGTTCCCAGGTTTCTTTACGTCGAACTTTGGCTCCTGAACCTGGCGCTATAAAATATAAAATAAATAAAATTAATATTAAAATATTCATATAAAGTACAGTGCTGATGATATAGTAATTCTAGCTGAGAGTAAAAAAGATTTAGAAGAAACAATGAACGGCATGGATGAAGTACTAAGCAAAAACTACCGCATAAAAATAAACAAGAACAAAACGAAAGTAATGAAATGTATTAGAAATAACGTAGATGTACCACTGAATACAACAAAAGGAAGAGAAAAGATCATGGAAAAAGAAGAATTCTGTTTTTTGGGAATTAGAATTACTAAAGATGGACGAAACCGGAGCGACATAAAATGCCGAATAGCACAAGCGAAACAAGTTTTCAGTCAAAAATATAATTTGCTTACATTAAAAATTAATTTAAACGTCAGGAAAACATTTTTGAAAGTATATGTTTGTAAATAAATTTATATGGAATAGAAACTTGGACGATCGGAATACCAGAAAAGAAAAGATTAGAAGTTTTTGAAATGTGGTGCTATAGGAAAATGTTAAAAATCATATGGGCGAATAAAGTGACAAATGAAGAGGTGTTGCGGCAAATTGAAGAAGAAAGAAGCATTTGGAAAAAATATAATTAAAAGAAGAGACAGACTAATAGGCCACATATTAAGGCGCCCTAGAATAGTCTCGTTTTGATATCGGAGGGATAGGTAGATGGGAAAAATTGTGCGGGCAGGCAACGTTTGGAATATATAAAACAAATTTAAACGTCAGGAAAACATTTTTGAAAGTATATGTTTATAAATAAATTTATATGGAATAGAAACTTGGACGATCGGAATACCAGAAAAGAAAAGATTAGAAGTTTTTGAAATGTGGTGCTACAGGAAAATGTTAAAAATCAGATGGGCGAATAAAGTGACAAATGAAGAGGTGTTGCGGCAAATTGAAGAAGAAAGAAGCATTTGGAAAAAATATAATTAAAAGAAGAGACAGACTAATAGGCCACATATTAAGGCGCCCTAGAATAGTCTCGTTTTGATATCGGAGGGATAGGTAGATGGGAAAAATTGTGCAGGCAGGCAACGTTTGGAATATATAAAACAAATTTTTACCGATTTAGAATGTAGGGGATATACCGAAATGAAACGACTGGCACTAGATACGGAATCTTGAGAGCTGTTTCAAACCAGTCAAATGACTGAAGACAAAAAAAAATTAAATACAGTACACAAATTGTTTGTTCTCGCATTACGCGAGAACCGAATTTTTCGTCATCAAAGGTGTGTGTATTTTAGTTACCTCTAGTTATTACTACTCTGTCTATTTTAATTTAGTTTCTATTTCAGGTTTCTATAAAACCTGAATACTTTAATTGTTATTTATCAGTATTGTTCTCACAACCATGAGGGTAATGAAGCTGTGGGGCCAGGGAGACTGTGGTCTCCTGGACCCTAAAAACAGGAATGGCGAGGAAATGCACAGCGGGGTCCAGAAGGCGGAGCCCCGTATTCAGGCAGCCTCTAAGCCAGCTCCGGGATTCGCCTGGGCCGACCTGGGTCCCAGGAGTTTATTTTACATATGCATCTAAATAAGAAATAAATTATAATTTCACCAGTACTCTTAATATAACAAGTTTTTTTTTAACCTCCGAAACTACCGTTAGGTATTGCTTCACAGGATGAGATGAATGATTTTTAATCGTGTGAAAATGTCATCCCTGACCAGGATTCGAACCCGGAACTTCCGGATGAAAGGCCGAGACGCTACCACTCGCACCATGGAGGCCGACAAATGATAACAATAGTTAAAAGAATTCAAGTCACTTTCATAATTATCCTGTACATACACAATTGCAATAGCGTCTTAGTTTTTGGTTATATAGAAAAATAAATATATTTAAATTTAGAGAAAAATAAAACAGTACTTACGTTTACCATGACGAGGATTTGGAGGAGAAGCTGTTCCAATGCCTGATTCAGGATCTGCGTCTTGTCTTGATTCTCTAGAACTTGAAGATTCGGTTTCTGAATCAGGAGAATGTCTCGGTAACGAAGACGAACAATCTGATAGCCAAGTTAAACTAGAACATCTTGAAACTGCTGGAGATGTCTGTGTACAAACATCAGCAACTCCACAATCCTGAAAATAACATATATAAATTATTATAAAATAATAATTAAAATTTTAAAGGAATTGCTGCAATTTTAGAATCAGTCAGATTTATACAATTTCAAATACTCTAAAAGATAAGTAAATTGACTACGAGGATGAATCATTATTTTCTATACATATCTGAAATGAAAAAAAAAACTGGCCCTTAAATATTTATTCAACCTGACTACAATACTAGTTAAGTACGGGTTTGTAATATTAGGGTAAATGAATACTATCCTTACAAAAATCATTTTTAAGATCTGTTTTTCATTGAACGTAGAATTGCAGAAAATGAGCAGGTTTGGATTAACCGCACTACCGTCAAGGCAGCGTACTTATTACATTTTAATTAATTATTTCATTTTAATTATTATTTAGATAGTTTTGTATCGTAAATTTAATTAGTTTTGTGCAAGAGTAGCTGCATTACAATTATCCTACACACAAATAAAAGACTAATAAAATAAATAATTATAATAATAATGAATAATAATTAAAAAGTTTTTATGGAAATGAGATACATTTTCTTCTCAATATAGCGATCTATCATACAAACGCATTTTTCTACTCTAATATTTCAAAAAAAATTTCAAATAAAATATGTCTTTGGAAAATTCTAAGAATACAGCAGAGCATTAAAAATACATTTATATACAACAGTATTATGATTAAAATACAATAAAGAAAAAAGTAAAGCATTCTCTAATTAAAAAAAAATATAAACAATGACTTAGATTACCATCCAAATCATTTGACGTTAAATTGTTTCTGTAACCGTAACCTATTTTGTAGGATTCAGAATAAAAAGTCTGATGTGGACACCACATGACTTCCTTGTACGCCTATTAAATTACATATACACTTTTTTTGCTACATTTCATTTGAAAGTGAGATACGATCCTCCAATTCTTTAATAAAGTGGACAATTACACAATTGCTGAAATATTAGATATTATTAACATCAAATATTTATACAATCAATTCAACAATCTTACATGAAATATCCAGATAGAGTAATAGTCCCTTTATTACTCGAATTATTAGATCAGTATTATTAGTATCTTCCTGATTTGCTGATTAACAAAAGTTTCAGATTTATAGTGTGTCGTATAAATAAAGGTTAATAATTAAACTATTCCGTTTAGTGAACTCCTGTATACTGGATACAAATGCTAATTTCGACCTTACAGTGTAAAATATCCAGTTTCTATTATTGGATTATTTGGTGAATAATAAAAAATGAAAAAGAAACAATCATACAGGAAAAAGAAAAATAACATGAAGAAATGTATCTCAAAAAAACATGAGAAATGTATTTTGAACCGAAAAATAACTGATGTCATGTTGAATAGCAGCTTTCCTAATTAATCAATGAGGGTCTTCAACAAAGGTCTGCAGTACTTTGCATTAGTTGTGACAGTTTTCGGTCTACCGGTGCCGGTGCGTGGACGATTCTTTACAGTACCGCTTTCTACAAATCGGCTGTACTGTCTTGATTACAGTCGATTTACTTATCGGTTCTCTGATTGGAACCATCAACAAAATTATTCTTTCAGTTTCAGTTAAAGAAGGCATTGTTATTTGAAGATTTAATATTTAATAAAACTAAATAAATGAACGAGGAAACTAATAATAAAATCATCAATAAAACAAATTTGAACCGCTAGGCCTACAACTTAATTTCTACTTTTACAATTACTTTAATAAGTACTTTTATAATTTTTAATTTAATAAAGCCAGAAATTGGCAAATGTTTAGATCTACTGCGAACAAACCTGATTTTGTACTGCAACAGATCGTTTATTTCTTCATATCCAGTAGGTTTTGCTGTCTTTTCATATTTCGATTTTCTTTTCACCATTCGTCCATAATTTTTCTTATTTTTTATAGTGTATAGATCTGAGTTTCTCCGCATTAAAATTTGTCCATTAACTGACGTACGGTCAATCGATCGTGTAAACGATCTTTGTTATTTAGTTCAATAACTTTAACTTTCTAGTTTATTATTAAAGCAGTGTTTTTACGAGATATTTTGGTGATTTTTAAAACAGATTACCAAACGGGCTGAAGAGATCATGAATAATTTGTGTAAGCTCATGAAAAATAGATACGGTTCCCGACCAAAGGTATGGAGGCTTATTTTTTCGGTGGTACTGTCAGTGTTATTATATGCGACGCCTACTTGGGTGGAAGCCCTTACAGTAAGAGAAACGTAAACAAATTGACCTCTCTTCAGCAGCGGGCTGCTATACGTGTAATATCGGCATACCTCATTGTCCCAGCTAGAGCCATTGAAGTTATTGCTGGCTTCATGCCGATAAGATTGAAAGTGGCCAAGATTAAAAGATCCTATGACATTATGCCGAAAAAAGAAGCTTTTATTCTTGCTACAAATGAATGGCAGATGAGTGAGAAGAGGCACTCCCACATTTATCTCCTTGGACGAGGAAATTGATTCCGGATGTGCGGCCGTGGGTTCAGAGGAATCATGGCGAGTTGGATTACTACCTCGGCCAGTTCCTTTCGGGCCACGGCGAATTCGTCAGTTACCTACATCAATTTCGTAGAAGGGAGTTACGGGGATGTATATATTGTGCATCTGAAGATACCCCGGAGTACACTGTGTTTGACTGTCCAAGGTAGGACGGAGCAAGGAGAGGAGCCAATCTTGAAGGGCTGACCTCTGCAAACATTACGGAGTTTTTGTTGCGGGGACAGTGTGAATGGTCCACAGTGGCGAGGGTAGTGACATTGATACTCAAATTCAAGGAGGAAGGGTACGGGATTTGGGGTTCAACCCACACATAGCTGATGGCGATTTTCGACAAGTAGGAAGATCAGGATTGTTTTTCCATTAACAGCCTTTATAAAGACCTCTAGACACGAAAGAGGTGAAGACCGAGGCCGGTAGTGAGGGGTGATTGACAGCCTCCTAGTAAGTAAGCTAGAGTAATAAAATACTGATACTTTACACAAGAATACAATGAAGCACAAATACATTAATTGTTACAAAGTAAAGAAGTAACACTAACTCGATAACTCGATATACATCACTAGTTTGCAAGCAAGTTAACTCGACTGCAATACTGACAGAAAAGAAGCATAGACAAATTATCACACAGTAAACAATGACTTTTTTTGGAACATGTATGTCGCCACTGTAGCTGTTCTCTGCTTGGGTGTTCAACGCCGATTCACGTACATCTACCATAGTTTTCTTACAGGCTACTGTCTTTTTAATCACCTTCTAAAATTTTTGATAAACTAATCAATTTATTCTTATTTAATATTCATAGTTCGAACAGTATATTTTCCGTATTACGGAAAATACGTAATACGGAACCTCCACAACGTGGAAACTTTCCGTTTCCACGTTGTGGAGGTTCCATCCGTGTAATACAGAATGATTTATATTGATTATTCCACTTTTTATCGGGAACAATAATATTTTCGAAAATGGGAAAGTTTCAGTTTTGTTCGTGGTCAGTTTTGAACAGGTTTCATGTAACTCATAATTAAAGAAAAATAATTTTCAGTGCGCTAAAGTATTTTTAAACTAAAATTATTTTTATAAAAAAAAACTCATGTGTAGTTCTGCGCAAGAAGAACGACTTTTCATTATTAAATGAATTATTTAAATAAAAATAAATACTAAATATTGAATTAATATTACTAACAATAGATATGGCAGATAAAGAAACGTTAATGTTCCAACTTGCAGCATCATAACGAACCACGCTTCTAAGTTGCCCCGCTCAAATTTTTTCGATATTAAATCGAGCATATCTCAAAAACGACTCAACCAATCTTCATAAAATTTCAAAATGCATAACTTAATGTACACTAGTACAGCATATCTAAATTTCAATGAAGTTGATCTACTAGTTTTGCAGATTTTCGAACCACAAAATTGTACAAATACCTATACATTTTCAATTTTTGATTCTCCACTCCCACCTTGCGACCGAAAGTAATACCGCACTTTTCTTCGAAAAGTCGGTAAAAAAAAAGATTCAATTAGAGATACTAGAGAATGAAAAATTTTCCATGAAATTTGGTCCTATACAAGATTGCTAACGTTCAAATAATACTGTTCAGTAGAGCTCCAGAAACCTACTTGTTTAATTTCTTGTGTCGTAATTTTAATTAAATAAATAATTAACGAAACTATAATTAATCTATAATTAATGACGGTCATTAAATAAAGATTTTGAAAAACTACAAACAGGTTTCATATTTCCAACAAACCATGAATCTAATGACTTTCATCTATAGTCTCAAATCTCTATCTAAACTCTATTTTATGATGATCCACAAAACAGTTTTGACTACTGAACATATAATTTAATTTATAACAAAATGTTTAAAGCCATATTTAGTTACTTACAATACACAGAATTTTGTTTATCAATTTAATTAAAAATATAAATTATATATATATATATATATATATATATATATATATATATATATATATATATATATATTATTATCGTTACATACTTTTATTATTAATAAAAGATAAACATAACAAATAATTTGTTAAAGCAGATCTTATAAACAAATATTATTCATTATAAAAAAGAACTTTCCAAGAATCAAACCCGAATTGAATTTTAGCTAATTAAAATTATATGTAACATAAATTTTAAATAATATCCGTCAAAATTTTGTTTTAAGATGAAGTAACCGAATTAAAGTGTATAGAACTTTAATATTGAATATTATACTTCCTTCTAGTTACGAAAA
Organism: Lycorma delicatula; assembly: GCF_047948215.1. Classification (NCBI taxonomy): domain Eukaryota; kingdom Metazoa; phylum Arthropoda; class Insecta; order Hemiptera; family Fulgoridae; genus Lycorma; species Lycorma delicatula. Next base: position 46,568,668 of record NC_134461.1, read on the forward strand.
CAAAATGCAATCATTTCATCCATTTTCGTAGTGGTTTAAGCTCTTAAGTATCAAAACAACACAGCCGCTTAAAAGGAGCCACTTCTCTTTTATCAATGCTAGTTTATAAATGTTGATTTAACTGGTTTTAAACGAAGAATAACAAACAAATACCATTACCACAGATTTAAACCGTTTTCCTTGTGACATTGACCAGCTGTTCAATCAGCTATACAAAATATATTTCTTAAAAACTAAAAGATATGTGAATGAGATTGAATTCTATGGACATATAAACTATTAATAAAATTTATTTAAAATAATTATAGAAAAAAAATCCCTTTCCGCACGCCGGAAGGCGAAGGTAGATTTCACAGTGCTAACTAGGGGATAAAAAAGATTTCCAGTCATATCAAAAATTGTTTCAGGCAAACGTTTTAGGTATTGTTTGAAGGACTAACGTCCACTTTAAACCATTTCGATACTGTGCCTATTAAGGGAAATATGATTTTTTTTGTCTTCGAAACCCCATTTTTTCCACGCCTGGGCCAAGGTTTTTTGATATCACCAACCCGTTGGTGATATCAAAAAACTTTACCTAGGTAAGTTTTAGGCCCTTATTCAAAGAATAGTAGGAAGATTAAACGAGTTCGATATTTTATTTAATAAAAAAGTTTTTTTTTCGAAAAAGCTCTTTCATTTCCACCAAGGTCTGATTTTGGTCGTTAACGAACTCGACCGAGATTTTGGGACGAGTTATTTTTAAGAAACATTTTGAATGTGATTGGAGCAAAATTACGGCAGTTATCGTGTCTACAAGAAAGTGAAATATATATGTATATATAAACTTTTGAACTGACGGTGGTTTTGGCATCTGGGCGATGTAAAACGCAAAAACATGTCGAAATTTTCCGGAAGTCGAATATGGTATCCAATACAATGAAATTTACCTAAAAAGTAATAAATAAATACAGAAAAAAGCTAAATGGTGTTTTAACTTAAATACCATCATTTAAATTTTTAAATGTGTAAAATGTGTTTTAATACAAATATTAATAATTTTTTTTTTTTGTTTGGGGCGAAAAACGCTTGTGCGTTATCATCGCCCAAAATTGTCTTTAATAAACAGGTAAAATTACTCTAAAATAATAAAACTTATATAGTTAAAATTAATATAAATCATATAGTAAAAATTTATTAAAACAAAAGTCAAAAAGTGAAATAAAACTCAAAACTAATACCGCAGACGGAGTCGTTAAAATATAAAACTTAAAATAATAGAAAAAAGAAACTATATGAAACATACCTAATTCCGATAGGTTGAGCAAAAGGCTCCCTTCTCGGATAATAAAATTAAAGACATAGAACCAAAAAAATCAAAATTGAAAGTAAAGGAAAAAAGTTATTAAAAACTCTTCTATCATAAAAATATATATGATAATATAAAATTTTTTGCAGTAACCTGGTACTATGCAAAAACAGAAACATCCGGTTCAAAATTTCGTTATTATTGTACAAGATACCACGGATGCTTGTGGGTAGATTAAATTTACGACGCAACGCCGCATAACATATGCAGTCTATGAGAATGTAGTGCAGTCATGCGGCAGTTGCATCGTGTGCATAGGGGTGCGTGTCCCCCTGACATTAGGTACTCGTGTGTGATCTTCGTATTAATAATGTATTATTTAGTATTTATTATGTATTATTAATATATTAATGTATTATTTAGTTAACATTGCATTAATGAAGTCTTAAAAAATGACATTAAAAATTAATGCACAGAAGTAAAATTAAGTAAATTTCGTAAATTTGTTTAAAAATAAAGCTTTTTATTAATTTAGAACAACTTAAATGTTATAAATACGTTCAAAACTACCCTTCTATTGGGAAAAAATTCTTGATTTCTCAAGTTAAATTTTAGGTTTTATATAATTTTCAATCGTATAGAAAAAGTATGAAACCATCTTCAAAAAAACAAAATAAAAAAATCTCATCTGAATAGATTAGATATAATTAATAATTTGATCTGTTTTCAAGAGTATACTCTTTTTATTGATTAAAAAATTTACAACTGATGAAATGAAAAAGTTTTTACATAATTAAGTAGCGAATCAAAAGTTAATTAACTTGCTGAATACTTATTAAAACATAAAAATTTAGCGATTAATAATATAAAATAAGCAAATATAAAATAAAAATTACTGTAAAATGTTTCAAGATCAAATTTCTGTTGATAGTAATAAACTGTTATTACATTTTTATTTACTACTTTATTTAAGCACAATTTTTAAATAAATAATCAAATCTGTGAGGCCTAAAATGGAACACTGATGGATTTACACTATTACACAGTGAAAAACTGTTTTTCTGGACCATAAAAAAATTGATTTAATTAATTTGAAAAAAAAAGAAAATTGTATTCTTCCATAATTCTCTGAACATACATTATGTACTACAAGAACATTATGTACCAAGGAGTTAAGTGATAAAAAAATATAATATTTAAGGAATAGTTAGCGTTCACTTACAACTTATTGGTTACAGTCCCGAAAAAATAAACCATTTAATACCTGAAAAGGGAATGAGAAAGATCTTTGGAAACGAAAGAAGAAACTAAGATGATACATTTCGCTAGTAAAAAAAAAAAAAAAAAAAAATGTGCAGCAAATGCACATAACTACAACTCATAGATAGACAAGTTGTTTCTATTATAATTCCAAAATTACAATGTTTCTTAAAGCTGTTTTTTATGGTTAACTAATCTATTAATATAAACTGTTCTAAAAAATATTAAAAAAAATTTTTAAATATAATTTATTCAATAAGAAAAGACAAAACTTAACTTTCTTGAAATGAGAGCGAAACGAAACCTAAAGACCGTAAAATATATTTATTTACATATGTTTACTTAAAGAACGAATAAACTTCAAAAAATCAATCCTTTACTACAACTTTTAACAAATTTACTTCTGATTAACTTCTATTAAAATTTAATTTAAAATGAATTAAACTTAAAAAAATGATTTTTATCTCTGATAAAATTTCATCTATATCGTTAAAAATTATATATTAATAGAGAAATTTTCAATAATCTAATTTTATGATTTTTTTTTCATCATGATTACAACTAACCTAAGAAATTTATTATGATGAATTATTCAAATTTTACGACAAATTACAATCAGTAAGTACAGAATTTCGTCTACTTATTTAAAGTAATAGAGATGTTTCGTTCTCAATATTCTGATTAATACATTTTTCTTTTTTTTTGTTCAACAACCAGTATATTAATAATCGGCTCCTTAATTGAAACCATAACTAAGCTGCCTGATAAGAAGCATATGATAAGCATACTGATTTTCAATAAAAATAAATTATTTTACCATAAAGATACAAATAAAACTTTAAATAATTGAAGTTTTGTCAAAATCAATTACATAACTTGACCGGCGTAAACGAGAACGTTATGTAATACCATCGCAGCTTTTTTAAATTCAAATAAAAATATATCATTTTAAAAGGAAGCATATCTGCAAGAAATATATTTTTCTTAAGTAAAGTTCTTAAATCGCTTCTATATATACCAAACTGCTACAATAGAAAAAAGATGGGCAAGAATTTTTAATATAAATATATATTTTTAGAATAAATAATGCAAGATAACAGCTCAATGATTCAAATCTAAGATACCCAAACGTCTTTTTCAATCTTATAACACAGTTTTATCTACAAAATACAAACTAATCGATGTAAAAAAAATAAAAAATACTAAACAGATTTCCGAACTAAAAAATTGCTGTTTACTTAAAAGACGACTGTAACACCTTTTTTTTTAATCTTGTTTAAATACAAACAATTAAGAAGAGTAACATTAACAGTAAGTAAGTAAGTAGATAAAAGTTAACTGCCTCAACATCCTGATCTATATTCAACGACACGTACTAAATGTTACGAATTTGTTTAGTTTGTATACTAATGTGTTCCTTAAAAATCTCTTAAGTTTAATTAAACTTAAAAAAACAGGTCATTGGGTCGAGGAGTGTTTTATTTTACTGTCAAAATAAAACTTCAACTTTAAATGATGGAAACCATGGACATATTTATTAATAATAAACTATCAGTTTAATATATTTATTTAATTTATTCAAGTATTGGCATTAATTCTGTCTACAAAATTGCATTTCGAAATATATTTTTATTACTTAGAAAAAAAAATGTTCAAAGTACTTTCATAGGATATTCATAAAAAATTATATAGAAAATAAAGTTGTAATATTATTAAGAGTTTAACATAAACAGTAACCTCTTACAAAACAAGCACGCCGATAAATTGATCTGCTTAGACTCAGATCTTTATCACGGTATTAATCAGTACATTTGATCCTTTTCCTTTAATATATTCTAAGCAAAACATGGAAACCTAACAAAAATTAAAAATTAACCAGGTAAAGTAGTGTAAAGTATTTATTATTAATAGAATAAGTCTTTATCAATTTGTCACAGCTCTAGAGCTATGCTGCAGGAAGGAAAGTATGGTTATCAGTTATAAAATGGGGTATGGGTTTTTTGCATTTCATGACGTTTCATGACCTGAGAACTACAAAAACATAAAAAAAGTGGGAGGTAATGTTCGTACGTTTGTATATGTGTTGGCGTGTTTGAAGCTTAATGACATTTGATTGGATAACTATTTTTGAGATTAAATTTGGCACAGAGAATCGTGTATATGGAACAATTTATTGGTAAAAGTTTGGTGGCCAAACCAAGACGTGGGTAAATAGTTTCTTTAGAGTTAACTTTCTCAAAATTTTGCAAAAGTAACCTCAATTTATTCTTTAATGGACATTAGTTACATCGATTTTTTCAGAATTAAATTCTCTACAAAGTCAACTAGATTTTTTTTTTTTATTTATGGGTAAAGTAACAAAGTTATTTTATTCAACATTTAGAAAAGTGTGTATTCCGATAAAACTTTTTCGTGTTTTCAACACGTTTTTTTTAAACCTAAATGAGATATAAATTTGGGACCACTTTTATTCAATTTCTTAGGTCAAAAATCATAAGGAAGAACCAAATTTATTTCCTAGATTTGTACCCCAAGAATTTTAGAACGGTTTAATTTCACAGAGGAAACAAAAAGCAGAGTTAAAAGTTTCGAGATCCGAAAATCGCTAACGAACCGTTTTCTGACCTACGTTTATAAGAACGTTTTTCTTATTTTTGGCTCTAGAATCATCTCCCGAGAGATTGGCGTGCAATGGAATCACTCTGTATATTTTTTTCAGTTAAATAACCCAAAATATTTTTTATTTGAATTCTTTTGAAATTACGTTTTGAAACCTTAAGTAATAAAAATATTTTAGCAAATGATTAATAAAATCTGTATTTTTTTTATAATTTAAATTTGTAATAATTTAAAAACATTTTAATTATTTCAACTAATGATTCCAGTAAATATTTCATTTTTAATTAAATAATAAAAATTTATCAGTAAATAAGATGGTAAAGTAGAAATAATCATTTTCAATTTAATCACGTAAAGGAGTTACATTTTAAACCCTGCGCAAATATCGACTTAGTTCAGAAACGTAGATTTCTATCTTACTTTTAAATAAACGTTACAGTTTGAATTGTCTCAATTTTAATTAAGTCGGCTTGTTTGTTTAAATGCACGTCTCGTGATAATCGAGTAAATACGAATTAATGTAAAGAAATCCTGAGTCTGTGATACGTAAAATTTTGTTTTGCACGGGTATTCTTCCACCACTCTCTTTTCTTATAAATTAAAAAATAAAGATTATTAAACTTGATAGATTATTAACTGCAGAAGTTCCGTAATTCAATGCAATAATAAAAAGATATTATTTCATACTATAACAGACAGTTCTTATGAAATATCGTATTCATCACACTTCTTTTTTGGAGGAGGTTCTTCGGTATTTTCGACCCATGATTACTCTCAGGAAAAATTTTCAGTAGAATTCCCTCACAGGAAATTTGACCCAATTTTAAAAAAAATAAAGATTCAAATCATATTGTTAACTAACAGAACAATTTCAAAGGATTCAAAGGACTATTTCAAAAAATAATCCTTTTTATTTGCATTTTGTAAAGAAAGTTATTTTGCCGATCCTATTATAAGTTTCTTATATATGGAAGATTTTTGTTTTTTATTTAATTTTAAATCTAACGAAAAATAACAGAAAATTAACCCAGTCTCACATAATATTATAATGCTGTCACTAAATAAGATGATATGATGCAAAGGACACACACCAAATTCTAGTAGGGAAGAAGCTACTTCACTATTCTGAGAACATGACGTGAATTATTTCAGTGATAAACGGATAATTTTAATTCAGTAGAGAAAAAACATATATAAATAGATTTAGGTAAGATATTATTAAAAACAAATACGGTGTCGTGCCAGAACATTTAAAGATATTTCTAATTTTTTATTGACAGTGAATTTTTAAAGCGTAATAGAACAGTCATTTTGATAATCAAAGAATATTTAAGCGAAAATTAAAAAAAATTAAGATATTCTTTAAAAAAAAAATAATACATATTACTACTTTCCAGAGCCTTTGGTCAAGCTCAATTGTAGTCTTCTATATTTTCTTATTTTTATAAAGATTCAAGAAAACTCATTTTTACTTCCCTTAAGAAAAGCTTTACTTTCAGTTCCTGTTTTTTTATAGCTTTATCTACGAGTACATTCTAAGAAAATCCCGTACATTTTAAGAAAAGATTTTAAAAATAGCCAAAACGCGTAAAATAAATAAAACTGTTATAAAATAAAAATAAAAAAAATAAACTTTGAAAAAAAACACCACAAAATAATACTTTTTCGATTATTTTTTTTAAATTTTGACGCCTAGAATTCGATGTTAAATTAAGAAAAACTAAAAATAGATCATGAAAATTGATTTTTTACCTTTCTTTGAAATTGTTATTTTGTTACATTTTTTCTTACATAAATTCTCTACAAAGTTAACTAGATTTTTTTTATTTATGGATAAAGTAACAAAGTTATTTGATTAAAATTTAGAAAAGTGTATATGCCTATAAAACATTTTCGTGTTTTTCACCCCGTTTTTTTAAAAACTAAATGAGATATAAATTTGGGACCACTTTTATTCAATTTCTTAGGTCAAAAATCATAAGGAAGAACCAAATTTACATCCCAGATTTTACCCCAAGAATTTTAGAACTGTTTAATTTCACAGAGGAAACAGAAAGCAGAGTTTTTTTCATTCTGAAAATATCAGAATGAAATATTTCAAATCAAAACATTAATTTTCTGAGAAATAATGTGTTCAAATATTTTCCTGTTCATTGGTTCGATTTCGGATTATAGTATTAGATAAAAGGGATGAAAAATTATACAAGTTTTATAATTTTAAATAAATAACTTACCAGTGAATCAGGAGATGGTGTAGAAGAGTCATCTTGAAATTGACCATTATGATACTGTGACGATTCAGAATCGGAGAGAGGCGTTACCCTCAATAAGAGAGGTTCCCTTTCAGGATACCTCATATCTTCAGGATCATGACCTGCAGCTAATAAGGTAGTCAATTCTTGTGCAATTATACAATTGAACTCTTTTAAAAGATCTTCCGACCATGCATTTAACGCTTTATCCAAGTCTCCATTACGTCGTATCCGATTTGGTAATGAATTACTTCTAACTAGAGGAGGATGAGAATGATTATTTCCTTTTTTTTGAGTAGAAGGTTTCTTTGAGTTCCGATTTGGTGGTGCTGGAGGCCTTTTCCACCTATCAAATACTTCTCCAATTTCTTCCTGCAATAAAAAAAAAAAAAACAACAAAATAAATTTTTTAAACTTAACAGAATTATGAAAAAAATAATAATAAAATTCTCTTTAAGTTATATAATATAGTGAGATAAATTACTTATTGAGACCGGTACATAAGTGAATTGTACAGAAAATTATAAACATAAAAATATAAATTAAGAGAAATGAAATTGGTGCGATTAAAGCCCATCTTTTTATTTTTGGTTTGATGAAATCGATATCACCAAAGAAGCTTGAAGCTTGTGCGTGGGATAAAGAAATGGAGTTTTGTAACGTATGAAAAATGCCATGCCTGACCGGAATTCAAACCCGGGACCTCCGAATAAAAGGCTGAGATGCTACCGCTCCGCGATGGAGATCGGTAAATAAGTTTCTATTTAAATATAAATCATGAAATACACAAAAATAAAAATAGTACAAAATAATTCACAAATCAGCAGACACTAGTTTTCAACGGGGTGCAAAAAAAAATTATTTTTTTTACTTTCTAGGAAGAAATAAAAAAATACTTCGTTTAAAAAATATTCATTAAATAAAAAGATACACTTTCTTCGGTTTTTGGGTAAGGGAAAATTCTGGGGCAATGTTAAAAAAAAAAGGTAAAATACGCATGTATGCATGTACTGAGCTTAGTATAGTGGAGTTTTGTTTGTAAAAATACATAAAACTGACCCCAAATACATGAGTCTGTACAGAATTTCATCAAAACCAGTTCTAGAGCTTTACTGCATGAAGAAAAGAATTGTAATAATTCAATAAATGGGTATAGGTTTTTGCATTTCTCGACGTGACCGAGGTACCCCAAAAAACAAAAGAAAATTAGGGTTAATGTTCGTATATACGTACGCACTCGTGTTGGCCTGTTTAATTTTTGACTAGATAAACCGATTTTGATGAAATCTGATAGAAACTCATATGTACTGGGTAATTTGATGGTAAATATTTGGGGATCAATATCTACACGGGGTGGAGTAAATAGTTTCATTGAAGTCAATTTTTTCAAAATTTTTGAAACATAACCCCCACTTTATATGAATTTTAGTACTTGCGTGCGTGCATGCTTACCATTTAAAAAAAAAATTGCTTCCAATTCTCCTCTTCCCAAAAATCGATAAAAGTATCTTTTTATTTATTGCAAGCTTTTTAACTGAAGTTTTTTTTATATTCTCCTAGGCATAATTGTGGTACAAGTGAAAAAAAATTACTGTGGGAGCAATATTAGGGGTGGGAGAACCGATCAAAGTTTAAAAATATCGATTTTTTGGATTTTTTAAAACTTTTTTGGTTTATTTAAATTTGTAATAATAATATTAGAATAAAATTTCATCATGATTCACCCTTCAACCTCAAAAAAAAGAAATTTTAGATAACCTTTTATTGGTTGTACATTTATCAGTAATTTATTTTTAAGTTTCTTTTAGTATTTTTTTGGGGAGGTCCTGATCACGGGCCATAGGCATTATCCCACATTTTGACTGATTACTATACTTTCCTTCTTGCACAATAGCTCTAGAACTATCATGCCAGGAAAGGAAAGATAATATATAGCAAATAAATCTTACAGAATTTATATTTTAATTCAATTAACAGATGCTAAACTAAGGTTAATTTTAGGTTTGAAGTCCTACTAACATTTGGCCGAAAATTTGACTAACATTTTTAATTTGAATGAACATATTTATGATAAACTTGTAAGGAATTAAATATTAGGTAAGTCTCTGATTTATATAAAATTTTAATTAATTCCAAAAAAAAAAAATTAATAAGTTCTTTGGTAGTAGACATCACTAATTTTGTAATGAATTTAACTTAATTAAGCTCTGCAACGAAACCTCTAATTCTTGGTTAAAACTAGATAGATATTCAGTGATATTTCATATCATTTAATAATGAGCAATGAAAATGCATTAATAAAGTTAATGTAAATACATCAAATATAATATCTATAACATGTGAATAATAATAATAGTAATAATAAAAGCAATGTTTAAGAGTTCTTATCAATACATTACTTTATAACCTATATTATATTTCCTATTATATCTCGCAGTAAAGTAAAATTCTGAATAGCAGTGATATTGTTTAGTTTTAAGTTTTATTAAATGTATTTTATGATGGTAATAAAAAGTAAAATTTAATAGCCTATAACAATGAAAAATCATATACTTCCTTTATATAAATGTTTTAATATTATCACAATGCTTTCTACTTTGACAATAATACGAGAATCGTATTTATTAATATCATCAGTCTGCCACATATCATAAAGTTTTCACATTAATAAATGAATACAATTACACACTTGGTTTAATACACTATATATATTTATTTACATAGCGAGTTCAAAAAAAAAGAAAGAAAAAAAGTGTTTCAACGTAACTTACTCAAAAAATTATTATTATTATTTCCAGTGCTTCATCACATCAAAAATATTTAATTAATAACCACAGCCACTAACTTGGTACAAAAGAAATTCTAAATAACTTTCTTTGTACTTTTATCGAATACTAGCGCCACTACTTGATCCCTTCAAACAGGTGGCTTATTCGAAGGAATTTCTTTAATCATTTTTAATTTATGGGCTAATGCATTATTTCAAGTTAAAGATCACAGAAAATTTATTTACTGAATGTACATGATGACTTCCGACAGCCAGTTGTCCCTAATTACATCGAGGATTTTTTGGAAGGGTTCTCGTCCCCTATCATGCGACGCCAGATGAATTCAGCGAAGTAGAATTCCACGTGGTGCCTGATATTCCTCCATTTCAGTGACCCTGACAAGCGTTCAGTGATTTTAATATAAGCACCGCTTTAATGATCAACGAAATGGTAATTATGATTTACAATGGCGGAACCCTTCCGTTTTCCAGTACATCGGTTTGGTACGCAAGCCAGGAATCCAAGTACATTATATTTATTCCCTTCATTAACATTATCTTAGGTATTACTCAGTAGGGTTTGAGTCTATCTGTCAACAACTTTCACAATGAAACAATCACCGATTTCACGAGAAATACCGCCGAAAACCAAATGTTATGCGACGACTACACAGTTTCCGCCAATTTTACCTTGCCTGTCCTGTTCAATAAAATCGATACACACTTCTTTAAAGAAATTACTTCATTCGACTACTGCATTTAGACCCGTACCCGATTCACGGTGATACCGAGCAACATTTAGTAGTCCGAACTTCAACTGTATAGGAACTATATGACGGTAACAGAGCTGAAGTTCGAATTTTCCAGCCATGTACCAACACATATATTGACTTTCCACAATCAAGTACGTTTGTTACAGCGCCATAAAACGCCGTCAGTTTAGTAAAGAGGCACAGCGGTGTTCATTGCAACATGTCCTTGTCCCGAGGAATGCCACGCAGCAGCAGAAATTTAATGGTATCACACTAGTTAGTCGCAAATTTCAAACATTCATATTTAATGTCGGTTGCAAAATTATACTTTATAAATGCACAGAACCACTCTAGGTAACCGGGTGCAATATATAATATACAAAGTGAGTTGAATTTACGTCAATATGATAAGGAAGGCAGCGGAAAAAGGTAGCGGAGGAGAGGGGCAAGCAAGCTGGAAATCTGTAGTTGACCTGAGGCGGAGGGACCGATGCCGGATGGCCTGGGGGCGGCCAGCCTTAGGGGGCGGGGGCTCCTCGAAATCGTCGTTCACCGATGATCTCCTGGGGACGTCGCTCTGCCAATTCTAATTCAGTGAGAAGAGCGACCGGGTGATTGCGCAGGGGCTGCGAACATACCATGTGGATTAGGTCTGGCCCCTACGTAACTAGATGGGGAGGTTTTTTAGAGGATGAGAGCCCCGCACTGCCATCAGAGTGCGGCTGGCAGAACCTTTTCCTCATCCTACGGAATACAAAAAAAATATATAAGGAAACTTATTCTTATCTTATCTTTCCGTTCGAGTCATTTAACCTGTAAACAGCATTCCTATATCATTAAAAAGGAATAAATTGAGTATTTAAACAAATAATCAGTGCCTTCCCCGTGTAAGATCCAAATATTTCATTATTTAAACTTTATTTGGCTAAAACTCTGGAAATAATGAAAATAAGTACCACTTATGATATACCGTTGAAAACCTCTCAATGAGGACTTATTACTGCAGTTAAGAAAAAGTCCAAAAACCAATTTGTTTTGGATTTTGGCCTTTGTGGACACTTTTGGTTTAGTCGATTGCAATCAAATGGGAGGTGCACAACTAGATGTTACAACAGTTCTAAATCGAAAATTTCAACATTCTACGGCTAATCGTTTTTGAGTTACACGAGATACTCTTACATACGTACGTACGTATAGACGTCACGCCGAAGCTAATCATAATGGGTTCAGGGATGGTCAAAATGGATATTTCCGTTGAAGTCTGAAAACCGAAGTTTTTCACAATCGCAATACTTCCTCGTACAAGGAAGTAATAAATAATTCTTTATACTTAAATACCGTTGCTTATTTTAAACAAACGTTACCAGTTAACTTGATTTCCCTTATAATATAAAAAAATTCCATACAACTTGCAAATGGTGAATCATTACGTTTGAACTTAATAAGTACTTGCAAAAACAAGTCGAACGAGATTATTGAAATTAAATATTTATGATTTTAGAGTTAATCAAATAGAAATAATATTTCAATTCTGATTGTACTCATATATTCATTTAAATAAATAAAAAAGTCCTAATTTTCTAACTGCCTTAATAAAATCAAGGTTATTTACTGAATTTCGTGTTAAATAATCGTTAAGACAAGTACAAAAATACTTGTTTAAAATGATAACATAATAAAATTTAAATTGGTATTTAAAAAAAAGCACATATATATATTTCAGAGTTGAAATAATAGCCCAGTACAAATATAATATATCTTATCACACAATATTTTTGATCACAGATCGCTTACCAATCCAGTTTAAAAATTATAATTTCATCAAAAGATGAATTAAATAACATGAATCATGTACGGATGTAAAAATGAAACGTAATTAATAAGAAATATTTCAACTATAAAAGGAAAAGAGAATTATCATACAAGTTTTCTATTAGCTTACAACAGAAATGCAATTAATTCTCATGTCAAATTTTATTACAGCCAATAATGTATTCAGTTATGCAACGTGAAACTTGTAACATGCTGTCTATTTGGTTTGATAATAATTTAGATATTGTAATATTACAAACACGACAATACTTAACTAAAGTTCTTTTAATCATGCTGTTTTTCCCCCTTTGACATTTATACATATAGACAAGCAAGCAGATAAATTTAGTCAGTCAAACGTAAATATTTACAAATGAAAGTTCTACTATTCTAATGTTGAAGTAATTTTTTGATAATTCATAAATTATAACGATGGAGTATAATTTTTATATATTAAAACACGTATGGATTTCACCACGAAAGTTAACTTTTCTTTATAATTTTTTTTTAGACTAATTTTCTAAAAAAATTGTTAAAAAATAAAATAAAAACATCTATGAATCAATAATTACTTTTTATAAATTAATATTTACACACTCTTTCAGCCTTATCATAATTATACCGGTCTGGAGAATAAAAATAAAGACTCTTTTTTATTCATTTTTTTTTATATTTAGATTTACTTTCCATTAAATATACATTAAAGTACTGAGTTTGCTCCTTGGATGTTTTCAATATTGTTTCTAATGAAAACAAAACAATAAAATCCGTAAAAAATTCAGTTGCACAAAGTTTAATAATAGCGTATCATTGCATTTTTTTTTAAACAATATAAAATAATTCAGAGTTATTGAAATAATTATTCATATAATTAAAATTATATACAATAATAATACTATGTTACGAATATTAACTGGTGAATCATTACGGTTGATATTAGTTGTAAAAACAAATTAAACGAGAAAATTGAACCAAAAATCATAAGGTTTTAAGCCGTATACTAGCCATAATATACGGCTAGCATATTCATATATTTCTAGCCAGGACCCCCGTCGCATTCGTTATCCTCATGGTTGTGAGAAACTATCGCATTAATATATTACATGTATATAATATATATTTATATATACATTTAAATGTGTTTACTGTAATAAATAATTGACTATAATGAAAAAAATTGAAAAAACTACATGGAAGGAAGAAGAAAAAAGATGAATAACGAAAGGGGGCGATTTGATAAAAAAAAAAAACAAAGAGGAAACGATGAAGAAGGAAGTAACAGACTTCAAAAATATTAAAGAAAGAAAAATAAATTACAAAACACAGAATAATAGTAAATATACTAGGTGAATATTAGATATTGCACAGATATTCATTAAAGAAAAAATAAATAGTCATTTTACTTCTTTATATTTCTGTTGCTATGACGACAGAAATATAATGAAATAAAAGGATTAATTTTTGTGTTTGTTACCTAACGGATTGTTTAGGAATGGTCGAACTGAGACTGTGCAAGACTACACTTGCTTTACACTCATACATATCATTCTCAATCATCCTCTGAAGTATTATCGAAACGATAATTACCGGAGGCTAAACATGAAAAAAAAAAGATTTGTTTGTAGAGGCCGGCCTCTGTGGCGCGAGTGGTAGCGTCTCGGCCTTTCATCTGGAGGTCCCGGGATCGAATCTCAGTCAGGCATGGAATTTTAACACGCTACAAATCATTCATCTCATTCTCTGAACCAACACCTAACGATGGTCCCGGAGGTTAAAAAAAAAATCTGAAGAAGTCCGTGTTTGGCATAGTTCCTTGTTGTGTAAAGCCAAACCGACTACTTTGTAATTATTTATCAATAATTACAACAAAAAGTATTAAGAGTATGTGTAATAAAATTTATGAAAGTGTAATACTTTTTAAACGAAATGTAAGTAAGTTGAGAGTATCGATATTTACGACAATCGGAACAAAGAACTAATCCGATTTTATCGACATTTGATTTACCTGGTATTACTTTTTTTTTTTGTCTTCAGTCATTTGACTGGTTTGATGCAGCTCTCCAAGATTCCCTATCTAGTGCTAGTCGTTTCATTTCAGTATACCCTCTACATCCTACATCCCCAACAATTTGTTTTACATACTCCAAACGTGGCCTGCCTACACAATTTTTCCCTTCTACCTGTCCTTCCAATATTAAAGCGACTATTCCAGGATGCCTTAGTATGTGGCCTATAAGTCTATCTCTTCTTTTAACTATATTTCTCCAAATGCTTCTTTCTTCATCTATTTGCCGCAATACCTCTTCATTTGTCACTTTATCCACCCATCTGATTTTTAACATTCTCCTATAGCACCACATTTCAAAAGCTTCTAATCTTTTCTTCTCAGATACTCCGGTTGTCCAAGTTTCACTTCCATATAAAGCGACACTCCAAACATACACTTTCAAAAATCTTTTCCTGACATTTAAATTAATTTTTGATGTAAACAAACTATATTTCTTACTGAAGGCTCGTTTAGCTTGTGCTATTCGGCATTTTATATCGCTCCTGCTTCGTCCATCTTTAGTAATTTTACTTCCCAAATAACAAAATTCTTCTACCTCCATAATCTTTTCTCCTCCTATTTTCACATTCTGTGGTCCATCTTTGTTATTTCTACTACATTTCATTACTTTTGTTTTGTTCTTGTTTATTTTCATGCGATAGTTCTTGCGTAGGACTTCATCTATGCCATTCATTGTTTCTTCTAAATCCTTTTTACTCTTGGCTAGAATTACTATATCATCAGCAAATCGTAGCATCTTTATCTTTTCATCTTGTACTGTTACTCCGAATCTAAATTGTTCTTTAACATCATTAACTGCTAGTTCCATGTAAAGATTAAAAAGTAACGGAGATAGGGAACATCCTTGTCGGACTCCCTTTCGTATTACGGCTTCTTTCTTATGTTCTTCAATTGTTACTGTTACTGTTTGGTCCCTGTACATGTTAGCAATTGTTCTTCTCTCTCTGTATTTGAGCCCTAATTTTTTTTAAATGCTGAACATTTTATTCCAGTCTACGTTATCGAATGCCTTTTCTAGGTCTATAAAAGCCAAGTATGTTGGTTTGTTTTTCTTTAATCTTCCTTCTACTATTAATCTGAGGCCTAAAATTGCTTCCCTTGTCCCTATACTTTTCCTGAAACCAAATTGGTCTTCTCCTAACACTTCTTCCACTCTCCTCTCAATTCTTCTGTATAAAATTCTAGTTAAGATTTTTGATGCATGACTAGTTAAACTAATTGTTCTGTATTCTTCACATTTATCTGCCCCTGCTTTCTTTGGTATCATGACTATAACACTTTTTTTTGAATTCTGACGGAAATTCCCCTTTTTCATAAATATTACACACCAGTTTGTATAATCTATCAATCGCTTCCTCACCTGCACTGCGCAGTAATTCTAAAGGTATTCCGTCTATTGCAGGAGCCTTTCTGCTATTTAATTCTTTTAATGCTCTCTTAAATTCAGATCTCAGTATTGTTTCTCCCATTTCATCCTCCTCAACTTCCTCGTCTTCCTCTATAACTAATATATAACTGGTATTACAAGTGTATACAATGCTAAACTGTACACCATCAATATGGCTTTGAATATCATTAAGTCAAAACATCGTCACATTCTTATCTGTAGCGATTCATGTAGTGTAATCTAAGCTTTAGAAGATTTGTATTCTAGACATCCAATCGTCACAGACATTCATAATACAATCGCTGAGTTGAATCGTCACAACAGACAACTGAATTCCTGCTGGATCCCTAGCCATGTGGGAATCCTGGGTAATGAACGTACGGATTCCGCTGCTAAATATGAATGTAGCCAACCGTCTTTCACCACTTCAGTTACTGCTACCGATTTTATTAATTCTACTAAACATACTCTTCGAAGAAGGTGGCAAGGTGACTCGACTTCTACAGCGGATAATGAACTCCGACACGTCAAGGATACTAGGTTATTATGAAACTCAACATGCAGAAAAATTCGCCGACTAGAAGTAGTCCTGTGCCGATTGCGATTAGGACATATAGAGGTACTCACGGATACCTGACATCAGCAGAAAACACGCTACTACGATGCGACTGACGCTTGACTGTGCGCCAGCGCCACATCCTTGTGGACTGCATACGTTAAGCGGCCTTATGTCGCAAATTTAAATTACCGATAGAGATTCGTCGCATCCTAGGAAATTATAAAAATATATTAGACCGGGTGGTTGTTACTTCTAAGAAGAATAAATATACTTAATAAGATTGAATGATAACAACCATAAATTTTGATTTATTTTGTTATTCCTGTTACATATTTTTTTTTTTTAATGTTATGTTTCTTTTATTAAATTAGTTTTAATCTTATTACTATCTTAGTTTTCATATTAGTTTTAACCTTATTTTATTAACATTTTAATATCCGAGAAGGGGCTTTTTTAATTTCTTGACCCGGATTATGATAACGCCAAAGTTTTTTCACCTTCCCTACAAAAAAATAATTGTCTGGTAAAGCCAAACCGACTATTTACACAAATAGACTATATACATAGTTATCAATAATTAATAATTTATTAATTAGTTATCAATAATTTAATTAATTAAAAAATATTAAAAATATGTATATTAAATTTTTGAAAGTGTAATACTTTTTAAATACATGTGAGCATCAAAATGGTTGAGATATCGATATTTATGATACTCGGGACAAGGAATTAATCCGATTATATTATTCATTTTCAAAGTGGGCGATAACGCCCCCATGTGGGCGCTGGAGGCCTTCAGCGAAGGTGGTAGAAGGGATAAAAATTGGGGGCGTTCAGACGGTCTAGAAACCAATGGCTGATTATAAAAAGGCAAAAATTACGTTTTCCTGATATTTCAAACTAAAAGTAAGTTTCAACTCAGAAATAAGATATGCCACGTTTAAAAATAATAATTGCTATCGCTGTTTTTAAAAACGGATTTAAAAACAGCAATTGCAATTATTATTTTTAACAGATGGTTAGTTTAAAAACTTTGGGGGCACCAGAAAATTTTTGATTTTCAATGTGGGCGGTGAGCGAAAAAGTTTGAGAATCCAATGGATTATAGGTTAAAAAAATCAAAATGTGTCCACTTCCCTGCAATTAAAAAATACAAACAGTTTTTTAATGAACTGCTTAATTATGCAAAATATTTTTTTAATTATTCATTTTTTATAATTTTCTAGATTCGGATATCTATTGCAATTTTCTTGATTCGGGTTCTATAGGTCCCTTTATCGTATAATAAGAGTATTTGTTATTTGTTACATCCATGAATAAAGATGCGTTGTTGATTAGATCCTAATAATAGAACGTATAAGGAGACAGTATCTAGAAATCATGAGGATTAAGAATATGACTTGTTCAATCGAGTCTTGAACTATCAAACTCCCGCAGGGTAAAGATATTAACTATCTGCCTCAAAAATTTCACTATTTTTTTTTTTTTTTTCATTGTACAAATATCTCTTATGATGATTCAGATTTGATAAATTAATTGTGCAATCCCGTAAATATGTATGTATGTATGTAAGTACTTATGTAACATTACATTAGAGAATTACTAAAGCTACTTTTACCTAAATAAAAATAAATACATAAATAATTATTGTAAAATAAAGCTTTAAACATACTGGCTTTATTTGCAATTATTAATGTTAACCAACTAAACGGTTGCACGTATACTAACTGTATTTACTCGTATTCTAAAAGAAAGAGTTGTTAAATTTACAACTTATTCAGAGGCTAATTAAATGTTTTCAAAACTTGCTAATCAGGTTACGCCCATTACAAAATTTATTATTATTATCTTATTCTCAAAGATAAATCTAAATCAATAGGTTTCAAATTTACATTACATTAACACAATCATTTAAGACACTGAAACAATAAAAAAAATTACCCCGATACAAATATAATTATGAAACAATTACTAACACTAATATATGTAGTATTTTATTACAAGAATTTAGGTTAGGAATGTAAATAACTACACAGCGCTGTAAATTATGTATACAGTACATTAATTAAAACTATGGTCTATAGAGAAGTACATTTTAATATATTATCGTTAACATAACTCACTAAATCAGTACTTGTTTTATAATACACACCGAATACAAGGCGATTTAAATCACAATATTCATAATGTAAATAAAGTACAGTGTAAATTAGATTCGATTTCTTTAATCAATGATTTTATTATTCAGGTCTTATAAATGTTAAAGCATAAAAAATTAATTAATATTCAGTAAGCAAATAAATTAACTGTATATGAACCCAACAAACAAAACAAAACATCACATAGATGCCCGCGCGCGTGCACGCACTCACGCACATTCAACATTTAGTAGTAGAAGGAAGTCAGCTGTATTAAAAACATAAATATTTAACTTTACTTCTTAATAAAATAAAAAACGAATTTATTGAAATAAAATGACATATTACTCATAATCAACGCCCAGCAAAAACTAGTTAAAGATAAATCGAAGAACATTTTTACACAAGTTCTCCTTACAGTGTAAGTGCACACTATCAAAGTACTTTTTGAAATTCCGAGTTTAAAGGAATTAAAAGTAATAACAATGAAATTTATTTTTTTGAATATATATATATATATATATTTATTATTTTTTTCATTTGTACGTAACAAATGTATACGTATCAACTTGATTTTTGGTGTGTGTAATCTTGTAAATATTTAAAAACCGATTTCTATATTTCTTGAAATTCCGAGTTTAAAGTGTTAAAATGGATTTTTTTTTATTTTTCTGTATCAAATGAAAATATCAACTTGACTTTTAGTGGGTATAATCTAAAAATGAATATATAAACACTGATTATTAGATTTTTCAAATTCGACCTTGAAAGACGTGAAAAAAGGGAAACTTTTTGCACAATGATTGCAAATTTTTCCGATTTCAGACTATACTAAAAGATATATTCAGTAAATTTGGCCTTGCAAATACTCTTTAGATAAATATATACCATTCTAGGATTTTTTTATTTAAATTTTTTAAGTTGTGCGACGGTGGTACAGCGCGGCAGCTCAAGCCACTTCCATTGTTACTTTATGCGCGACACGACTAGCTTCACCTGCCTCCGGTCAAAGATTGACTGCGACTGGAAACGAAAGTATCCACATAAAGCGGGCGAAACCGCGACGCGACGGGGATGGTAATAGTTTTATAAAAAAAAAAATAAAAAAAAAAATAAAAAAAAAAATACCATGCTTCAATAAGGGTACTGAATAATTTACGCTAAAACAGTACAGTACGCAATAATAAATTGCTCCTTTCAATATTTTTTAATATACACGTATTTTTTTTGTTTAATATTACAAGACAGATTATTAAAAACATTTTTTTAAATATTTAAAATAAAAGCTTTTATTCTTAACTATGTTAGGGCTTTTAGGGATATACGTAGATACCAAAGTGCAATAACCCTGTTAAATTTTAAACGGCTAACATTTTTAAACTAAAAAAAAAAACAATTCTACATTATTAGAAGCGATTTAAAACCAAATCTCATAATATAATTTTATAATTCAGTATTTTGAGTTAATATTCGTAAAAATTTCTTTATGTTAATCATCGGGGATAGGTATATACGAGTTCAACCTACTTAAAAAGTAATTTTAAAGGAATTTCTTATAAAATTGAAATATTATTTTAAAGAAGTTTATGAGTTTAAAAATTTTCTTTTACAATTTTCTTTAGCAGAATTATCTTTTTTTACAGATTATTTTTTACGAAGCGGCCTATTAGGGCGGCAACCAATATCATTTCTTTTCTGATTTTTTCTTTTTTTTCCATTTTTACTTTATTTTCTCCGAGTTCACCTATTTTTCTTCCTCCATTTATTTTCTTTCTTTACCTACACGAACCTGTTTTCTTCTGGTGCTTTTTCTTCCTTCATCTACAAGAACTTTTGAATCATAAATTATTTCTCTAAGTTTCATTCTATCTAAACAGTCTTCTTCTTTTATTCTTTTGGTTCTGAAATTCCTCTTTCATCTGCTTTAAATATCCTGTTGGGTTTCAATATGTAACGTTTTTCGAAAATTTATTCATTTTGGATTCATTTGGATTTTTTTGTCCGAGGAATTTTAATCAACATTTTTCTAACTGTGGTCTTCAAACAAAACAGTATAATTCAATTTTTACTTTTTTTTCCTATGATACGATCTTGTTTCCTGGAAATAATTTGGGTGAAGTGTACAGATATATCGGTAACACGTGAACAATCATTTATTATTTTGTTATTTTGAATGGATATATTTTAAGCAGTTTGGATTACAATAATTTGTTCAGATATACATACTTTTATTATCATGTAATTTTTTTTTACAATTTTCTATCATTTTCTATGATTTATGTAAAAAAAAGAGATTTGGAAAAAGTTATTACGTAATTTTTTATTTATTATAGGTAATTATAGATAAAAAGAAACCTACAGCGTACCTGTTCAGTTTTGATTACGATTTAATGTAATTTAAGCAAAAAAATAACGAAAGTTTAATACTTATGTAACTTTCCAATGAAATGTTCATAGAATTTATGCAACAAAATTACAGAATTTTTGCTATGTACGAAGAAGAATGTCAAAGAACGGATGAAGTAAGGAAGATTAAAAGAGAGTAGACGACACAAACAAGGAAAGCTTTTATGTAGAAAAGAAATCTGTAGTATTATATATAGATCTAAGGATTAAAAACATTTTTTTTAAATATCTGTGTGGAGTGGAAGAGGAAAAGGGGAGAGTCTTTTGAATGTGTTGTTACGGGTGGATGTTGAAAATTTGATGGGTTAATAGTATACGATCTTTACAAAATGTCTTGATAATGAAAAATAAAACATCAAAATAAGTTACTGAAGTAATCTAGATTGCTTAAATATAGCTTACGAGATAGAAAAACACAATAAACTCTGTAACAAACTGAAATGCGAAAAATAAAACTTGATTCTAAAGAAACTTACGCTTGACAGTTCAAAATATTCAAACAAGATGCCTCGTACGAAAACATCAAAGAAAATAATACAATCGCATATCATTTTCCTTCAGTCCCTGTATATACATGTATAAATAATCCCTTTATATAGCTATATAAATCATACATCATGGTTGTTTTATTAACAAAATGGATTCTAATCTATTTTAAATTGTATGCAAATGTGTTAACATTAAAAGAAATAATAATAATTATGCAGTAAATAACAAATAATGTATGTTTTCAAATTGAATTGAATTAACATTTTTTTATGCCTCTATAAAATTGAATGCTTTACAATGTTAATGAATTATGCAAAAGCATTCAAACTCAATTTATTTACATTAATACTTGTATGAAAAATAAGATAGATACAAAAACAAAATTTCTTATTCAAAACCGATGTGTAACAACGATATAAAATGAGTATACATTAATGTGGTAACAAGGCTTACTACTAAATGCGCAATATATACATACGTTGCACAGGTAGAGAGTTCTGCGAAGAAGTTTATGTTTTCTGATTGGCTGGAAATACTTTATTTATAAACCGGTTCGCCTGAAATTTCACGCTGTCACCAAAACAAGTCACAAAAGATATACCATAAAATGTCTGTATTTTTATTTTTTATCTCAAATTAAAAAAAACAAAACATTAACCTTTCTAAATAAAACTCCATTTTTCAAACATTATAATTACGTTAATTCTTTTGTATTTATTGTGATTCATCTGTGATCGGGTAATAACGTGATATTTCGATGTGTTACATCATCCAGTAAGTCTTCATCTTTTTTTTTCTAGAAACTAATTGATATATTTTTTTTAAAATTGACTGCTATATTTTTGAGATAAATATTTCAAAACTTCTATTAAATTATGAACGGACTAGTCTTTGAAATTACCGAGATAATAAATAACAGGACTAAAAAGTATTGAGTTAGATTTAATTTAATAGTCATAATATATGGTAACATCTGATGAAAGATGTATATACGATTAAAAAATTTAATTACTGACAAGAACCATAAAATAAAAAATCCTTGCGGAAGGAATTCTTCAAAAACGAAGATATAGTTCAGATATGCTTAAGTATAATATGCGATACAATAAACTGTAGAGTATTCTTCCTTCGTCAGATTTATTTTTAAAATTGTGGAAAATTTTCAGTTTATTGTATGAAAAATGTTAATTGTTTAATTGTAAAATAAATATCCCTAATTATTAAAAACTGGAATTTTATTTTGAAACATCAGCATTTTTAGGTAGATTTCATATGAAAGCTACCTATTTATTGTATGGAATGGAATGCAAAGTTGGCGGGAGTTTATTACTCCCTACTTTATCGCAGAACCTGGACAGAGTCCCTTGCTGCTGGGTGATTCTATCGGGCGTGTTTTTGAGGTTTATTTTTAGTTAGCGGGTCTAATTTTTTCAAGTTTTCTTTATTATTATTTAGTATTTTAAGACGGATTTAATTGCATTCCAATCCGTTGTTCAACCAGCCTTATTGTATGGGTATCATGATTCGACTTCCGGAAAATTTCGACATATCTTTGCATTTCGCATAACCCCCAGACCCCTAAACCACCGTCAGCTCAAAAGTTTATACATACCTGTTTCACTTTCTTGTGAACACGATAACTGCCGTAATTTGCGCCAATCACTTTCAGATTATTCCTTAAAAATAACTCGTTCAAAAATCTCGGTCGAGTTTGTTAACGGCTAAAATCGGACCATGGGAGTGGAAATTGGTTGCTTTTTCAAAAAACAAAATATCATTGTAACTTTCTTATTAAGTAAATTATCGAATTCGTTTAAGTTCCTAATATTCTTTGGATAAGGGCCTAAAACTTATATACGTAAGGTTTTTTGATGTCACCAACCACTGGCCCAGGAGGTGGAGAAAAAGGGGTTATGAAGATAAAAAAATGATACCTCCCTTAATAAGAAAAGTATCGAATCGGTTTAAAGTGGTCAATAGTTCTCTAATATTAATTACCTTAAAATTTTGTCTGAAACAATTTTTGATATTACCAACCCTTACGGCAAGGGATGACCAAAATGTTGCTGCAATTGTAAGAAAATGGGGCCTTGTCGTATGCTAAACAGGTGAAACATTTTTTCACATGCAACCATTGTCGTATTGAGTAAATTTGAAGTTTTTCTTAACTTTATGGTGGAAATCTTTTTCATCCCCTACTTAGCATTGGTGAAATCTACCTCCGCCCTCCGGAGTGCCAAAATGGATTTTGTTTTTATGGCGTGCCGAAAAGGATTTTGTTTTTATAACAAAAATGATGTATCAAAAATTACTAATATTTTATTTTACTTCGTTTGGTGTCCGTGTAAATTTCAGCCAATCCTACGCTATATACATACGCAAAATATGTAAATAGATAAATAAAATACGCACTGTCAAGGTCGAATCAATCAAGAGATGATAGATAATCTACGGACGCTCTTGTAATAAATTCAGTTAAAATTGATTGCGCTGGATATTAATCTATTTAAAAATGAAATTCGTATACGTTTGTAGTACATTTATTAGGTCACTAGCTACATTTTTTTTTATCTTCAGTTATTTGTGTGGTTTGATGCAGCTTTTAAGAGTCTCCATTTAGTGCCAGTTGTTTCATTTCGGTATACCCCCTTTACCCTACACCATAACAGTACTAGATACATAAACTACAATAAAAAACCAAACACAAGAGATTACGTAAACTAAAATAAATGAAAACAAAGCACAAAATAAAAATATTCGTTACGTTTACACGACTTTTCACATAAAATTCAATGCTTTTCAAGTATAAACACAAGTATGTGTGTGTTACACACACACATATACGTGTAATTTTACTTTGCAGAATTACAAATCCTACTGGTTCTTCCACCTTTTAGACTACTTCAATCATATTATTGGTTATCCCCACAAATACTTGGTTACGAGTATTTAAATGTATTCTCATCTAAATATTACCTCCACAAACGTTACACAGTACGGCTTAAGCCTAAATATACAAAGTGTTTCACACAATTCACCTGGGACTTTCAAAACCTATTCTTTTCGTGAAAATAACGGGAAAAGTTCATAAAAGCATATGTCTTATAATGCTTCGTTTGCGAGTTAAGGCTAGTGAATGATTTCGCTCGAATTTCAGCTATCCCGGTGAAATGATATCGTACTGAAATTTTTAGGACGTTAATTAAGTTTCAGAATTGATTTCTTATAGTTTTTGGGCTGAAAAATCGAAGAAAATAGATCACGGAACCTATCTATTATAGGTATTGAAAAATATTAAACAGTATCACGTGCGTTAAAGGGGAGCACTGTCGGTAAAAATCGAAAAACAAAATTGATTTTTTGAATTTCGCAGCATTGTATTGTGGCATTTTTCATGTGTAATTTTACATAATTTTCTTTGTACGTTGGAAATTAATAAACTTATTAATATTTTTAGGGAGTAATCTCAGCCTCAAAAATTCGAGTCTGTCGTCTGGTAACTATGTTTTGAGCTAATGGCTAAATAATATATTGCATAAATGTATTATTTCATAGTGTAAACCAGAACACAGCTCTTTTCATCTTCATAAGTCTCTTTGTATACTAAAAGGTGTTTCAAAAAGAACGCAACCCCTTTGTTTGACGACGGGAATTTATTACAAAAATATTAATGTTAATAAAATACTTGTATAGCAATATTCAAATTACCTTTAATTTAAGGTACATCTGTTTAATTACAATAGATGTTCAAAATTATTTCCTGTGATTCCAATGTAGGTTCGTACACGTTTCATAACATTTACATCCACTTTTCGTAATGTTTGCTAAGTAATGATTGAAATAACACTTTTAATGTTAGCCTTCAATTCGACAAGTGTATGAGGATTGCTTTTAAAAACTACAATTTTTAAATACCCCCAAAGCAAAAACATCTGCTGGTGTAAGATTTGGGGATCTTGGAGGCCATAACCATTTTGATATCAAACGATGGCCAAAAAATTCCCGTAACATATCCATGGTTTCATTAACAGTATTACACGTTGCGCTATCTTGCTGGAACCAACATTCTCGTTCATGTAAATCTAAAATGGCAATAAACTGTTCGATTAAGTTGCGACAAACCACCATCTACAGATTTGCCAAAAAATAAAGGCCCTATTACACGACGCCAGAAGATTGCACACAAAACATTAATTTTTCGTGCGTATAATGGTCGTTGATGAAATGCGTGAAGATTTTCAGCGTTCCATATTCGGCAGTTAGGGCTGTTAATGTAAAAACTATGCCTCCAAGTGAAACTATGCCTCTAGCTGAAATAAACACGATCAAAAATTTCAATACCGTTGTCATCAACAACAGAATGAAACTGACGACAATACTGTAAAGGTTTTCCGCGGTCTACTTCTTTCAGTTCTTCAACGACACCGATGGTATAAGCATGCGATTGTAACTTTTCAGTAGCTCTGAAAGCTGCAGATAGTGAAAGCCCAACCTGTGATGATAACTTTCTGCGCGATTTTCTGGGTGAGCGAGTCAAACGTTCTATCATATCCTTCAGAACTTCTACTGTTAACAGTGATGATCGACCTGTGCTTTTCCGATCATTAACACTCTCAGTATCCGAAACTTATTATTCAAACGCGATACTGTCGACCTATTAGGAACTGAAGAATTGAGAAATTTTATACGAACCTCATGTTTTACTCGTTGGTAAGATTTATACGCGCTATAAATTTCGATAATAAACACACATTCGTCCTTGAAAAACGACATACTTAACACAATGGAGACGAATTTATACTGGTATTGGACTAATGCATAAGAAGCACATTTAAACTGTTGCAAGCACCTTGAGTTCAGTGTTGCCAACTTAGATGTAGGGAGAAATAAAGTTTACCTATGCGTAACTTCTACCTTCTTGATCTTACGGTTGCGTCCTTTTTGAAACTCCGTTAGAAAGCAGGCAGCTTTTTATAATTTAGACTATTAAAATCCAGCTGGTAATTTTGTTATTGGTTATGAGCGCTTGTTTTTATTAGCGTTTGTTTCGTTGCTAGTGTGTTACGTGTTTATTCATCAGTAATATCAAGGAACAAACATCTTATAAAACATAATATAAAAGAGCCTTTCACGGCAATTGATCTACAAGGAACGGAAAAATAGCAAGAAATCCTGAATCTTTTCTGGTAGTTCAGAGATAACCGAACTCCGAAAAATCAGCCAGTTCCTCCAAAACAGTTAAGCCGTTTTTCGTTATTTGATAACTATAACAATTGTAATTCTTCAGAAGTAGATAATTTAATTTTGATTAGTATTTTAAGTGATCCTATAAAAACGTTGTTGGGTGTAAACTTTGTAGCGATGAAGATCAAAAATTGGCGAAAGATAGTTTTAAAAGTCAATAAAACTTTAAACTTCGATTTCTGCAAATTCAATTTTTTAGTAAACGGTACATTTCTTTAAAAACAATTCAACATAGAAAGTTGATTTCTCTGAGATATTTTTTCCTCACTGCATTGTTTACTTCTGGAACTAGAAGTAACTACTAAAAGTTTACTACTTTTTTAATTTAAAGTTAAAAAAAAAATAATAATTGAAAAAAAAGACTTTGGGACATTTAAAAATAAAAATTTCAAATTTTCCTTTTTGTTCAATTTTAATAAATTTAGGTCCAAAGGATAAGGAAATGTCATACATAATGTGAGAAAAAATTGGTACATGGTATGGTTTGCTAGAAAAGTGTACCTTTTATTTCTTTTTCCTGTTTAGCCTCCGGGAATTACCGTTCAGGTATTACTTCAGAGGATGAATGAAGATGATAAGTATGAGTAAAAGTGAAGTCTAGGTCTTGTACAGTCTTAGTTCAACCATTCCTGAGATGTGGGGTTAATTTTAACCCAACCAACAAAGAACACCAGTATCCACGATCCTAGTATTCAAATCCGTATAAAAGTAGAACTAGAACGTACCTTTGCTAGAACTTTAACACTGAAACTCTTGACTTCCAAATCAGCTGATTTGGGAAGACGCATTCACTACTAGACCAACCTGGTGGTTTAAAAAAATATACCTAAAAATAGCAAATTTAATATGGGTGAGATAGGGTGGCTCTGCTCTCTTTAAATTCTATTCATGAGAGAAGATATTCCGTTATTAGTTTATGCTATATTTATATTTCTTTACATAAAATACTATTTTTCCAGCCATATGCAAAAGCATTCAATAGATCGTAGTGGACAATTTGGAGGTTTAGTGGTATAACTTTGCAGTTTATACTTTGGTTGACTATTTTTTTTTTTTTTTTTTTTTTTTTTTTGAGGTTTTTAGGGGCATCGACTACTTTGGTCATTAGCCCCATCCCACTTCAAAAAAAAATAAAAAAAGGGTTCAAAATTTCACATTTTCATGTGTCAAAAAATGATCAAAATTTTACTTTTCCTTATAATTTCTGATCCAATTATATTACTTTCTAGGCTTTCCCTTCGGCCAACCTTTTTTTCACCGTTTTTCCATTCTGCGAACGGCCTCAACTTCCGACGACAGAGTGTCTGAGGCTTCGGACATGGCATCGTCTTCTCTTTCTGACGCCAATGACGTTCGCCGGCTTACATCAGGTGATGAAAGCTTCAATGGTGCTGTGAGCATCGTTGCAATTGAGTCTAAACTTGCAACCGATGCACTTTCGGCGGCTGATGAACTCGATTCAATGTCTAAGACTGTGCTTGGGCCGGCTGATACAGATGCTCTCGCCACAGTTGTTCTCTGAGCTTTTGGGGCCTCTGTAGGTACGGTTTTAATATCGTCTGTGTCTGGTGCTTTTTCGATAGTTACTTGCACCTCCATTTTGGTTGACGCAGATTTTTCCTGTACTCTTGTCACAGTATCCTTAGCTATATGACTAGTCGTCGGAGTGATCTTTAGATCTTTGTCGAATAAATCAAGATTTTTCTTCATTACGTCTATTGCTGGAGTTATAATCGAGGATTTTGCCGGTTTTTTAAACTGCGCTGGTACGGGTCTTCTGTCGGCGACGTCAGTCCGGGATTGAGCCTTCTCATGTTTACTTTGTTGTATCTGATGAGTCGACTCGATCTTGGAATCAATGATTCTTTCTATCATTGTCGCGAGACTTGGTGCCATCGTATTAAGCAACTGCTCCACGTTGATTTTAGGTGTGGGGGGGGGGAGCAGCAGCTGCTTCTGCGTATGAAGTCGATGGTCTAGGTGTACGTAGGTTTACAATCTTCTTCGCTTCAGGGTAGCTGACTTTTTAAAGCGTTTTAACCTCCTGAATGGCTGTTTCTGATTTGTATACTGGGCAGTTCCTGGATCGACAGTTATGGTGCCCTTTACAATTAATGCAGACTGGAGGGTCTTTACATGGATCACCCTCATGAATCTTCATTCCGCATATACAAATTTCCTGCGCTTCACATCTAGCTGCAGTGTGTCCGAAACGTTGACATCTAAAACATCTCATCGGCTGCGGAATAAATGCCCGTACATCAAGCCGATGGATGCCAGCTCGTACCTTTTCAGGAAGACTTGGCCTATTGAATGTCAAAACATGAGAGGCCGAAGGAAGAATCTCACCATTTCGTCTCATAGAAAGTCTGCGACAATGTGTCACTCCCTGACTAGACATTTCCTGCACTATTTCTTCTTCAGTACAGTTAAGAAGATCACGGCAAACAACAACTCCTCTAGATGAATTAAGTGTACTATGCGGTTGGACAGTAACCGCAAATTCACCGATCTTCTTCAACGCCTGGACTTTCTGACTTTGCATGTCGTTTATAGTTTCGACATGTAATCCGTTAAACGTCTTACGGATTTCCTTGACAGGACCACCAGCACAATTTGTAATCTCTCTGGCAATCACACCCCCACTCCAGGGCTACTAACCTTGGAGGTCCGATCCGGTACTCCGGTGGAACCGGCATATGTCCTGGCAGAGAGCGGATGCGCAGTCTCTGCACTGACTCCAGGCTCCTACTCACCGAAGCTTTCAGAGCTCCCATGCACCGACATACATGGGCACCATTGCTACATGCTTGCCATCGCAGGGGGCATGTGGACAACGGAAGAGTCTCCGTTACACCTGCAATAACATTGACCCTGGCCGCCACATCGCCAGCTCTAAGAGTGGTATAAATCCATTTCCAAAATCGTTTGTTATTCCATTTCCTGCAGGTAGCCAAAAATCCAGTCCGTTTAGTGACCTGAAGTTGGAACCAGGTCAAACTTAACAAAGCATAACCGAGGAATTTACTCGGGACCCCGTTAGCCAGCTATATGTGATGTACAAAGGTACAGCTGTTGCCGCCCTGGACGTGGAACATAGATGTTGTGTTCCGGACGTGGGGATTATCTACCTCAGGGCAAGGGTTGACTATTGATTTCTATTTTGATCACTGATTTTTACCTTTTTATTTTCTTCAACACAAACTGATAGTTGTAATATTTCGTAAGTATTTTTTATTTGTTGATTACTTTTCTTTATTATCATTTTGATGTAATTCCTCAGTATCTAAAAATAATGATCGTTTAACACCAAAAATGACAATCTAGTTTTAGATTTTAGTGATTTATATCTGAACCTTTGTTTAAGAGTTTTATTTTAGAATATAAACCAAAAATAACAGAAAACGGAAAAACTAATTTATTAATTGGCGCATTATGAAGTTTAATAATGATATATATATATATATATATATATATATATATATATAGAGAGAGAGAGAGAGAGAGAGAGAGAGAGTTGATTTTTTAAAATTAAATTGAAAGGTATTCAAAGAAAATTTTTAAAAGATTCCATTAAATAGATTGACTCTTAAAGCCAGTAATGTTAATTCGACCATTATTCATTCTAAGGAGGTACTTGCAATACTGGTTGCATTGTATGTAAATACACAGACATTGAAGAAATGAATCAATGAAAACGAACTACGACTCAGCTGCATCACCTGTATATATAGTGTGTCTATGTGAATGCGTGTGTGGGGTCAACGGTCCAGAACATTTATCTTTTCTTCAACATCCATGACATCACCTTTTCTTTATTTAAATAAGGCTGAAAGTGGACATATATGAAATTTAATTAATGCTGTATATATTTTACTTACAAAATCAGCGTTTAATCATGGGAATAAAAACAATTTTCTTTTGTAGTTGACATTTTTTATATAAGTAATTTGTGGATTCGTTAATTTTTTTTAAGTCATAAGTTTAGGTTTGAAAATAATAAGCGAAGAATACCGTGTTTTATAGAAATTAAATGTAACATAAGTTATAAAAATTGTATATTATAAAATATAGCTGTAAGATTCTATTTTACCCAGTTCTTAGTGTAGGTTGTTCTTCGGTTTTTTTTATTGGTAAATAAAGAATAAAAATAAAAATTTAAAAAACATAAATCTGTTGTAAATTAATTACAATAGAGTTATTTACGTTATTTTAAGTGTGGAAAAAATAAATCGGCATTACAAATTAATGATATCCGTTAATAATTCCGTAAACCAAAATATTAAGTATTGTTTTAGTTAACAATCAGAACTATAAAGTAATTGAGAAGTATTATTTGACTGAGTAGTGTAATTATAAATGTTAAGTTTACTGTTATAAAATATGGGAAAGAAAAAAAATTAAAAAACACGACTGCCAATAAAACATTGTTCTTTAATTTAGGATAATTAAAAAGCATGCGGGTGGCAATTTTATATGCACGATTTGTATATAGTATAAATTTGTTTTCAACTTTATTTAAATTTATTTAAGCATATCTATACTATTATATAAAAAGGAAGAGTATTTTTGTTTGTTCGGGATAAACAAAAAACTACTTGACCAATTGCAACCAAATTTTTACCTATGTTTCTTGGTATAACTGAGAAGGTTTTTAGGTATATTTCAACTCGAAAAATCTCTAAAATATAAATAAATAAGTCGTAATGGAGATTTATCGGTTGGAGCACAAACTTTAATGAATTGAATAAATAAACTGTGAATTGTCACTATCACGTGTGAGCTGGGTTTGAAGGGAATGATTAGAATCAATCGCATGAATAATATTAAAAAAATAATAGAATTAAATTTACGTAAAATAAAATAATATTAATTAAATTAAAGAAAATCCTATTTAACAATAATGGGCTTCCCGTGGGACTGCGTATGAGACTAGAGTGGTGAAGTATGCGAGCGTCTCGTGCCTACATATATCATAAATTAAATAAATAATAATAACAAAAGTATAATTATAATATTATATCAAATTGACACAGTGGTTTATAGAGTAATTGAATTTTCAAAAAAAAAAAAAAATATATATATATATATATATATATATATATTTTATTACAAAATATCTATATACAAGGCAATACCTTGTATAATAGAACCTTACTATAGTAGATATTATATCTGTATACATAAATATTACGTATCTATATGCATAGATAAAGGCTATACATATCAATTTAGCCTATGACACTTCCGGTAACATATGAATTCGAACGGGGGGTTATACATATAAATTGAGATAACTGCTAAGATGGAATTGTTCAGCTGCTAAGATGGAGCATACATTGCACTCCTTTTTGGAGTGTAAAAACTCCAAAATTCAGCCTAAATCTAAATTATAAACAAAAAAACTTTCATTAGAAAATTAAATTTAAAAAAGAGCAAAATAAATAAAAGGAATTTATTAAGAAGAAATTCATTAATAAGAAAAAAGAAAAAGAAATTAATTAACTCAATAATTGGAAAAAAAAAAAGTTAATATTAATATTAAGAAAGAAATAATTTATAACTACATAAATCTACCTCGAAAAAACTTTAAGAACTACTAACTGTTAATTTATTTTTAAAAAATTCTTGAGGGAGGAAAGTAAAATACTATTATTAAGAAAGATTTTGATACAAAACCACTAACATTTTTTTTAATCCAGAAGAGGAAAATGTATTACTAAATATTTGATAAGAAGTAAATACTTTTTATTTTAATATTTATTCAAATATCATCTTTTATATCTGTTATAATTCTAAAATTAAGTTAATTCGAAAATAATTTTTTTTTCCTATGTGTACGTTGCAATCTATTCAACTAGTAAATAATAGGCACCCCCAACCCACCCACAATGAGATGAAATGATATTATGTCATGTAAATGTGGTGTATTCTTTACAAACTCAGGCCGACCATTCTTTCATGAGATGTGTTGTTAATTAAACCCCTTAAGGGCAAGAAGATGTCCTCCGATTAAGCCACTAGTGGCTAGGAACGGAGAGGGTGATGTGGCAACCAGATATGTCACAAGGCGGGTGTTCTCTCCCGGGGAGGAATTGAGATGTTAATTAAACCCCAACCATCAAAGTACACCGGTATCCATATCTGTATAAATTCAGTTAACTATTGCTAAGATTTGAACTTCAGAACCTTCGATTTCGAAATCAGCTGTTAAAACACTAATTCTTTTACGAGTTAATCACTAGACCATACCGGTAGGCTAAGAAAATCGTTGATGGAGAGATTTATTAAAATTACAAGAAAAATTACAATCTTTACAAAAATCATTTTTTCTCAATTAATTAACTACAATTTTTCAAATAGTAATTAACTAAATAATAATAAATAATAAATTAATATTTATTAATTATATTTTTATTTATTATAATAATATTATTATATTTATTATTTTTCGTCAAATAATGGGCAGGCAGGAGTAGGTTTCGTGATGAACAAGAAGATAGGGAGGAGAGTGGAGTATTTCAAGACGATAGAAATCATTGTAATAAGGATAGAATTAAAACCTAAACCGACAACGATTGTTAACGTGTATATGCCTACAAGCGCCCATGATGATGATGAGGTAGAGTGTATATACGAAGAGATTGATGAAGCAATTAAACACGTAAAAGGAGATGAAAATTTAATAATAGTTGGAGATTGGAATGCAAGCATTGGAAAAGGCAAGGAAAGAAATATAGTGGGTGAATACGGGCTGGGCAAAAGGAATGAAAGAGGGGACAGACTTATAAAGTTTTGCACGAAGTATAATTTAGTAATTGCCAACACCCAATTTAAAAATCATAATAGAAGAATATACACTTGGGAAAAGCCAGGCGATACTGCAAGGTATCAGATAGATTATATCATGGTTAAGCAAAGATTTAGAAATCAACTCGTTGACTGCAAAACTTACCCTGGAGCAGACATTGATAGCGACTATAATTTGGTGATAATGAAATGTAGATTGGGGTTTAAAAACCTGAAGAAAAGGTGTCAGATGAATCGGTGGAATTTAGAGAAGCTTGAGGAAGAGGAGGTAAAGAAGATTTTTGAGGAGGACATCGCAAGTGGTCTGAGTAAAAAAGATAAGGTAGAAAATGTAGAAGAAGAATGGGAGAATGTTAAAAAGGAAATTCTTAAATCAGCAGAAGCAAACTTAGGCGGAATAAAGAGAATTGGTAGAAAACCTTGGGTTTCAGACGATATATTGCAGCTGATGGATGAACGTAGAAAATATAAGAATGCTAGTGATGAAGAAAGTAAAAGGAACTATCGGCAATTAAGAAATGCTATAAACAGGAAGTGCAAACTGGCGAAAGAAGAGTGGATTAAAGAAAAGTGTTCAGAAGTGGAAAGAGAAATGAACATTGGTAAAATAGACGGAGCATACAGGAAAGTTAAGGAAAATTTTGGGGTACACAAATTAAAATCTAATAATGTGTTAAATAAAGATGGTACACCAATATATAATACGTAAGGTAAAGTCGATAGATGGGTGGAATATACTGAAGAGTTATACGGAGGAAATGAATTAGAAAATGGTGTTATAGAGGAAGAAGAGGAAGTTGAGGAGGATGAAATGGGAGAAACAATACTGACATCTGAATTTAAGAGAGCATTAAAAGATTTAAATGGCAGAAAGGCTCCTGGAATAGACGGAATACCTGTAGAATTACTGCAGAATGGTAAAAATCAGATGGGTGGATAAAGTGACAAATGAAAAGGTATTGCGGCAAATAGATGAAGAAAGAAGCATTTGGAAAAATAAAGTTAAAAGAAGTGAGAGACTTATAGGCCACATACTAAGGCATCCTGGAATAGTCGCTTTAATATTGGAAGGACAGGTAGAAGGAAAAAATTGTGTAGGCAGGCCACGTTTGGAATATGTAAAACAAATTGTTAGGGATGTAGGATGTAGAGGGTATACCGAAATGAAACGACTAGCACTAGATAGGGAATCTTGGAGAGCTGCATCAAACCAGTCAAATGACTGAAGACAAAAAAATAAAAATAAAAATGTATTATTTATGTAACAATAATATATTTATTAACGTTTAATAAATATTCAGAAAGTTTTATCTTTTAATCAGCTGTCAAAAAAAAACAACAATGCCTAAGATTGATTGGTTTTATTCTCATTAGTATAAGACGTCAAAAAAATTCTACATTGAAATAAGTTTTTACATAACACGGTGAATAATATATTTAAAAAAATATTTAAAAAAATTATTATAGTTTCAAGACTCTACTATGTATTTCATTTTTTAGACTATGCGTAATAGGTATAAAAATGTTACAAGTCGTTTGTTGTATATTTATCTTGATCTATGTAGCTAAGGTCTCATACACATCCAGACACAGTTTAGTCATTTGATTTGACTGATATTCCAGGTTGTTTAGGACTGTCAGTTTGATCTGGCATCTGTCATCTGATCAGACTGTCAGATGCTTGATAAGACTTGAGTTAATTCAGACTGAAGCAAGCACTGCTTACACGCATCGATTTCAATTCTATTAGTCGTGACCGTTGGTTCCGCGCAATCTTTCGCAGTTGCTTACGATGAGGGAAGATGAAATTTGTTCTCTTTTACCTTCTTATTTGTATAAGGAATTTTGTACTGTATTTGTGTTAAAGGTCGGAAATTGATAACATACTTATATATACATTTAGTGCATGCGTTTCACATAAATAAAAAGAAAATGAAATGTCTCTTTAAAAGTTTTATGTGTCTCATTTAAAACTTTGAAAACATCCAAAAACATTTAAAACACACACACACACACTCTCTCTCTCTCTCTGAAGAGAGTTCCGTGAGCGTGCATACACACACACACACACACACACACACACACACACACACACACACAGAGAGAGAGAGAGAGTGAGAGAGAGAGAGAGAGAGAGAGAGAGAGAGAGAGAGAGAGAGAGAGAGAGAGAGAGAGAGAGAGAGAGAGAGAGTGAGAGATAGTGAGAAAGAGTATTAAGCTCACTCTAGCGAGTAGTCCATCCAAAATGAGAGAATTCTATCTTTCCTGAGACATTAGTTCTTACTAAAACAATCGGACGTTCAGCCGGATCAAAGAACCAGGCGTTGTGGGTGTACTGGACTTAATTTAAAGGTGGAAGACAAAATTTAAAAAATTCATAATTTTTAACTGTTTTATACATAAATACTAAAAGTTCGATTTATAATGATTATTCTCTTCCAATCTTAGTTCTCTAATGTAAAAGATAAAAATTTTATTCAAACGTCTTTTTATCTCAAAATGATAAATACACTTAATAAAATAGATTACTTCTGATCATAATATAGCGACAGAAAAATCTGTGCAACCTTAATTCAGAGAAAATGATCAAACTGGCTTCGATGACCTAACTAAGCAAAAAGTCTCGTTATGATACAATATAAGTAGTTATTGTCTCCAGGTAAATAAGTTACAGTATATCATAAACTTTACAAAATAAAAAAAAAATCCCTATACCAACTGTATTCTTTTAACTCAATTTTTTTCTTACCGCTTTTTATATAACAAATAAAAACAAACAAAAATTAGTTCTCTTCTAAGTTACATTACAATAGCGTAAATAAATCGTATGGTAATCTAAAAAATTCCAGCATATTTGGTTCACCTTTATTAAGTCAGGTCTCGCAGATAGCGTCATCTTATGTTCAGCCAATAATATTACAAATATATTGTTAATTGGAAGAAACGAATCACATATGGTGAAAGCTGGGATACAAAACCGAGTAATATATTGATCTCCCATGCGAAAGCCAATCGTTAAACTTTACGTCATTCCGACTTACGAGATAATAAAAATACAGCACTAAAATAAAGGGAAAATTTTATAGTAAAATATTCATTCACAAGGATATGAAAAAAAAACCTAAAATAATATTTCATATAAAATATTTGAAATAAAAATAAGACAAATTTGATGTATAAGACTAAATTAGAAATTTCAATTTTATAAATGGAAAATTTATTTACAGAAAGGATAGATAAAGCATAAATAAGGATTTGTTGAATTACCTTTAACATTTTAAATACAACTGGGGTAAATGCATTACAGTTACTGTATAAATGCAGTTACCTACACGTTCATTAGATCGACATTGATTGCACTTACAGTGGGAGTCTGGGATTATTACACCAGATAGATGAATGAGCTGGTAGCCTTGACACAGATCTCTCATCATTCTTCGCAATAATTTCATACAAATACACTGATACACCTTTCGCACAGATAAATGTACAAAAATATTAATCCCTAGATAGGCATTTAAAAAATCCATAAATTACTGAATAGATCGTTACATCAGATGTTTTAAATTATTATTATTATCTCAAATGTCCTTAAATAATACGAATACCGCAACATAAAAAAAATGAGTAACCATTTATAACAAAAAAAGGAGATAATATAAAACGAACTAAACTTTCAGACTGAGTTAAAATTTTTGAACAATCTATATAAGACATGAACTATGCTTATAAACATTGAAATAAAAAACTGAAGATAGAATATTCAAGAAACACTTTCAACATAAAAATTTCTAAAACTATTTGCGCATTTCAATTGTTAAATAATCATCATTAAGCATAGAAGAAGTAATAACAAATACAAATTCTAAAATGTAAACTGAAATATATAAATAAAAAAGAACAAATATTTAAGTAAAGTTATAAAAAATTATTTATATCTATTAATAATAAAAACAGAAATTCCTATTTTCATTACATTATTTTAACTCATTTCTATTTTTACCACTTTCTATAAAAACAAAAAACACCAATTAGCCACGCTACTGAGGTACGTTACGAAAATGAATCGTATGAAAATCACAAAAATTCCAGCGTAATTGATACAACTTTTATCTACTTGGACTAACAATCAGACCCAATTCCTCTCCTCCCCTCAATATAATAAGCTATTAAGTTCATGAAAAAAACAAACAGTAAGAAAGTTAAATTTTCAAATAAATATTATTAATTATAAAAAATTCCCAAAATATAAGTTTAATTTTCTTATAATGGAAAACTTTTCAAAAAAATTTTAACAAATTAAAAATTCCGAAGGACATTAAGATATATTTCATAAATAATAACTTTATTATCTCATATATTTAAGAACAATAACAAAGCTAATAAAATTAGTCGAGTAAACTGGATTTAAACAGTAATAAAAAAAATGATGTGTTTCAGATTATATAGCTTCATACTGATATAAGATATATATCAGTATATAATATATATGTGGAATTACCTGTATTAATGCGCTTCAATGGAAGCGGCGAAATTAAGCCGCTCGGCTAGTGTCGGTGCCTTCGGCACTTCGTTTGCACCAACGGTTATATCACGTTGAATACACCGGTTCTTGTCTGATTACTGAAATTAAGCAACGTTGGACACGGTTAGAAATTTGGTGGTGACCGCTTGGGAACAGCGAGTGTTGTTTTTTCTTCTTTTTTTATAATCTATTTCTTTTACTTCCTTGTACGAAGTAAAAGATTGAGAAAAATTTCGGTTTTCAGATTTCAACGTAAATATCCATTTTGACTAGTTTCAGCGTGACGTATGTATGTATCTCGCATAACTCAAAAGCGATTAGCCGTAGAATGTTGAAATTTTGGATTTAGGACTGTTGTAACATCTAGTTGTCCGCCTCCCCTTTTGATTGTAATCGATAGGACTAAAAGTTCCCAAAAAACCCAAAATCCAAAAACGTTTGGATTTTGACTTTTTTCTTAACTGTAGTAATAAGCCCTAATTGAGAGATTTTCAACTATATATCATAACAGGTACTTATTTTCATTGGCTTCAGAGTTAAAAAAAAACTATTCAAGTTTTTTTTTTAATCTATGACTATAAGTAAAAAATTACCCTGCTAACAAAAGAAAATACCTGGGTTTGAGCTGTAAAAAGAAAATTATAGAAGTAAAATATGCCTATTTACATATCCCCAATATAAATTTAAATAAAATATTACGCATAATGAAAAATATTGATTTCTCATACCATTTTTTCATATTTTTGTGAATCCAAGGGCAAGATTTTTATCTACAGCAAGGGTAACATAGAAAGTTAAAATCGCCCTCGAGCATCTGGTTTCATGTTTATATATGTCAATTTTTTTTTACAATTTTCTACTGGAAAAAGTGTCAAAATCGGTATATCCCCAATATAAATTTAAATAAAATATTACGCATAATGAAAAATATTGATTTCTCATACCATTTTTTCATATTTTTGTGAATCCAAGGGCAAGATTTTTATCTACAGCAAGGGTAACATAGAAAGTTAAAATCGCCCTCCAGCATCTGGTTTCATGTTTATATATGTCAATTTTTTTTTACAATTTTCTACTGGAAAAAGTGTCAAAATCGGTTTAAATAACTGATACATCAGAGAATACAAACACGGACTCTGCTAAGTACCCAAATGTGGTTATAAATTACTCGAAAATACTTTTTACTCCCACTAAATTACAATTTTCAAATAAATTTTAATTCTAGTATATATGTTATCGTGAAAGACCGATATCTGGCAAATGTCGATATTCTCCGTTGAATATCGGCACGTACCAAATACGTCGGTGAAAGAACGAAATATTTGCTTATTGAGACCTTCGCCGGTATATGTCGACATACACAGATAAGCTCTGGTGAGGGTCGTAAAAAAAAGGAAGTATAAAATTTAAGCCAAACATAACCTAGCTCGCTAACCTCGTGTAATGAACGTTTAATATACAAATTATATACGTTATTCTCCAATATTGGAGGTCATTAGTCAAATTCACCGCATTTATAAAAATATTTAATCTAATTTTCAGCATTTTATAAATTGAAAGTGTCGATCGAGATACACAGAATGTGTTAAGTGCATGCATGAACGATAACGTTACAAATAACTGGTCAGATGGTTTGCTCTTTGTTCAATTTTTTATAAAAATATTTTTATTCAACTTTCTCTCAGTGCATGCTGAATGCGGTGAATTTGATTAATCGCCTCCAGAATTGAAGAATAACATATATAATTAGAATAATTAACGTTAATTAGAGGAGATTAGCAAGCGAAGCGACCGTAAATTATGTTTGGCTTAAATTTAAGCTTTTTTTTTTTACAAGGATTTCTCGTAATCTATTTACCTGGGTGATTTTTTTAATTTCTAGTTATCGTTTCGACCCCCACAAGAGTTCATCTGCATCTGTCAACATATACCACCGAAGGTCCGAATGTATAATAAGCAAGTATTTCGGTCTTTCACCGATGTACGAGAATTTTATATGTTTATTTACGTAATAGTTCCCACTTACAAACAATCTTTAATAGGATGTTCGAGCGCTTTCGAATTAGTAATCCATCCTCAGGATGGATACTGACATGACTGATAACGTTTACATTATTTTACCTATTGAAGATCCATTGTTATATTTATAATTTTTGTTTTAAAATTCAAGTTAGTATAATTAATATGTGAAGTAAAAAATTATAAGTATAAAATATCAATGTTCCTGAGGATAGATTTCTATTCCGAAATCGCTTGAACATATTATTAAAAATTGTTGGTAAGTGGAAACTATTATATAAATAAAATATATGTCAATACCAATGGGCCGTGATTAATAAAATTATTTGGAATGTGTCGACATTCACCGGAGAATATCACATTCTCTAATTTTGGTTTTTCACGGTAACATATATACTGGGTATGCATATGTATTACATACCTATTAATTATATTAAATCATAGATAAAACACCTTTTACAAGAAAAGTAATTTCATAAAATTGCATCTAAATCAAATGTTACATAATAGTTTAATGTTTAAAATAGATCAAGAAATTAAATGTTTGAGCTAAAATATAGTAAGATTATCAATATTTTTTTGCATTATATAAATTTTGTACTTTTAATATAATTTAATACGTATTAACATTTTATTATGTTAACAAAAAACTATTACAATATTTTTGCGTGATTAAACAAAATTCATATCTTTATTTAATTAAAATAAAACCTTAATAGAGATTTTTAAATGTTAACAAACCTACAAGCTTATAAAATAATTAAAAAAACCACAAACCAAAAATAAAATAAAACCAACGGACTGAAACAGGGCATTCACACCACTTCAGTACATTATACAGTGAAAATACTTTCTCAAAACGAATCCATCTACCACAGTCGCCAATAAACTTTCCCGCTCACAAATGCAAAACTGCTTTCCTGATCTATCAACACTTGAAAAATTACGACTGTTTTTATTGGTTGGTAAAATCAATTGATAAAAAGCGAAAATTTTCGTTTTATTTTTGTTCTTGAATAAAAATGTAGTCATATAATTGTAGTAAAATTTTAAAATTTAGATTAAAAAAAAGTTTGTAAAATTAATTTTAAAAATGTTGTTTTACCACAAAAAGTAAATATCCAGTTTTATTCACGAATTTGTTTTACGATATGACTTAAATGTTTAAATAGTACAAGATTCTGAAGATAAAATTAAATCCAGACCAATTAAAATGAATTTTAAGAGTTAAACTATTTATTATAAGAGGATAATTTAATGTTTTCCTAATCAAATAAATCTATCTTATCGCTTATAAAAAAATTCAACTTTTATTGTAATGAAAAATACTGGCTTTCTACTTAAAAATTTGCAACAAACTGAAATTTTGTTTAGAAATCATAAAATCAATTTGATAATATTTTTTTAATGCATAATAGATAGAAAAAATATAAGAATAGTATATTTAAAAAGTGCAGACGAATGATCTTTTTTTTTGCAGAGAATAAATCTAACCATTCCAGCGGAATTAATATTAGAATTTATTATTAGTATTAAGTACCCTCCTCAGGGACCTTATGTTATAACGTTGGGTCAATTCAAATAATTGCTCAGTGAAAAATAAAGATAAAAAGTTTAATTAATTCATTGAGGGTATGCATACGCATTTAGAATTGCAAAATATGTTTTTTTAGATATTATTTTTTATTATATATTACCATCTATCCATTATACAGAATATTTAAGTATGAAAACAGCTTTACACTGCATTTCTGAAAGGTATTTAGAAGCAGAAAGAAATGAGGTTCTACATAGTCAAAAAATAAAAAATAAATAAACTCCATTACGGTGGGTTTTTAATTTTTTTCCACTATTTTGGATCTGTCATATTGAATCAAACTTATTTTTTAAAAGAGGAAGGTGAATGTATGAAACATAACTTCAATTTAAAATTTTACAAGAAAAATTATGGTGAACCCCGTTCTGTTAATGCCTTCGTTATCAAGCTATAAGGAACTTTTACTCGATCCTAATATTTCAGGTAAGATTGTTGAATTAATAATTGTATAAATATTTGATGTTAATAAAAAGTATCAGAAGTTATTATTGAAATAATATTTTATGTACTTTTCAATTTAAAACAATGTGTATATGTAACAGGCGTACAAGGAAATCATGCGGTGTCCACATCGGTTTTTTTGTCATATGTATCTGCGTAACGGTAAAGTTATAGGATAAATAAATTAGTCTATTCTACTTAATGCATTTTAGAATGTAAAATGTGAATTAGAAATTAAACGCCTACGATATTTCTTAAGATGAACAGAGATGTAACCTCAATATTCTATAATATATTATTGATATAAAAAAAAATTGATGTGGACACCACATGACTTCCTTGTACGCCTATTAAATTACATACACTATTTTTTTAAACGAAAAGTATGTAAAATTTTATTTCAGTATAACTTCTGTTTTTTCAATTTTTTTTTCTTTTTTATTGTTATTGA
This sequence comes from Lycorma delicatula, assembly GCF_047948215.1. Taxonomy (NCBI): domain Eukaryota; kingdom Metazoa; phylum Arthropoda; class Insecta; order Hemiptera; family Fulgoridae; genus Lycorma; species Lycorma delicatula. Next base: position 46,611,552 of record NC_134461.1, read on the forward strand.
ATTATTATTTATTGTAAATTTTGTTTACAATTAGGTTAATAAATATTAATAAATCAATATATTTAAAATAAAAAAAAGAAATGAACTTGGATTCGAACCGATGTGCCGTCCTCTTGTAAGCCATAATTAAAATTTATTTCATTAAAGTTAATTTAAATAAATTTAATTAAAGTTTTATTTGGTTATAATTCTGGAATCAATGAAAATAAATACCACTTATGATATATCGTTAAAAAGCTCACAATGAGGGCTTATTAGTGCAGTTAAGAAGAAGTGCAAATCCAAATATTATATCTTGGGCTTTTCTGAACATTTTTGATCAAGTCGATCGTAATCAAAAGGGGAGGTACACAAATAGATGTTACAACAGTCCTAAATAAAAAATTTCAACATTCTACGGCTGATCGTTTTTGAGTTATGCGAAATACAGACGTACGAACGTACAGACGTCACGCCGAAAATAGTCAAAATGGATTCAGGGCTGGTCAAAATGGATATTTCCTTTAAAATTGGAAAACCGTAATTTTTCGCAATTACAATACTGCCTTTACTTCGTACAAGGAAGTAATAGATAAGTTTTGATTTTTTAGTAAACTTTGCATATTTATTGTAATGTATTTTGTATATTCTTATAATGAAATTTCGTTTTTTTAAAAAACTACTTTTATATTTTTTAGCTTTTGTAAAATTATGTACAAAATATATATAAAACATGGTGTTGAAAGTCAATCTAGTAACTGAAAGAGTCAGTGAAATATAATTAGTAATAGTCATAAATCTAGCTTCGTCCAGATGAAATCATTTGTAAACCTTCCTCAAATAAAAAAGGTCTTTTTGATATAACAGCAGAATCGATCAAAATTAGTTTGGACTATATAAAAATGGAAATAACGACCCTAGCAAACAACAGAATATACAATTTCATTTATTCACACCTCATATAAATTTACAATAAATATTGATAGATATTCATAGAATAATATAAAAAGCTTTTTTTTTGTCATGATATAAAATAAATTTGTTGAACGACATTTAAAAAAAGTTGTGTTTTTTATACAGGTAAATAAATACATATAAACATTTAAATTTTAATTTTTTTATAATATTGTGAACTTTGTTTAAAAAAAAATAAATATAAGAAGTCATGGCAAAACTAGTCAAATTAAAATCGGAGTTATTAATATATATTATTATTATTACTATAAAAAATCCAATATCAAATGAAAGTAAGTTATTACGTTACAAGAAAAAAAAAATTGAAAGTTCATGGTATTTACTTTGTTAATCTTGGCTTATAACATTACGTTAGTTTGTCCATTACCAGTATTCTTACTTTACCATAAGGTAAGAAAATAACAATAATATTCAATTTTTCATTTGGTAATAAAATTGTTATATAATTTGTTGTTTAAAATTCTTAGCGTTTTTGAAATGAATTTCACATATATTATATAATATTTTTAGTAAAACATCACCCTAGATATTTGAAATTATCAAGAAGCCTACAATGTTCCTTCAGGATGAAACACTTGTTATTAAAAAATATATTTTTATTTATCAAAATAAACCAATTATACATGAATAATTTTTCCTTTTACAATTACCTAATCAAATTCAAGCATTTATAATGATATCCTTAATAAATTTTCGAACGTAAAATTGGAATTAGTAAACAACCAAATCTACGAGATTTCTTAAGATGAACAGAGATGTAACCTCAACATTCAAGAATAGAATACTGTTGATATAAAAATAAATAAAAAAAATATATAAGTTTTGACTTTTTAATTAAAACTGTTTAAAAGTACTCTAAAATAATGCTTTTAATTAATTGACAGAACAGAATCTAGGCGGAAACCAATCTAATATTATTTAAAAACACAATTCCAATCATACTGAAAATTATACTGAGCATCTAAAAGAAGATAAAGATCTAGAATATTTGCGGAATAACTGAATAACTTTTTAAAAACAAATAGTCAAAGTGAATTGTGTAGTGGAATTCTATTGTATCTTACAAATTTATAGTAACACAGATATTTTCTTAAATTGGATGGTGAAGCTTATATATTAACTTAAAATTTCGACCGTCCGTTATGTATAGAAAATTGGAGATAATACAAGGCGACTTACTTCCAGAAGAACTGGCCAATAATTGACTTAACTGAATGCGAGTATTGAGACAAGACACAACCCACCGGATTGGTTTAGTGGTGAACGCGTCTTCGCAAATCAGCTGTTTTTGAAGTCGAGAGTTCCCACGGTCAAATCCTAATAAAGGCAGTTATTTTTATACGGATTTGAATACTAGATTGTAGATACCAGTGTTCTTTGGTAGTTGGGTTTCAATTAACCACACAGAAATGGTCGACTTGAGACTGTACAAAACTACACTTCACCTATACTCATACATATCATCCTCATTCATCCTCTGAAATAATACCTGTCAGTGATTCCCGGAGGCTAAACCGGAAAAAAGTATTAAAGTGTACTGAGACACAGCCAAAACTGACTGACATTAAAACTTTGTACTAGCGGTTTGTCAATAGCTGCGACCATTAAGGTGTTAGGTGTTTTGTTGTTGGCAGTGAATTTTCAAGTCTAAGTGACGACTTTAATGAAGTATTTGAAGAAATTGATGGTGAAGTGGTGGTGTGATTAAGCAAATAAACCCAAAAATGTTAAATAAACAGAATATGGGATAAAGGAATAGGTTAATAAACTAGATACACTTAACACATCAGTTATGCTACGCCACGAGTTAATAACTGATGGGTTTTTCTCGAGGTTTTTCCAACACTTGAAGTGTAGGTATAATCTCAAAGGGGAGTGTAGAAAAAACAAAAATGACTTCCGTCGGGAATTACACAAACGGATTTATAACACAAACGGAATTACACAAACGTAAGTTATAGGACACGAACAATATTGGCCTCAAATATGTGATTTCTACTTCCCTTTTCATTCGATAGAAAAATTAAACATGTTCAAATTAGAGGCTAATAGTACGACTAAACTTTCAGACTTGTCTTCACAGAGGAAAGTAACTATTTAGGCAGTATAAGTGGACAGACAGTCGGCAGTATAAGTGAACAGTGAACACTGTCCATTGCAACTATCACCTTTTTTCCTGTCTATAAGGCCCTTTAGCTACAAAAATCAATTATTTGTAAAATAAATTTACACCATTTGTAATCTTATCACATTGGTGTTCAATATTCTACTTAGTTTGTTATATGTTTATTTATACGTATCAAGTTACATAAGTTACTCTTAACTTATTTCTGTACGTTACCAACGGTTGAATTTAAAAATTATATAAATGTATACATTTTATGAAATACTTTATTATAAGTTGAACTGTAATTATAAAACAAGTATTTTTGTTTGTCTGTACGTTGATCTACTAATAAAAATGTAAATTAGTTATTTTTAAGAATCTAATACTTTTGTATTCCTACTATTTAGCTACAGATTCGTAAATTTAAAATATATATTTATTACATATATTTTATCAATTATTTTAATAGATGTTATTTATATTACTTTATACTGGTTCAATATCTATATAATTATTCTGTTTCAATGCATTTTCATAAATATATTATTTTTTTGTTACTAAATTACAGCAATTTTATTTTTATAACAATTTTCCCTCCGGCAAAGGAAATAAATTGAATACTAATTAAAAAAGTAAACAAATGAAATATGTTTTGAACATTTTATTGCAAATCACGTTATATTTAATTTGATCTCGCAAGATACTTTTTAAGTAATATTTTTAAATAAACAGAACGTGTAAACTAGTTAATTAGTTATTTAAAATATTAATGTATATTAATTATAAAAGTATAATATATGGTAATACTAATTACTTGTCTATACTATATACGAGTAATAAATAGTATATTAAAATAATAATATTAACAAAACATTTATACAAACAATATTCAAATTACCTTTAATAAATTTACAGTAGATGTTCAAATCATTTCCTGTGATCCCGATTTAGGTTCATGAACCATGTTTTATAACATTTGCAGCCGCTTTTCGTAACGTTTGCTCAGTAATGTTTAAAATCTCCCTTTCAATGTTAGCCTTCAATTCGTCAAGTGTATGAGGATTGTTTTTAAAAACTACAATTTATAAATACCCCCAAAGCAAAAAATCTGCTGGTGTAAGATTTGGGAGTCTTGGAGGCCACAACCCTTTTGATATCAAAAAATGGCCAAAAAATGTCCGTAACATATCCAACGTTTCACTAGCAGTATGACACGTTACGTTATCCTGCTAGAACCAATATTCTCGTTCATGTAAATCTAACATGGCAATAAACTATTTGATTGAGTTCTGATAAACCACACCACCTACAGATCTGTCAAAAAATAAAGGCCGTATTATACGACACCGGGATATCGCACACCAAACACTAATTTTACGTGCGTGTAATGGTCGTTGATTTAAAACGCGTGAGGATTTTCAGCGCTCCATATTCGGCAGTTTTTATTGTTAATCTAGCCTTCCAAGTGAAACCATGCCCTTTCGCTGAAAAAAACACGATCCAAAATTTCAATACCGTTGTCATCAACACAAAAGAACGAAACCGACGACAATACTGTAAACGTTTTCCGTGATGTACTTCTTTAAGTTCTTGAACGACACCGATGCGATAAGCATGCGATTGTAGTTTTTCAGTAATCCTGAAAGTTGTAGATATCGAAAGTTCAGCTTGTGAACATAATTTTTTGAGCGTATTTCGCTCAACGTGAAAATTCAGCATACAAAAAACCTTCCTGTCTTCATTCGCAGCCATTTTCCTTCCTATCGCCCTGGTAATGAAATCAATAGCTACACATCTATACCAACCACTGAAATCTTTTGAGTATTCCTTTCCATTGATGCTAATTTCATGTATCTGAGTGTTATTAAACGACAATTATTCAACTTTGTAATCGGAAAGATCATTTGTAATAACTCTGTATAGTATACAAGAATATTTCATAACAGTCACAAGGTCACACGCACAAAAAAAAACGAAACAAACATGTTCTTCAACAGAAAACGAAAAAATCTTTTGTCGTAAAATATTTCCGTATACATTTATTAATAATAAATTATATAAGATTTATAGTAATTGCTAGGTTAGTATTATAAATAAAATTAAAAAAGAATAAAACAACAATTTATAGCTACCATAAATTTTTGTAATTTTAACAAAATTATTATTTAAAAAACATTCTAACTAAATTAGCATGAAAAATACAGTAACCTCAAATAACCTTGACTTTTTTGTGATCACAATAGTTGTAGAAAAAAAAGTCTGACCTTGTAACGTAAAACGCAGCCATTTGTAGGTTATTTCAACTGCAGGGCTAAACACAAAACTTAATTTTTTTTGAGGAAAGAAAAACAGATTACAGGAGGCATTTTTTAATCAACTTTTATTTAAGAGATTGCTTATTTACTAAGACGGATACCATAGCGTACTATAAGCCTGAAGGTACATAAATCAGTTTTGTTATGACGAAATGACCGTGAAAAATGGTAGTAAATAAATAAAGTGAAAGACAAAAGAATCACAAATGTTAGAGCAACTGTACTAAAGATCCACGTGGCAGCATACACAATCACCTGAGTGAATTATTGTACACTTAACCTTATTTTTTTTTTTATTATAGTAAGAATAAATAAAATAAAAAAAAATATCTAGGCACGGCGGAAGGCGGAGGTAGATTTCACCAATGCTTAGTAGGGGATGAAAAAGAATTCCACTTTAAAGTTAAGAAAAACTTCAAATTTACTCAATACGATATAATGGTTGCATGTGAAAAAGTTTCACACGTTTAGCATACGATAAGCCCTATCTTCTTACAATTCCAACAACGTTCTAGTCATCCCTTGCCGTAAGGGTTACGATTAGTAGGAACTTTAAACTAGTTCGATATTTAACTTAATAAGAAAGTTATAACGAAATTTTTTTTCTCGAAAAAGTCCCCCCCGTGGTTCGATTTTGCCCATTAATGAACTTGACCGAGATTTTGGGTCATGTTTTATGTATCTGAAAGTGTATCTGAAATCGGAAAGTTAATTCGGTTATCGTGTCCCCAAAAGAGTGAAACATATATATACATATAAATGTATATATAAACTTCTAAACTGACGGTGGTTTTTAGGTCTGGAGGATGTGAAACGCGAAGATATGTCGAAATTTTCCGGAAGTCGAATTATGGTACTATTACAATAGGTAGGTTTCTTATGAAATCTACTTAATAGTTTTTTACTGTGTCAACTCCGTACTTTCCTGCTGAGCGACGGAATTGTTATTTCATATTACAACTCATTTGTAGTTTTACATGAAAAGTGCACAACCTATAACCAAAACCTTTGAAAAATAAATTTTAAAGTGTAATCATTTTTTACTACAAACATCAACCAGGTCTAGAATTACTGTATACAGAGTCTGGTCACCTCACTGATATATACTTCATAATGAATAAAAATTTATGAACATATTATTCAACAATTTCTAACATCTGTTATACTGAAGTTACAGTTCGCTCAATAGGAGAAAATATTAATTCGTAGATGTAACGTAAAACGTAAAACTGCAATAAATGCACACCAATTTGATTCTCTATTCTCTATTCAAACGGTCTGACACTACATCTTTTAATTACTACAGTTGCGGCTTCCTCATATTACGAGACAAAAAAAAAAAAACAAAAAACAAACGTTTTGGATTTATTGCATTTACGAGGAATACCTAATGCTGAGACATTAATGTCCGATCGTGCTCAACGTAAAGGAAATTCGAAACATACAAAAATCATTTTTAATAGCTATTGGAAATTTTCCAAACTTCCATAAAAAAATAAATTTCTTTTTAGGTAGATTTCATAATAAAGCTACCTATTGTAATGGGTACCAATATTCGACTACCGGAAAATTTCGACATATCTTCGCTATTCACATCCCCAGACAAAAACCACCGTCCGTTCAAAAGTTTATATATATATATATATATATATATATATAAGTGAAATACATTTACATGTATTTCACTTTCTTGTGAACAGGATAACTGCCATAACTTTCCGCCAATCACTTTCAAATTGATACATAAAATATAACGATCCAAAATCTCGCTCAAGTTCGTTAATGAGCAAAATCGGATCATTGGAGTGAAAATGGCGGGGGGGGGGGGCTTTTTCCAAAACACAAAATATCGCTACAACTTTCTTATTAAATAAAATATCGAATTCGTTTAAAGTTCCTACTATTCATTGCATAAGAGGCTAACCTATCTAAGTAAAGTTTTTTGAGATCACCAACCATTGGCCCAGGGGGTGAAAAAAATGGGGTTTCGAAAACAAAAAAAATCATACCTTGCCTTAATAGGCACAGTATCGAATCGGTTTGAAGTGGTCGTTAATCCTCTAAACATTACCTAAAACTTTTGTTTGAGACAATTTTTGATATAACCAACCCTTACGGCAAGGGATAACCAAAATGTTGCTGAAATTGTTAAGAAGATGGGGCTTGTCGTATGATAAACATGCGAAACTTTTTTTCACATGTAACCATTGTCGTATTGAGGAAATTTGGAGTTTTTCTTAACTTTAATGTGGAAATATTTTTTACCTCCTACTTAGCACTGGTTAAATCTATCTCCCGGCGTGTCGAAAGGGATTTGTTTTAATTTAAAACAGGATCTCCGTATTAACCAATTAAAGGTTTCATGGGATAAACATTTGAAGGAATACAATTGTTTTTTAATGTAAAAAAAAAAAATTAAAACCCTGTTCCGTTTTGGGAAATTCTATTTAGGATTCCCTTCCGGGTAATAATAATAATAATAATAAATATAGTAAACCCTGGAAATAAATATATTAAGAGTTATTCTTTAGTAACTGCTGTATTCATTCAAAAGATTTTATTTGAATAGTCTAAACTATTAACACAATACACTAAAAAGATAAATGAAATATTAAAAGCAATAAACAATGATGAACGTCAGATAAGTGAAATGGAATAAAGTATAGTGAATAATAAGAATTTTAAGAAAGAGGAGAGAGAAAAATAAAAAGTAAAGAATACCAAAAATGGTTAGTTGATCCCTTACAACTACTTCTTTTTCTCTGTTTTCCTTTTTCAATACCCGTTACAACATAAAATGTAAAACCAACCGCCGCCGATTGAAGATGTATACATTACACAGTCTTTTCGACAAACTAATCTCGCTATTTATATGCAAATTTTATCTAAAAAGGTTTGCTTAGTCTTAAATGTACGTAACAGAAAATTTTAACTAAAAACATGTTCGGTTTATCTTGTAACAAGATATTAAAATAAAATTAACATGTATTAATGAGCTAATTATTACTACTTATAATCGAATAAATAAATTAAGTTGCGAAAGAAAAAAACAATTTTTTACTTAAAAATACTATAGCAACGTTATAAAATTAATTTACAAATCTTTTTACTGCGCCAACAATACACGATTAGAATAAAATATCAATTTAATGAAGAATATTAAACATCCATAACCCAATTCAAATTAAAGTATTTAAACTTTGCATAATCATTATTATAATTTTATACTTCTCAGTAATTTAACACATTATTTAAAACTGGTTTTTATTTTTTAGTAAAAAAAAAAATATAATACAGAATTTTGTATTTTCTTTATTTTTTTTTAAATAATGAATTTTTAAAATAATGTTAATATCTTAAAAAACTTTATTATTATAAATTATGAATTTATTACTCTTTTGAGGTCCGTTTTTTAAATGTTTTTCTAGATAAGAGTAACTTTTAAATGGAAAATATTTTAAACGCAAGATTACTTTATTTAGACGTTTTAAAAATAATTAAATTTTTTCGCCAATTAATTTTTTTGTTGTATATACAAGTATTTTTACGCAAAAATATAATTCGACAAAATTCGTATGAAAACTTAGGGTAAAACGTTTTATATATGTATATATATATATTCCCGGATTATAGTTAGCCTTCCTTAACTTACATTCAATATATATATATATATTTTTTTTACCAAGTTTCTTCATTAGGTATCAGGATTCTCAGGTTTGCGTATCAAGCGAACGGGTTTTTTCAAACGTTTAAGCTTTTTTAAGTGCTATATACATATATTTTGGCTCTTTCTGTTATGCGCTCCGCGCCATGTTTTTTTGTACATACTCGTATGTATATACACACACATATATATATATATATATATATATATATATATTTGTACATACTCGTATTTATATACATATATATATATATGCGCGGAAATATATAAAATTATGATGTAATATCGTTTAAATCAACATATTAAATGATTAAATAATGTCGAAAATAAATAACATTGTAAACCTATGTTGGCCTGTAAGGCTTACAGATAAGATAGCGATCTCATATTGTCTATTTGTACTCAATGTTAAAATTACCAATTTCTGTGCAAAAAAAATTAATATGTATGCACAATAATGTTCCGCTATTAAACGTATTGTTTAGTGTAATTTTCGTTAGTTTTGTAAAATGGTTTTTTAACTCAAATATAACCAGAAGTTGTCTGTTAGCATAGACAACTTACCAAGAGTTCCACAGGGTTCTGTTTTAAGTCCAGTTCTATATTTGGGATATACGCTGCAGATCATCCCGTACAAAAAATATCACAGTTACGTATTTGGCAGACAACACAGCATTTGGGCGGTAGATGGTGATCCTAACCTTGCCCCAGGTAAACTGTAAGTTGCACGCGACCTTATCAACGAATGGCTGCGTAGGTAGAGGGTGAAAGTCAATCCTGTCAAATTAAGTCACGAGACATTATTTTCATTTCTGACGTCGCGGATACGATACGGTACCTAGGGTTACATCTAGATCGTCGATTGACTTGGAAGGATCACGTCAGATAAAAGAGGAGACAACTAAATGCTAAACTTGCACGAATGTTTCGGTTCGTTGGTAGGCGATCTCATTTGTATTTGACGAATAAATTGTCGCTGTACAAGGTTCTCCAGAAACCGGTACGTAGATATGGCTGTAATTTTATGGTTAGTCAGTAGTTCCCCAATTTTTCCGAGCCGCGGCGCCCTTTTTCAATTAAAATCTTTCCATGGCGCCCTACCCTAAGTAAAAGTATGACTACTCGAAAGTAAGAGATAAAAATAAATAAAACTCGTGTAAGTTCATTATTTTTTTATTTTATTAACATTAAATTAATAATTATAAATGTCTTGGTTCAATTAATTATGAACCTTTAACAATATATCACGGAGCCCCTGTGAAAAGGCCGCGGCTCCCCGGGACGCCGCGGCGCACAGTTTGGGAATCACTGGTTTAGATAAAACGAAATTCTAATCAGTATTTAAAGATAAATGAATTATAAAGTTTTGTTATAAACGTTAACTACTTGTGAAAGATATTTAACACAAAATTCAAGTTAATCTATGAATTTACTATAATTCAGAAAAAAAAAATTCTACTAAATAAAAAACTGTTACTAAATAATAATGAAATGATGAATTATCGTTTATAAAAAGCGAATGGTTGTAAATTTAAATAACTAATTGGTGTAAATGTGAAATTTATTTACTATAATTGCGAAATTTATAGGATATCCGTAAGTAAGAAGAGCGTAATAAAAATGACGATAAGTACCATCTGTTAACTAGAAAATAAATTCAGTCGGAAAATAAACTATGAAGAAATTTAAATCATAAAAATAAAAACTAAAATGAAGTAATTCAGATAAAAGGTACAAATAATAAACCTATTAGAACATTAATCAGAATTGTGGACCGGTTAGATTATTCATACGACGCAGTTTAGTTCAGTTCAATGTAAAGATATGTATGCGTGATTTCACCGTGCAGTAAGAGCATCCAAAAAAGGAAACAAATTAAAATTTCCCTTCCCATATCTGGCAAGAGCACCACAAACAGTTACAGCAGCAACAGTTGCTTCTTAATAGAAATTCATTGACTTTTAAATACAACTTAACTCAGCAACCTGTTTCTTTGAATGCAACGCATTACTTATTACTAAAACTACCATCACACAATGACACAACGACAATATAAAGTACTGGATACAAGTTTGCATTCTGAATACAGTACGTATATTGCATACAGTTACTTTTATTTAACTACATTGTAAGGGAAAATTCTATCAGTAATGCCAATACATTAATTTCAAATACTGTACACACACAAACACACATACACCATATTAGAGTAAAAAGAAGACAATTAAACAGCAGCTTAGATCGAATACTATTAACTGCAAACACGAGCCACAAAACAATTTCCCATTCATGTAAATTAATTTAATGAAATTCGTAACTCATAACCATAATTAAAATTCAAACTGAACGATACAATTTCTGAGAAATTCAATGATCAATATTGAACTATGTTGAACATAATGTTACCGCTAACTTTGTTCATCAACCAAATATTAACATTAACTAGCTTAAAACTTTTCAATAAATTAATTTTCAGAACTTATTATAATTTACTCAACATAATAATTTACGCATTACAATAACCTACATCAAGGTTCTTTATATAAAATATCTAACTATATGAAAATTAATCATTTTCACTGATTTAAATTGGAAAAAATAAAACCCTAAAAAACCGCATACAATAACACATCAAGCATTATCAGCACAGAGAAAATAATATATTTAAAAAGATTTAATTAATTAAAAAGTTATTCAATAAAAAGATAATAAACAACGGTTGTTGTTTTAGGTAACTGCAAACGAATCTGTTAGATTAAAACTGTCTAAACCATTGAAACCAAATCTTAAAATTATCACCACGAAATAATTTACGTCTTTCAAAAGCAGGTGGGATAAAGTAAAAAAATTATTACAAACAGCATGAATTTCAATTAAATATTCCTTGCCATGAATAAAATTTATGATTAAATTTTTTCAATTAATAATAATTCAATAATAACAATAAAAAAAATAAAAAAATATCAGAAGTTATTAACGAAATAAAATTTTATGACTTTTCATTTTAATAAATATGTGTATGTAATTTAATTAGGCGTACAAGGAAATCATGTGGTGTCCCCATCAATTTTTTTTCAGTTTACATTGCCTAAAACGACAGTTTTATAATGTTTCATTTTATAATTCTTCATTAGCGTAATTTATTTATCAATTACTATATACTATCATTTCTTCATAACTGTTTGATCTATTTTATATTTCTATTTTATTATTTTTTTTTTTACCTATACAATTTTCTTAGTAACTAGTGATGGCTTTTTTAACAATCGAACTGGGCGTAGTTTTAGATTTTTAAAATTGTAATGTAAATAATATTTTAGTATCTTTTTAAAATGGCTTTTGAGAATTTTTCTTTTTAATAACGTTTAGCGTAGCTCTTGTTTATATTAAATAATAAATATATACTGTATTACGAAAAATACTTTATGTGTATCAACTTCAAACTGAGAAAAATTAATTTACAAAATAAGGTCCTTTTTTGCAGGTATTCTTTTATAATATAATTGCCCAACGGAATTTCATTAAAAAATTGATAAGGTAGCATTAAGTAAATTGTTGCACTGATGCAAAACGATAATATTTAGTGTGTTGCTTTGCATAAAAACAGGAATTAAATTAAATTCCCTTGTAGTCGGACTTGGCTATTTCTTAAAAACGAATCGACCTAATAATAAATCAAGGCTCGAATAATAAAACCCAAATGGAATGTTCTTATTTTACCGAATTTTCACTAAAACATCTCCAAAATGTATTTGTTCACGCTTAGGTTTCTTTAATTTTTAAATGCTCTTTACATATTAATACGTTGTTATCATTTGGAGCTTTAATCTATTTAATAGGATTTTTGAATTTAATTATCTTCGGCTTCGGTCGGATTCATTCAGATATTTACAATACACTCGGTTCCTTTCGTATGTATTCGGCTGCTGACGATTCAGCAGCTCCTTACATAACACTCGGCTCCTGATGACATCACTCGGCTCCTGAGAGTTCACACGGCTCCTTTCGGATACACTCGGCTCCTGACAAAGCAGCGGCTTTAGCCAGCAACATTACTTTAGGAAGTCCATCGTCATTATTGTCGTCATAAAATATTCATTCTTCAGTCGTCAATCTTGTTCAGTTCCAGTTATAGTCAGTCACTTACAAATGGCAATCGCATTATTCTTGTACAATAGCATTCAGTAACAGTTCCAGTTCATAATTCAATTATAATAAACATTTAATAATATATAAATTTTCATTTAACATTTCAAGTATATTAAACATTCAATTTATACATACAAAAGTATATAGTATCATAAAGAATTGATAACAGCATCAACTTATGACTTTAGTTATTTAAGAATCAGCGCCGAACTTTATCTGTTTGCACATTTATTTGAATAGGTAATGCCTACCAAACCGATGAGAATTAAAAGTAGCATTACAAATTTTAATGATACAAAAGTTTTCGCAAAGCTGATAAATACGATAATAAGAAAAGTATTTCTTAAAAAGAAAATGAAATGTGTTAATAAAATTAAGAAAGCATTACGTTTACTTGCAACTAAAGCATTAATAAAATAAAGTTCCTTTAACCATTTATTTTATTTAGACAATATAATGTTACTGAACGTCAATAACATTCCTCAAATTTAAAAGGAAAATGCTGAAAACAAAATTGTAAAATTTTTCTAGCATTGATCCTGGAAAACTTTACTTTATCCACCAAAAAAATTTAAAATTATTATTAACTTTATCTAATACACTTTTTTAAATCTTATTTCATACATTTAATAAATATAGACAGTTTTCCAGCTACTGCCGGATCTGGCTGTGCAGGCAAATGCAGTAACTGCTACCTGATTGCTAGGCCTGACGTAGCTGCAAACATAGTCCGATGTTAAATGTAAATGCACCGATAAACATATAGTCTGGAAAGGACTCAGGTCGACCACTCCGGAGACGAATGGTTAATTGAAACCAAACTACCAAAAAACAACGGTATCCACAGTCTAGCATTCAAAGCCGTATCAGCTGTCTTTATAAGGATTCGAAAGTTAGAACTCTCGACTTCCAAAAATCAGCTGAAATTCATTAAGTACTTCCTAATTAAAAAATAACAATAAAAAAAGATCTCAAATGATGTAGCTAAAATCATATTTTGCTCTTCTTTGAAAAAAAAGATTTAATAAAAAGTTTAGTCCTTTGCTAAGTTATTACATTTTAAAATTAAAGAAAACAATTGAAAATGCGTTAAATGAAAATATTTGAGCTATTTGAACGAAATATTAATATAAAATTCCTAATAAATCACCACCTCAATGATAAAGCCTGAAGAAATTTCCCATCCTGAAAATGTCTTGCTTAGGCAAAAATATTGTCAATATGTATTAAAAAAAAATTTAGTAACTTTGTGTTCTTAAAAGTGGAGCTTATTGTTTTCCTTAACTCTCTGATAAAAGTATTAAAACTGTTTCTTCTCTGATAAAGTCTAATTCAGAAAAAACATATTAGTTATCACAAAATAAATAGTCTTTAGTTAAAAAAGACAAAATTTATAAAGCAGAAACTTATAAAAATAATTTATCATTATTATTTCTAATGTTATAAAAATAAAATTTTGAAAAAGTTCATCCATTTCTTCAAAACATAGCAACTCTTTTATTTTCTTAAATATTTATCAAATCATTTCATGATTACAGAAGGTAACAAAAAGGAGAAATGAAGAGTATTAGGATTAAAAGTGTGTTTAATTACATGCTGCGTAGACGCAGTATATTGATAATCTAATATTATTTCACAATAAGGCTTATAATAACATATATTTATATGTTTTATAACAAATAAGGTTAATTAAAAAAAAATCTTGTGCAGTTCTACAAAAGAAAACCGATCTTTCGTTTTCAACGCCCTCACTAGTTCGCAGTCAGTAACTCACTGATTTTCAGAGTACAACATACTGCATAGGTTCGATTAATGAAAGGACTCCACACATAAGCATCAAGTTTCAACTCACTAACCACTGTGACTCATTGCATAAACGCAAGTGAACATAACCTTAGTTTGAAGTTATGTTTTCTGTGTCGACCTTAATTGAGCGAAACTCAAGAATAACCAATCTTCATAAAATTTTCAAATGCACAACTTTAGATACACTACTACAGCATATGAAAATTTCAATAAAATTTATTCAGCAGTTTTGGAGATTTTCAAGCCAAAAATTTTCAACATAAATGGTATTTTCGTACTCTGTAGAGCAAATTCATTTTCACTCCCATATCCCACCGTGCGACAGAAGGTAATACCGTACTTTTTTTTCGAAAAGTCTGTAAAAAATTATCTACTAATATTGACTGTAAAACAAACTAATAATTTAAATTCTTCATTTTCTATTTCCTTTCACTATTTTACGTACAATTCTTTATTCCTTTAATTACACACCATAAAATGCAATTCAACACATTATTATAATAATTGAAGACTAGTAAAAAAACCCTTCCACACCAAATCTACGACGCGAAGAGCAATTTAATTTCTTGATTCGTTATTTTATTTCGGGATTTAACTGTATAACCACATGTTACACAACATACACAACATGCGGTTATAAAATTTATTTTATATTTTATTTTTATGGAACGAAAAAGTAATTTGATTACTATGATATTTATGGATTTTTAATCCTTTTATTTTTAATTACAATTTTAAAATTTCGTACGCTTTTCGCTACTATTTTATTAACGTAAAGAAATAAAAAAAAGCAATAATAACATTTTCTAAAGGTGAGGAGAGAGAGCATAGAAACGTTATGACCAACGATGATTTCTGAAAAAAAGTTTTACGATATCTTTAAAGATCAAAATAATTGAACAAATCAAAACCATCATCTTTTAAGCTTTAATTCAGTAATTTAGCACTATTTTATTATATTCGTTTAACAATAACATGAAAATAATGATACGTGTATCAAGTATTAAAATTAATAGTTTCTAACTACTAGAAAATTATTCACCTTCCAAGAAAGATACGCAACTCATAGAAAGAACAAAAAAGCAGGATTTATTTTATAAAACATTACAGCTGTGAACGTGAAGGTGATGAATTACGTAAGGGAAGGTAATCAAGTAACCGTTCAGAAGAAAAAATTCAATTTAAACAGGTAATATAATATAATGGGATAGAAATACGTATAATATTTTAGTAAAGGTAACAGTAATTTAAATAAACTAAGGTACTATGTATTCGCATTTATCTGATAATATAAAAAGACGGGTTTTTTATTCTCCTTATGATAAACCAAAATAAATTTACTTTACGCGATTTTTTTTTTTTTTTTTTTATTAATATCATTAAGTTTCAATCGCTCTTGCAACCTTCCACAGTGTTACAGGTGGTTTTTGTAATTTGAATTCATCTCTAATCATTACTGACGGCTTTCTTTAAGTTTCTTGACCTCATAATCATAAAAAAACAACAAACAAGAACGTATTTCTAAAATATGCTATCTTCAGATACCTTCAATAACAACAGCTAAATCACTTAATACCACATAAACTAACTTTTTTAGAAGTACGAATGATCAAAAATAAAAAATACGTTCATAAAGAATCTGAAAAAAACAGCTTTAACATTTTAAAAAAATCTAGAATTAAATGTGGATTTGAAAAATAAAAAATTACATATACCTGTATATATATGCATATATATATATATATATAAAATGTTAAACACGCACGCACGCGTGCGTGTTTAACGCATTTTCAATTGTTTTATTACAATTTTATCACGTAATAACGAAGGATTAAACTTTTTGTTAATTTTCTTTTCAAATACCACAAAAATATGATTTTAACTAGACCATTTGATATTTCTTTTTATTATTATTTTTTAATTAAGAATTATGTATGAATTTCAGCTGATTTTTGAAGTCGAGAGTTTTCGACTTTTAATATATAGTTCTTCGATATTTTAATAAATAAAATAAATAAATATATATATATCAATGCCTAGATTTTTATTCTCCTGGTTAAAGGGAACTACTAGTCCAACATTACAATGATCAACATTGGTTGAACTGGACGAAATTTCAAATAAAGGTAAAATGAAAGAATTCTAATCATTCTGCAAATGAATATCAGAAACCACCTATATTGAAAAAAAAAAGCAATGTTGATATATATATATATATATATATATATATATATATATATATATATATATATACAAACCATATTATTACACACCTGAACATTATAATATGCATAACAAAGATTCACCTAAATGAACAAACACGAATTAACAGTTAATTGAAACTAAAAATTAATAATTAAATTAAAAGTTTAACTGATCAGCCGTGATACACCCCCACTTCAAGGCTACTAACCTTGAAGGTCCGACCCGGTACTCCGGTAGGACCGGCATATTCCTGGCAAAGTGCGGATGCGTAATCTCTGCACTGACTCCTGACCCCTACTCACCGAAGCCTTCAAGGCTTCCATGCACCGACATACAAAGGTGTGTCGGCTGCACCGACATACAAAGGTACCTTACTACATGTTTGACATTGCGGGTGGAGTTTAGACAACAGAAGGGCGTCTGTTACACCTGCAATCACATCGACCCTGGCCGCCAGATCGCCAGCTCTAAAGATGGTAGAAGTCTGAATCAAAAATCATTCAGTAATAAACATTATCTGCTTACCTACAGATAATGGTGTTACCTGCATACTGGTATCTGTGAAAGGACTGGTCACACCAGACCAGTCCTGTGTGGGTCATTATTATTAACAGTGATCATGAGCCCGAAAAATACTGGAAGCCCCATTAACCAGCTAATGTGTATTATATACAGCTGTTACGGTGCTGGATGTGGAGGGTAGATGGTATGTTGCGGAAATGGGGATTATCTACCTCTCAGAGTTATTAATTAATTATTAATTTTAAAAGAAAGTTGTATTGGAAATTCAAGAAAATTTTTTTTAATTAAATAATTTCTAATAAAGTTATTGTAATTTTTTTATTTAAAAGATTTAGCTTTAAAAAAATTGATACCACTACCTACCTATCTAGCAATAAAGTTTCATTAAAAAATTACAACTTGTGAATAATATCAATGGGAAGTAACAAAAAACTTTCTCAAAATATTCTAACTTTTCATCAATGAAAACAAATTCGATTCGTAAAAAATGAGTATGAAACTATAGTAGCATTAAAAAGTTTTACGTAATCTTATTATTTTCGTATTAATAAAACATAAAAATATAAAATCCACACAATTTTTATTAAAAGTTTTAAGTTAGTTAAATATAATTAAATTCATAGGGAAAAAATCATAATTAAGAATTACAATACAAGACGATATAAAAAACGTAATAAAAACTAAATTGTGAAAACTAGAAAAAAATTAATAACTTATAAGAAGTTAAATATTTATTACAGAACAGGTTTGTCGTTAAAACTCCTTCATTACGGCAACAAACTTAAAACTAGTAACATAAATAAAATTCTATTTAACATTAAATAAAACTGAGGTATCCTTTTTTTTTATTAATGCAATAAATGTCAAAATGGAAACCCTCCTCAAGTTCTATAATCACAGTTAATTAGTTAATTAATTCAGAAAATCCTGTAATAGCTACAATATACGGAGCGGTAAATATTCCGTCCATGTTAGAGTAACGCGCGTCAGCTGTAAGGTTACATAAGTATGTCAATACCAAGTCAAATCCAGCTGTTCTTTACCGAACGACTGTTATTGCTACTGTCGTCCTAGTTATATATGTAAAAGATACAAACAAATGAGATAAACTCACAAAGGTTCAGAATGTATTCATTTAGTTGCAACCATTATTTATATCTATAAAAGCAATAAATAAAAAATCTATATAAGTAGTGTTTTACTACTTAATAAATAAGTAGTAAAACATTATGCAACCACTGCCGGTTTTTCATTAATTATAAAATATCGATATTCGAATAAAAGTTTCACCAAAGTTGTTTCCTTAACTTACTCGAGTCGTAAATGCAGAAAAGTACCGTGTTCATCCCAGGAAAAATTATATAGAATATTATTTAAGGTATAAGAAAAATTATACATACTTGCATATTGCGCATGCTTTGAATAGTAAATTAATCAAGCTTTGAGCGAAATATTTTCCTACTTGTGCCATTAACAATTTCACCATTAAATTTTTTTTTTTTGAAAACATAAGTAGTATATTTGAGGGAAGAAATTCAATATTTTATATCTATAAAACCTTCCCTGATGCAATCACAGTGGTGTAAACGGGTTAAATATTTAATTTTAAATAAAAAAGGGTTCTGTTTTGTTAAATGTTGAATAACAAAAAACAAATTAAAAAATAAATAATTTTAATACCACTATTCTACGACATAATTCCTCTTGTTAATGAAAGTTTAAGTTAAAGTTGATAATGAAACTATTTCGCTTTTTTCTGTAGAAACAGAATCCTCAAAAAAATTAATAAATAATTATATTTTCTATGAGAACAACACTATAAACTTTTAAAACGCTCTAAAAAAATAAAAATTTTACAATTAAAGCATAATTTCCAATGACTATGAAGATTAATAAATTGCTTTAAAGTGACGGTAAAAAAATAGAGGAATGTCTTATTTTCTTCCCCAATCATTTTTCTGTGAACTTATGTACACCCAATTAAAAATTATATAATAATTTTCATTAAAAACTATTATATAATTAAATTATTATAATAATTATAATAATAATAATTAAATAATTATTATTATTAATTTAATAATACTATAATTATCAAATTATTATTAAATGATAATAAAAATTTCATTAAAAAATTCTGGAGAAAGATCAAATAAACAAGTCCATTTTTACAACTTAACTGAAATTATGCCAAAAAGAAAAACATAAAATAACGCGTTTATAATAACTAGTCTTCTTTCATTATTTTTATCCAATTTGAATGTTTTAAAAAGAACATTATCCTAGTTATTGAATATTATTAAAATAATATCTATTTTAATAAGATGTAATTATTTTTTAAATTTAAAAATAAAACCTCCTGTTTCAATAGACGAATAAAAATTAAAACAGCACTAATTAATATGAAAGTAATGGGGTATTTAAAAAAAATATATATTTTTTTAAAATCACTGTATATTAATTAATATGGAAGCAAAAAAGTTATTTAATAATCACATTATAACACGGAATATTAAATGCTCTTGAGGCTGCTCATACAATAATGCCAGCGAATCAATTTCTTGCGAGAGTTACTGTGACGTGCCCAAACTGGCGCAAAATATTTAAGTGAGATTTTTTTTAGGAATATCAATCCATCTAAGACATAATAGAAGTAGATATTTTATTCTTAAACATATTTTCTAAATTAAAACGAATGTGCCATTTCATTTTTAATTTTGTACGGTAATTTTGACTGAAATAACAGTAACTAAAAGCTACTGACAACTAAAAATTATTGATCCAAAAACGTCCAAATTGGGTAAGAACAATATTCAAAGATTATTAAATATATCCATACAATAGACAATTTTGGTTTATTTTTAATTTTATTGTATTTAAAAAAGAGTTACAAAAGTGAAAATAAATCTGATTTTTTTTACTTTCTTGACATCATAACTCTAAAGCTATGCTGCAAGAAGGAAAGTATGGTAATCTATCAAAAAATGGTGTATGAAGTTTTCATTTCTCGACTTTCACAACCCAGAGGCTCCAAGATAAAAAAAAAATGGGGGGTTAATATTCGTTTGAAGCTAAATAAATTTAACTGGTTGAACTGATTTCGATTAAATTTGACACACGAACCTCTTTATATAGTATAATTTGTTGGTAAACGTTTGAGATCAATATCTCCAGGGGGTACGGAACATAGTTTCTCAAAATTTTGCAAACATAGCCCGCTTTATATTAAGCTATGCGTACATGCTTACTTTACCATTTTAAAAAGATTTTGCCCCAAAATTCTCCCTCTTCCCCAAAAATCGAAAAAGCTATCTTTTTTAATAATTTCATATTTTTTTACCGAATTTATTTTAATTTTTTCCTAAGTATAATAGGAATGCAAGTGACCAAAAAAATAAATATTTTGGGGGAAAATTTGGGGGGGGGGGGCGAAGGAGCATTAAAAAGTAAAAATATATTAATTTTTTTAACTTTTTTCATTATGAATAACGAATGCCAGGAAGGTACAACTTTGTTGTCAGCAAAACAAAAAAAATAAGATTAGAGAACAAAGACAGATGATGAATAAAATATGGTCACGCTTATTTTATTACTTTTATTATGAAACGAGTTAAGTTTCAAACTCATCGTAAAAGACGTAATACAAATTGTACAGTATTCTATGGAAGTTTTCTCCTAAAATGAATAAAAGAGCTTTTATTTTTAAATTTTTTTAAAATATAAACCTTTAAAAAAATGACTCATTTAAAAACCTAACTTTGTACATAAACATTTTAAATTATAGAAATAAATGTAAATCTGTAAATGGAAAGCGACGAAAAGTTATGCATTGGGTACCACTGTAATATATATATATGTGTGTGTGTGTGTGTGTGTGTGTGTAATTTTTAACAATCAACACAATGGAATGGAAATTTAACAGAATGGGCTAAAGAAACATGATTTATAAAATGTATCAATATCCATAGAAATAGAGCAGAAATTCATCACCAAAGATGACTTAACAATCTTGAAGTTAAGTAGCACAAACAACATGACGTAATAATTATATGACAAAAACTGTAATAATTAGATCTATAATATAATCATAACAGGTCAACCAATGATTCGTGTAGGTTATATTACATAATTTACATTACTACTATTTGTTACAAAGTCGAAATTAAAGAAAAAAACTAATTTTAAAACAATGCGCTAAAGTAACCAACATTATATTAAATTATAATAATTGTATCAGTACGGGGTACCCCCAAACTTGTAAGATTTTATAAACAGGTATACATTCTACCTTTTGCAAATTATATTCGTTATATATATAAATAACATTCCTTCAACTTACACAGATTTTTAGTTATAAGTTTTTTCCACGAATGAAATAATTAAAAAAATCTTTTACAGATTACTGTATAGTAGGAGGCATTTTGAGAGAAAAAGCTTTTATGCCAGGCGTTATATCTTATCTAACACTTAATGGAAAATAGAATTTTATACCTTATGAAAACCTAATATTTTCACATTAATATTGAGAGTTTAAATTTACTTGAAAAGAGGAATTATGAAAAATGATGTACAAAGAATTCATCGTTTATGTTTCCTTTTCCTGATACATACATAGAATACACGTAAATTTGTTAAACAATCACATGAAACGTAACGAGCTTTAATTTATTCAAAAATTCTTGCGCAGTTTTGTGGATGAAGAAGTTATTTTATTTTTTATAATTTTTTACGCAAGATATATACAAAACATAAATTAAATGCAAAAACTAAAAAGAGGTATAATTTTCTATTTATTTAATATTAAACTATATTTTCCGTTTAAGAAAATAAAATTATTAATTAATAATAATTTTATGAAATAATTAAAAGTAACGAGTAGATCCTACCTACAAGCAACAAGTTTAAGTTCACTTACTGCGTAAGCGCGTATGAAAAATACACCACTACACACGCAGTTAACATAATTGTTTCTGCAGCTCGTTGTGATGCGTTCAACCTCTTTTCCTGGACGGTGCGTCGGGTTAAGGACGATGAGGAGCGGAGAAGCGTTGGACAGCCTCAGCTGTGAGGACTGGTACGCCTTGGTGTGCCAGCTCCAATGGTCAGTTGGGGACTCCCTACATGACATGTACAGCTAGACAGTTCCCTGTTGTAATAAAGATCTTCAGAAACCGTCCTTCACTAGGGGGAAGTTAAGACCAGAGTCCCGCTGGGAGATCCTATTGGGGACCCCAACAAGGAACAGACAAGACTGAGACCCGACCTTCGACGTGGGGATAAAGGTTGCAGCTTAAATGGGTCCGGAGTCTTAGAAAAGATCCAACCGGCGGGCCGACCTGCCTCGCCGGACGTACAGCTGGTGGACGGGAAGGCCACTCCCCTGGGCTGAGTTATACTTAGCTGTCCGGCTCGGGGGAGATGGAAAAACCACAATCAACATAACCTCAATTTTTTCCGACCTAAAATTAGGCATAACTCAAGAACGACTCAACCAATCCTCGTCAAATTTTCACATGAAAAACTTCACATGCACTACTACGACATAAATAAATTTTAATGAACTGGATCAAGTAGTATTGAAGATTTATGAGCAACAACATTTTCAAATTTTTTGGAACAACTGAGCGTAACTCGAGAACGACTTAACCAATCTTCATCAAATTCTCAAATGTAATTCTTCGTTTGCGAGTTACGGCTAGTGAAATATTTCAATTTTAACAAAGTTATTACGACAAACATAAAAAAAAGGTGTTTTAACCCAATTTATTGTTTTCACCCCAGATTTCTCAAAAACTACTGCAAATGAAGTTCTGGAACCTTCTTTATTCGATTTTTCAGGTAAAAAAATATCATAAGAAATCACTAATTCTGTCATTTAATTAACTTCCTAACGATTTCAGTACGACCTCATTTAATGGGGTAGCTGAAATCAGAGCAAAATCATTCACCAGCCGTAACTCGCAAACGATGTATTTTAGGACAAATGTTTACATGTTTATTTTCACGAATAGAATGGGTTATGAAAATTCCAAGGGTACTTCGTGATACACTCTGTATATATAGAAATTACATTTTGAGTTAATGATATTTTCGTAATTCTACGTCAAAATCTAAATTAAATTCAATTTCATCCTCCCTCCAATCATAACCTGAGACCGAAAGTAATACCATACTTTTCTTCAAAAAGAAGGTCAAAAACAATTCTACATGTTACTTAAAATATTTAAAGGAATTATTTCAATGATCTGTTTCAATAAACTGGCCGTTAAAAAAAGAAGCTGTTTCTGTTCATAGAAATTTAGGAATATTTTTAAACGTAGTACCATAAATTTAAATTGAATGTAGGACTACGAAAAATGAAATGCAAAGAAAATCATTCTCATTAAAGCTGATTAAAATCTACGTTGTCAGTTATTAAAAAGCATTGTCGCTTCACGTAATCGTAGAATAAAGTTCAGACCACGACATCATTTACACATACAACTATTTCTTTAGTGAGCACTAAAACTTTTCCATAATCTACTGAAATTCGCAATAGTTTTAATATTAACCCTTTTTATTCATTCGCAACAAATTTTTCATCTTGAAGTTAACTGAAATTATAAATTATATACGATCGATGTGTTTTTAGAGCACAAAAGATGTAAAGAAAAAGCAAATTGATTTTCTTGCGTATAATATTAATTCAAAGATATACTCTCTTTCATTAGTAACAGAATTATACCTCGTATTTTTACACACAATTCATTCCATCAAGGATTATAAATAACATAATTTTTTCTGTTGATTAGAGAATACAATGATCTCAATAAATTGTATGCGAGTAGTGAAAAAACGCTGAATAAATCAAAGTAAAGGAAAGTAAAAATCCAAACGTTCTTAACTTATAAACCATTAAATAAAAGGAAAATATGATAATGACAATTCTATGGATCCGATAAAAGAAAATAATAATTTTTACTTACACATTATTAACGCCGACAAATATTTTCTTGATAATTATTACAGATTTTTTTCTTTTACAAAAAGTAATTAAAGAAGAAATTTACGCACGTAAGAATGCGAGAAAAAACAATTATAAATTTTAAATCGTTTTAAGAATTCATTTTTATCAATGATTCTGAAAATGGGTGCAATTACTCAATTAATCAAGTTGAAGAACGGGGCAAGAAAAACAGTTAATAAATAATGGATGGTATAAATTTAGCCAAAAGCAATTTAGATCTCTAAAATAAAATCAACTTTTCAGATAAAATAGTTTTTATTTTTAACGCATGCATCAAAAATAAACCTCGGATTTTTTAGAACAATGAAAGAAAATTATCCTCGTACTTACATACGTTTATCATTAGTTTATCATTACTCTTTAATAAGTGAACTTAATACTTTCATACAGCTATATATTTTTTTTTTTAAATAAAATAATTAAAAATATTTTCACCTCATTTCTGAATAGTTTATGGAGAAGTCATTGATAAAATATTTGTACTAAAAAAGACAAATTGATAAACCGTTAAGATTCAATTAATTCATATAATTTATTTAAAAAAGTAAGCCATTTTTAATCAAGTTTCTTTTTTATGTTTACTGAACCAATTGTAAATTATTCCCACAAATAGGCTAATGATATAGATAAAAATATCTATTTCAGTTTTAAATAGTAAAACTTTATTCAATTACAAGTAACAATATATTCAATACAAAGCGTACCGCTTATAAACATTATTTAAATCATAAAAAATTCCAATTATAAAGAGTACAATTGTTTAATTCTAATGTATTTATAGATTATTAAATTTCTCACATTCAAAATAAATTTTTGGAGCAGGAAACATTCGAAAAAATTTTCAGATTGTAAATTTATGAAAATTAAAGAATAAAGATCTGATAATCCTTTCAGATATAATTTACAGATAAGTTATAACAAAATTATATTGGAAACGGCCTAATTTCCATGAGGCGTGGAAAGGAAAACAGTAATTAGATTCGGAGAACATAATACAATTTTTGCAATAATATTTGTGAGTAAAATATAAACGTAATTTTCAATAATCGTATTTTGTTAAAATATTTTATTAATAGCATTTTTAATTTTAATTTTTAGCAATTAAAAGAAAAAAATGCCTAACTCAGTGGCTGAGTAGTTATCGGCATTTCGTGCAGAGGTCCCAGGTTCGAATCAATTCCCACCGGGCTAATCACCATAGCTGTTAATGCCCGCTCTTTTATAATAATAAATAAATAAGAAAAATTTAATTGAATTTTTTTTTTTAAATAAAAATATACAAAGTACAAAAAAAATTAACTTTTTCAAAATACTTATATATCAAAATACATAAGCACCTAACTTAAATTATTTTAAGACGATGTATTACCTTGAGTCGACTTAAACAAAAAAAAAAAAACCGCGTGTATACTAAAAACTATATATGTAAGTGAACGTAATCATTCTCTCTTTTTTTTAAGTATATTAAAGTTATAAATTTATTTATAAAATCCGCTCAAATAAATTAATATTACATAACCCAAATATATATATATATATATATATAACAATACGTTATCAAAGAAATCTAGGTAGTTAATTACAAACTGGTCATATAAGTAATGTAACAATGATAGCAAAAAAAAATTAAAATAAAATTATTATACGTAAAACAAAAATGAACAATTTAAAATGATACATAAAAATAAAGCAACCCGTATAAGCTAAAAATAAATATTTAAAGCATAAAACACATCCAAAAGCATGGATGCATTAACAAACAAACAAAAAATTGTTTTTCATATATCTTATATATAAATATAAACGCGAAAGTTTATCTGTTTGCAATATCACAGGAGAACCAACCGACCGATTGCTTTGAAATTATCAGAATACATTCAGGTTAACCTAGGGTAGATTTTAACCTATATATTGATGCCCTAGCCTTCTTGGGGATTAAGATATTAAAGATATTTATTTACGAAACAAAAATTAATCCTTTTACGTCAATCTTTTTCTGTTACCATGACAACAGAAATCATTATTTCTTTAATGATTAGATGCAAAACATTTAATATTCCCACAAACATGAGTATAACGAATGCGTCGGGGGTCCTAGTAAAACACATATTTATATCTTTAAAATATTTTCTAACCAATAATTCGATAAGTTTAAGTTATATAATTATACTGACACAATAATATAGTGTTGTTATATTATACTTAGCTATTTGTCGTTTCAATAATCACATAGAACTAAAAAAATATAAAAAACAAAATTCAAATAAAAATATACACAATAAAAAATATTTAAAAAAGAGATATAAATAAACCAAAAATAAAATTACAGGAATAATCCTAAAATCAAAAGACAAAATAAAAAAATTATCATCCTCAAATAACCAAACTTTAAAGGAACCAATAAAAACACAAAATAAATATTTTTTTAAAAAATCAGAAAAAAATAAATAATAAATTAAACGAAATCTATAAATATTATACTTATGTTAAACCAACATCCACAAAAAAAAACTATAATCACATATAAAAACCACTTCAAAATAAAATCCCTACAATAAAAGAGGAAAAGGACAGGGCTGTCCTTTTCCTCTGCTTTCCAGGGCCGGATCCGCATTTAAGCATTAACACGGTCCTAGGAGGTGCCATCACTTTTAACCAAAGGGAAGGAGCAGCGCCAGGCCCGGCTACGGCGTTCCCAGCCGCCCCAACCCAGAAACCGGGACTCGGTTTTTTGATGTCTGGCCTCTAACGGGGGCACCCCCGCCGGAACTCGACCTTTTCAGCTTGGGGGCTCAGGAGTCCCCTTGCTTCCTCACCGCCAACCATCCGAGCCAGCCCAGACGAATGACGACTCCACAGAGGGTTGTCCCTCACCCCCTCGCTCCACGAATTTTCTGATGAATCACTCCGACTACGTACTGCGAGATCAGCGTGTACCAACGCTCGCTTATCAGCATCTTGCCTATGATGTTCTCCACACTCAGCGGCCCCACCAGCCGTTCACATAACTAATGGTCATGATTCCACCTACCGCACTCACAAGACCACTTGCTGAAAGGTGGTCTGCCTCTGCAGTATGGATAGTCCTCATCGTCAGCCCTCCTCCTCCCAAACAGGTATGTCTTAAAAATCCTGTGGCCGGTCAGGAATTGTGTGAGCCAATAGCTCAGCTCACCAAACTCCCACCCGAACTACGGTCTTATGTCTCTGATGAGTCGGTGGGTCCATCGCCTTCTACCGCCAGCGTCCCACCGAGCCTGCCATAAAGCGATCATCGCCTCAAACGAGTCCTTCCGATCGCCTCTCTCGTAGATCCTCACCCTGTGTCGGGCCAACTGCTGCAGTGAGATGACAGGCGCAACAACCATGACTACCACTTTGAACACGGAACTGTACGCCTCCGCTCACAAATTAATTTAAAAACAAAGAAAATCATTTTTCAGCATTAATTCAGTATCTTTTCATTATTGGACACCATTTCAGAAATATAAGTCAGAAAACATTCACATTGATGGAATGTAAAATTTTACACTAATTCGTTTTAAAAAGGCAAAAATATTATGAAAGAATTGATTTCCCTCATTAAAATATGCCAGTGATTATCAAACTTATTTCTTTTACCGCCCCCTTTGAAAAGCAATTATTTTTCAGCACCCCCCATTTTTTATACACCCCTAAAACTTAAAAACCACAATTTCATTACTTTAATTAATTTAGTTATATTAGTCGGTTCTGATGTTTAAACTTACATTCTAAACTAGAAATTTTTACCAGTGAGAGCAAATAAAACCCAACTTTATAATATTAATAATATATTTTAATCAAATTAAAAGAAACAATATAAATATGTAATCAGTTTTCATTTTTATACTAATCTAATGAGATGGATGAATTTGATGATATTTAATAAGTTTGTTGATATCAGGTTCGATTTTACTCAAAAAAAGTCGTAAGTCGCCGCGTTTGGTAACTTGCAAATGATTTCTCTTTTTAGTAAGCAGCGTTGTCACAGCGCTAAATCCACGTTCACACAAATATGACGATGGGAATGCTATCAAAAATCGTTCAACGATAGACCACAATCCAGGGTACAACTGCGGAATTGAATTTTGTAGCCAAAATAGTTGGTAGCCATTTTTGTATTTGATTTTTATTTCCTCGTTCGTTGTCAGTTCTATAAGTTCTTCTTCCAACTGGGGTGATATTGGTATGTTGACATTTGAAAAAGGATCTAACACCCAGTTTGGTATTTCCAATTTCAAAATGTCCTGGAATCTTTCAATGAAATCACTGTGAAGATTTTCCAAATGTTGGCAGTAGACGAGCAAGTCGTCGTTGTTGCAGGACACTGATAAATTGGGAAAATTATGGAACTCACGTCTGCCGATATTCTTCTTGTGTAAGAGCAGCTTGGCTACGAAAGCAGCGACGACATTTTTTGTTTTTATTAAGTTCAAGTTATCGCCTTGAAGTTGGAGATTCATATCATTAAGCAATGTATAAAGGTCTGTCAGGTATGCGATATCATTCTTTGATGTGATGAGGTTTTCGCGCGATTCTGTGTCTTTGTTTTCCAAGAACTCTATGACAGAGTCAAACAGATTGTAAAAACGAGTCAGACAATTTCCTCTTGATAGCCAACGCACTTCTGTGTGAAAGATCAATCTGTTGAAATCTTCATCATTATCAATACAAAGCTGATTAAATAATCTGTCATTTAAAGAGTTGTTTCGGATTTTATTGACTGCTCTGATGACATGTTGCAATGATTGAAATAGTCGTTCACTTAAATTTCTAGCAACTAAATGCTGTCGATGTATAACGCAATGTACAGCAAGCACATCAGGAATTTTGTTTTTTAAGTACGATATGAAGCCTTTTTGACACCCCGTCATAGCTGGAC
Source organism: Lycorma delicatula (assembly GCF_047948215.1). Lineage (NCBI taxonomy): Eukaryota > Metazoa > Arthropoda > Insecta > Hemiptera > Fulgoridae > Lycorma > Lycorma delicatula. Next base: position 46,641,183 of record NC_134461.1, read on the forward strand.
CACCATGTGTAGCAACTGATATAATATTCTTCAACGGGATTCCTTTTTCATCACAAAACTTTTCCAGTGTTTTAAATAATATTCGTTTTAAATAATTCGGTTTCTCCTTTCGTGTCTGTCTCTAAATTTCTAGCAAATAAAAGTTCTTGACATATTTTTTCATCTTTAATAAATCTCACGTAAGACAACAACAATGCTTCATTAGTTGGTAAAGTGGACTCATCCAACTGAATTGAAAATTTACTAGTCTTCAGATGATTGCACAATGACTTTTCAATGTTTTCAGCCATTTCATCAATTCGTGTTTGGACAGAACTATTGCTCAAAGAAATTTTTCGAATTATATCTGCCGCCGGTTTATGGAGCACAGTAGTTATAACTTCTTTTATCGCCGGCAAAATTAACGTTTCTCCGATGGTGTGTGGTTTACCTTTTTGAGCAATTAACAGAGAGATATTGCATGAAGCTCGAAGTCCGTCATCGTCTTGCTTAGCAGCCATCGAAAAACGTTTCGATACACTTGGCTGAGCATTATGCTTCTTTTCCAGATCTTGAAAATAGGCTACATTTTTGTCCTTCTTATCCGGATGCATTTTATTCAAATGATCTTGAAGTCTTGAAGGCTTCATCGCTTCGTTTGAAAATGTTTTTGAACAAAGAAGGCACAAAGGCAAAGATGGGTTTGTCGAATTTTCTATGAATCCATATTTAATATATTCTACACTGTATTGCCGTTTCTTCTTTTTTGCTTCCGACATGGCTTTGTTTTCAAAAAATATGTAAATAAAGTGTTGAACTTAAATACTTGTTTAAAGATAGCGCGCGAAACTACAAATGAAAATATAAGAAAAATTACGAGCTTTTATATAGGATTTAATACAGCAAGTAACGACAGGAATAAGACAAACACGCACAAACTCGTTTATCTCTTTCGACGCACAATCGTAATGAGCAAGTATCGATGAACCAGCCGATTTTTACCGGATTGCACCAATCAGAATTACCAAAATACATTGCTATTTTATTATACTAATTTATTAGAACGAAACTATTTTTGTTGAATATCTTTCTCATTTATATAAGATAAGATTTTCATTATAAGATAATTAAAATTTTATATTTCGACTAGTAAATTATACTACTAACAATAATAACTTATTTAACTACGGAAAATAAATTAATATCATTTCGTATTATAGATAAATATGGGTAATTTTTCATAGAATTTTAGTTAAATATAAGTTAATTATAATTAAATTATAGTCAAATAAAAACCGCCGTCTAAGCCAGCGTTTTTATTATTTGTAATAGTTAATATTTATAATATATAGAAATCGTAAACGATGTTTACAATAAGTGAACTGTTTAGGCTTACTATACTATTTGACACTGGACGGTAATGGGTTAATTGTAAAAATATTTTCTAACACAACTTTTTGAACAATAATTATATACGTATTTCCATTTTATATAAAAATGATGATTTTTACATCAGTAATTTCTTATAAAATGCTAGGAAAATATTGTAATATGCACTTATGTTAAAAACAAGAAAGAAAGTAAAGAAAACTCAATTTATGTTAGTTTACGTTTGTATAATATTTTAAAACTCTGCATGGTAGTTTTTTTCCTAATGTTTAAAATAATTTCTGGTGCAATGTAATTAAGGTAAAATTGCTCTAATTTTTTAACTATCATCGATCATGTTCCTTAATCCGCAGAAACTAGTTACAACTTGATTGCGTACGGTGTTCGGGCTACCTACGAAATCTATGTTAAGTATTTTAAGTTTTTATAACATCATACAGGGTAGAAATATAAACTAATTATTCGTTATTGTGTATAAACTAATTATTCGTTATTGTGTAGTAGGTGGGTTTTAATTTTAGTGAAATTTAAAATACTATATAAAGTAAATGAAATTACAAATTATACATCGCCCCCCTAACCCACATCAACGCCCCCCATTTTTTCTGGGCCCCTTAACGCCCCCTCTAGGTTTCAAACGCCCCCAAGGGGGCGTTATCGCCCACTTTGAGAAAGACTGAAATATGCAGTTAATGTAATGCATTGTTCCACAAAATAAAGGGCAATATTAATTTGATTTTTTATACTATCTTTCCCTTTTTTTCTTATCTTTAAGGCGTAAATCTTGTAAGATACAAGTGATAATTTTCAAAATATCTTATCTTAAAGTAATGGTATTCACTACACAATCATGTCTGTATGGTCAACAGATTGAAGATTTTTAAGATTGAATATCACCAGAATTTTTTTAGGCTTGCCATGATATTCTGCTTAGTGAAAAAAAAAACCCAGGAAACCATAACACTTCTTACTTTCGCAATTCAGCTTGACAGGAGATGCTTGTTAAAATGGTTGTGTATCTATTAAAGTGCTAGTGCCTTACTTCAGTTTACCTACAACATTTTATTTACAACTTAAACAAATATCTGTAATCTATTTTAATTTTTAAGAGTTCATGTCCTGCCAGAAGGGTATGAACTACATTCAGTACTTAAGTGAGAGTTTAATCTCTCTATTTTACTGATAATATTAAAAAGAACTTGTGTTATTAGAAGATAGGTCCAGTCGTTTACGATACAGGTAAAACATGATTTACAAAACCTAATATATAATGAAGTCTTTTAAGTGGATAATTCATGTATATAAGAGTATAGAGCCTAGATAAAAGTCAATCTTTGGTAATTGAAATTAGTTTTTATTTTAATTTAACTAACGTTCTGAGTACAGAAAAAAGAAGTAAAAAAAAATGTACGGCAAAAAATGATTGACTGTAAGTTTTAGCCGTGCAATTCGACTTATTAATGGTTAAGTCGACCTGTGTGGCGTAGTATAACCTTTCAGCCTTTAACCGGCAGGTCTGGGCTTCAATTCCAGTCAGATTATTTTTTAAACGCTACAATATTTTCACTTAACTTCAAGATTATGTACTGCTTAAAAAAATCTGCATAAAAAATATAGCAGAGATCCTACTTTAATAATCATATTTTTTTTAACAAAAATTATTGGTAATTTTATAAGTTTCTAGTATTAATCATTTAAAGTAATTTTAAAAAGTAACTTTAGAGTGAAAAAAAAAAGTAGTATAATACGAAGATTGTAAAATTCCTACCTTGAACCGATGAAGTTATTTACTGTAATAAAATATAATCTTGAAATATTAAAAAATACACAACACAATAATAATTTAAACACAATATTTATTTATAATATTACGTTATTTAATATTGATAATATAAATCAACAAAACACGTGGTAAAATTATGAAGTAATAGATAAAATATAAAACAAATTTAATAATAAAATAAATAAGACACTTGACCAAGCTGAGTATGGTTATAAGACTGAAGTCGTTTAAAAGAAAAATAATAATGATTAAGGAGAAGTAGAAGGGGGGAGAAGTATTAAGAGGGAGCTCGTCAGAAGTCACAAAGTCGGCCTTACTGTAACGATATCGCGTACTTGGTTTATTGTGTGTTGCATTTTTACACAGTCTGCATTTGTATTTGTGCATATATAAGAGAGCGTGCTTCGAGCGCAGACATCTGTTATGTGACCATTTCTGTCGAATACTGTACAGCTTTCGTTGCTTTGCAATAGCTACTAAGCTGTTTGTTACAGCGTTTACGGGTGAAAGGTGCGATGTCGTTTAACAACAAATGTCTTGTTTGCTTGAATTCTTGCCCTAAATACGCTAACTAACAAATACGAAACAACCCCGACCTTCTGAACGCGATTACTGATAATTCAGTTCACTACTGCTATGCAATACTATACACTTAATAAATAATAAAAATCCAAACGTCTGCCACCCGCTCAGTTGTCATGTAATATTTCATTCTTTCTAGTCATGTTAACAAACCGCCATCAATTAAAATTATACCAATAGCATATATAATAACATTTAAAATTTAATAACCGCAATTTAATTTATTGAATCTTAATTAATCAATATATTATGCAATATCGATTAAATACTTATAATATCAAAGCTAAATATTATAATCACGACAAATTATATTCATGCGATATACTATAATTACTAAATAAAAATAAAAAATAAAAAAACCGCTTTTTAATTATACTAAAATGTAAATTATACGGTTGTCATAAAACAAATTTGTTTAACTAATTTAATGTCTTACGCTACTACTGCATTTCATGTATTATAAACAAAAAAAACTACAATAATAAATTTTTTTATAAGCTACGCTGCCATATAACTGAACGTGAAATAAATATATATATATATATATATATATATATATATATATATATATATATATATATATTAATCCAATATACTGAAAGTAAATTACAAAAAATAAATAATTAAATTCCGGTCCCGGGTTTTTTTTTTCTTATTTTACGCTAGTCCTAAATTAATCAAATAGTGACTGATAAAAAAATATTAATAAATATCAAGTCCAAAGTGGGAATTAACTCCCAACATTAATGAGCAATTTATTTTCATGCAAATTAAGTATATACTTAATTATAGATTACAGATTGAAATTTTTTAACAATAATAACATTGCAGTTAATAAGCTAAAACAACTTTTCTTATGTAGCAAATTCATTTGAAAATATTTATGTGACAATATAATAGATATTCTAGTGACATAAAATAACGATTTAAGTAAAATAGTATTACATTAAAAAACCACAGACAATGCTTACAATATAACAAAGCGAAGCAAAACTTAACAAGATTTTAGAATCAACTTTTCCCTAGTGGTCAGCAACTTTTCTCTAGTAATATTAACTCTAATTTCGTACCAAAAATAAAAAAAAAAATCTAATTGTAACCCCAACCGAGAGAACAAGGAGCTCTGCCGTTATTCCATCAAAGCCTGGGGCTTTGCCCCTACCTAAACTGCAGATAACTTGACGCATTTCAGCATCGGCAATCTTCAAGGACACTGCAACCTCAAGCCGCACCCGCAGATGGTATGCGGTTTCTCCAGCTCCACTGTCGTCAGGCAGTAAATCTTCAAGTAATTTGCGTAAGATCTCAGACATGTCTGAAATTACGCCAAACCGGGTTGAGAGTGCAGACAGAAGAACATCTTTATATCGTTTGTGTCCCAATGCCTTATAGACGACTCCCCAGGGGTTCTTGTCCACTTGCTCTTGAACAAAGGAATCCCTCTTCGGCGTCCGAATTCTGTGAAAATACTGAAGATCTACGATCTCTGTATTCAGCCACATGACCAAGGAGGCAACCCTTATAAATTACCAACCCAGAAGGGCAATTTAAATAAATAAACTACCTACCTAAAAATATGGCCTAGATAGCCTATTGGCTACCCAAGCAACAAAACTTAAAAATAACTAATAAAATGGAAATATACCCAGTAAACGGAGCAAACACTTACTACCTATCCAACAAACAAAATTATTGGATGTAAACACATATTAAAAATACATCAAAGATTAAATTACATTCAAGATTTAAAATAATATGCCAATTCTAAAATTCCATATTCTGGAGCTCACACAAAATGAACCTACTGGGTGTTGTTAATCATCGATGTGAAATTTACCATTACTTCTACATCTCATGTTGTATTTGGGTGTCCGCTAGTCTTAACAAATTGGAGGTCAAAAAATTCTGTTTATTACCACTTCTCCTATGTACGTAGTCGAATAAAAAGAGTTTTTCTACAGAAATGTTTTGAAAATTACAATTATTTTTCGGTAATCTAAAATACAGTTCTAGAACCTTTCTTTTAATGTTACCGATGAAATATATGAAACGACTTACTTAACTAGAAAATGTAATTCTCAAGAATTTTCGTTCAGCATTATATTATCTCTAAGAAATACCGATCTATGTGGCGCAGTAGTAGGCTTCGCTGCCTTTTATCCGGGGTTCCTGGATTCAAATCTCAGTCAGGCATGGCATTTTTCATACGCTATAGAATTACATTTACACACTCCTAAGTACAAGCATTTTAAAGCTTCTGTGGTGAATTAATTTATTAAAAAAAAATTCTTACACAGTTCTGCGCAAGAAGACCGACTTTCGTTATTTTATATAATTTTTTCGCAAGACGTACAACGCACTTTTCTTCGAAAAGTCGATATAAAGAAAATTTCAGGACAAAATTTTCTAGCCGTAACTCGCAAATAAAGCGTTACTTTAATTATTTAGATGTATATTATATATTATACTTTTTTTTTTTAATATGTAACTTAAGAAAGTTCTGAGGGAGAGCGGCGAAAAATTTAATGAAATCATTCTAAATACTTTAACAGTCTTAGGAGTATAAAACGACATACGTAAAAATTTAAATATTCTGCATTATTAAATTTTTTTAGGAGGAAAGTTAAATGTAAATTTGAAATTCATTTTTTAAACTTTTATATTACAATTTACTAGACATGTTTTCTTTTCATTTATCATTTCATTTTCCTTACAAACCCACTTCTTAAGTGGTACACATATACCATAACCCTAATGCAATATAACCATAAAAAAATTCACATTTCTATCTCATTAAAATGATGTTCCAGTTTGTAAATTTATGTATATTAAATCACATGAATCGCTGTTGAATAGAATCCTAATATAAAATATAATACACAATCAACTACAGTATTAGCTAACTTATTAACCAGTAAAGACACTTAAAAAAACAAAAAAAAAAACAATTCAATTCAAGAATCGTCTTATGCGAATAGAAACTTATTAAATAACATCATTTTCTCTAGATCCTAACAATAATAATTTTAATAATAATTTTATAACCAATTCATTTTATGTTTAAAACGTATAAAAAGTATTTTATAATTCAATAATTTAATTCTTCATTTAGAATAGAGTAAAAAAAGTCCACGTTGTGTACTTCTGAGTGAGCAACATAAAATCGAACCCACAACGAAACTGCTCCCCAGCATTATTTATGAGACTCACAGACAACTAGCGCGACTAGTGGATGTATATATTACTACTGATTGATCTGCCGTTTGTCAGATGCACCTGTCAGTGCAGTATATGTTTTGTTGCAGTGCAGTATTGTGAGTGCCTTAACTAAAACGCCTTATTCAATCCAGGAGAGGATAGCTACAGTTGAGGCCTATATTCGTTCTGGATCGTTTGAAGAATCACGTCAAGTATTAGTAGAAAAATTTCCGAATGCCAGTATCCCAAAGAAGAGCAGCATACACGATTTAGTTAAAAAATGGCAAACAACAGGTTCGGTTTCAAATGAAAAACGAAATAGGCAACCTTCCTTTAGGACTCCACAGGTCATTAACGATACTGAAAGGAGAATTACTGCCAGTTCAAAACATCACTACGCAAGTTATCCCAACAATCTGGTATTAAATACATATCTTGTAAAATTCTTCATGAATTAAAATTGAAACCATACCGCGTTACAACTGTGCAACAACTGAAGGAGACAGACAAACGGAAACGACTTGATTACTGGCTTCTCGAAAACATTGTTGGTGAACAGATAGACCCGATGTCGTATTTCAAGTCACACGAGGCATGGTTTCATTCATCCAACCAAGTTAATTCCCAGAACACCAAGTATTGGATGGCGAGGAATCCTAACGAGATATTCGAGTGTCCACTTCACGATGAGAAAATTGGTGTTTGGTGTGATGTTTCCGGTAATCATATAGTGGAACAAAATATTTTTTGACCGAACTGTGAATACACAGGTTTACCTCAAAATTTTCGAAGAATTCTATGCACAATTAACTAATGAGAAAGAATACAGCTTCTTCCAACAAGACGGAGCAAAGTATCACACATCAAACGTTTCATTGAATCGCGTTCATGAACGCGCTGAACGAGCTGTAAGCAGAGGACGGTGGCCTCTATGTTCCTCAGAGTTGCCTACTTCCGATTTTTTCCTTTGAGGCTACTTAAAGGACAGAGTTTATGCATCTAATCCCCACAATATTAATGAACTGAAGGTGAACATTCAACGAGAAATCAACGCAACTGACAACAAGGTTTCACGTCAGACGACTCTCAATATGATCAGTGGAACACAAAAGTGCATCGATGCCCAGGGTAGTCATTTCGAACATATTTTGTAGTAATAAGGTAAATAAATGTAACAATTAAATTTTTTAAATATTTGTCTTAATTAATTTATCCGTATCATTCATAAAATTTGATTCCAATATACCTACCGATTCTGCAGAGGTTACGTTATGGTTCGGTTTTATATTGCTCACTCTGTATAATAAAGATAAACATGATTTGACAATTTATATATTAAAAGAATGTGTAAACAAATTTAGTTTTTCCGCAATTATTCGACAAATAACTTAGTTGCACACTTCCTTAGAGTTTTAAAACATTCATTATATCAAGCCATTGAAAACCACTAGTACGCACCGAATACGCTCACTCAATTACGAGAGGAGTTTTAAGGAACATAACTTTTCTCATACTCAAAGCCTTACCTCAATGGCAATCAAACTGAGATCTCTCAGCAACTAATTAAGATACAGAATTCGTATGGGTCTTAAAATCATCATCACGTCAAGCCCCATTAAATGTGCACAGACTTCGATCACTCAATTTCTAAAAACGTTTTGAGGGAACATACACATGTTCTCACTATTATAAATACACTCAAACCGTCATATCTCAGCAACTAATTAAGATACAGAATTCCTTTGGGACATAAAAACTCACCACGTCAAGCCCCATTAAATGAGCCTACACCGACTTTGATCTCTCAATTCCTAAAAACGTTTTGGGGGAACGTGAATTAAATTAGCTAATTAACGAACTAAGAAATAACATAGCAATTGTATCGCTTTAATTGTAACAGTATGTACATATGATACGAAGTTTGATAGATAATCGATAATGTTGTCGAGCTAATGTTTTCTGGAAGGAAGTCTTAAGAACCACGAAGTAAATTATCTATTATAACTTAAGTTAATTGATTAACTTAACGTACTGCTCCGCAGCAGGGGTCCCCTAGTTATAATTATTTTTATAAAATAACAAATGATTTGAATTAACACTCAAACATCTGAAAGGAATTTAATATAACATATAAATTTACTTAATGCCATCAATCGAAAAATCCTGGGATCCGGGTTCCCATCTTGGTAATGTTTGACGTGCGCATCCCACCTATTACATAATCGCAGTATCAACAAATGAAAACTTTAATATAGATAGCTCGAATTCTTTTTGGAAATGAAAATTATGTAGCATTTGAAAAATGTCATGCCTGACCGGGATTCAAACCCGAGATCTCTAGATAAAAAGGCCGAAATGCTACCACTCCACCACAAAGATGCGCGAAATATTTATTGTACGAGTATTTGAATAAATAAATAAAAATAAATTAAAATTTGTTTTTCATTATAGCTATTTAGAATCTGTTAATATTATTATCGTAAAGCAATGTTAGATGAAATTTCTTCATGAATAAATGGGATTTAACCATTCTAATCCTACGACTCAATACATCGGATTTATTCTTTTTTTTTTTTTTGCCTTAACATTTTATTTGTCAGATTATTTTAAAAATATTATTTTAATTATTTGGTTATTTCATATGAAATTTCAAGAAGAAAATATGAATTTGATTTATTTTAATTATTATTTTTTAACATTTTTGTTGGATCTTTAAAAGGAGGTGAATTGTACATTAAAAACCATTACGTACTATAGACGATTTCGTGTTGAGTTGATTAATTACGTGATGCTGATTTTACAATTTTCAATTTTTTTAAATTTTTAACGGATTAAAAAAAAATTGGATATCGCTACTGTGCTCGGTTATGTTTTTTTATATATACGTAGTCTTCCGGGACGTATTCCCCAAACGTCAAGTACTGATTCAGAACACCAAAATGAGCAAAAAACGTTCATATCGGCATAAGTCCTATTTTGTTTTTTTTTCCTTCTGGACGCCATTGTGTGATATCCAAAAAAAATATTTCTCAGCAGCGGGTAAACACTTTAATTATATTTCAAAAATCTAAGAGATCTTAGAAATCTTAGATCTCTAAAAAATTTAGATCTAATTCTACATAATAAAAAATTTTGGACTCGTCAAAATTGAGTTGATTTGAACTGTGCTGATTTTCAAGCAAATCAGTTCATAGGAACCAGAGTTAGAGCCAAAAAAACGAGGTTTTGGGTACATTTTCCAATTTTTCGTTCTACTGGACACAATTTTTAACCGATTTTGATGAAACTTTGTAGAATGATGTAAATCTAAGAGAAACATAATCTTATTTATTTTCAATCGAATCGGTTCACAGGAACCGGAGTTAGAACCAAAAGATTGGGGTTTCGATACGATTTCAAGGTTAACCAAAAGCGGAGATTCCCTTCTGACTCACTTACTACGACAGAATTTTTTTTTTGTATATTAGTAATTTGAATATCATTGTTATAGGTTTTAATATGTGGTATTTAATATTCTTTTACGAACTTATCGTACTAAAATAGTAGATTTTGTTTAATTTTACTTTAAGCTATATTTATGGAACCGTTCATTTAAAATAAGGTTTTCTACATAAAAGCCTTTATATTTACATGATGATAGTAAATGTTTACATTTATTCTGTTTTAATTTTTCATTGTGTTAGTTTTTTACTCTTCATTTAATGTAAAAATAAATTTAAAAAAAGAAAGTGTTATACAATAAAATTATGAAATAACTCAAGTATAGAGAATTTATGAAATAGAAAAATCTATGATAAAGAATATATTTTGAAAATATTTACAATTTATTCCTCATTTTAGTAAAAATATGGCTATACAGTAACAATTTTTTTCTATCGAGTTTATATGACCATAAACTTAACCTACTGTTACATCAAATATTTTCAAAATCTTTATCTTTTAAAACATTTTTTACTTCCTTGTACGAAATAAAGGAAGTATTGTGATCGCGAAAAATTTCGATTTTCAGATTTCTACGGAAATATCCATTTTGACTAGTTTCGGCGTGACGTCTGTATGTACGTATGTACCTTTCGTAACTTAAAAACAATTAGCCGTAGGATGTAAAAATTTTGGATTTAGAACTGTCGTAAAATCTGTTGTGCACCTGTTTTTTATTCTAAATATATTGATTTATTAATAATTATTAACTTCTGATTGTAAAAAATTTGTACGATAAATAATAATTAAATAACAAAAAAAATCAGAAGTTATTAATGAAATAAAATTTTATGCACTTTTCATTAAAAAAAAATAAAAAAAAATGTGTATATGTAATTTAATAGGCATACAAGAAAGTTACGTGGGGTGTTCACAAAAGATTTTTTTTATAGTAAAACTATAAAATGGTAAATTTCATTGCAAAATATTTAACTACAATTTATTTTAATCAAAATACATATCATTCAATTTTACATAACATTAATAGAAAACAGCAGTTTAAAAAGTGTTATAAAAGTACAAAAAAGTCTTGTACTAAATTTATAAAAAAGGGAAAAGTAAAACAGCAAAGCTTATGAGTTAAATCATCCTCTGAACGTGGGTGTGGATTTCGTTTAAAAACGCTGTGAATATCATAACCGAATGCTCCTTTATTTCTTTTCCTGTTTAGCCTCCGGTAACTACCGTTTAGATAATACTTCAGAGGATGAATGAGGATGACATGTATGAGTGTGAATGAAGTGTAATCTTATACATTCTCAGTTCGACCATACCTTTGATGTGTGGTTAATTGAAACCCATACACCAAAGAACACCGGTATCCACGATCTAGTATTCAAGTCCGTGTAAAAATAGCTGGCTTTACTAGGACTTGAACGCTGGAACTCTTGACTTCCAAATCAGCTGATTTGGGAAGACGCGTTGACCACTAGACCAACCCGGTGGGTGAACCGAATGCTCCTAACAACCATCACAGGCACATTCTAAGAATGTCCGTCTTCTAATCAAATAATTCTTTCTTTTTTGGTTAAGGGAAATTGATTTTAAATTAAAGATTTGATTTTGTTTTAATAAGGAAGATTTCTGTCAAATTCTACTTCTCTGTTGCAGATTCTAAATATGTGAATATTTATTTCTAACGACGCAACTATTTGTGGTTAACATTTTTAATTTTTTTAATTTACGTCTCTCATTTCTAATTATGAGTGGTTTTATCAACAATGAACGCTATAAAATGTATCATAGATTTTTTTTTTTTTTGAAAACATATCTAATTAATCAGATCTGATGATGTATAATTACATTGGCGATAAGTAATTATTATTTAATAAAATGATTAGTTTTAATTTGAATAATGAATAGTTAATTGTTCGTAATTTCGATTCTTCGGTTAAAAAAAAGTTATTTCATAAAATATATATATATTTTTTTAAAATAAGGTTCTTCAAAGAAAATTTAAATAGGCTAACATTTTAATGTAGCCATTGTATTTTAATAATAATAATAATAATAATAAAAAATCTTGTCTCCTATCAATCCAGAGAAAGTATTTAAATACGATCTGAATGGCCTAAACGATAACAAAAGGATATACTATGGCAATATATGCGGTTAATATTATTACTGAATGAACCATCAGCAGTTAAAATAAAAAAATAAAAACCATTATAGTACAGTTAAACCACAATACTAAATCCGATAATAAAAATCACTGTGGAATTCATATTAAAAATTGATTATCCCATACGAAAAACCATAATAAATACACAATTTTAAATGTAGAAAACAGAACATCGCAAACAATTTCTATGGAATGATGTTTCCAGACTCGTAAATTATATTTTACTACCGCTTTTCAGAACGCGGAACGTACAATGCATTCTCTTCTTTACACTCGCATAAAAAATAAAGTTGACAAGGTCACAAAAGCAGTTACCGAAACCATAACTAGAGAAATCTATAAAATTCAACTCGTCAGATTGTCACACCTCTTTTATTATTATTGCTTTGAGGTACATGTTATGACTAGCTTTTTTTTATGTAGTAAACAAATAATTTCGATGTACAATCAAACCATTTAATAGGCTAAAGAATTTTCCATCAAAGTTTTTCAACCAAACAATTTTCCATAAAGAATATTATCTTCTTAACTCGAATTATATCTTCTTACAAGTCGAACGAAAAATTATCAATGTATTGTACTATCCAAATAACAATATGACACCCTCGCTTAAAGTCTGCCTGCCGTGGGAGAGTAAAATCAACATAACATCATTATCATTCGATTAAATAATAAATAGCTGAATATTAAGTAATTATCTCATAAATGTACTCGGGTAAAAATTTATCCTATATTCATTTGTGCATTAATAATTGCCTTTAAAAATATTTCCAGACATTTTATTTTAGAAGTATTTAAGATAAAGCCACAAAGATGCTGACTGTTTATATAGTTTTCATTCCTATGGCCTTAATTAGCAAATCGTAAATCCATAACAGGATATTTAAAAGTTTTAACTATTATTATTTATATTATTTTAAATAAATCGCAGATTTCAAACTTATATCATACTATTTTTTACTTTCGGTTTTTTTTTTTTAAACATGGGGTTGTATTGTAATCGGTCCAATTTGGGCATATGCGGATCTTCACGTTTTGACACCTAAGGAATTCCAAAAAAAAAAATTGGATGGAAATTTTCCGGATGTTAATGTTTGTATGCACGTGTGTTCGGTGTGGGCCTCTAAATCACCTTATATCCTCCAGAACTACTGAACCGATTTTGATCAAACTTGGTCAGATTACTTCTATTTATGTGGCAATGATGCCGTTAAATTTTCAACTTAAAAGGCCATGGTGGTGAGGCTGTAGAGCAAGGACATCCTCAGTATCTCATGACTTCGCCTATAAGGTACATTTTCTTAGCCACATTTTTCAACAATGAGAAGATAACAATATGAAAAAAGTTTTGCAAAATCGCAATCCCACCCAAAAAAATTCTATTAACTACAACTATGATGTGACGTCAGAGTTAAGCAGTAGAATTAAATAAATGAATAATATTTTAAGTCTAAAAAAGTATCTCGGTCTGGCGGAGTCTCGAACTCGATCCCCGGTTAATTCGGTACTTGGTCAGATAAGCCTCGCAGCTACACCAGTCTACCGACCGTAAGGGCGAAATTTGTTCTATGAAAGTTATGAAATTACATTAGTTTACTTAGTGCCGATCACTGCCGCTAGTACCGACATACCCACGCAAATTAAATACGGTGTGCGCGCACGCTTTAGTTAGAATTACTGAATTAAATAAACGAAAAAATATTATATTTAAATAAAATGATAATATTTTTAATTAAGTTGTATGTGTAGCCGTGCATCAGAAACAGCCAACAGTTGTTAGATTTTTTAATGCTCTTTTTATAAAGAGATATCTCTGAAAATATACTCAGAGGTATTAACTTGGTTATAAATCCATCAGTGATTTTTAAACAATAAGACAAAAAATATCTGCATGATAAAAGAAATGATTGAATAAATAAAACAATGTAGAGGGTTGGGCACCATGTTAACAGAAGATTAAAAAACGAAAACAAAATTAAAAAACTCAAATTATATTGTCTGTAGTCGACTTTTAAATTAAGCGAAACTCAAGAACGACTAAATCAACTTTCATCACATTTTCACATGCACAATGTCAGATAGACTATTATTACAGCATATCTAATATCTAAATTTCAATGAAATTGATCAAATAGTTTTGATATATATAAAACCCTTATATATATATATATATATATATAAGGAAGAACTATCAACTTCGAAAATCAGCAGATTTTGTGATGACGAGTTTAACCATTAGTCTAACCCAGTGGGTATATATATATATATATATATATATATATATATATATATAAGGAAAATTGCATTTTAAGTGAATGGTATTTTCGTACTTCTCATATCTCAAAACGTAAAAAAAATTCAATTTCACCCACTCCACAATTCCACCGTGTTACCGTGAGTAAAACCAACTTTTCTTCGAAAATTCGGTAAAAAAAAGTGGCTAACCATTCTTATGAGGCAAGATGGAATTCAAGTTAAAGAAGCGTCTTGACAAATATGACTTTGAAGTTTACTTCTGTGCAGATGCGGGACATGTACACTAAAGAAAAATAGAAAAAGAAATATTAGAGCTATTTAAAAATTGGCAAGTAGTAGAATGGAGAAAATTCAATTCAGGAGACTGGCTACAGGGAAAAATGAAGTAATTAAGGTTGTTAACGAGAACCGAGTCAAGCAGAGTCTTAATCAGGACAATTTAAATTAGAATTGTTAGGAACCTGGGACATATCTGAAAGGAGAAAAACTGGTTACAACACTAAGAGAAGAATCAATAATTTATTATATTTTTTTCTCTTATGGTAAGAGCGAAAAGAAATAAAAGCTATAAAAATTTTGAAAATTTAGCTAAGAATAGAATGAAGAGCGACATGGTGTAAGGGTCTTGAATAAGGGCAAATAACCATTTATATTTGTTGATGATTATTAAATAATGGTAGCGGTGAAGAAGGAGGCACAACGTTAGATTTTTTTGGATGTGAAGTATATAGACTCCATCTATGTAGACGTAAAGTAGGCAGCTCGAATACCATTTATTTATTTAGATAAATAAGAAATTTAAACTATCAATTAATACAAAAAGAAATTGTAAAATTTTTCTGATGTTAGTTAATTTTACCGAAATCTGCATAATCTTAAATTTAACTTTTCTGTAAAAAAATCTATTAAAATGTAAAAAAAAAAAAAAAAAGTCTTTACATGATTTTACATATTTTGTCATTATATATTTTTAAATTATTAACAAAAAAAAATAAAAAAGCATTCCAAACTGATTATTTAAATCATTATTAAAAAAATAAAAATAAAACTTCATACAATTTTTAAATCGTACTTAAAAAAAATTTTTTAATAAATATTATATAAAATAATGAACCCGTATATGTTTCATATAACAAAGTCAAGTTAGTACACTGTGAACGAAAACGGAGCACGAATACAAAGATACCAGCGCTTTCTGTGAAACGCAACGAGAAACACTAAAGACTAAATACAGTATCTTGTACTATCATAGAATAACTTTTTCCCATTGCAAAAAAAATATGTTTATTTAAATGCCGTACGGAGTACATAAATAAAATTAAACGAATATAAAACTTAAAGAACGCTATTATTTAAAATAGAATTTAAAGTAAAAACAAGATGAAAGAGGCTTTCATGAAAAGTTTTTTATTGTTTTTTTTTTTAATGATTTTCGAACCATTAAGGCCATCTGTAAAGATGAACGCCCCTTACTTTAGTCTCATAAGACCGACATTATATGGTGGAAAAGTTTTTTTTTTTTTTTTTTTACTTTCAGTACACTTTAAATAAACGATAATATATATTTCACTTTTTTTATGTTGGAAACAATATGTAACTATATTTGTACATAATGCCAAACTAACATATGATCCTATGACGTCATACTTCCAATGTAGTTAACACATGTAAAATGTAGTAGGCGTTTTTTTACAACATATTAAATTGTTATGAATTAAGTGATGTCAGTAATAACCGATTACCATACTGTCACCGGGATTGAACCATTATCCAATATTTCAAGTCAATTGGATAATGGTGTGGTTAAGAAATAGATAAAATTTATCCGCTAGGATGGACAGTAAATTCGACCTTATAAAAAGGAAGCAAAGCGTTTAAAAAGGAAATAATTAGAATACATAACAGTAATTGCTGAAGAAAAAATACATAAAAATTAAAATTCAAATGAAATCGAAGTTTAAATTTGTAATAAAAAAAATAAAAAAACAAAATAAAAATCTCTTTAAAAATATCAATAGTAAATTAAACTAAAAAAAAATGCATGGCAAATTAAGCTCCAAATATTTGCAAATATAAATTATACAGATTTAGAAACTTCTCCAGGATGATTATATTAAAATATCGAATAGCAGCAATCTTTGCTTGTATTACATCGACATCAATAATCCAGCACTCTGCATACTGAAAGATCTATGAGCACATTGTAACACGAATTTCGTATCTTTTTCGAAAAATTAAGTCCTTTCCTTTGAAGCTTATATCTTCTTAAGCAATTCTGAAACCAGTTATAACTAAACATTCATGTACAAATCTCAATAACATCAAAAGAAGAGTTCTAGTTTGATTTAAAAGTGTTAAGACTAAATTCGTACATTTTTAATTTATTTCGTGTATTTTTCTTAAGATTTAATTACGAGAGGTTGTCTCTAAAGTAAAAACATTTTTACTATAAAAAAAATTCATTTTGTAAACTTTATAAATATTTTTTATTTCTCTTAAACTACATACCTTATACTATTTCTCTATATAATCGCCACACAAATTAAGATATTTATCGTAGCGATACACAGGCTTCAATATACCCTCGTATTCTTCTACCGCCACTGATTAACAGCATTTATAAGATCATCGTCACCCGCAAATTTCTTACCACTCAAAAATTCTTTCAATTTCCCAAACAAATGGTAATTAGAAGGAGCTAAGTCTGGACTATATGGTGGGTAATCGTAAATTTCCCATCCAAATGTTCTTAGTAAAACTCGTGTCGGAACCGCAACAGTAGACGTGCATTATTGTGCAGTAGGACGACGCCGTTGGTCAGCCGCCCACGTCGCCGATTTTGAATGGCGTGCCGTATCTTACGTAGAGTTTCGCAGTAAGCTTCTGCATTTATAGTCGTTCCACATGGCATGAAATCAATCAGCAGTATGCTAAACCGATCTAAGAAGACTGTGGCCATCAGTTTGCGTCCAAATAGCTCTGGCTTGATTTTTGTTGGTCTAATTGGTGATTGAGAATGACGCCATTTACTTGACTTTCAAAAACTCCTGGTGATGCTGCAAAGAGTAATGAGTGACTTTATAAGAGATTTACTGAGTGTGTACGGCGGAATCGCGGTTAGCTGCAAGATGTCATTTTTGAACGGCAAACTTCTCTTTTCGGTGACTTAAAATCAAAAATAGTAAATGCTTACATGTCTATGTTGTATTCATACTTGTTAAAACCCAAATAAAATTAATAATTTACTCTTTACGTTATTAAAATCACCCTGTTTAACTAAAAATTTTCTATGAATTTCCTTTTTTTCTAATAAAACACCATATTTTCCTAAAATTATCAGTATTTTTCAGAAAAAGGAACGGGAACGAACAATACGAGAAGAAATTGTGACTGGAACAAATGCGCAACAACTCTGGTACGAGAAGTCTACCTAAATAAAATTGTAAATTTTAATTTTTTAATTTTATTTTAATGGTACAGACGCTCTTAAAAAATTGTTAACAGCTCTGGAGGAAGAAATGAAAGATTATGGAATGAAAATAAATATAGGAAAACTAAACTAATGGAAGTAAACAAAAAAAAAAGGTGTAAATGGTAAGGACAAGTGAAGGAAGAATAAAAAAACCTTCAAATATTTCAGGATTATGTTTACGAAGGATTAGAAGAGCGCGAAGAGAATAAAAGGAAGCATAGGAATTTAAAAGTAAGCCTTCAGGAAGAAAAGGAAATTATTATGCAGTAAAACTCTGGACTTAGAGTTAAAGAAGAAATTACCCAAATGCTGTGTATGGAATTTTTTGTTGTATGGAGATGAAAAACAGACCATGAAGAAAAACAAGAGAGACTGAATTGAGGCTTTTGAGATGTCGATATGAAGAAGAATGAGAAAATAAGATGGACGGATAAACTGAGGAATGAGGAAGTAATAAACAGGATTAAAGAAGAAAGAGCACTTACGTGAGAAGTACATAAAAGAAAACTGGTTAGGACAAGCGGTGAGAGGACGTGGAATCTTGACAACTGCATTGAAAGGGTCAGTAGAAGGAGAAGTGAAGAAGAAGGATGAAGTTAATAGTTGAGGTGAAGACTGGAAACTGCAAGGGGTAGAATTAGTAGGCTTCGGACTGAAATGGATGTAGCAGCGGTGGGCATAAGGGACCTGTCGCCAGGCAGACAACCAGACGATAGTGAAGACGATATACTTCTATTACTACTACTAGTAAGAGTTAATTAAAATAATAAATGCAATTACACAAAAAGGTACGATGTGTAATGTAGAGATACGCGCACGCGTGAACGTAGAGCTCATGAATGTGCATACTGTTCAACTACATTTAAATATGTGTACTGCACGAATAAGTATATTGCACGAATGAATAACATGTATTTCTTAATTATACATTCAAAAACAATTATTATTGACGTTACATTTAAATGAACACGGTAACAACATACGTAGTGAATAAATATCAGCAATGTATGATGAATAATTTTAACAAATAAGTGTTTGTTTTGTTTAATGAAAATGACACACATTAATGTCAATATACATATTAACACCATTATTATAATAATTATTCATTTATTCTTGTTGCTAATTTAATTTTTTTTTTAACATAAATATGTATTATTCATTTAAACAAATATGAATAACAGTACGTAAAAGAGTTGCATCAGGTTACGTTATTAGCAGCAATTGGTTTAATAGTATAAGTTACATTTACAAGTGTAAAAGGTATATCGGTTAAGAATGAAACAAACTTACTTTTCTTCAATAAAGCGATATTAAATAGAAAGGTATACATAATTTAGAGACATATATAAAACTAAAGTTTTCAACATTTAAGAATAGCAACCATAAAATAAAGCATTAACACAAACTAAAATTCGCACAAATATCTGAATTAGTAGAAAATAATGAATTTAAAGATAGGAGTGATTCATTGTATACTATATGAATTATACACAGTGAACAACATAAAACCGAACCCATAACGTAAACGCTGCAGAATCGGTAGGTATATTGGAATGAAATTTTATGAATGATACCGATAAATTAAATAAGAAAAACATAAAACCATCTTGTTATAAAAGATGATCAAAATGACCGCCCTGGGCATCGATGACATTTGTGCTCGACTCAATATTGAGAGTTGTCCGAGGCAAAATGTCGTTGTCAATTGCGTTGATTTCTCGTTGAATGTTCACCTTCAGTTCATCAATATTGTGGGGATTAAATAGATAAACTCCCCAAAGGAAAAAATTGCAAGTAGATAACTGTATCTGTCCAGCAAAAATATTTTCGAGAAGCCAGTTGCAACAATTAACACACAGTTACAAAGTTGTAACGTGGTATGGTTTCAATTTTAATTCATGAAGAATTTTATGACACCATGTGTATTTAACAACAGATAGCTGGGATAACTTCCGTAGTAGATTTTTTTGGACTGGCAGTAATTCTACTTTCAATATCGGGAATGGCCTGTGAAATCCTAACGGAAGGTTGCCTATTTCGTTTTGCATTTGAAACGGAACCTGTTGTATACAATTTTTTAACTAAATCGTGTATGCTATTCTTCGCTGGGATACAGGAATTCAGAAATTTTTCTACGAATACTTGACGTGATTCTTAAAACGATTCAGAACGAATATAGGCCTCAACTATAGCTATCTTCTTCTGAATTGAATGAGGAATTTTACACAGGCACAACTGCACTCACAATGCTGCACTGAAACAAAACATATACTGCACTGACAAGTAACCACCTGACAAACGACAGCAACAATCAGTAGTAACATATACATTCGCTAGTCGCGCTATTTCTGTGAGAGTCTTTCATAAATAGTGTTGGGTAGCGGTTTCATTTTGGGTTCGGTTTTATGTTGCTCGGTTGTATATCATAGGGAGAGGGCCCCCATCGTGCGGACAGCTCCAGCATTAGCACAACCTTCCTTACCGTACCTAGTCAATTGGACAAAACGTTGTACTCAGAGTATTTCACGAAAAATGTAACAACTTTCAGGACATGTCTACTGGTGAAAATAAAAAACAAAATTATACAAATATAGGTTCGGAAACGCTTCCTTAGTGAGTGTCGGCTGGCGAAAGATTTCGCCCTGATTTCAGTGCCTTCGGTAAAATTAAACCAGACTATAATTCTTGGACCCAAGTTTTTGATTAAGTTAAAGGGAGTAAATTTAATAGTTTTTATATGAAATCTGATCGAAAAATTGAAAAATTAAGTCCCAGCTCTATATTTTTAGTAGTTTTCGAAAAATCTAGAGTAAAAAACAAAAGATTGGGATCGAAAACACTATTTTATGGTTAGCGTAAAATAACTTTCTTAAATGGGTAATAAACACATAAAAGTATTAAATTAAACTTGTAGAGAATTTGATTCTAAATAAAAATATATGAATAAAGTTCAAAGAAGCTAATACAAACAAGGAATTTCGAAATTTATGAAAAAACAAAACATATCAAAATATGGCAGATTTCAAATTTATATTAACCTAAATAAAATTCTCAATATTACAAAACAAGAGATAAATATTAAAAAAAAAACGACTGCCAAAAAAAAATATTGCTGACAAACATTGCTCTAATAGAAGATAATTAAAGAGCGTATATTAACAGTCGTTTTTGGGCAGTCGTGTAATGAAAGGAAATTACAAATATTTTGATTTTTCAAAGGTCTAAATTTACTGCAATAAAACAGCTGTTTTTAATTTTTTCCCATTCATAAGATTTTTTTTTAAGTTTGTTATTAATAAAAATTGATTTTTTTTCATAGACTTTATTAAATCAATTTTCTCAGAATAAAATTTTCTACAGATTTTGATTATAAAATTTACGCGTTTAATAGTCATTTAACAAAGTTATTGTACTTCAAACATAAAAAAATGTTTTTTGTCACCGAATATTTCTGTTTTACGTTGGATATGATGAAAACTATAGGAAATACAGTTCTGAGACCTGTTTTATTCGATTTTCAGGTCAAAAATATAACAAGCCTTCAAGTTTACCCCTAATAACCCGTAATTTCATCAGGGGAACTAAAATCCGCGCGGAAGTTTTCATTAGCCGTAACTCGATAAAACGTTTTCGGACATATGTTTGTATGAACTTTTTTTCTTATTTCAAGCTCTAGAATCAGTTTCCAGATATTCCTTTTCTTTTTAAATAACCTGCATATATACTTGTATATACAGCCTACGACAATTCCGGTAACGTAAGGATTCCAACGCAGGGTCATACATCTAAATCAGTTCAGCCGTTGAGCTGCTACGGTGGAACAAACATACATGCATAATAGACCCTAGATAAATTACACTCCTTTTTCGTCGTGTAAAAAATTAAATAATATTTTAGAAAAATAAACAATCAAAATTTAAAATAATAATTGAAAATTTACGTAATACAACACATCAGTATAACGATCATCTACGATAATTTCATATAGAAATTTAGTTGGCTACATATTATACCAAAACCATACGGCAGATAAGTGTTATCTGCCGTATACTAACTTCTTAAAGATTGTGTTTTCATTCTCAAGAATAACCAGGACTTTATACCAAGCTTATAAAGAAAAGTTAAGATTGAAATGGGATCCCATCGTCCTTATCATTGATCGTAGATAATTTTATTCTTTTAAAGTTTGAACTTTATCATTTTACTGTATCATACTGCGAATAAATTACATAGAGATGTAAGTGACAGTCAGTTATAAAAGTGAAACTTTCTGTGTTCCTCACAAGAACAAGGTCTACAAAAAGCATTATTACTCTTAAAGAAGGCATTTCTTTATTTAACAGTTTATTGTTTCAGTTGGGCGGGCGCCTCCATCCATTGGATATGTATAAGGTTTATTGAATCCGCTCCTATACTTGAATTTTTATGAAAATTTAACTCAAATCTTCGATGGTTTTTCATGGTAAAAAAATTGCAAATAATTATATAAAGCAAAAAATGTCGTACAATGATGGAAATGTAGTTAAACAGTGTAAAAATAAACGATTGTACTACATAATGTTAATAAACACAACTATTAATCAATTTTTCTAAATTTTACAACTGGATTTACAAATGTTAACTACTTTTTTGTTCTTATTTCTGTTTTTATCATTTATTTATTTACCAATAAAAACCATCGAATATAAAATAATATTTGGCAATGTTAGATTAAATAATAAAACTCTGAATTGTATAATTTATTTATAGATTTTGTGTCTTATTCTCTTGTCTAAAATTATTTATACACCTAAAAGTATCACGCGCACCAGTTTCGGAAAACTGAAAAGTAAAAATATATATATATATATATATACATATTATTACTTATTTACAGTTAATGAACAAAATCACCGTTTAAGATTGAACGTATCATAGTATTTTCTATTTGCATAATGTCAGTAAATCTGTCTATATACTAAATATTAAATTAAAAGCATATAAATTATAGTACATTTACCTTAATTACTGTCATTAGTGCTCAAATTTCTGCCAACTGTAGAACTGCAATTACCGTCAAAATCACTTAATCACAAAACTCGTCCTCATTTCTATCGAAAGCGTTCCAAATACTTGAATGATTTTTTAATCAAATCATCCAGTACTTCTAACCAAGTCGCAATAACCCACTCACAAATCTGTCTCAAAAATAGTTGCTTAATTTTATTAAAAATTGTAATCTTGTTTGTCGTGTTGGCCTACCAGTCTGTACAGTGTTTACGTTGTTTAGATTAAAATTGTCGGTTAACACAAGATATATAGAGTTCAAGAATAGATGTCATTCCACCAGGAATTTGATCAGATTTTCCAGCAATCAGTATTCGTTTTACATATTCGGTTGTATGACTTCTAATACTGTCATATTACAAATATGGAAGGTTTTCGTAATGTGCGTATGGTCGACCTTCCCAGGCGTATTTATATTAACCCAATATAGTTAGATATAAAAATTTTAATAAAATTAAGCAGAACCCCACCCTCTAATAGAGAAATTAACAAGGCAATTTACAACCCTCACAAGAACTAGTTTCATTCCCGCTATTAGTAAATAATAAAATAGAAAAACAAAAAAAAAGTTTTAAAATACCATAAGATTAACATTAATATTAATATCTTGTTTAAACTAATTTCATAAAAGTAATTGGTTATGTCTAATAAAAAGCACTTCTAGATTGTTACATTAATTCAATAACGGATACCCAATTGATAAATCAATTTATTAAATTAAATAAGATAATAATTCTGTTCAGACAAGTGGAACGGAATAAAGATCAGATGAAGGTCACCTAGTTTATAACAGAAATATATTGTTCTACAGGGCAAAACAATTTATATTACTCTACATAAAGGCTTTTTAAAAATTCCTGTGCACGAAAAGATTTTTCGTTCTAGAAGAGAGATTCTCTTATGAAATATGTTTTACTTTCCCACCCTCAATAATAAATCATTGTCTCCTACTACTTACCCACGTATTAATCATCAGCCAGAAAAAAAAACCGATATCAACTTATAAGTTTTTTTGTATGTTATGGAATATATTACATAATTAACATAACCGATTTCTCTACTGAGCTGAGTGTACATAACGTATTGCTTCTCGACAGATAGGAATACATTAATCAGTTTCTTAAGGGATTCGTACCAGTCTTTCTTTTGGCTATAAAGTATACAAAGCGCTTGATATAAGAAAGATCTTGTTTCTCTGACAGTAACTGTGTTCAACATATGGAAAATCTTTATGAAACGACAAAAACTATTCACTTATAGAACTGAATAATACCTGTATATATAACTTAGTTTAGTACGTTTATAAGCAAAAATATATTCGATGAAAAAGGGTAACAGTTAATCACTTCTCAACTTTCTAGTAAGCTTGATATGGAAAGTTTTTTCAGAACGTATATTATTTTTACCGTTTTTATTTTTACAATATGTATATTATTTTAGGAAATACCTTGTATCACGTTCCACCTTAAACAATTGAATTGAATAACAGTAACAGAATTGTTATTCTGAAAAACAAATTTTTTGCTAAATTGTGTTTTAAACATAATTTTTAAAAAATCGTTAAGGAGCATTGATCCACGTTTAAAATTTAAAGAAATAGGAGATATTTTTTTAAAGTTGTTTACAATCATATTTTTTTTAATATTTTATCTAGAACTATAAAATAAATATAAGAAATAACTTTCATTAAAAACGGAACAACGTTAAAAAAAAGTATTAACGTTTAGATATAAATTATTATACAAGCTCATTCATGTAGTGTTAGGCGTTTTCTTAGCTATGCTACTAGCGAAAATATTGAAAATAATTTATATAAATATGGGTCCAGAAACACTCAATTAGAGAGTTACGGCTAGCGAAAGGTCCTTATCTAACACAGTTAGTTTTTTGCACGTGGATTTGAATGAAAAGTATTGTGTACAAAAGAAAAGCTCACAAACGTGAAGATTTGCTTGCTCGTATTACAGATGCCACCGCATCAATTAAGGAAAGCCGTGCTGAATTGTGGAGAAAAAGCAAAACTAACAATCCGAAAATAGCCAAATGTATTAAAGCAGAAGGGCAGATTTCTGAAAATTACTATAAAGTTTACTAAAGGAATCAATTTAATTTTTTTTTTTTTTTTTTAATAATGTATTAAATGGTTACTTCATTTCCTATACCAAATATTTAAACATTTTCATACGGTAAATGTTAATAATAAAATCAAATTTCTTGAACTTTTGTTTGTTTTTTATTGGTGTATTTTACATCAATTTGGTCTGAATTAAATTCTCTACAAGCTTTGATAATAAATTTTACGCATTTATTAATCATGTACAAAGTTTTTGTATTACAAATATAAAAAAAGATGTTTTTAGATAACAAATTTTTCAGTTTTTCGTGGGACATTATGTAAACTACTGGAGTTTTGGTTTTGGAACCTGTTTTATTCACAAACACACACACACACACACACACACACACACACACACACACACACACACACACACACACATACACACACATATATATATATATATATATATATATATATATAAATATATATTAATATATTATTCTGTTGGCTTTACCGGTTTGAAAATATTTATACAGTTTTTAATCGTTTGCTAGTTTAGGGTAAAAATCTGAATCCATCCTACAGTTTTTCATGCTTTCAATTTTTTCTCCTTATTTAAATAAAAATTTTTAAAAAATCCCTTTCAGCACGCCGGAAGCGGAGGTAGATGTCATTGCTGCTAAGTAGGGGATAAAAAAAGATTTCCACCATAATGTTAAAAAAAAAACTTACTCAACACGACAATGGTTGCACGTGAAAAAAGTTACACATATTTAACAAACGACAAGCCCAATCTTACAATTCCAGCAACATTTTGGTCATCCCTTGCTGTAAGGGTTGATCATATCAAAAATTGTTTCATACAAAAGTTTTAGGTAATGTTTAGAGAACTAACGACCATTTTTAACCGATTTCGATACTGTACCTATTAGGGGAGGTATGATTTTTTTTTGTCTTCGAAATACCTTTTTTTCCCACCTCGTTGGCCAATGATTGCTGATATCAAAAAACTTTACTTAGTTAAGTTTTAGGCCCTTACACAAAGAATAGTAGGAACTTTAAACGAATTCGGTATTTTACGATATTTTGTTTTTTTCGAAAAAGCTCCCCTATGGCAGTTTTTTACCCAATAACGAACTCAGTCCAGTTTAGCCGAGATTTTGGTTCGTTATATTTTATGTATCAATTTCCATTTTAATAATTATTTCCACTTAATAATTATTATTATTATCTTTTGAGTCAATAACTAAATGAGTCATTGGTATTATTAAGTTTTAAAATTGAAATCTTAAACTGGTAACGGGTTAGAGGAGTCAAGAGTCATATCTCGGCCGTGGCTGAACTAAGTTTTATTCGGAATTATCAACTTTTCCAGATTTTATATTTTTCGTTGAAACTTGATATCTATAAGGTATTATTGGCAATTAACTTTTGGAATTAGATCTGAAAAATTATTTATTTATTTATTTTTTTTTTTTGGTTTCATTAGAAACCATCATGTTTACCTCTTAATTTAGGTTCCTAGAATTTCTATACGGTTTTATTTCCCTTGCCCAGGAATCAGATGGAAATTTTTCGCTAGCTGTAACTCGCTAACGGAGGATTTCCAGACCCATGTTTATAGGAACTTTATTCATTATTTTCGCTAGTAGAATGAGCTCAGAAAGCGCCGATAACACTCACCCAGAAAAATATTTTACGAATTTTAATTTGTGTCTCACCGTAAATATAAAGAGTAAGCGATCAACTTACAACGAGTTTACTGACATCCTTTTGCAGGATGGTAAGTGGGGAGCTTTTCCTATAAATCCAGAATAGCAGCTTCCAATTTTTCCATATTTCCAACCTATTTAACTCCATTTAAAGACTGACAAGCGGTTTAAGTAGATTGTTTAGCTGTAGTCAGCCGATTGGCGAGCGTTCCAGTCACATAATCGAAAGATCTCAGTTTCCATTTTCTCCTCGTCGTTTTTTTTAAACTTTTATTTTTTTCTTACATTTACATTGACGCTGATGATTTTTTCTAATTTAGTATCATATTTTTATTTATAAAAATCTGGAAATACTATATGAATTTCACATTTTCTGATTGTTATGTATTTGAATATTAACCTAAACACCATTATGAACAAATGGAAATAGGGATCACAAGGGAAATGAAGGATTAACAATCGACACCAACAGATTTTGTTGTCAAAATAACAAAGAAACGTATAAAACACATGTTTTCGGTAGTAAGAAGATTTAGAAAACTTTTACCAAGAACATTAATTACATATCTGTTATAATGTAAAACATTTTATTTTCGCACTTTTATTAGCACTATTTCTGTATTTCCAGCCAAAACCTTTTAGTTTGTAATATAATTGAAACATTAATGATTTCACCCTCTAAGATTCTATAACATTTAATTGGTTATAACAGGGTGATATCCAGAGAAACAGAATGACATCTATAAATCGTGAGGATGGGAAAATCTGAAATCTGCTTTACTTTGAAAAAACATGAGATTTAATTGTTGTTAAAATAATAATTACTATTATCTTTTCTGCTAAAATCACTATAGTTTCTATGTTTTTTACTCCATTTCATATTTATTTTTATGTTTAGGACTTCCATTTCTAGAACCACTCCATTGTCAAAACTTATTTCAGTGGTACTTTTAAATTTCTGTTAATCTTTATATAGCGTTTAGTCAACGCCCCTTCCTATATTTGACGTCTCGTCTTATCTGGCCTTATTCTTGTTTATTTGTTAATAATGGTTATATTTATATTTTAATTAAATTTATCTATTTTCTGTTTTCAATAAATTGAGGTTCTTGAAAAGGACGTAATCCTCTTGATTTTTGATCTGTTCATTTAAGATATTTATTGTAACTTTTTAATTTAAAGATTTCTAGATTTTTTTTAAATGTTCATTTTTCTTCCTTTAACACATTTGTGAATTAATTTTATTGATTCTTCGATTTTCATTGGGGTATGTCCTTCTTTTATGCGTTGTTCATAATTAGAATTTTTTTTTTAGTTTTAAAAGATCGCATGTGCTCATTACATCTTTTTCTTCCCGTTTGTCCAGTGTATATTGTATTGCATTTACATTTTATTTTGTATAAACAATTACTGTTACAATTAAAAACTTTTTTAGCGTACTATTTCTATTTGTAGCAATTTTTATATTATATTTACTAAAGAATTGTTTAATTGAGTAAATTTTTATCCCAGTAAATGTTAATTTACTCCACTTAAAAGTTTTTTTAATGATATGATTTAATATTTATTCCGAGTCAAACAAAACTTAGTAACAAAACTTCGTTTTATGTTTATAGGTATAGTAAAACAAAAAATAAAACGGAAGGGTAGCTCACCGGACAAATTATGAATTCAATGAAAATAGAAATGGAATTCTATCGGGTTTAATGATGACAACCATTTGATCAATATCAGTTTTTAACCAGAATATAAAATGAACTACCCTTACTAGTATCTATTGTATATATAATGAACAAAAAACTGTAATCCGTAACAATATCCCTTATACTATCCAGAAAGAATTAAATCATTTTTCTTCTTTGATATTTTTTTTTAATATAGTTGTGTTCCATCAAATTAATCCCCTCCCAAAATGACAGTTGGAATATTTTACACTCGAATACAGGTCAGGTAGCTAGCTTATTTAAGTATACTACCGCTTCGTCACTCGTACTGAAACATTTTTTTTTTACCTTTTTTAAATAGAATATAAAGAATATAATATAACATAACATAGCCCCCGTTTCTTTTCGGTTAGAAATAAATCTTCTCACGAACTACTAATATAGTCTAGTCAGGTGTTACCCTACAATCCAACACGTATTATCATTTTTATATACATACCGAACACACACAGACACACAGAAAAGTATAGTATAAGAATAAAAAGGAAAAAATTGTTATAACAACCTGATATTACTTTTTCGAGTAACTAGTTCTCTTTGTTAAAAATAACAAGGAATGGACATGATAAATCAAACCTGTTCACGAATTTAGGTTAAATTAACAAGAATTGATATCAATTCAACTATTTTAAAATTTCTCATTCATATCTATTATAAATGAATTTTTTAAAATTGTTTCCTGTGTTATGTGAAAAAAAGGATATAAAACTGAACAAGTATGGTAAATTATACAAAAATATTACCTTCTTTTTATAACAAACTAAAATAAATTTACATTTAAATAATTAATACTTTCTTTCATGTAAAGCATACATATTCTTCTTCTTCTTCCTTCGATCTATTTTTAGATCTTGTTGCATTTCTTTTCTTTTTTCATCTTCTTTTCCTTATTTCCAATACTTTTTCATTCTTTACAACTTGTACTTGTTTTTGTTATTCAATACATATTCTGGAGTTATTCTTTTTGGTTTTTTCCTTCTCATCTAATTTGAAATTCTCAATTGTTTTACGAAACTATATTCTGTTATTATTTTTTCCAATCTTTATTTATATTTCTACGTCTTGGTTTATTTCCCGGAGTCACCTTACTTTTCTTTTTCTGCCTTTAGAAATGTTAAATATTCGTTTTGTAAATCTATAATCACTCATTCTAAAAATATGACCAAAAATCCTTATTCTTCCTTTCTACTTGTGCGTTTCAAAATTAATTTCTTAGTTAATTTCTTTGTTATATTCTAACCTATAACCTTTCTCTGTTTTTTAATCCAAAAAGTCTTCTTTTACAAGATTTCTTATATTAAACTTTCCTAAACAATCGTTTGCGTATAAGTCTTACGGGCAAAATACTGTTTTGTAATGTCGTAGTTTAGCTTTACAGCTTAAGAATTTTTTATCGTAAGCATCCGCTGTCAGCCTATAAGCTATTTCCATTTTACGAATCGTATTTTTAATTCCGTCTTTTTCGAGTACACCTGGTGTTATTATCTCCCTAAGATACTTAAATTTACCGGCTTGTGTATTTTTTGTCCCTTTTCAAAGATTATTTCTTCTGCACAGTTCTTGTAATAGATTATAATTTTTATTTTTTCATATGACATTTCTAACCTTATTTTTTTTGCCGTTTTCTGCCAATAGCATACATCAAATTATTAGTAAAATAGAATGATTCTACATTGTAGGGCAATCTCTCGGGAGATAATTCTATAACAAAAAATAAGAAAATAGGTTCAAATAGACATAGGTCAGAAAACGGTTCAATAGCAAGTTTCGGCTCGGAAAACATTTAGCCCTGCTTTCTGCTCCCTCTGTAAAATTACACCGTTTTAAAATTCTTGGGATGCATATTGAGGGGTAGATTTGGTACTTCCTTATGGTTTTTCATCTAAGAAATTGATTAAAAGTGTTTGCAGACCTCTACCTCAGTTAGTTTTAAGAAAAATGAGATAAAAAGAGATAAAAAGTTTTACGAAAAATACACTTTTTTAGGTTCAGAATAAAATAACTTTGTTAATTTACCACTAAACAAATTAAAATTTCTATTTAACTTCGTAGACAATTTAATTCTGAGAAAATTGTTGTAAATAACATTTATTAAAATTAAACACAAATTTGAGAAGTTCAAATTTACTTAAAAACAAAATACATAAACTAGATCGAAAAAGTGATCCCATTTTAAATAAAATTATTTACATACAAATGCTAAAATTTATTAAATAAATTTGAAAGACACCCTTCTAAACATATTAAAAACATTTTCAAATTTGTGCTTAATTTTAATAAACGTTATTATCAAGAATTTTCTTAGAATTAAATTCTCTAAAACGTTAACTAGAAAACTTTTATTTATTTATGAATAAATTAACAGAGTTATTTTATTCCAAAACTAAAAAAAAAAATGTGTTTTCCGACAAAAACTTTTCGTGTTTTATCCTCATTTTTTTTTTTTAATCCTAAGCGAGATAAAGATCTGGAACCACTTTTATTAAATTTCTTAGATCAAAAACCATAAGGAAACTCCAAATTTACCCCTCGATTTTACTCCAAGAATATTTGTACGGTTTAAAGAGATCAGAAAGGAAGGCTAAATGTTTCGCGAGGCGAAACTCGCTAATGAACTATTTTCTCTTTTTCTTATTTTTGGCAATAGAATCATCTTCCGAGAGATTACTGGACAATTAGGAATAATCCTGTATGTAAATATATATATATATTGACAGTTATTCTTGGGGGCTTCATATCTTTGCCTATGAATTTGAAGCTAAATAACTTGTTTCATAATAATAATAAAAAATGGAATGTAATCTTACTTCACTCCTCAATAATCTTTCTGTTAATATATGTAATATTATTTCATCACTCATAATTTTCATTAAATAAAATATGTTAAGAAAGGAGCAATTTTTTAACACCTTTTAACCTAAATCATATTAACGCACAAGGAAAAAAACACACAACAGATTTTTAAAAATGTACGCGGTTAGGTATATAATAGTTATCTTATCTCATTATCTTAACACAATTTAAGCATTAAAATAAAAACCAATTAAAAGAAAAAACAATCATTATTACAGCTTAGATAAAATGCTATTTGTTAGTAGCTTGAATATTTCACGTTAGCCTAGGCGAGAGTATTTAATATTT
The DNA here is from genome assembly GCF_047948215.1 of Lycorma delicatula. NCBI lineage: Eukaryota > Metazoa > Arthropoda > Insecta > Hemiptera > Fulgoridae > Lycorma > Lycorma delicatula. The sequence goes on from NC_134461.1 coordinate 46,673,129, forward strand.
CACGCTAGTACGTAACTACCAAGAAAATGAATAGCTTAATCTGACGCTTTACAGGGACAAGTAGTACATGCTTTACTCGTACACTTACTATGTAATAATATTGCGACAGTAAGCCACCGGATTGGTCTACTGGTGAACGCGTCTTCTCAAATCAGCTGATTTCGAAGTCGAGAGTTCCAACTTTCAAATTCTAGTAAATGCAGTTACTTTTATACGGATTTCAATACTAGATCTTGGACATCGGTGTACTTTGGTTGTTGGGTTTCAATTAACCACACATCTCAAGAATGGTCGAACTGAGATTGTACAAGACTGCACTTAATTTACATTCATACATATCATCCTCATTAATTCTCTGAAGTAATACCTGGCCGGGTTTCTCGGAGGCTAAACAGGAAAAGAAGAAAAAAAAATATTGTGGCAGAAACTTCCTCACTGAGCAGCTTATACATTAATTAGTAAGAGAAGAGTGCTAGAGGGTAAATAGAGGGAGAGAATTTAGAGCTATCGCTCTGCGTATATTTTATATGATCTAAATTTAATGCTCTAGATAAATTTTTAAATTTCGTAAAAATTTATCTCTGAATTTATTTAAAAAACTTCCTCGAATTTCTCCACGAGTAAGGTTACAAAGTAGCCAAAAAAGACTAACTATCTTCAGTTATTTGATGTAAATTTTCTGTAATGAATTAAAATCGCTCAGGTAAATGAAAATGCGTGGGGAAAAACTCGATTTTTTTTTTACGGTTGTTACGTAGCTTAAAAACATCTTTCGTAATAACTAACAGTAAAACATTGGGGGTGGGTAGACTTAATTATCTTAACAAACATATTTATAAAGATACAGGGCACTAAATACATCCCACATATGTTTATTTTTCATTAAAAATTATTTCAGACGTGGTTTCTACTAAATATATTTACTAGAAATTATTTAAGTTTATTATTACGCACGCCTACACTTTATTCTCCACAATGGAAAAGAAACATGTTTTTTCTGCGACTAATTTAAAAATTAAATTAATGTTTTTTTCATCACAAATATAACTTAATGAAGAAATTACATTTAATTGTACATGTTACCTTCACAATGTCCTTCAATACTATGATTATATTAAAAATATTATTTTTCTCTAAAAAAATAAACAGCAAATAAAAATAATGTTGATTTATATGTGCATGTAAATTCCATCTTAGTTGCCCTTCTAAACGTAATTACCCTAAAACTGAACAATTTTTTGACTGTAACTACAATTTTGTAGATCTGGTTAATAATCTACAACTAATAAAACACAATGTAAAAAATCCCTTTCAGCACGCAGGAAGGGGGAGTTAGATTTCAATCGTGCTAAGTAGGGGATAAAAAAGATTTCCAACTTGAAGTTAAGAAAAAGTTCAAATTTACTCAATACGACAATGGTTGAATGTGAAAAAAGTTTCATATCTTTAGCATAGAAGCCCCATTTTCTTACAATTCCAGCAACATTTTGGTCATCCATTACCTAACGTCAGGGTTGGTCATATCAAAAAATATTTCAGTCAAAAGTTTTAGGTAATGTTTCGAGGATTAACGACCACATTAAACCGATTCGATACTGTGCCTATTAAGGAAGGTATGATTTTTTTTTTTGTCTTCGAAATCCTAGTTTTCCCCTCCCCTGGACCGGTGGTTGGTGATATCAAAAAACTTTACTTAGATATGTTTTAGGCTCTTATCCAAAGAATAGTATGTACGAATTCAATATTTTACTTAATAAGAGAGCTATAGCGATATTTTGTTTTTTTCGAAAAAGCTCCCTCATTTCCACCCCCATGGTCCGATTTTGCCCATTAAAAAACTCAACCGGGATTTTGGATCGTTATATCTGTATCAATTTGAAAATGATTGGCGCAAAATTACGGCAGCTATCGTGTCCACAAGAAAGTGAAATATAATATATACTTAATTATATATGTATATTTAAACGTTTGAACTGCCAGTGATTTTGGGGTCAGGGTGAAGCAAAACGCGAAGATATGTCGAAATTTTCCGGAAGTTGAATCATGGTACCGATTACAATAGGTAGCTTTCTTATGAAATCTACCTAAAAAGATTTAAAAAAAATTTAATTATTTAAGTACGAGTAAAAACAACCTTTTCTGTAGAAAAATGTAATAAAAAATATATATTTCAAATTTCCAAAATCGATGTAATAATTTAAACAAAAATCAGGAAGTTTAAATATACTTTTTTTTAAGTGTGTGTTAAGTTTAATCATTCTCGGCAAGACTGAGAATTAAATACTATATATATATATATATATATATATATATATATATATATTTATTATTATCAATATTATTTCCGATTAACCCCTTTAAGAAAACGCGTGAACTTGAGCCAATCATGGCTTTACTTCTATCTTCTCTTTTCTCTTCTTCCCAAAACCTCTTCATCCGACCACTATGTTTCTTCTTCCTCACCACTGTCCACCTTCTTCCTATCGTTTCTCTTTTTTGCTCTTGTTCGGTTTTCTTATTTCTAATTTCATCCCTAAATTTCCTTCTGTCCTCGATTTCTTCTTATGAGATGTTCAGTTGTTCCATGTCGTCTTGTGTTTTTTTCATCTGAATGGACTATCATTTACTTGCATTGACAATGTTGAAAATTTTCTTAGCGAGACTATCTTCACCCATCCTGTATAAGTGTCCGTAAAATTGTACACGTCTTTTCCTAAATCTTTTCCTAAACTTGTCGGTAATGGGGGTCTGTGTTTTATATAATTTCTTTGTTGGTCGTTTGATTCAGGTTCCGTCTCTGAGGACCGCATCATGGATTTTCCTAAGGACTTACTAAGGACACCATCCTTGTGTCTTGATTTCATGAATTTTGGTCATTCCTCTGATTACTCTGTGCTGCATACAAGGCCTCCGGCAAGACAACTGTGTTGTAATGTCGTAGTTTCGCATTGCGAGACACTGACTTTTGTTATAATGATTCCATGTAAGCTTGTACGCCTTTTGCAGTTTGAGTATTCTTTATGTTGGAAATTGTATTCAGTCCCACGGATTGGATGGTTTCTTCCAAGTACTCGAAGTGGGGTGCTTGTGAGATTTTGCCGTACTCTGCAGTCGGAATTTTTTAGTTGATTGCGTCTTTTCATAAGAAATTTGGAGTCCGGATTTACAGGCTATTTCATGCAGTCTCTTTAAAGCAAAAACGGCTTCAATTTCGTTGTTTGTTAATATAGCCAAGTCATCTGCAAAAGCCAAGCACTTGGCTTTTACCAAGCACGGTAATTCTATTTTTTTTCTGTTTTCGGATTTGGAAAACGATTTGGCCTTTGACTTGCTTCTCCCATTCTCTGATTACCTTCTCCAAGACGATGCTGAACAAAAGTGATGGTAAGCCGTCCCCTTGCCGGAATCCTATGTGAACTTCGAATTGGTTTAAAATTACTCTCATGAATTTGATTTTTGAGGTGGTTCCTGATAATGTTTCCTGGATAATAGCTCTGGTCTTTCTATCGACTACAAATTATTGTAGGGTATTAAACAAGGTATGTCTGTCGACAGGGTTGTAGGCTTTCTTAAAGTCGACAAATGTGACTGTGGTGTTCCGAGATCGTCTGATATGTCTGATGATGTCTGATATGTCTTGAGGTTCCAGATTTGTTCGATACCGCCCCTTCACGTTCTGAATCCTACCTGATACTCTCCAATCTGTGGGTCCGCTTGGGGTTCGAGTCGATTCAGCAAGGGTCTAGAGAGGATATTATAGGTGAATGGGAGAAGTGAGACAGTATGCAACTGTTCGGATCTGTCTTATCTCTTTTCTTATGAACAGGGTATATCAACGCGCACTTCCATTCTTTCGGGATTCTGTTCTCCAGACTTCCAATATTATTCTGTGAATTTAGGCGTTATGTTTTTGTGGTCCAATTTCCAGAATTCCGCGAAAATTCCGTCTTCGCCAGGAGGCTTGTTGTTTTTCAATGATTTGATTATGTTCACAATTTCTTCGTGTGTAGGCGGAAGTGAGTCAGGGTATAGGTTTTACAAACCTTAATTGTCCTGGGGGCGTTTCGCAGTTGAGGAGCGTATTGAAATATTTGGCTAGAATTTCACAGTTCTTTTTCGTATTAGTTTCCAGAGACCCGTCGGGTCATTGAAAGCATAGGTTAGGAGCCTGGCAGCCGGCAAGATTTTCTCTGAACGTCTTGTAATTCCGGGTGTTGTTCTTGATAAAGTCCTGTTCTATTTCTTTCAGCCCATTATTGTCGTAATTGCGTTTTTCTCGTCGAATAATTTTGAATGACTTTTTCCTTATTTTTACGAATTCTTGCCAGTTTCCTGTTGCTGAAATTATTCCAGTCTCTAATCCTATCCTCGACAGGTGATGTTCCACCACCTGTGTTTTCTCTTTCTCAAAGGTTAGCCTAATTTTATGGTCTGAAAGTAATATATATATATATATATATATATATATATATATATATATCAATTAAATTAGTAGCTGATTTAAGATCTATTTATAACGATACATAAGATAGATCGTAATCATATTTTGTTTGCAATAGCAAGAATATTTATTAATTACTCTTATATACAGGTGTCCCACGAACAAACGGAAAACTTTCAAGACGTATTCTACTGGAGAAAATTAATAAACCCAATAAAAAGTAAATAAAAACTTTTAAAAATCGGTTTTATTGAAGCAAAACAGACAGAAAATCGTATTTCAATCGTGCCTAATCGAAAACCGAAATCGTACTTCCTACTCTTATAAATCGTATTACCTAAATCTTTCTGTACCCAAAAACATTCTTTTTAATGTATTCTTCTTAAACATTCTTCGATGTATTTACAATTACAAACGAAAGGATCATTTTCGAGTACGTTTTCTGTTGAACGCCAAGTAAATTATCGTGTTAATGATGAACATCCTGTGATTCACCATATTCAGCGTAGCCTAGGCACTAAAACATGGCGAATTTCATGTCGCACAAGTTTGTAAAAAAAAAAATTTGGTGGCGAATCCTACGGAAAGAAAATCTTTATCCTTTATCCTAGAAGAGCTGAAATCTGGGCGAAAGTTTTCGCTAGCCGGAATTCGAAAACAAAGTGTTTCCAGACCTATGTTTATATGAATTTATATGAACATGTCCTGAAAGCTTCTCAGTTTCTTCATGGGACATTCTGTATAAATGTGAAAATTTGTAGATCTGTCTGTTTGTTTACAATAACATCATACGAGAACTAACCGACTGATTGCTTACAAATTTTCTGGATACATTCATGTTATCCCAGGAATGGTTTTAAGCGATAGATCTAGGCCATAGCGTTCTGGGGTGTTAAGATATTACAGATAATCACACAAGAAACAAAAATTAATCCTTTTTACTTAATTATTATATTTCTGTCACCATAGAAACAGAGATATAATGAAGTAAGATGACTAATTCTTTCTTTTTTTAATGAATATCTGTAAAATATTGTCACAACCATGGGGATAACGAACTCTTCCGGGGTCCAGGAACGTGTCTAATCAGGGGTCCCTGGCTTAACCGATATATAGTATAGGGGATGTAATGATAATTAAAATTATACAGTTAAGTATGTCGCTAATTAACAATATCGGTAATAATCAATCTATTGTATTTAATCCTACTGTACCTATCGATTGGAAATCCTGTCGTCGCCCTTTTGGATTTATTTTACAACGATTTTGGATTTTTTCTGGATTTGATTATTAAAGGAAAAAATGTTCCAAGAAAAAATAGATTGATAAGGGGTGGCAAATGGCGGGAAGGTAAATCGATTGTTGGTGAGGTAACTGAGGAACGGTTGGAGTTATACACTTATCTGTGTGCGTGTTCTCTCTGTACTGAACACGTATATACCATGGATACTGCTACAAACTGCACCAATAAAATAGTCACAAGCTATATTTAAACAAATATCAGTATATTTATGATTATAATATTTATAATAAAGCAGTATGTGGTTATACTATAAAAAAAATTATAAATCTAGTCAATGAATTAATAAATCGTTAAACGTTTGAATAATAAAATAAATCGAATAATAAAAAAATAAGAAGAATATTTAACCATAAAACCAGATAATAGCTAAACTGCAGCTGTGATTATAACCACATTGTCCTTGAATACAGTATGTAGTCAATTCTATAAAAGTTAATTCACTATATTATATTTGGGTGGAGCAAAGTTCACACCAATAATTGTTAATCCTAGATCTACACCTACAGCTTGTCCGAACCGGTGTGAAAGCCCTTCTTTACTACCAGACAGTGGGTGTCATTCATATTCAACCACCCTCTCAATCTATATTCCATCTCTTCTATAGGTTATAATATACCCACATATCAATTTCTAAATTCTACATCACTTAATTTCTTGCAGATTGTTATTTTTTATTTTCACCATTTGACATTACATGCTGCTGCATCATTTACATTTAATTAACATAACACTTCTATTAACAAACCAGAACAGTCATCTGAGTATATTATTATAACAATAAAAATTTAAATAATAGAAACTTACAGAAAGTTTATTTTTTATTACTTGCATAAAATAAATGAATAAAAGTACATAAAATAATTTATTTTTTAGTACATTTATAAACCATTATAACTGTATTAAATGATGATCATAAATATAGTTAAATAAATATAATACAGAATCACAAATAGAGAATTTTAGTTTGAATTCAAGTAAATTATTTGTAAATTTAATATTTATTCAAACAAATCAAATATTTGAACTTAAGAGGCTACGTTTTTTTATCGAAAATTTATTACAGTCTATTTGATTATAAAAACAATCGTACACCAAATAAATAATTACAATAATAAATGAATACACCTTCATCATCTTACCCAATATCACTAGTAAAACAACTAATTTATCATACCAATATCTAGTAGTAGTATATTTGAATATGACATAATGAAAATACAAATTTTGACACTTTTAAAATTATAATTCCGATGTCCGAGCTTTGATATAGGACAAACAGGAAGATGACTCACAAATAATTTATAAAAAAGAAATAATATAACTAATCTAATGTGAAATATTAAATATATAAACCAAGACACATACTGATAAAACAACAGAATGAGAAAATAATAAGTAAAAAATGAATGATTGAAATAATTATTTCGTGTAATAAAAAGTATTTTTTTTCTAACAAACATATGACGACGGTTATCAAATTAATATTTAACGATATTTACATTTTACGCTAAATGTCAAATTATAAAGCTTTCATTGCTCGTGGATCATCTTCTACTAGCAATTCTGGAATAATTAAAGTTAAATATCTGATGCTACCAACCTGCCGATACAATGGGAGAATGATACCGTCTGTGCCTTTCATCTGAAAGGTTCAGGGTTCGAATCTCGTACAATCATAATAATTTTCACACTTTTCAGAATTATCTCATCTAATAAAAAGAAAAAAAAATGGCGGATATCTGAAACTGGGCGTTAACCTGTTGTTTTTTAATTTGATTTTAAAACCACACCCACACACACACACAGGGAAAGAGAGAGAGAGATAGAGAGTGAGGGGGGAGAGAGAGACACACACAAAAGTTCAATACTTATTAATTAGAAATAGATAAGGAATAAAATCTTATCCTGGGCCAGGGCTAACTATCAAAATACCCATGTTGGATGTATAAGATAAGGGTATAATAAATAATTGTTAATATTTCATTAATATAATTATGGAAAAAGCAAAATAAATGAAAGTTTTTAAAGAAATGAAAGTAAAGATTTTTGTAAAACTAAAATACTGATAGAAAGATCTTCTTATAAACAAGTGTAAAACAAGTTTTAAAAAACATAAGGCTCCACCGCAATAGTTACACGATTACTGGTTGATAACGAATCAGTCATATGATTTTAGATGTTTTTAGTTATATGTACCACTAAATCCGATTCCTACCTTACTTTGCAGTACTTTTCATTAACATCAATTCATCAATACATAAAAAGGAATATCTATTCTCTTTTTGACGCGCAGGAGGAGTACGGATTGCTAGAGTAGCGAAAGGCTTCTAGCAACCTAAGACGTGTTGACATTATCCCCCTTTTATAGTACCACTAGCAACACTACACCAAACTCCCCTGTCAAAATAATTGCCTATGTACTGTATGTTTTTACGCTTTCTAAAATTTTACCAAGTTTATTTCCAAATTATCTCAGAATAATAATTTATTGAAGTGCAAATTGTCTCTTAAAAAATTCGTCATTATTACAATTATCTAATTAGTATTTTAAAATAAAATGTGCAACGATGTTTTCAGAAATTTCCATTAAAATTTTAAACAAAATTTTGTCACAAGTTACTTTCACAATTTTATTTACATAAGTATCTTCCTTCCTGATCTGACTCCTTTAAATACTAGATACATAAATATTCCATGACAAGTAAGTTACGTAACATGTAACCGGTATAGTCATGTTATGTTAAATTAAACGAAAAAAAATACCTCGCAGCCACAACCTACACAAATGTAAAAAACAGCAAATGAAAGAAAAAAGAAATAAAAAAAAATACAGAACACAATACACGTCGGCGTATTAATAAAGAAAGAATCGCCCACAGATAATAAGTGATATCCTTTTTTTTAACTTCCAGGACCACCGTTTGTATTGCTTCAGAGGATGAGATGAATCACAAGTAGCGTGTAAAAAAGCCATGTCTGTCTGGGATTCGAACCCGGGACCTCCGGATGAAAGGCCGAGAAGCTACCACTCACTACACGGAGGCCGGCAAGTGATATCCTTTAAAAATATACAATCAAACGCGTACGCGTACGTATGTAGTAAACAATCAAAAATCGATTCCCTATACGAGAAAAAATACAAAACAGAAATTAATATAAAAAATTTAATTACTCAACTAAAATTAATGTTTAAATTTCATATAAATTGCAAAAAGACATGTTTTCATTTTTCTGCACATGGTGGATTGAGTATACGCCTATTAGCGGTTGTTGTAGAAAATAATGTCTCCTGTTGCTATTGTAATATTCAATCTACGTCTGTATAAATCTGTATATCATTGTATCTTTAATTCCTTGTAAAATTTTTCTTCTCACGTTCATCTATACAAATACTCAACAGAATAGTTACCGCCGTTTTCATCACAACCTATCATTAACAACACGCGAATCCTCTAAAGAAAAATAAATAATTTGACTTATTGACCTTGATCACAACAATACTTCACCAGTACCACAATTTTCTCGTCACAATCTTACTTGTAACCAAAACCAGATGTAAAAATGAAATACTGAAAAATATGTTGTTTTTTTTTTTTTTTTTTACTTTTATGATTGCAATTGAAACGGGCTGTAATTAACAACAAATTGAAATATCCAGATTGAAAACAACTTGTATTTTTCATATTTTATTATACTACTCTTTTTTAACCTCCATGACCACCATTGCTTCAGAGAATGAGATGAATGAATTGTAACGACTGAAAAATGCCATGCCTGACCGGGATTCGAACCCGGGACCTCCAGGTTGTATACTACAATGCTTGTACAAATTTTAGTTCACTTTGGTGGCACAGTAATTATTATTAATAATACAAACTTTACAAGTAAAATTTTCAACTCGCAACTGGTAAAGAAAAGGAAATATTTTCTTTAAGAGTAACCGTTCTGTTACTCATACAAATTTGAAAAAGGTCATAATGAAGTGAAAAATAAGTACTTATAAATATTTTACTAATTTGTAATTTATTACGGATAATTTCGATTTGTGTTTACTTTAGTAAAACATAAAAAAAAAATGGTTTAATCTTTCTTAATACGCAAACATTACGAAAGAATTGTAATGATAAAGCCAATTAAAATGAATAAAAACAGAAAATATTTTCAAAGATTTCCTTTTTTTAGATTGAAAACAAAAACGATTAGTGCCAAGTCACTGTAATTAAACAACTTATTGTGAATGTACCGATATATTGATATAGATAATAATGTAATATATTATACTACTATAGTAATCCACTTGCTTATAACTTTTCATAAGCAGCTTTATGCAAACTGACAGTATAATAAAAAATCTTGCGCATTTCTGCCCAAAAAGACCGACTCGTTATTTTATTTTGTTTCCACATTCCAACTTGCAGTATCATAACTAACCATGTTTCTAACTTGCTCCTCTCCAATTGTTTTGACCATAAATTGAGCGTAACTCAAGAATAACTAGACCAATCTTCATCAAAGTTTCACATACATGATTTCAGATACATTACTACAGCATATTTAAATTTCAGTGGAATGGTCAAATACTTTTGGAGATTTTCAAGCCACAAAATTTTATATACAGGCCTGTTTTGTGTGTGTGTATATATATATATATATATAATTAGAGAAAATTCATTTTCAGCCCCTCCCAATCCCTTCATGTAACCGAAAGTAATACCGTTATTTTCTTCGAAAAGTCGGTAAAAGATATACCATAAATATATAATAGATAAAATAAATTATTTAATTAAAAAACTGAAAATAGATACAAGGTAGTGACAGTAATTTTTACATACTTTTGTTTTTACATCCGGTAAATATTTATATTATAGCCTAAAGTTACATAGAATAACTTTCTATTTTAAAAATTCAAATGATCTCTATCTACGCGTAGGCTCTATAAGTTCGTAAAAAAAATAGTTGTAAATCTATTGGTGTGGCGATTTTAAGTATGTCATTATTTTAATTAAATTTTCTCTTCTCCTGATTTGAACTAAAAAATAGACACTACCATTCAAGAATAGTAAACTTTTTTTCTATGGTGGTTTCTCCATTCAATTTGATACAAGGTTTACTATTTGGTCTATAATTATAAAGCTTTCTACTATTTACATTATGATTTAATAACTGATAAAAGATTTTAAACTTATGTTCCAAATTTCTAATGTAACAACCGACAAAAAAAAGAGTTTATTTCTAAATTTTTTTTCTAAGAATCGCTCATAAATTATTACAAATAAAGAATCTACCAATTTTATTTTGTAATATAAAAAGTAAGAGTTAAAAAAAAAGGAAAACATTCATCAATTTACATTTCCTCTATAACCTTAAACACGAAACTGTAAGTTTCTCACTACTCAGTTGCGCGAGCACACAGGAAATAAATCTAATAAACCTTGATTAAGCAGTTACCGTTGATTACGTTCATTCAGTAATACGTATGCCACCCACATACAAGCGACAAACATGGAAAATATATTTTTTTTTAATAATGATACATTAAAGAAGTGAATAAATTGACGTAAAAAAGAATATAATAAAGAGAAAATTAAAAATAAAAACAAAAATTTTAAATAAAGTAATAATTTAATTTATTTGTTTTATTATTATTTATTAGTTATTCGCGTTTTATGTATATACTTAATTTCATTTTTCCGTAATTTCTCTATTAATTTATTAAGAAATTTGCTTTAAAAATTTAAAAAAATTAAATTCAGTTTTTTTTCTGATTACTTATTAACCTAACTCAAATTTATGTCATAAATAAAGATTTATTGATAAAAAAAAATTAATTTTTATTATAAACAACGTTTTGGCAAATCACTTGAACCGGATACAAAATAAAAATTTGTTTCAACATGTGTGAATTTAAAGTATTTTATTTGTCTAAGCTGTTCTGCATAAACATATGTGAGAATGAAGTTGTTAATATTCTCCCAAGGGATTTTAATCCGGGAATAAATTATTATATTACCATACGTACAGTTGTTACGCTTTAGTGTAGTATTTTTTATTTGTAATTTTTTAGTTCATTATTTTGTGTAACTATTCCTTTTTTACATACATCATCAAACTGTTTATATATATATATATATATATATATATATATATACATACACACATAAATTCAGTAGTTATATTACGTAAAAATTAATTTTGACTTATTTTATTGTTATTCCATTTATTTTTTTCCTATATACAAGTGTATAATCGACTAATTTACTTTTACTTCAATTTTTATGCCGTATTACATATTACTGAAAAATTCTTACTAAGTAAATTAATTTTATGATTTCGTTAAATTGCTTTTTTCCAGTTGCATTTGCCCTTCCGAATATAATAAACTAGCATCCCCGTCGAGGTCAATTTTTATTTTATTTTGTCTTTTAGTCAAGTAATCGGAGGCAGGTGCAACCAGTAGCTTCGCCTAAACAGTAACAATGGCATTGGCCGTGTTGGTTGAGCTTGCGCGCTCCGTACACCTTCGCACTCCCTTAAAATATCGAAATTAAAAAACCCGAAAATGGTTTTTAGATATTTATCTGAACAGTATTTGCAAGCCCAATTATAGTGAAGTTTTCGTTTATTTTAGTCGGAAATGGGGAAAATTTGATAATTTAAAAAAATTTGTTTTATTTTTCTTCACCTTTTTCAAGAACCCAATTATAAAAAATCTAGAGATTGATTTTTAGATATACGCATGAAGATTAAACACACCAAAAATCAAATTATATTTTTGTTTGTTACCGAGAAATTCAAAAAGTAACCGGGTTTAAAATAAAATAAAAAATCCATTAACTCTAAACTCGGAATTCAAAGAATCGTTTCTTATTGGGTACTTGCGCCATAAGAAGAAAGTGTATATAAATTTTCATCAATTTATCTTCATTAGTTTTTGCTGCACGTTGATGAATCTGTCACGACATTTTATATATATATATATATATATAGATTTTAAATAAAACAATTTTTCTCTACTATGCATATTTAGTACTTTGGGAAAGATTAGAAAGTAACGCGCGTGCGCGTCGCGTGTGTGTATGTGTGTATAAGCGCGCGGTATTAAATTTTTTATAATATTTTAAAAGTTCATGTGCACTAAAAAAAAATGCTTAGTTTTTAAATAGTAAGAATGCATATTTTAATGATTACATTTATTAATAAAAATTAATATTTTTAAGACTCAATGAAACTTTTTTTTTTTTAATATTTCTTTTATTTTATCGGTTTTTTCATATTTATTTGTGTCCCTTTAATTCTAATATAACGGCTGCAAAAACTTTATAAGATATATCTGTAATTCGTTTCAATTACTAATTTATATGACTGATTTAAAGGTAATTTTAGGCCGGTAGAGAAAATTATTTGAATTTGCCTACTGTAATAGATTAAAAACGAAAAAAATAGCGCTTTTTTTCATTAGTAATAGATTTCAGTATAAGAAATCTTTTATAAATGCATATGTATTAAACGTTAAGTTCTGAAACTTTTTTATTTTTTTTGTAAAACCTTTACTTTTATGGAAATTAACACCTTTATACAATTATTATTTGTAGAAAAACATTTTCAAGTTTCACTTGTACCGTAATGTGCTGTTGTTATGCTTAATAAAATGTTAAATACGTTTCATTATTATGAATAATGTATTGTTTATAAATTTTTCACTTTATATATATATATATGTATATATATATATATAAATTGCGTTAAATAAAAAGAGTAGAACAAACTATGTTGTATTTCATTATTATGATCTGTTCTACTTATACAATAATAAAATTAATTTCACACTCAAAAAACTTATACAAATATTTGGGAAAACAAACCCAACATCAATTCAGTTGGCATATCCTGTTAGCTACAAACAGTTAAGAACTGTATCGATGTACACAACCGAGATGTTTCAAGACAAATACTTAAAATCTAATATTTGTCGTCAAGAAAATTTATTGAGAGAACATTTGTTTTTATAGTAAACATTATTTTGTATTTAAAAAAAAAAATGTTATTACTTGAAATTTCATTTTTCAGAAACCTAGTAGATTTTCAAACAATTTTGTTATCATCATACTAAATGATTTATTTTCTGTTCAAAACACGTATGAAAAGTAGAAAATTAAAATATATAAATATTAAGACATACCGCTTTTTTTTGAAAACTTAAAATTTCCTTCTTCGTAACAGAAAATTAATTAGAACAATCAAAACGAGATATGTACTTGATAAATAATTCTAATTCCGATGTACCAAACCCATAAATTTTAACAAATTACGATTCGAATCCGGTTTCGCGGGTTGAATATTTTACTCTTGTTTATATTTTCATTTTTTGTATAATATTTGTAATAAAATAAATAAGTTTAATTGCAGTTTACGGAAGTACATCTCATCCTAAAAATGTTAATATATGTCTTGAATACATGACCACAGAAATATGATTTTTTGACCAGTTCATAAAACACTACTTGTCGAACACTACACTTCATTTACACTCATACATATCATCCTCATTAATCCTCTGAAGTATTATCTGAACGGTAATTACCGGAGGCTAAACAGGAAAAAGAAAGGGTTGGCGTGTTGAGAAAGAGATTTAATATTTAACCGCTAATTAGTTTCTTAAGTAATACGTATCACTAAAGTTTCATTGGTTCAAATACTACTTCTGACAAATCGGAGTGTTGCGTGGTTCTAATCATTCTGAATACTATATAATCCAACCAGTTACAATACCCCAATGTTTTCAACAATCACAAAAATTTATAGGTCTTCTAATAAGGAAACATCGATTTAGATCAAGTACAGTACACAATTATTTTTATAAATCTCACTACTGAATTTTTTGTATATTTGAGATTACATACCATACCTAATCAATCACAATACCGTATGAGTTTTACCATCCAGAAGGAAGATACACACTTCTGACCAATTAGAAATTACTAAATTTTAGCTTAAACTTAATTTTTATTTAATTTATTTTTGTACCCAAAAATTTAATTTAATTTTTGTAACCTTAATTTAAACTAGAGCTATAAATTAAGCTATAAACAGTGATAAAAATAAAGACACATTTATAAATTTAAAAAAAATTGGTACTTTATTTTATATAAAACTAAATAGCCATTTCAATTCCAATGGAACCATCTTCAGTAGTAACAATCAGTCTTATTGAAATACGGAAGGGAGAACATGCAGCTTCTGCGACGATCTACATGTTACTGGTAAAAGTTTTTAATGGTAAAAATGTTAAACAAATATTACTTCGTTGTTAATAAAAAAATAAATAAAAAATAATAATAATGATAAACAACAAACAAAAACAAAATAAAAAAAATGAAAATCACGACTTGATGGTTTTATAACCAATTTTGATACAGTAATTTCTTTAGAAATCGACGAATCTATAACATTAATCAAATTGCGTGTTTTTTTTTTATGCATTAGACTATATTTAAAATACATATTGAGTCATATTTTTTGTAATATAAGTAATAACAATAATGTAAAAAAAGCAATGTAATAGAGTTTCATGTAAATAATGATGTAATAATTTCTAGTAATAACTATGTACGTATTGTAGTTAGAAACACTTTTAAAAAAGAAAATAATTCCTAATTACAGTTTAAATTTGCCAAATTACCTTAATTTGCATTTAACAACACTGTACGTTTAAAAAAAAATTGACGGTATAAGAAGAATAAATGTAATACTTTATCGTGCTTGATTTTCTACTAAAGAGAAAGTGAAGGACAAGAGGTTAAAAAAAAAGTTAAGTGTTGTTTTCATTTTGGGTGTCTTAAATTTCGCGATAGTTGTTAAGAATCGATTATTATTCCTCAGGCAGTTTAGTATACTATATACGGTTCCTGTAAACTATTATAATAGAAAAGGTGAGTTTCGGATAAAAACAGGTTTACTATTTTGACAGTTCTAGCATGCATATTAAAGTATTAGGTACGTTGATTTAAACTCACATTTACTTTCTGTAGATAAAGTTCCAGCTCACGATAGGGATCAGATCCTGATATCACTCCAGCCGCCCTCTCGTCCGGCCTCATCGTCATCTCATTTCTGTAAATAAAAAAATATTAAAAATAAATAAAATTACGAATAAATGCAAATAAAAAAAGTAGACCCACTTTTCGTTTCCGACCCTAATTATTGTGCGGTCAGAAACTCACTGATTTTCATAGTACAACGCACTATATACATTCTATTAACCAGTAGACCCTACTCTCAAGTATCAAGTTTCAAGTCATTCACCATTATGACTCACTGCATTAATTTGTATGAAAAATACACCTCTGCACAGCCAACGTAACCTAAAATTGATTTTCGATCTTAAATTGAGTGTAACTCAAGAACGACTCAACCAATCTTCATCAAGTTTTCACATGCACAATTTCAGATACACTACTACTGAAAACCATAATATCAATGAAATTAATTTAATAGTTTTGTTGGTTTTTGAGGCATAAATTTTATACATAGGCCTATATAAATACGCAAAAAAAAATTTGCCACCGTCGTGTTCGACCCTTGGCGATTCCAATATCTTGGAATTTTTCCTGGCAGGTTTACGGGTAATTTGCCAATGCGGTTAATTGAAACCCAACCACCAAAGAAAACCGGTATCCACGGTCTAGTATTCAAATCCATATAAAAGCAACTTCCTTTACAAGGACTCAAACCTTAGAACTATCGACTTCGAAAATCAGCTGATTTTGCGATGACGAGATTAGCCACCCACTAGTCTAACCCGGTGGGTATATACAAATATATAAATATATATGTAAGGAAAATTACATTTTAAGTGAATGTAATTTTCGTACTCTTCATACCTTAATATATATATGTATACACAGGGTGTCCCATATAAAACGCAACCCATCAATCACTCATCCATGAAATGTCAAAAGTCAAGCTTACTCCCCTACTCGTCAAACATCTGAACATTGTGGCGACGCAGTAGAACACTACCGATAGTAACAACAATGCAATCATAACTTTCAGTGTATTGCTAGAGACAAGATGGTGTTTTCGCTAGATGAACGTGTTTTCATTGTTGAATCGTACTTCAGTACGAAATCAGTGGTTGCAGTGCAAGATTTGTTTCGCCAGCTCCTAACAAAACATCAGTATTAAGGTTAGTTGCAAAATTTAGAGAGACTGGTTCTGTTACTAACAAGGAACACAAAATATCTGCGTCAGTGTTGAATACAGATACAATCGCTGAAATCAAAGACCGATTACTCGCCTCGTCAAATAAATCGATCAGACGTTTGTCTGCTGAAATTAATTTGTCTAAATCAACTGTTCATCGGGCGACCAAACAATTACAATTACGACCTTATCGCATTCAAACGGTTCATCGACTTCTTGAGCCCGACAAAGAAAAACGGCTACAATATTGTCA
Source organism: Lycorma delicatula (assembly GCF_047948215.1). Taxonomy (NCBI): domain Eukaryota; kingdom Metazoa; phylum Arthropoda; class Insecta; order Hemiptera; family Fulgoridae; genus Lycorma; species Lycorma delicatula. The sequence continues at coordinate 46,690,328 of NC_134461.1, forward strand.
ACGGTTCCGTCGATTTCTGCGTGAGGGAATTAATGTTATGGATTCGTTATTTTTCACAGATGAAGCACGGTTTCATTAGGATGGGTACGTAAACAGCCAAAACAGTAGTATTTGGAATGCTGAAAATCCCCACGTTTATCACGAAAAACAATTACACCCGCAGAAGTTGAACGTGTGGTGCACGATATCGCGGAAGAAAATAATCGGTCCTATTTTTTTCGAGTACACCATTAATGCAGAACGATATCAGGATATTTTATTTCAGTTAATTTCACTCTTGGAAGAGGAAGACAGACACTGCTGGCTACAACATGACAGTGCGACATCGCATTACGCAGGTTCAACTTCTGATTTCGTTGAGGAATTCTTTGGTAATCGTGTTATCGGTCGAGGCTTGTGGCCACCAAGATCTAGAGATTTGACTGCGGCGGATTTTTTTCTACGGGGTTACCTCAAAGAAAAAGCCTACAGCAACGAACCACGAACACTTGAACGATTGAAAGTCAATATTGAACAAGCTGTATTAAATATCCAGACACAAACATTGAAAAAAGTTGCAAGAAACACTGTAAAATAATTTAAGCTTGTATTCAAGAAGATGGCGGCCACTTTCAACATTTACTCTATATGTAAGGTAATGGATGGTAATAATAAAATTTACATTTTCACATGCCTTTTTATTATTTCAATACCTACCAATATAAGGTTGGGTTGCGTTTTATATGAGACACTCTGTATCAAATTCAATTTCACCCCCAATCCTACCATTCGACCGAAAGTAATACCGTACGTCCTCAAAACGCCGTACCTCTCTTCAAAACATTGATAAAAAAATATGGAAATAATTAAATAATTCTGTTAAATTTATGACTTAATTGTTAAATGATAACAGAAGATATTACAAATTATTTTAAATGAGGGATACCAATTATTTTAGTTATAAGTTTATTTATTTATTTTTTAAATGTGTTATAAGAAGATTTAAACGGTAAATTATGAACTTCATGCGACAATATAGGTATTTAATTTCAGTAGGAATTATTCAGTCTGGCCAACGCATGACGTAACAGACGAAAATTAAACTATGTTGTTCTGAATCACCTTTTCTTTCGTTTAGCAATGTAGGCTCATACTAAAATATAATGAATAATAGTGAACCAATAATCGTACAATAGAGATATGTTATTTTACAATACAAACAGTTTTGTGTACATATGACAACAAAGTTGTGCAGTTTTGTAACGGTCACTAACGGCCAATCTGTAATATTTAAATTATACATCACTAACTGAACGGTATTATTTAATTCATTACTAGTAAACGAAAAACTAGATCCGATGCAGGTAATAAACAAAAAAAAAGCTTTTTTTTAATCAAAGAACATACCATAAAATATCGACATAACTTTCATGTATAAAGTAAACATAACCGAAAATATAAATATTATTTTATTTTTACCATTTATTTTCGAAGTGATACAAAAATATTTCAATTAATTAGAAGTAGTGCACATGTTACACTCTGAGCTGATTGAAGACAAAGAGGTGTTTTTTTTATTTTTTTTTTTTTTATGTATGGAACCAGCACGTTAAAAAGTTCGTTATAAACGTCCATTGGGATCAGGTCGCTAAGAGATTTACCTTATCTATTACTGTAGATCTAATTTATTTATAACACTGAATTCGTTACTTTATCTTTAAAAAAAAAAGAAATAGAAATGATGAAATAATTATATATATATATATAATATATATATATATATATATATATATATATATAATATATTACTACTAACTAAAAAAAATTCGTTTAATAATAATAAAAAATGTCAACCACTACAAAAAACAACGAATAAATTCTACTAGAAATAAACATAATTTAAAAGAAAAAAAAATTACTGAACAAAAATGTAGACTAAAGGAAGAGCAACTCTGTAAAATAAAGATGTAAAAAATGATAAAAAAGAAGAAAAATGTGTTAAGGATAATAAGTTAGATAAAAAAAAAATAATAATAAAAATATAATATTTACAATGCATATCTTAACATATAATTTAGTGAAAGCATCGCAATGATAATGAGATGCAAAGAAGATGTTCCGATGCGATATCACTAAATCTCTTGTATATATTGTAAGCAGTACAAAGCAAAAGCAAGTACGTATAAAACAAGTACTGTAGGTGGATAACAAGTTACATGTCTCGAATTGCTACTGCAGTAAAATGAGTGCGCGGCTACTAACACAAACTATTATCATATATGTACAATCAGTAACAGCGTGAAAGAGAAAGTCACAATGTACATTTACAAGCTCATAAAAATATTTTTTACTAAATAATTTAACGAAAAAATTATTTATTTCTTATTTAAATAAACACTGTATCAAAAATAACGTCAACGTTCTTCAAAATGCTTAAGTACGAGTATTTGAACTATGCGGTTAACGTAACGGTACTTTATTATCGTCTTCCGGTTATAACAAATAAAAATCAAAAGATTTTTATCTGAATTACCCAATATAAAAAAATAATAGTCAATCAATAAAAAATTAACAACCACAAATAAATATTTACATTCATTTAATATTTTTATTTTATACTATACTATATATATAATTTTATTAAAAAAAAAGTTTTTTTTCTTAAAATTAAATTAATTTTTCCAATGGAGTGGTTCCGAAATAAGACAACACATAATAAAAGAATGAAGCTAAGAAAGGTAAATTGAAAGAAAGGTAAATGGTCAGTTTCAACAAAGAAATTATGGTGATCTTAACAGAAAATATAATAGTAATTGTTAACTTAATAACAACAATATTATTTTTATTTTATATTTTATTTTTCAAGATTTTCCAACTAAAACTGTAATTAAAAAAAAAAAAACAGAAGATCTATAATATCAAAATTAAAAGAAAAGTTTTTTTAATTTTTCAAACAGCGAATAAAAATAAATAAAAAGTAATTTTATAATTCTTTCTCCGTATTTCCTACGCTAAAAAATGTAATTAAACAAACTGACTCAAAATACTAATAGCAGAGTCGCTAAAACGCCAAGGTCAAGCATCTTGCGCCTGCTTTTTGATGTTTCTCCTTCTATATTTCAGCATGAAAGACCAATATCCATATGTAACGCATCAGTACACAAAAAATTAGTTTTGTGTTGTATAATATATTTCAAAAAGTTTGATATAAAATTTTAGATTCGTCAATAATGCTATAAACAAGATGATAAGGATATAATTACAGAATGACAATAACAACAGAATTAAATAGATTAAATATATATAAACCTAGGCCGTACAGAAAGTAAGAACCGTTTGCGCATCGCATGTGCACAGCTTCACTAACAACAATGGGTCAAGACCAGTTAGTTTTATTTGTTATTCTGCTAGTTCTGAACGAAATTTCGTAGCTTTACTGTGATACCGAATGATTTTGCGTGTGTTTATAATGAATACGGTGCTGACTGTACGATCGGTCAAACGTTTTTGAATCCATAACGTGTTCTTGTGGAAATTCATCGTAAAATTACTGTGTATATGGTGACAGTGAAATTAAAGAAGGAAACGTAAGGAAATGGTTTTATTTATGACACAGTTTTGTATCATGACAATGCACGCACACATATCGCGAGAAAATTTGTGAACTTCCCAAAAAATTAAGAGAGGATGTTTTTCTCATCTGTTGTACAATCCAGATCTTGCTCCAAGCGATTTCTACCTGTTTACAAAATTGAAGGAGTTTCTTGTAGGGAACCGCCATTAAAATGACGGCGACGTCATTTCATGAGTGCTATTCATGAGTGACTTAATGGAATGGGCAGCAGACTTCTTCGATGACGTCATACAAAAACTAGTGCCACAAATATGACATATGCTTGAACTTTGGAAGTGATTATGTGAAAAAACCGTAAAAGATGGATTATGATGCATATATTAAAATAAATAAATAAATATGTCAGAAAACAAAAACGGCTTTTATTTTCTGGACAACCGTCGTGTATATATATATATATATATATATATATATATATAAAACCCTTAAGAAAATTTAATTTTTAATCTTCTTCATTAATATTGGTAAAATAGTTTAACACACTACTTGAAACAAAACCATGACAGCCTTTGCAGGATTAAAAAAAATGTCAATAACTACGTCGTTTAATTAACAATAAACAAGACGATAACGCACTTATTGAAAGTTCATAGTCTCAAAGTAGAATAATACTAATAAAACAAGCGAAAATAAAATAAAAAATAGAAGAAATTATTGAGTTAATTTAAATGACGAAATATAATATAAGTATTATCATTCAAAAGAGACAATTAAGAGTGTGCAATATAAACAACCTTAAAATTATATGCAAAAAAAACTTATTAGTAGATGTAAATTATCATATTTATTATTACAGGTTAAAGGTTGAAGCTTATCAAACAGTACACTTCCTGCCCAATAATAATCAATAATTCCGGTCAATAAGTGTATATTTTTATATTATAATGCCTCAATTTTTTTATTACCTGATTATGTTAACTAAAAAATAACCTAAGTTTATCAAAATTACAATTTTTTTTTGTTTTTTTTATTATTACTAATGTCTACGTTACAATCTGTTCAACAAGTGAACAATAAGCAACCACCAAGACCCAATGAGATGAGGATGATATATATGACATGTAAATGAAGCGTAGTCTTATAAGACTCAGGCCGACATCCCTGAGAGGTGCGGTTAATTGAATCCCAACCATCAAAGTACACCGGTATCCACTGTCTAGTATTCAAATCCGTATAAAACAAACCATCTTTTACTAGGATTTAAACCTGAGAACCTAGACTTCGAAAATCACTGTTAAACAGGTAAGGTAGAAATTCTAAGTGGTGGGCTTTTCATTTATTAAGAATACAAAAGTTGTATAAATTAAATTTCCACTTACTAACAATTTAAAAAGTGTAAATCCTAGTACTTTCGGAGCTATTAGTTCATCTTCAGGGATTTTCTAAAAGATGTTAATTTAAATTCAAACCAATAAACGTTTTTAAATTAAACTGTTACGTTTATAATAGCCGGTCGTCAAGAATAAAATTAATTCGTACGTCAATAAGACAGTAACGTCATGTCTTTAAGATGTTTGTGTAAATTGAATTAAATACTAGTAAGTAAATTTAATTAAGTAAATTAAATTTGTACAAAGGTTTATTTAAATTTAAAATGAAGACGAAATTTACGTACGTAATTTTGTATTTCAGAATGATGATTGTACACACAGGTTAAAAGCTAAACAATATCTTTGTAGGGTTAATTAAAGAATATCTAATAATTATAAAGCGTAACAGGTAAGTAAATTTTATATTTATTTACACAATTTACGAAGGTAAATATGTATTGTTTCTTAAAAGAGATTTCAAAAGAAAAATTACAGGGGAAATTATCATTAATCATTAATATTATTATTATGATTTCAGAATCAAAAATAATTTAGGTCTACCTAAAAAAATTCTACCTCACTAAATTATACTTCTGTAGGCACCGGGAATTATATTATTAATAACGAATTAAAATCAGATATCTACGTTTATGTAACGTTAAGTCTAGTTTCCTAAAACTTCATTTTTTTGAATAACTGAACATAAAACAAAGGTAAGATGATAAAATCATGAACATAATCATCTTAACAACCAATTAAGAATCAACACTTTTCCGATAAAAGAGAATCGAAATTAATATATATATATATATATATATATATATATATATATATATATATATATATATATATATACTACGTGAAATGATAAATTACTATTTAGCAAATATTACAAAGATAAGTTCATTATTAATTCTGATTATTTTCTATTTTCATTATTATCTAGATTTTAATATATTCATGGTTATTATTAACATATACGAGAACAATAAATAATAAAAATAATAATAAATTAATAAAAAATTATTTTTTGTACTTGTTTTTTGCACTGGAAAAAAAATTTGTTAAATAATATAATTTATTTTTAAATTTAAATCAAAATGATCGGTCGATTTAGAAATAACAAAAAGAACTTACTTCTTAATACAGAAGTACGTTAAAAACAAATATGTGAATTAACAAATAAAATCTAAACCCATCGTCTAATTAACCGTCTGGGTTGGTCTAGTGGTAAACTCGTCGTCATAAATCAGCTGATTTCGAAGACGAGATTTTTCAGGTTAAAATCTTAATAAAGGTAGTTGTTATTCGGATTTGAATACTAGGTCGTGGATACCGATGTTCTTTGGTGGTTGGGTTTCAATTAACCACACGTCTCAGGAATGGTCGGCTTGAGTATTCTCAAGACTGCACATTTAACGGTACAGTTACATTACACTGATGTCGCTAATGAACAACTGTTGATGCGACTATAAATAAAAATCTGATGTGTACACCACATGACTTCCTTGTATCCCTATTAAATTACATATACACATTTTTTTTTTAAATTGAAAGTACATAAAATTTTATTTCGTTAATAACTTCTGATATTTTTTCATATTCTTTTTTTTATTGTTATTATTGAATTATCTTTTTTTTCTTATTATTGAGTAATTATTAATTGTAATTTATTTTTACAATCAGAGGTTATTAATTAATTATTAATAAATCAATATATTTAAATTAAAAAAAACAAAGGAGATGAAGCCGGATTCGAACCGATGTGCATTCCCCTTGTAAGATCTAAATATTTCATTAATTAAAATTTTATATGACTAAAACTCTGGAACCAATGAAAATAAATACCACTTATGATAGAACGTTAAAAGCTCTTAATGAGAGCTTATTACTGCTGTTAAGAAAATTTCGAAAAGCCATTTTTTTTTATTTTGAGCTTTTTTGGAAACTTTAGGTTCAGTCAATTGCAATCAAAAGGGGGAGTGCACAACCAGCTGTTACAGCCGTCCTAAATACAAAATTTCAACATTCTACGGCTAATCGTTTTTGAATTATTCAAGATATATGCGTACGTACAGACGTCACGCCAAAAATAGTCAAAATAGATTCATAGATCATCAGAATGGATATTTCTGTTGTAATCTGAAAACAAAAATTTTCGCGGTCACAATACTTCCTTTATTTCGTACAAGGAAGTAAAAAAAAAAAATATAAAATCGTTCAAATAATAAAAAGCAGATAAAGTGTGAAAAATATACAAATGTTGACGTTTACTGACGTGGTAAAAAAAACTTGATTATTTTTTCTTTCTTTTATCACAAACCGCACAGCTGTAACTGTAATATATATATTTTTTTTTGTAATAACGGAAAGACTTTATGGATTCTCTGTATATAAAAAAAGAAAATATAAAAAGTATTGTGTGTATGTGTGCGCACACACATACATGCTCGAGAACGCGCATACAGAGAAAGAAAGAGAGAGAGAGAGAGTGAGAGAGAGAGAGAGAGAGAGAGAGAGAAATAAACAAAGATTAAATACAGCAGAGAACTTGAAAAAGTTCATAAAGAAATTATCAGTAATAAACTTAAAAAAAAGATGCAACTCGCTAATTTATATAGGTCAACTGAAAAAAAAACTAGTAGATTGACCAAGTAGAACTCATGAAGAAGATTAGATCAATAAAATTATCCTTCCTTTTTAAATAAAAATAAATCTATTAAAAAATATACTAAAATTATAAATTTTATAAAAAATTAATTAACGTTTAATGGATCAAAAATTAAGAAGGGATCTGACCAAAAAAAATGAGCTAAAAATTATAACAAAGTCAATCTGGTACGACGTCAATGATGAAAATAGCGAGTTTCAAACGATAAAACAAAAAATTTATCAAGTGAAATTACGCATTAATCTGAAATGTAAAGATGTTTTCAGTTCAAATAATATAGTCATAGGCTCCAATTTAACGATATTTCAAGAAATTATAATCAATTATTGGTTAATATATTCGCTTACATTACAGAATAAGAAAGAGACACACGTACTGGCACAACTAATGATAAAAACGTTTTTACCATGTTTACGATGACACAACACGAGACAATGGTATGATGTTTTAGGACCAACCATAGGCCTAAAGGTCAATGAAAGTTAAGTCACATCCTCTTTGTACTGTTGATGGGAGGAGAACGTACTGTTAGGAACGGTGGAAGAGATGATAATGTAATTGGATGAATGGGTAGAAGAAATTGGATCGTTACAATTGATATAAGAGGACAGCATAACAAAACAAACATACAAATAAACAAACAAAAATGAATCAAACAAATAATATGCATATAAACATTACAATGCTTACACAACAAACATCTAGATGAATATAATGGATCAAAAACACGATACCACAAAATAAAATAAATGAGATGCGGTTTGCGGTAACAATTCTTACACCATTAAATTTTTATGTACAGATATATTTACAATTAAAAAAAAAGATAAAAAGCGCAAACGAAGGTAATAAAAGCCAATAACAGAAAGTATAAAATATATGAGAATAACCGTTGAAAATAAAAAAAAACGTCACCGCAAAATAATTATCTTTGCTGAAATGTAGCTTATTTATAATAAACAAACAAAAATGAATCAAACAAATAATATGCATATAAACATTACAATGCTTACACAACAAACATCTAGATGAATATAATGGATCAAAAACACGATACCACAAAATAAAATAAATGAGATGCGGTTTGCGGTAACAATTCTTACACCATTAAATTTTTATGTACAGATATATTTACAATTAAAAAAAAAGATAAAAAGCGCAAACGAAGGTAATAAAAGCCAATAACAGAAAGTATAAAATATATGAGAATAACCGTTGAAAATAAAAAAAAACGTCACCGCAAAATAATTATCTTTGCTGAAATGTAGCTTATTTATAATTATATAAGAACTAATTATTAAAAAAGGACAAAAGTAATCTTAAATAAAAAACAAATAAACTGTATAATAATAAAATAATATCTACATCTTGTACAGAGAAAGATAAAGCCTTGATTTAACGACCTTCCTCGTAAATGCTAATTCATTAAAATTTGTTACAATTTTTATTGTATAAAACACTATTGTATATTCTTAACAATTTTAATTTCTTTTATAGATCTGTTCACTTTAAAAAATATACTTTGAAACTTTACAACTGTAAATGAAGAGGAAAAATTAACAACTTTCCTAATAAAGGTCGTTTTTTACTTCCTAATACGAAGTAAAGGAAGTATTGTGATCGTGAAAGATTTCGGTTTTCAGATTTAAACGGTCAAAGTGGAATGGTCCACTTTGACCATTCCTGAATCCATTTTGACTAGTTTCAGCTTGACGTCTGTAAGTCTCGCATAACTCAAAGACGATTAGCCGTAGAATGTTAACATTTTGTATTTAGGACTTTTGTAACATCTTGCTGTGCACCACACCTTTGATTGCAATCAACTGAACTAAAAGTGTCCAAAAAAGTCCAAAATAAAAAAAAAATTGGATTTTGGACTTTTTCTTAACTGCAGTAATTAGCCCTCATTGAGAGTATTTCAATGATATATCATAAGTGGTACTTATTTTCTTTGGTTCCAGAGTTACAGCCAAATAGAATTTTAATTAATGAAATATTTGGATCTTACAAGGGAAAGGCACATCGATTCGAATCAGACTTCCATCTTCTTATTTTTTTTAACTTTTTTCTTCTTTTTAATTAAATATATTGATTTATTAATAATTATTAACTACTAATTGTAAAAAAAGTTTTACAATAAATAATAGTTCAATAATTACAATTACAAAAAATAAATGAAAGATATCAGAAGTACTAAATGAAATAAAATTTTATGCACTTTTCATTTAAAAAAAAAAAAAAAAAATTGTATATATAATTTAATAGGCGTACAAGGAAGTCATGTTGTGTCCACATCATACCTCTTACCAAGATCTTACACGCACAATTAACTTCTAAGGTAAAAATTGCCCTTCAAACAAGATATTCATCGGCGAGAATGAAAAAAATAATTCGCCACATTAAAACTCATTAAAATTCAAAACTGTAGAAACGCAAAAAAGAATCGTTCTTTTCAATCAGAAGAAACTTAGCCAAATACGGCGAAAGCATTGAAACAACCACACAAAATAAAAAACAATAATAATAATTTGAATGACATAAAGTAAAAAAAATGAAATTACCGCTTTAAAAAATTATACTACTGTTTTTGTTTTCTTCTTAATTCTCAATTTAAATTCTTTTAGGGCTTTAAACAGTTTTACAACTTTTGTTCATTTCTTTTTCAGATTTTGGACCAAACATAAGTATTTTAGGGTTAAATTAAGTGAAAATAAATTTGAATAAGATCTAGTGATGAATGCGTCTTCCCAAATCAGCTGATTGGAAGTCGAGAATTCCAGCGTTCAAATCCTAGTAAAGGCAGTTACTTTTATACTATTTGAATACTAGATAATACTAGATACCGATGTTCTTTGGTGGTTGGGTTTCAGTTAACCACACATCTCAGGAATGGTCGAACTGAGATTGTACAAGACTATACTTCATTTACACTCATACATATCATCCTCATTAATCCTCTGAAGTAATGCCTGAACGGTAATTCCCAGAGGTTAAACAGAAAAAAGAAAGAAAGGATAGAATGATGGGGGGTTACCAATAATGTGAGTGAAATGAATTAGAAGGATGGAGGTAACCAATACAATTTAGTTATTGTGGGAGATAAGAATTGGTAGGTTGTCATACCCAAAAAAAAATATTTCATATATTAGATACTGGTCTGGTTGGGCAATTGTATACGAGATATGCTGTGCATTTATCCAGTGTGTTGTTTTCATGAATATATCAGTTTCATTTCGTCGGCTAAATACATGTGTGTATACGTGTATGTGTATTAATGCGCGGGCGCATTTAAACCTGAGGTATCCTTGGATTTTAGATAAAATAAGTCATTTTTTTTATTTTGGTATTTCACGTAACAAGATATTGCAGTATGACTTACGAAATAAAAGGCTTTTATTTAAATACTGACATCTTACAAAAAAAAAATCTTTGAGCTATAAAATAACAAGCTTTATGTTATTTTCTACGTTATTGTTGCGAGTTACTATAGTATTTACTTGAAGAAAGGCTAGAGAATTACAGAAAAGTAAGAATAAAAAAAATGCCCTCTTTTTTTGAAATAGCCATAACTTTGTTAAATATTACATAAAAAAAAATAAAAGAACAATTTTACTCGTCAATTACAACATTAAATTTAAAAAATGCTTCCAAACTTGAGTTCCGTACAGGACAAACCTTTTCTTTTTTTGATTAGCGTAGGAATTACCGTTCACGAATTACTTCAGAGAATGAATGAAGATGATAAGTACGAGTGTAAATGAAGTTTAGTCTTGTACAATCTCAGTTTGACATTCCAGAGATGTGAGAGTGATTGAAACCCAACCATCAAAGAACACTGGTATCTACGATCTAGTATTCAAATACGTATAAAAGTAACTGCCTTTACTAGGACTTGAACGCTAAATCAACTAATTTGGAAAACGCATTCACTGCTAGACCATCCCGGTGGATCACAGGAAAAACCTGATTAAAAAACACTTATGTTTACATAGTTCGTTAATTAATTCCAAAAAAGGAAACTTGAATGGTCAATTACAATCGAAAAATTCTTTTTCGTAATAATGCAATGCATTGCAGGACCTCGTACTTTTCTTGAAGCAGTGTGAAGCAACTATACAGTCTTTCTAACAGACGGTGCAGATTAATGTCTCTTTCAACGAAGCCTTTACTACCTATCAAAACCCTTAATCCTCTCTTTTGTTAATTTAAATTATAAAGCTATACCATATAAGAGTATAATGTTGTTTGAACACTTTGTTGTGTTGTCTTTACTGATGATATTGTTCACATATTCTACAAAAAAAAAAAAAATACACGCAAGAAAAAGAGAGAGTACAATAAAAGAACAGATCGCGCGTGCTTTAAAAATTATGCAACGCATAAAATAACGTTCAGTGAAAAAGATTTACTACCGAATGAATCGTACAGCAACTACCGTTAAGTATTATTAGTCAATAAATGTATTCATATTTTAGATCTAGCATGAAAATATAAACACAATATATATTAATAAGAAATAAAATATTGTTGATTCGTTTTTTTTTATGATTAAAAAATAAAAATACAAATAAACGCAAGTCAAGGTTCAAAAATAAAGCAAATAATAACTGAAGTAAAAATAATACTAACGATAATAATAATACGTCGGTAATGTTCATCAAACGAAATTGAAAGCAGTTCAGAAGTGAAACGTGTAATTTTAAAATTATACCAACAGATGCCGCAATGATCACTCAAGTTATACCGCCAAGCATAAATTGATACTGACACAATTAATTTATATTAATATATTATTAAATAAGTAATACATATAATTGAGCACGCTGATGTTGAAACATGCACGCGCCTGATATCCTCAATAAAATAATCTCTAAGGCATTTCAAAACACATTCTTTTTAAACGCAACACAATCTAAAGAAAAATATTTTTTTTTAATACAGCGTTAATAAACGCACGCAAACTCACACACACAGAATAAGAAGAAATGTCTGATTCAATAATTCAAAAACATGACGGCTACAGAAACAAAATTAACTCTAATAATACGTTTTCAAACTCTGAAGTTTAGCACGATTTCTCATTTTGCTTAAATATGTTTAAAGAAGAGGAAAAACGTTTTAATTTTTTTATTTTGTTTTTTAAAGATTAAAAAATTACAAATTTACAAGTTAGATGATAGTTTTTTACTTTTTACTTTTGAACTAAAATGTATATTACTACAAAAAACATACATTACTTTAAAAAAAAAAAAAAATTAAATTTGGCTTTTTAAATAGCCTGACAAAATATACTCGCAATTTCAGCATGACCGTTCAATAACTACAACATTCAATTAACACTTCAAAATTTATATTTTATTCCGTAATACTTTTCTTTATTTATAAAATTCACTTAGTATCAGCAATAGCATTTCATATAATTATTATTTATTATGTATTACGATAGATTGTAACGACATCCTTTTGAAGCAAAGCTTCTTAATGCAAGTTTCGCGATGGGGAGTCAACTGAGAAAAAACGAGCATCAAGAAAAAGCTTCATGCGCTAGTCGATTCTCCGACCAAATCTACTGTGTAATGCAATACTTCTGACCATATAGAATAGAAAACACGTGCTCCAACTTATAATAATGATTAAACTTAAATGTTATGTTTAAATTTTTGTATGTTTTATGTAAATAAATATTTTTATCTGTATTTCATTGTTATTTCATATTTCTTATTAATAAAAAATTTTATCATTTGTGTATATTGCGTATACGTTATTTTACATCATTAATAAATAATTCATACAATATTTCGTAAGAAGCATAACTTCCGTCGTGAGTCCACGCACCGACGCATTTTATTTACTAATTTCATATCTATTGATGCTAGTCTAATAAAGGTTTTGCCAAGATTTTCCTTGATTCTTTCGAGCAAATACTAGAACAGTTCCATTTTTTTTATCATCCGTGGAATAGAACATTACTAATGTTTCCTATTGTTATGTACTTATAAATAAACACTTATTTATATAACTTAAAAAATATAACCCTGAAGTTATATTTCATAATACAGTAAATGTATTCAGTATTTCAGTTCACTATTCGGGTTTGTTTGTTTGTTTAGAATTAATCTAACTTTAAGGTCCATCCATATTTATACCTGTATCATACGCGTATCACGTTATTTATGATTATAGAATTAATTAACCTAGCAAGAACAGCAATTTTTATCGTGATTTTCTATATGATTCATTGAGATGGGCATGACTGGATAACTTGGATGAATTCGTTTCTTTCCGTATCCGTTTTTCAATGAATCCGTATCTTTTAATACATAAGTTAAAAGTAAAAAATGTAAAGTCACTTTCAAAATATTTTGAACATATTAAACTATATTTTAAAATCTTAGTCGGGACTCAAAACAGAGAATAAAAATTTTATTTACTCAAGTAATTATTTAGTATGCATTAAAACATATTTTTTAAGACAATTTATATATTTTTGTCTTCTTATACAACCACCATTATAATATTTCACAATTTCTTGCTATTTTAATATCATATTAGTGTTTGAGCACACAGTAAAAGTATGCTTCTATATAAAATCATTCATGTAAAATCAGTCCACCAAAATTACCTACCAACCCACAAGCGGGCTGATGAATTACACATATACTATATACAGTGTAAACTAATTAAAAAAAAAAATTATTTACATGAGAATAAAGTTAATGAATGGGTTTTACTTTCCTGACATCATACTACTCTATAGCTTATAGCATAGTACTCTAAGATGAACAATTTGTAGCGTGTATGAAAATGCCCTGCCTGACCCGGATTCGAAACCGGGACCTCCGTATCAAAGGCCGAGACGCTACCACTCGCGCCACGGAGGCTGGCAGTCTTCAGCTATCAGTCCAACAAAATTACACTTAGGGAGACAAAAAAAAAAGTTACCTGTACTCTTATAAGTGGAAATCGTAAAGGGGCTTATAAAAACGTAAAATAATAAATGCGTGAGTGGAACTGGTGGAGGGGTCATTTGGGGGATTGAAAAAAAAAATGTCCAGTACAAAAGTTGTAGATCATGCAAAAATCTACAACTTTTATACAGGTCACTTTTTAAATAACCTTAAAATTTCCGAGAAAAATGTGAAAAATCTTTTCTTTTTTTCGTTTTTTATTTTTCATTTCCGTAAAAATAATTTCATTTTGACGAAACTTGATGAAAATATATCTTTCTGTATCTCAAATAACCACAATTTTTTTTTTGACGTCTACTTTCGCCGGAAATCGCAATAATACCATCTTCTATCCCTTTTTAACCCCCCAAATCAACCTTCCACCATCACCGCTCTCGCATTTATTTTTTTACGTTTATTATAAGTCCCTTTACCATTTACACTTATAAAAGTGCAAGTAACAATTATTTCACCCTCTAAATGAGTTATTTCGATATGCTGGAAGAAGCAAAGTATGATAATCAGACAACAAACTGGGTATGGGGTTTTTCATTTCTCGACGTTTCGTGAACCAGGGAACCAAAAAAAAAGTATGTTTGAAACTTAATATAACTTTTGACTGGATAACTAATTTTCATAAAATTATGCAAAGAGAATCATATATATGGGGATTTTGTTGGTAAAAATATCTCCAGGGAGTGAGATAGAATTTCTTCGGGGTCAATTTTCTCAAATTTTGCAAACATAACCCTACTTTATATAAAACTCAGAACCTGTTTTGCATGCCTATATTACCATTTTAAAAAATTTGCTCCAAAGTTCTCCCCTTTCCACAGAAATCTAAAAAGGCAACCTTTTTATTTATGGGGTATTTTTAGACCGACTGTTTTTTTTTTTTGTTTATTACTTCTTAAGCACAGTATTAGTGCAAGGCCCAAAAACACCATGCAATGTTTTGGGGCCAATATTCAGGATGGGGGAGCCAAACAAAGTTTAAAAATACATAATTTTTTGAATTTTTTAAACTTTTTCTTGTATCATTATTTTTCCATTATGCAAGCATAAATAACCAACGCCAGGAAAGGATAACAATTTTGTTTTCAGTTCTTTCATTAAAAAAAAAAAGCAAGACCTCTGTTTCTTTTTCCCCATATCTAAGTAATCCTTATTCTATTAAACAAACTTCATCTAACTCTATATATATATATATATATATATATATATATATATATGTGTGTGTGTGTGTGTGTGTGTGTTGGGTGGGTGCGCGCGTGTGCGTTCTTTTGGAGAAAGAACCTGCCAATTATTTCTGAGAAGAAATTCTCAGAAAATTATCTTCTGAGAAGAAGAGAATATATCTGTTCTGCTTTTCTTCTTATCAAATCGATTTTGGATGGTAATCTATAATCTAAAAAAATATGGTAATATACAATCTAAAAAATAATAAGAAAATCCTCAAATAAATTTTTATTACTAATAAAAATGTAAACACTATTACAATTTACCTCTTTATGAAACGTAAAAGAAACAACTTTCTGAAATTTTCCAAAATATATTACTATTACGATAAGGCAATAAAAATTAAATGAAGCCTCCTAATATATCATATAACACAAATACGTAGCATACATTAGAATATCATATTGCACTTAATATTCACTTCCGTTAAAACTGATAGTATATATATATAAATTTATATTTAACCGGATTTTGGGCGGTTTATAACAAGGGTTGTTTAACACCCTATTTTTTCCTTTACAAATTTAGCCGACCTCCCTATATATAACAGCTTCCTGTTTCAAACGTGTAGGTAGGGTGAATGCATGCACAGATCACCCTCAAGACACACCTTTTTCTAAAATAGTAACTACTTAAGAAACTAGTTCTTTTTTCTAAAATTTAATTTATATTCAGGATGTAGAAAATTTTATTGGGAATTAAAAGGAAAAATTAAGTGCCAAACATTTAACACAGATATACATAGATTCAAACATGGAGAATAAGTACAAAAGAAAGCCATTTAAAAATATTGAAATACAGAATAATTAGAATCTGAAATGAATAGGTTTTAAAACAACCTGGAATAAGGTTTTATGACAGAATCAGATATAAAAATAAAACAAGTCTGGTTCATAGGATAATATAATTATCGTTTGGTTTAAAAGAATAAAGAATGCGTAGAAGAAAAAAGCAACAAAAAAGACAAACAGGAGAATATATGAGATAGCAGTTGAAGCAAAAAGAATAGCACTGAATAGAACAGAATACATATGCGCCACAAAACAGTCTAATAACTACAGGCAAAAAATTAAATAAATTTTCCTCTTACAAATAAAAATTTCAGGAATTTTCTTACAGAGCAACACTTTTTCCATCACCTCATGATGGTGTAAAAAATTATAGAATTAATAACCCCACTGGTACACAAACTATCAAATACAGTCTTATAATTATTAGTCAAGCAATTTTTTTACCTACTAACAGATATAAATAATTCTGAAACTGAGATTTTAGTATTCCTGAAATAAGGGATCATAAAATTTGAAAATTCAGATTTTATACCAACCTTTAGGGATGATTCATAAAATGTACGTTACTGATAAACAAACAACGCATCCAGGAAAATAGCACAAATCAAGGGACCTGCATTATTTATATACGAAATGGGCAGGTTATGTTCAACTGTAAAAATCGTAAACAACGTTAACAATAATATTAATGAACCTGTTTTTACTTACTTGAACCTGTTTTTACTTACTTGAACCTGTTCTTGCTATTAAAGATGTAAATGATTTAGATCTATTTTATATTTCATAATCTTAACGCGATTTTTTTTTAATATAAAATATCGCCTGCAATCATCGGGATAACCATACATTATAGAAAAATCGCATTAACAAACGGTATAACATACGAAAAATTGCTCACCGAAATAAAACACGGCAATCTGTTTTCCTGGTTATATTTCTGTAATAGTTTAGGTTATTTTCTTTAGAATTATTCGTATCAGTTAAGTTTGAAGCAATTTTGCTACTGGCTGAAGTTTTAATAAAAGACAAATAATTTTTTCTTTGTAAAAAAACCTCGTAATTTATACAGAAAATTCGTAACCGGTCAACCTTAAATAAGAAAATACGTAAATAAAATTATAAATTAATCTAAGCAAACTTAACCTACGCTCGCTAGTCAAGTTTAGCGAGCGTAGGTTAAGTTTGTGTTTATTGACCACCTGAATAGTCACGCTTAAACATTTTTCTATAAACTAGATACTTTGTTAAACAATGTTTTTAAGTTACTATTCTAATATTTGACTGAACATTTCAAGCTCTTTCGGTTGGGGTTAACTTAACTACCTTAATCATTCGTTGTTAACAGTAAGTCTACGCATCGCCGCGCATCGTAACTGATCAATATTAAATAAGAAAATAAATAAATAGGATTATAAATATAGTCTAACCAAACTTATCCTACGCTCTTTTCGCTCGCTAATATCGACTAGCGAGCGAAGCGAACGTACGTTAAGCTTGTGGTTATTGGCCACCTGAATAGTTGTGGGAATATAACGGATTTTGACCGAATTAAAAAAAATAATAAACGTAAAAAAGGTTAACAGGCCAAAGAATTAAAATTCTTTAGGTGGTCGGCTCCACCTTAATGATTTCATTCAATAATTATACATAAATATTTTCATACAAAACATTACAAGTCAAAAAAAAAAAATTAATATGATAATAAAGTAAGGAAGTTATAATAAATCACGAACCATAGACTAAGTACTCCTATAACATTTTCCTCCTAAATTCTTTTGGCTATAATCCAAAAAAAGATTAATTAAATTAGTAAAACATATTAAAAGTACATAAATATTTTTACGTAATAATAATCGCATATTATGTTAAATTCCACGCAAATATGATTTCATACTTCATTGTATTTTAACATGTGATTATACATATAGATAGGAAGGCGGAACCAGTCGTATGACTTACGATGACATCATGGAATCTCTGAGGAACAGATGTGTTTTCAATGATATTCGTGCCTTCACATCCCATAAAGCTGTACTGCGTCTGTCTATATCATTTATTACACTCCAGCTGTTTATCGTTAAAAATTCTGTGGATATATGTATGTATATATATGTATATATGTATATATATATATATACAAACCTTTTAACCACCCACTAGCAGTAGTCTTATATTAACTATCTGTAATCATTTTAATAACCAGTATACCATAATTTTATTGTAATTATTAATAATACATCCATCAGAAATATATAATACATAGTATTAATACAGCGCAGTAGTAATCAAATAGATTAATTAATATAAAATATACAACCTTGTACGAAGCAAACTCAATTACTTTCTTAATTAAGACAACGGAATAATCTAATATTTATTTATATAATAGAAATAATAGCTCAAGTACTACTTATTTTGTAATAATTCCATCGTAATTAAGCAAATTATAAATATTATATAAACACCATGCATACTTATATATTATAATATACTATTAATTTACCTTTGACCATGAAACTTGGCTGATCAATAATTGTTTATTATAGACTAGATTTATATTATAGGCAAGAGTAATTTCATTCAGGAAGAAATATCAAAAGGAGAAATTATAATGCGAAATGGGAGTGAGTTACATAGATGAATGATGTGTCATAAAAATTATAATATGAAATTAGTCAAAGAAAACTGTTTTTAAATAAAAATTACATAATATTACTTACTTTTTTAACAAATACATGAAGTTAACAAAAAAAAAAAATTCGCTAATCTACCGATTTCTGCTAATATCAAGTAGTAATGCTATGTAAAATCCGCACTGTACTGTACTCTGTTAAAAATTATGTTCCCATAATGGTAGATAAGTCAAACTAGTTAATCTTAATAAAAATACATTAATAATTGAATCTTAACCGCTTTAAAAATTAAAAAAACAGTACATTTAGTGAAGACGTTTTAGTATTAAATTACCTGTACCTCTACCTTTTTAAAAGTCTTTTTAGTTTTTAAACTGAACTTCAAATGTTTGTAATCAAGAAGCATAGTGTTTTGGTTTGTTTGTTGTATATGCTTACATTTTTACATGCTTTTCTTTAGATGACTTTCGTTCCACGATTAACGGTTTACGATCCCACGGAGTAGTATACACGCGCAGTAGGTACATATGTTTCATATATATATATTTTAAGATATGAATAATATTAACAGTTTTAGTTTTAATGAAATTATACAAAAACATTGTAAATTAATTTAATGTAATTAATTAAAAAATTAATTACATTAAAATTTTAAATATACAATTAGGGATGTAGGATGTAGAGGGTATACTGAAATGAAACAACTGGCACTAGATAGGGAATCTTCACTAGAGAGGGAGAGCTGCATCAAAATTTTTTAATATGTAAAAAGTTAAATTTAATAAATTTAAAAGATTTAAAAAACATATGTTTTTAAAAACCTAATACCAGTGACAATCGCAGTTTTACGCCCCAATAATGTATTTTATACAATACGTTTTACATTTATACATTTAAAAGACCGGTGTCAATCGCAGTTTTGATTTTTAACTTAATATAAAAACTAACATGTTTACATCATTTAAAAATGATCATTCTGTTCATAAATGAAAAAGAAATAAGGAATTTTTTTTTTATAATGTTTTTTAAAAAATCTTAAAAATGGATTACCCAGTAAACATTAACCGAATGTTTACCTATATACCTATTATTTTGTTTACCTTTATGAATGTTTACCTTTATACCTATTATTTTGTTTTCGACAAAATAATAGGTATAAAGTTGTCTACTTTCGCCAAGAGTACACAATGAAAGACATGAGGTGAACTTTCATATTCAATATCTACAAAAATTCTTCAATATATAATGTCTAGTAAGTCTCTTTAGATGAACTAAAATTAAAGTGAAAAATAGAACTGAGATCGCACCGGGCATGTTTTTCATTGTGATCTTGAGAAAACTCTATACACATTATTTTGTTGAAAACAAAATTACCTTAAATTTATATTTACTGTGTAATCCATTTTTTAGATTTTTAAAAAGCATGTTTTGAAATTTTTTTAATTTTAATTTTAAATTGAAGCACAAACATTGTGACTTAATGAAGCTGGGTTTGAAACTGAATGATTCAAATCAATCGAATAAATATTACAACAACAAAAAATACGTTTTTGGAAAATCCCCTTTTTTGTGTTGGAAAAAATAAAACAAAATTATTGCAATTCTTTCTATTATTTATTCATTGGTGTTGCATCAATTTTTTAAAAAGTTATCGAAACTCTAAGCTTTGTGCTTTTTTTTGTTTTTGTTTGTTTAACCTCCGGGACAATCGTTAGGTATTGCTTCAGAGAATGAAATGAACGATTAGTAGTGTGTGTGAAAATGCCATATACCTGACCGGGGTTCGAACTCGGGACCTCCGGATAAAGGCCGAGACGCTACCACTCACGCCACGGAGGCCGGCAAGCTTTGTGTTTTAAAATGTTTAGCTAAAATTATGTTTGTGTTTTGGGGATAAAAAAGGAAAACAATGGGGTTGGATTAAAAAATCACGACTTAAGAAACAGTTTTTTGTTGTTAGTACGCTAAATTCATGAACGTTATTTAGTTACAATTGGCAAAAATGTTTAAAAAAATCATGTTTACTGAAACTTAAACCATGTAACATTTTCGCGGCGGAGCTCGCCTTTTTTCTACTGACGATTATATCACATTATATACTAGCTGAGATGCACAGGTGATACACTAAACGGTTAATATCGTTTACAAAAAATCTGATGTGGACAACACATACCTTTCTTGTACGCCTATGAAATTACATATACACTTTTTTTTTAATGAAAAATACATAATATTTTATTCCATAATTAACTTCTGATATTATTTTTATTTTTTTATTGTTATTATTGAATTATTATTTATTGTAATTTTTTTTTACAATCAGAGGTTAATATTAATAAATCAATATATTTAAATTTAAAAAAAAGTTAAAAAAAAGAAGAGATTTGCACTGATGTGTTTTTCCCCTTGTAATATCCAAATATTTAATTAATTAAAGTTTTATTTGTTTATAACTCTGGAACCAGTGAAAATAAGTACCACTTATGATATATAGTTGAAAAGCTATCAATGAGGACTTATTGCTGCACTTAAGAAAAAGTCCAGAATCCAAATATTTTAGATTTTCAGCTTTTTTGGACACTTTAGGTCCAGTCGATTGCAATCAAAAGAGGAGATGTACAACTATAAGTTACAACAGTCCTAAATCCAAAATTTCAACATCCTACGGCTAATCGTTTTTTAAGTTATGCGAGATACAAACGTACAGACGACATACCGAAACTAGTGAAAACAAATTCAGGGATGGTCAAAATGGATATTTTCCTTGAAATCTGAAAACCGAAATTTTTCGCGATCACAATATTTCCTTTACTTCGTACAAGGAAGTAAAAATGGTTTTATAATTATGAAATTAAAAGTTAACCTCATTTATTATTATTTTATGAATTATTAATATTGATTTATGACAAAGTTAAACTTTCGGCTTTCTAATTCATTGTACATTTACGTTACACCGATTGAAGAAAAACGTCTTTTGCACTCCCGACACGTGTCCTTAGAACCAGGTACATACGATCTTGTCGATATCACTTCACCTCACTTTACAATTACATACGCGTTTGTTCCGTGCGTGTTGCAGGTTTTCAAACATATATTACTGAATAGATGTGTATAAAGAACATAAGTTAAAATAAACACATAAAAGAAATTATTTCAGTCTGAATCACTATAGAATTTACATAGTTTGATGTATATGTATTAAATGATTTCAAATACTTAGGTAATTTGTGTATTTTTTTTTACTTCAGTACAAGGAAGTATTGTGCAATAAGAATTGTCTGTCAAACCATTATGACCATCTCTCAATCCATTTTGACTAGTTTTGGCGCGTTGTCTGTACGTACGTACTTGTGTAACTCAAAAACGATTAGTCGTAGTATGTTGAAATTTTGGATTTAGGACTGTTGTAACATCTAGTTGTACACCTCCCCTTTTGACTGCAATCAACTGGACTAAAAGTGTCCAAAAAATCCCAAAATCAAAAAAAAAAAAAACGTGGATTTTGGGTTTTTACTTAACTGCAGTAATAAACCCTCGTTGAGAGATTTTTAACGATATAACAAAAGTGGTTCTTATTTTCATTGGTTTCAGAGTTATATCCAAATAAAATTTTAATTAATGAAATATTTGGATCTTACACTGGGAAGGAACATCGGTTCAAATCAGACTTCATCTCTTTTTTTTTCTTTTTTAAATATTGATTTATTAATAATTTATTAACCTGTGATTGTAAAAAAAATACGATAAATAATAATTCAATAATAACAATAAACAAAAAAAAAAAGAAAAAATATCAGAAGTTATTAATGAAATAAAATTTTATGTACTTTTCATTTAAAAGAAATATGTATATGCAATTTAATAGGCGTACAAGGAATTCATGTGGTGTCCATATCAGATTTTTTTTTACATAAAATCTACTTGGAAGCGTGATACTCAAAAATTTTCTAGATTAGTTATTCATAAGCTTAGTTTTTATTGCAGTAATGTAATATGGTGACACTTTTGTATTTTTAACCTCCGGGTCCACCGTAAGGTACACTGCTTCAGAGGATAAGACGAATGATTTGTACGTGTATGAAAATACCATACCTGACCGGGATTCGAACCCGGGACCTCCGAATGAAAGACCGAGATGCTACCACTCGCGCCACGAAAGCCGGTCCGGCCTTCGTGCTAATATGGTAATACGTAGGCCAAGTAAACCTTTTTTAGACTCGCGAGTCACGAATGTAAAATATTCCCGAGACTTTTCTTTATATTTATTTAATAATACACGATAGACAATATAAGATTAAACTTTTGTTTTAGATTATGGAAGTTGTAGAATGTAGTCTTGTCAGGTAGGTAAGTTAGTTTTATTCGATAAGATGTATCTCTTGAGACTTGTATCGGATAAATACAAGAGAAGTCTCGGATTGTACAAATACATGTATATGGGTGTGTGTATATACTCATGCAAGCTGTTGGAAGCCGTTAAGGAATGTGACCGACTGGATAGACAGAGATATAACAGGCAACAAGAACTTTAAAGCTGTATAGGTATAGGTTATGTTGAGAAGGTGTCACTTCTTCAAAACCGCAGCTATTCTACTCTTAAGACCAAGGTGATGACAATAATTTATACCATCCCATACCACCCAGTTAACTAACCAACTAAACTTCTGCAGGCTAACTTTAAAACCTGTTCGGTGGCTTCTGTCATTTGGCACCTTAAGCAATGACATTGTGTGATTACTGTATTGTTAGTATTTTTATTATTATTATTATTTGTGTTTTAATCTTTTAAGTCAAACAAAACAATCATTCATAAACAAAACCCTATACAAACGATCTCTGAATAGTTAATTATTTATATAACTAATGCATGGCTAAAATAACCTGTTTGATAAACCAGAATAACTTATTATATCTTTTAATTTATAAATATATAGTTTCGCGATTTACGTGGCGAGTTTGCAAAAATTCGTGACAAATGAAATATCCAGAAATTCCAGTTGTTTAAATCCAGGATCCTGTGGTTCATTTGATATCGCTAAAAGAATTTTTTTTATATAAAGACATCGTAATTTAATACAAACGAAGAAATAAATTTTATTATTTGGTACTATGAAAACTTGTATACAATACAGAACTGACACGTAGAAAAAAAATTATTTTTAGTTTTTTTTTTCTTTTATACAAAATAAATTTTAATAAAGAATTTTTAAAACCTCCATACTTTATAAAATAGTAAAAAGAATGTTGAAAACACGAAAATTACAATAATTCGAGATCTAATTAATCCATTGGGACGGACAATGACCTAAAACAACCGGAAAATCAAGTCACACCCAATGAGGCCCAAACTCAAACTTTTTCCTAAATTCTGAGTCGAGAAATGAGCGAACATTGGTTCTCACTATATTTTAACAAGACAAGTAAAATGTTTAACTGCTGTACAGAGAACGCAGCCTCCTAGTAAAAATATTTAATTTAAAAAAAATATATATGTATATAATTTTTTTTTTTTTGTAAATATAGCAAACACATATTAATTATGGTTGCTATTTCATCAACATTTTTATAATTGATAATATGACAATACTACTAAGTGATGGATTAATTTTTGAGTATGCGTAAAAGTTTACACATAAAAGCGAAAAACGTAAAAAAGAAAATTAAATTACTCTACAAAAGAAAATAATCATGTAGTTTAATATATATATATTTTCTTTAAAGTAAAAGCAATAAAACAAAAAAAAATCTTATTTTAGCCATATTAATAAATCCAACAAATCTAAATAACGTTATAACCAAATAATGCCGATCTCCATGGCGGAGTGGTAGCATCTCGATCTTTCATCCGGAGGTCTCAGATTCGAATCCCGGTCATGCATAGAAATTTTCATAAGCTAAAAAATTTTAATTTCATATTCCCGTGCATAAGCTTTAAAGCTTATATGGTGAATTAAATTACCCAAAAAAAAATCTTCTAAAATAGATATGGATAGTTATGTTTTTGTTTGAAACGTCGTATAATGAAACTTTACATTTAATATGTTAATATTGTAAAATTTCCCGAAGTAATGGTTATTACACATGCAAAGGAGCAATAATAAATTAACCATTATTTTCTACTTCAACTTTTTTAAACAGAATAAAAAGATCTTTTTTCATCCATAGATGAATAAGGTAATTTTAATATGAGAAATTAAGGCTAAGAAAGGAATACATAAACTCTTAAAAATGAGTCAGATATAAACTAACATAACCTCAAATAATTTTATTAATTTTTGGAGAAAAGTACGGTGTTACTTTCGGCCCATGGTGGAAGTTGGGGGAAGAAAATGTATTTTCTTTACGTTTGGAGGTAAGAAGAGTGCGAAAATACCATTCAGTTACATAAAGGTTTCCTTATTCAGTGTGTTCCATTTGAAATGCCCTATTGTTTAACTATATCTTCCAAAATATTACACATATAGACATAAAACAAAAATTATATTAAAACCTGTCTTATCAAGTTATAGGATGTCTTATCAAGTCCTGGATGTTTGCTACATTTGTCGTATACACCCTGTCTTTGACATAACCCCAGAAGAAAAATAAGTCCGGAGTGGTTATATCTGGCGATCTGGGTGGCCAGAGAATTGAACCACCTCTTCCAAACTACTTACCTTGAAACGTCTCATTCAGCCTTCCCTTACCTTCAAGGAGCCAGTGCGGGAGAGCCCCACTTAGCTGGAAGAGGATATTAGGTGTAGAATATTAGATATTAACTGCAGTGAGTCACAGTAGTGAGCGAGTTGAAACATTATTTATGATCAATCTGTAGGAAAGCAAACTGCTCCAATACATCAAGGTATGAAAATAATTTACAATACCTTCAGCGAAGAAGTAGCAGAATAAAAATTCCCTATTTTAGGGGGCTTTAAATGTTTCACGCTTTATATTTATTTTTATGAATATGGTATAGTAGTGTACCTGAAGTTGTGCATGAGAAAATTTGATGAAGATTGGTTGAGTCATTCTTCAGTTACGCTTAGTTTCAGGTCCACATTTTTTTTAAATTTTGTAACTCGAAAATCTTTAAAAAAATATTGGGTCAATTTCATTGAAAATTGTATATGCTGTAGTAGCGTATCTGAAGTTGTGCATGTCAATTTAAGGTCGAAAAAATTTGAGCCGGACAAGTTAGAAGCGTGGTTCGTTATGATGCTGCTAGTTGGAACGCTGACGTTTCTTTATCATCGGTTTTTACTGTTATCAATAATGTTCGAGGTATTCAGATAGAGTTACCTACTTTGGGGATCATGATGACTGCGCATAATAAGAGTATAACTCGTATTTAAGAGTTACACTGATTGTATAATGGTCCATTTTTCATACGCACTTAAGTAGTGAGTCACAGAAGTGAGCGAGTTGAAACTTGATGCTTGTCTCTCTAGGATCTACTGGTTAATCAAACGTAATGCGTTGTAGCAATTCTGAATACAAAATTGTGACGTCTGAATTATTAAATTATTAGTGCTTTTCTTGTTACAGTAGACGTAAAAAAATATTTTTTATTATTTTTAACAATTGTGTATAGTTTTAATTTATTTTAATTTGCTTCTAGATTGTTTACTAATTTCTGTTTCTTATTTTTTTATTAATTCGTATTCTTTGTAATTTTTGAGTAGAATGGGTTAATACTTTTTTCAAAAGAAAACAGAGTAAAATAACGAAAAGTCGATCTTCTACAGTTTTTTTTTTTTAAATTGTACACAAATGGATGAAGTAATGATATAATTCCTGACAGGAGTGCGAAAATAAAAGTTAAAAGAAATTAAAATCATTTACACTGAATTGTCAAACGGTTGATTTTATTCTACTATATAAAATAAAATGTAATTCTAATACTTTTAACTTATTGATAGTTTTTAATTACTGTATGTATTTATTAGAAAAGAAAATCCTTCTTATCACGGGCTGTTTATAAAGAAATTCAATTTTCAAAATACATAAAATATATAATAACGAAGAATACTAGTTAGTATTATAGCAAACCATTTTTTACCTAAATAGGTATCAGAAATGATACTCTTAAATGAGAAAACCATAAGATACATTAAAAAAGAAGTAAGATGTAATAGATATTTAAAGAATAAAAGACTAATGGAGAAAAGAAATTAAATATAATACAAACCAATCGAATAATCGGTAGTAAATAATCTTATAAGTTATTTTTACAAATAAATCTTCACTAAAATTTTCTTAATACACAAAACAAAGCAATTTAAGAATATAAAATTTATGCTTACAAAGATTTATTCCTTCCTTATGGCACATCCAGAAGCATTTTTGTTATCTAATTAAATACAAGAAAAGGTTATACGGTAAATCCATACATAACTTTTACGACCCAAATTAACTTTAAAAATAAATCTTGTCAAAAGAAAAGATAAAGGCAATAAAAGAATACTTCAAATCATGTAAACAACAATGATTATCTTGTTGCATGACTGCATAATATAGTTGTTAACAAATGAAAGAATCCAAATGTATAAATAAATCAATAAAAAAATTAACTACTTAAATAATAGTAAATAAATTTTTAACCAATTTCTTACGTTGTAGAACAGTTGGAAAGATATTTCAA
The DNA here is from genome assembly GCF_047948215.1 of Lycorma delicatula. NCBI lineage: Eukaryota > Metazoa > Arthropoda > Insecta > Hemiptera > Fulgoridae > Lycorma > Lycorma delicatula. The sequence continues at coordinate 46,718,152 of NC_134461.1, forward strand.
TACATTAAACGTACTGTATCCAGTGTTGTACTACGCGCACCAATATTTTAGTTGCTTGCATTTTATTTATAAAATCACCATATAAGATTGAAGTTTTATGATATGTTTTTTTTCGTAACGTGACTAAAACAGAGCATACTGTAAATATTTAATTAAAAGCTGACTTGTAGAAATTATAGTAGGCATTTACTTTGATTACTACCGTCAGTGCACGAGTTTCCGTCATCCGTAGAATTGTAATTATCTTCATAATCACGTAACCACAACAATTATCTTAATCTCTATCGAGAGTGATATATAATGCATTTCTTGAACGACGTTTTAATTAAATCATCCGGTATTTCTGACTAAGTTACAATAATCCACTCATTCATCTGTATCAAAAGTTTCTTAATTTTATCAGATGATGTAGTCTCGTTTTGGTGATCCAGTTCATGCAATATTTACGAAGCTGGTTTTAAATGGTCGGGTTACGCGTATATCTTTAGTTTGAAGAACCTACACACTTTTATATTAATCAGTCTTTGCTTTACATAATCAGTCGTATGACCCTTTAAACTGTCCATTACAATTACGACTCTCTTGCTTTTATTGACTACGAGAAATTAGTTTTCTTTCTTTCGCTACTCACTTCATTCGTGAATGGTGATATCAAATTTTCTTCTCGTAGCACAATTTCCATACTCCTTTACGTAAGCAAAACACGTAACTTTTCTGCAACAGTGAATGAATACAGTCTTTTTTTTCACTCATTGTGTAGTTCTACCGCAGATGAAATTTTCATGTATTGAAAGGTCCTTGTCACAATGAATACTAATAATAAAATGATTGATAAAAATGTTTTCGTACGAAAAAAAATAGTCTATGCGTGAGGAAAATTAAAAAATATAGTTTCCGGTAAGTCTAGCGCACGTCGTAGATAAAAAGTTTAATTTTCTAATACCGCTAATGTTCTCTTTTACCCAAATCATTTTATTTTACTGATGTAGTCAAAATAAAACAGGTTGAATTACAATTCTGTATAGATTGATAAGGTTTGTACAATGATAGGTTTATTGATTACCTCATCAACAACGTGAAAAAATCCATGACGATCCAGAATCGCCATTCCGGACAAATTAGTGCGCGTATTAGATGATTGTTTCGTAATCTCTCATTGGTATAAAAAAAAAATTATTTAACGAAAGTCAATCGCCTATTTCTACGGTTCTATAACATGAACAAAACTAAAAAATATAATCAAATATTGTACCGTTTAAAATATATTCAATTTCAAAAAATTAATTAACAAAGAGATTTAAAATTTTAAACAATTTAAATCAATATTTATTTGATACGAATGATAAATATTAAATGTTATAACTTAACGGTTAAAGGCCATGGCATAATATTCAAATCGCTAACTAAAATGTGGTAGTTACTCCCGTAAATAACAAGCAACCTGTCAGAAAAAATAGAAAAACTGAAGATCGAGATGGTTTTCCGTATTTTTCTTTCAATTTATTGAGCAAAATAGAAAGCGTAACAGCTCCCCGCAATGCAGACGATGCTCAGCCCAAGTGACACAGTCATTTGTTGTTCATTATAGTTTACAAAGAACATTATTATTTTCAGAGTAAATGAGCAGCAGTCGAAATAGTTCTCTAGTTAAGGAAAACAGTACGGTTTTTTTTACGTTACGTGTGTACCAGTACCCGGATTGCCTCCTACGAAATTAAAATATTACGCAATAATTATTGTTAGTAAAAGTACAGATTATTTCTAAATTGAAATTATATATAAATTCATCATATTGACGCGATCTAAATATTTATTTTAATTAACATCCTATTATAGTGTTGTCCTCGTTAGGAAAAATATACTTTAATAATTAAAGGACATTTTTTTCTGTTTATTTTTATAGAATTAGGTCTTTACATTTACTTTTGTTTAAAGACACGTTTTTTGTTTATTTTTTTTTTTTAATTCAAGAGAAATTATTTAACGTAATGAAGCTTTGTACCTTCATTTAACAAGTACGAATTACTTTTTGTTAAACACGTTATTAAAGTTCCTTGATAAATTTGCGCAGTAATTTTGATTGTTCACAAACTTATAACTACTACATCTGCAACTGACCCAGCAAGCAGTAATTGCATTTTCATGCACACAAACACAACTTAATTAAAAATATTTATCGTTTTATTTAAATACAATATTGTTTTTTTATTTAATTATACAACAGCTTTAGTCAGTGGTTCACTAGCTCTCCATGTGGTAACAGGGAATACTATTGACGTAGTATACTCACTTAGCCACCAGTTTGTTTTGATCATTTTTTGGGGTGGAACTTTTTTTCAAATATTGTGCTTTTAATTTTTAACAAATATGCCTAAGAAAAATATGACCTTAATTAGGCGAAATCTCGAGATACACCCCTTGACCTTTTAAGTTAAACATTTAATGACATCAGTGATCCATACATAGAAATAATCTAAGTTTGGTCAGAATCGGTCCAGTAGTTCTGGAGCTATAAGGTGATTTTGAGGCCAATACCGAGCACACACGACACATAGGAACATCCAGAAAATTTCCATCCCATTTTTTGGGTTCGTTAGGTGTCAAAACGTCAAGATCCGGTGAAAACCGCATATGACCAAATTTATGACCAAATTCGACCGATTACAATACTTTTCCTTCTAAGGCTATAGCAATAGACGGGAAAGTAATTAGAAAAGTGAAAAAAAATTAATGAACATAACATCACGTTAGGTCTGATAAATGTCACACCATTATTACATTATACTGAATTTTAGGATTTAAATTTTTAAAGACATCTCATAGTCAATTCATTACGTAAATGAGATTATTTTTTAGCGGAAAGGCATAATCAATCCAACGAAATTCGACGCATAATGTGAGGCACATATACGATATATAATTGAAAAAAAACCCCGACTGTATATTATATCCTGTCACCACTGATAGAAATAAAATAAATGTTATACAAGTAATAAGCATTATATAAAAACAATATTTACACAAAAATAAATAATTCTTAAAAAGTTCAACAAGAAAATTCACAATCAATTACATCTTGACGGAATTATTTTGTATAAACCAAAGTAATGAAGATTTACAGAAAAAATTATATCGCAAAAGGGGTTAAAATCCGTTATATGCTGTGTCAACCAAACCAACACAGTAATGTTTTCAATATTTAAATAATAAATTCAGTAATTATTGCAATTATTTATTATTTAAATAATCAACACATTACTGTTAATTAGTCGAGGTTAGCGAGAAAAGCGAGCGTAGGTTAAGTTTGGTTACAAAAACTAAGAAAAACTGTTTTTTTTTAGTCATTTAACACCTTTTTCAACTGTCACTTAACAATAAAAGTCTACAAAAAAATGTTTAAGCGTTGTTGACATATAACGGATTTTGACCCGCAAAAGGTAGGTTAACAATCATGATAAAAGAATTAATACAGAAGTTACAAAAACGACCTTTTATCCGTGTACGACATAATCACGCGTAAGTTCAACTGTGCCTCTAAATCATATTAAAAAGAAAATACATAAAAAAAATGTCGAGTGGCGTTAAGCATTTATGAGGAAGTGTAACTAATTACGACTCCTATTCGTTATTTCTATGTGCTTAACATGGAATTTAATGTCAACTACGTTTGTCGGAAACTATTCAATGGCAAATCATATCATTAGTAACTCGATAGTTCTTCGAATAAATTTTATCAAGTTATGCAGCGACAACCAGATTTAAATAAAAATTTCAAAATTTTATTGAGAAATAAATTCTACGGTAAAGACTTTCGTTATTATTAATGTCTATTCCAGATTTAGTTTTAGTTATTAATGTCTATTCCCAAAGTTTTCCGAGTCGCGGCGCCCTTTTTCAATTAAAATTTTTCGGTACTTACGTATTAACGCCACCGCAGCTACAGCTTTATTTAAAAACAAAGTAGTCAATCGGATTTCGGTGGAAAATGAACAGTGCAGTCTCTTTATTAATTTTAATAAATGGTTATTTATATTTATTTATTTTATAAATATAATTTAACCAAACTTAATCTACGCTCGCTAACCTTGACTAATTAACACCGTAATTTTTTAAGTATTTATTTAATAAATTCAGTAATTATTGCAATTATTTATTATTTAAATAATCAAAACACTCCTGTTAATTAGTCAAGTTTAGCGAGCGAAGCGAGCGTAGGTTAAGTTTGGTTAAATTATATTTATAAAATAAATAAATATAAATAACCATAACCATTTATTAAAATTAATAAAGAGACTGTTTTGAATCTATGTTAAACTCTATATAGGCCCATTTTCCACCGAAATCCGATTGACTACTTTGTTTTTAAATAAAGCTGTAGCTGCGGTGGCGTTAATACGTAAGTACCAATATTTCCATGGCGTAAAAGTACGACTACTGGTAAGAGATAAAAATAAATAAAACTCAAATGTATCTTCATTATTTTTTTACTTTATTAACATTAAATTAATACTTATAAATGTTTTGGTTCACTTAATTAGGAAGCTTTTACAATATTTCGGGGCGCACAGTTTGGGAATCAGTGGTCCATTCGTTAAATTACTTGAGGCGAAAAACGAAAAAATATTACTAGATAAAAAAATTAGTAAAGGAATTGTGACAACCTTTGTTTCGATAATGCTGGTGGCTTAAATCCGTTAACAGTTTTAATAAAAAAATTACTGAGTTGTTTTCATGGGATAGACTAAGATTCATCCATAATATAATTATCATCACAACATTATTTGAACAAAGTGGAATTTTCAAGAGGTGATTATAAAAATATTTTTTCCAGTTTCGTGTTTTGTTCATCCGTCCGTTATAAACGGATCTAATAATGATGTTAGTAAAATAAAATTAAAACATTTATTTAAAACAGCATCAAGTTTATCGCAAATGAAAAATATCAATATCTAAAATACTTGTTCTATTGTAAAGCGGAGTGACATGATATACGTGTGTCCGTTATCACCAGCACACTGCAGTTTTGATGGAATCTATTACAGTTATCTGTTACTGGCGCCAAACATCGATATTGCATACATTCTTTAGCCTAATATTCAATATAGCATTTATTTTAAACATGGATCGTGACTATAACGGGCCCTTGAAAAGATCGAAAACATTAACCGTGATATTCATGAACAGCAAAAATCACTATATAGTAATTGGTTATTTATCAATTAAAGATTAAAACTACAACTAATCTGTAAGAAATAAAAATATTTATTAAAATAAATACAAGTAAAAATAACTGGTATAATATAACATGAACTTACCTTATAAAATCTAACGAAAAAATAAAGCACTCTAATCATTAAAAAAACAACAAAAGTTAACGTTTAACTAACGAAATTAAAATATAATATAAATATGCTCGTAATGCAACATTAAATCTAACAATAAAAATCTATTAATATACAAAAAAACAAATTAACACACTATTATTAATACAATATGACCAACAACAAAACACGCTTAATCCACCAAGGTCGCCTATCCGTGACAAACTGCCGAACTAATTGGTTATTCGCGGAGGGCCGCCGCATGGCAGCAGCATCACTGCAGCGACGGCGAGTTGCGAACAGTGTTTAATACCGAGTGGGGAGGGATAAGAAAAGGCTACTGTATGTACTTGTTTACTCGCCTTCCTGTCTAGCCATGTCTACAAGACTGTTAATTCTAAAAACAAGTGATAAAATTTGTTTATATTCACTATTTAATCGGTATATAACAATTTCAAAACGTAATTCCAATTAATTATAACCATATAAATGTATTTTTATAACTACAATTGTTAATATAATCTCTTTTTTTTATTAATATAATATGTTACAATGCCTATTTAAATATTTTGATTTTATTAATATCGTTGTAGAATATGTAGCTGCTGTAATATAAATTTATAACATTGTAATACAAGATTTATTTTTAAAAGTACTAATAAAAACATATTAATAAATACTGAGTTATAACTAACTACGATAAATATATATTAAGTATTATTAGCCAAGTTGAACATATATGTGTAAATATACATCGTATCGTAAAATAGATTACACGCACATACAAACACATATGCGCGTGCACATACACAAACATTTGAATGAACGTATCCGAACAGAGCTGTAATAGTAATACATAAATATAAACAAGAGATTAATATGAATTTAATTAATAGGTGAAATCTATTTTAAGCGTCTAAGGTATAACTCTGATTATCTGGATTCATTATATACCAACTCTCAACACACAAAACTACTTTATTTCAGTGATACCCAAACTGTGCGCCGCGGTGCCCCGGGGAGCCGCGAAATATTCTAAAAGCTTCATAACTAAATTGAACCAAGACATTTATAATTATTAATTTAATGTTAATAAAGTAAAAAAATAATGAAGATACACAGTTTATTTATTTTTATCTCTTACTTACGAGTAGTCATACTTTTACTTATGGTACGGCGCCTTGGAAAAATTTTAATTGAAAAAGGGCGCTGTGACTCGGAAAAGTTTGGGAACCACTGCTTTAGCTTATTTTTAGAATCGTTCGCATTTCTTAAATGCAGTAGTGTTAATTTTTCTTTCCTTATATTTTTATGAATTTAATACTTTAATTTTAAATTCCATTTAATATATTTTATTAATTTTTTTTTACAAATTTAACAATTTTTTTTATTACTTTTATTTATAGTCGCATCAACAATTAAAGTCATTAGCAATTTAACCGTGTAATATAACTCTGTACCGGTAATTGTATAGGTCTTAACAACTCAGACCGACCATTACTGTGGTTAATTTAAAGTCAACCACAAAAGAATATCCCAATCCGGTAGGGAAAGACACCCGCCTAGTGACGTTCCGGTCGCCCCCCCCCCCCCACATAACCACAAAGAAACACCGGTATTCACGGATCTAGTATTCAAATCTGCATAAAAGCAAAATTTATTAGGATTTGAACCTGGGAACTTCGATTTCAACATCAGCTGATTTACGACGGCGAGTTTACCACTACACCAACCTTGTGAGTTGAAATTTAACGTAATTTATTAACATTATCTTTTAAATGCAATTTATTCTGCAGTTAATACAGGGTAAATATGTTATTACATCTGACATATTTACGTTTACTGAAGTATCACTAGAAACACTGAACATAATTACGTCCTGTGATATAATACCTAAGTACAGTAAAACCTGGGTTAACGGAGTCCTGTCTACAGCGGAAGATTTTCCTGGTCCCGTGAATTTTACCGAAGATATGATGTTAATTTTTCTTGAAATAACGAAAACCTGGCTGACGTGGAAACGGAAAAATCTCACGAATTAACAGAAACGTTTTTTGAGAATCATGTAGAATACTAAAACTTACGCAAAAAAATACTATGTATACCCATTTAATACTATACATAAAGTACAGTACTAAATTTTCTCACGATATAAAATATAATACGTATACTAGAGTACTTACTATACATACTGTATACAGTATACTGTATTACGATATGTTAAAAATTACCCTGCATAAACAAAAATAAAAATTAGTCATGTCAGAGTTGAAACTGATAAATTCGCATCTAACACTACATAAATGTTTACGTTTTCGGTAAAAACTCGTCGCAAACATAATAGGTGACGACAGACAGACAAACAATGTTAAACTTTGTACAGGCGACGGCGATGTCATCGTTGTTTTGGTTTACAGTAAATTTATGCTTACTGCCCTGTGAATCATAACTTTACACACTCTCATCATTCCTTATCTCGAGTCACAATTTTTATTTAAATTAATAATGTAATGCCACTATACGTAACTTATCCACGTTTCGTTTTTGTTCACTACAACAAAGTCTTCTTTACCGTGCGTGTGTATGCATTTTTGTTTTCCGTTCATTCGCTGAATTTGTCATTTTAATTTTTTTTTTTCGCATCCGTACAACAGTTCAGTACCTAAATACAGAAATGTACAGTGCGATTGGTACTTTAGTGTTCTTCCGAATACTGTGTATTAGTGTAACAAGTAAGGCGTCCAAAAAAAAAGCTGTGTTGAACTTAAATACAAAAATCAAAGTAATCGAAGCCAGTGAAAAAGACAAACCGTCCGTTAAAAAACGTGGTCGAAAAATTTGGCGTTGGTAAGACTCAAATCTATGAAATAAAAAAAATAAAAATCAGTTAAAAACTGAGTGGTTAAAAGGGAGCGGTACAAATAAAAGGCATATGCGAAAACTGGCAACAAAGAAATTAACAAAATTGTTTGGGAGTGGTTTGTGAGTACGAGGGCAAAAAAGTTACCGATTTTTGTAGTAATTGTACAACATCAAGCAAAGAAAATTGCTGAGAAATTAGGTAGCACCAATTTCAGCGCTTCCAATGGTTGGCTGGAAAGTTTTAAAAAGCGGCATCAAATTGTGTTTAAAGAAGTATGTGGCGAGGCTGGAGATGTGTGTGATGAGACAATAACTGTTTGGAAAACAAAACTCGCTACTTTGACTGAAAATTACGAACCTAGAAATATTCCAAACGGGGACGAAACCGGACTTTTTTATCTTGCACTTCCGAGTAGGATTCTTTGCTTGAAAGGAGAACGTTGTACAAAAGGAAAGCATTCGAAGGAAAGGTTGACTGACAGTTTTGGTTTGCAGTTTTATGACAGGAGAACTGAAAAAAACGCTAGTTATTGGAAAAGTTGATAAGCGAGGTGTTTTAAAAACAAAAGACAATCTTCCTGTAATATGAAGATCCAATAAAGAATCATGGATGATGTCGCGTATTATGGAGGAGTGGTTGCAAAAGTTTAACACAAGAAAGAAGCAGTAAAATAGACACTTTCTTCTCTTTTTAGGTAACGCCACATGTCATTCGGATATTTCATTAAGGGTTCCCAAAAAATACGACAAGCGTTACCCAGACTATGGACTAGGGTGTAATTAAATGTCACAAATTACACTACCGTATATTTTTTATGAAATCGCTGTTAGCAACTACTGAAACGGCACGGTCAACTACTCAACTGACTAAATCTATATCTGTGCTCGACACTACAATTTGACTGTCGGAAGCATTTAAATGCGTATCGGCAGAGACGGTTCAACACTGCTTCCAAAAATCAAACTTTTAATTGACACGGCTACAGAAACAGAACTTACGACGAAATTTGAACACTTGCAGGAAGAACTGGTCTTATGAAAATATAATTTGTGAAAATTTTGTTAATATGGACAACTTATTGGAGACCGAGGCTAACATAGAGAATGTAGATGAATTTATGACCACCGTCGAGAGAAAACTGACGAAGACAAAAGCGATTCCGATGTCGATGACCGTAACAATAAAGCTACAACAGTAACAAACGATACAAAAAGTAGATCATACAGTGCAGCGTTATCTAACCCATTAGACCTTCAAAAATTTTCACACAGCATTCACAGTTGTTTAGTAAAATTTGAAAGGCCAGAATGTTGACAGAAAACAGAATACCTGAAAGTAAAATTCAGTACAACAAATAAATAACCAATTTCTTTTCTTATAATAAACCCTAAATTACATAATTAACAGTAATAAAGTACATTTAGGTTAATTTAAATTATGTTTACTTATTAAAGTGTATTTATTAGTTTAAGGTACTGAAATTCGTTATTCTTCAAAATTATCAGTTCCTAAATTTAAGATTTTTTAAATTAAAATACGAAAATTGTTCGACAATCCAGTATACTGTTCTGCACGCGCTAACATCCAATAGAAATTTTGTGCTTACGAATTCGCTAAAAAAAACTACTGTTCAATCCACTGCTGAAAATGAAATGGGGTTCTGGTAAGTACACTACCATATTTTTTCTTTTTAATTGTACAGTCCATTAGTTCATCCTTGTATTCACTGGAATCCTGTTCACAAAGGAAAATATTTTCGGTCCCGCGTAATTCCGTTAACTCAAGTTTAACTGTATTGTGAAATTCATTATGTGAAAATCGTACCAGAGAATAGCTAATTGCTGTGTATGAATTTTCGCGCATCCATCTGATTGAGTCGCCATTTGACGAGGGCAGATTAGGATGAGTACACGATACTGTCGGTGGGATGGCGACTGCACTGCCGAGGGCGCATGAATAACATGCAGCCGTAAGGTGTAGCGGAATCTCGACGATGGTTAAGCAAGTGAATGTCACGCAAGACTATGCGGTGGAGCTGAGTGGGAGTAGGAGGTCTGTCCGCCTTTCCTTTGTAGACCAGACCGGCGCCCATAAATTTAACATAAATCTGGGGTATGAACTAAAGTACGAGTTCAGTAAGGGAATTAGGACTAAATTTCGTTGTTGCGAGCAACATTTTTGGTGGTATGATGTGTTAATTTGTCTCGAATTTCGAGACATTCACAGAAATAGGCTCAATAAAAGTAGAACTAGGCGCGGGATTCGTACTTCCGGGAACTCGGTTAGCTAGTTCAGAGGGAAACAAAGTAGGACATTCAAGATGTCAGGACGAGGCCTATAGCGAAGGCAAAAAGCTGAATCACCGATATAAAAGTCTACCGAGACATTTACATCGGTGGCATCCCAACGAGACCAGGCTTATTACTATGAGATGTAAAAAGTCAGAGGCCGATAGACGACTCCCGTTAAAGCCCATCAGGGATAGGAACGGGAGGATGATGTGGCGACTGGAACGTCACTTGGCGGGTGTCTTCCCCTACGTGGATGGGATGATTGAGTCGCCGTAGTCTTCAGTAAAGTGATTTAATAAGCGTGAATGTGAAACAGCTCGGGGCTATTTTAATTAGTAATTATATGAGTTTTTATGTCGGTATCATAATAAGAGAAAGAATTTATTTAAATAAATTTTGGCCGAATACAAGATTTTTGGGTACCTGATTAGTGTTATCATGTGTATAAGTTAGGTTAGTTATTATTTCCTGGCATTATAGCTCTAAAAGACAATTTTTTTCAAAATTTTGCTAAGTTAACCCCACTTTATATTAAATTCAGTACATGCGTGCAATGTTATAATAGAATTTAATCAAAATTTTGTGCCAAAATTTCCCCTTCCCCAAAATTGAAAAGCTATTTTTTATAGATTGCACATTTAGTAGAACAAGCGGTCCAAAGAAAATTACTTTAGGAGTAGGGAAGCCGATCAAAATTTTAAAATAACGGTTTTTTTTAATTTTTTCAAAACTTTTTTGGTTTTATTTAACTTTTAATAGCACTGAAGTTTAAACAATAAATTTTTAGTAATAATATTACAATAAAAATTTAATTATAATTCACCTCATCCCCAAAAAAAATCTTAGAAAATTTTTTATTGGTTGTGTATTTTTTAGAGGAAGTTTTTTTGTATCTTTTATTTACCTTAGTAAACGTAGAATATATTTATAAATAAACAGTGATGAAAATAAAATAGAACATAGAAAAACAAAACCTTTTAAATTAATTTCTAAATGAACATTGCTGAAAGTAAAGTACTGTAACAACCACGCTAAAACATACACTTTATTATATCTAATAATACAACGTTTTAAATAATCATTTTCTTGAAAAAAGTTATGGTAATGGACGGCACTAACAGTGAAACATTTTAATCACATATTTTAGAAAAACATAATTCTATTCGATACATAATAATGCTTGTTTATACAAATTATTTACATTTTCAAATTCAGTACATGAAAGATACAAAAATTTATTCTATTTTTTTCCGACTGAATCAATTGTTATTTAAATTAACGGCCGATGGTCGACAACTGTTGCTCATAAAAAAAAGCCCAAATTGGTTGAGAACAAAGAGAAAATAGAGTTAATTTTAATATAAAATTTCATATTTAACAGATTTGAAAATAATAAAAAAATGATGAGTTTTTTATTATTATAAAATAATTTACAACGCTTAAAATTTCATTGGATAGTTTATATTTTTTCTCGCCTAAGTTGTATTTTTTATAGTTAATAATCAATCAACTTTCATTTGAATATTAAATATTATTATTCGTTTATAAAAATGAATGACGTTTTCCCTTTTTGAAGAACGTGTTATTTTCATCATTAATCATTTGATTGACATGACCCTTTTCTTCAATTCCTTGAAATATTTATGCTAATCTTTTAATTCCATCATATTTTATACATAGTTTATATTTATTTGCTTTATGTGTTCTGTTCTATATTCCTCTTTTAATTATTACCTCCTAGATTTATGTTAAATCTTGATTAATTAATAACCCTGAATACTTTAAATACTTAACAGCCTAGTTTCTCTTCTGAGGTAACCATTTTCCATAGGAGCTTTTTATTTTAATTCGTCTGAAAACATTCTTATATCGAACTTAATCTGTTAATTGTTCATTGTCGAAAAAACCGTTCTCCGACAATCTTTATAGAGATATGGTAACAACCTGCTTTTCATTTAGGAAATTATGGGTTCGAATCCCGTTCTTGAAAATTTTCATCGATTACTACATTCCTTGTAATACACTGGCCTCAAAAAGAGCATCAAGGGCTTGAAAATCTCATAAGCCACAATAAAATTAGTAAAATGACCCGTAAAAGAACTTAACAAAACGTTTTTCATAGCTGCATAAATACAATATGCTTGCATAATAACTCCAATGTGGTATTAATTCACAGTTAGATTTTAATATTTTTATTTGTTTTTAGTAATATTACCGAATTTTCGAAGAAAGGTACGGTTTTAATTCTACTTCTACGTTTTACTTCCGTTCGCATGGTGTGAGTGGGGAGTGAAAATGAATTTTCTTTACATTTCGAGGCAAAAAGAGTAAGAAAATACCATTTTCTTAAAATCAGGTTTTATATATTATAAGCCGATGTATAAAATTTTATGGTTCGAAAATCTCCAAAACTAATACATCAATTTCATTTTATGAGAATTAATTGGTTCTTGAGTTACACTCAATTTAAGATCTAAAAAGGTTGAGATTATGTTTACTGTTTAGTGAATACGCGCTTATGCAGCGAGTCATAATGGTGGGTGAATTGAAACTTGTTTTTTATTATCATAATTGAAGTGCTTTTTTGACGTGCAACTATTTTTTATGGATCAAAGATTTTTTTGTAAAACTTTAGAATTAGTTGATACTTTTTCAAAAGGAAACAAAATAAAATAACGAAAAGTCTGTCTTGCGCAGAACTGCTCAATAATTATTTGTATAATATGCTATCAGATTATCTGAATGGCAATAAAAAAAATATTGGAAAAAATAATTAAAATGATTTGAATAAACAATAGAGATTTAATATCGAACGCTTGGAAAATGTAAATTTTCAAGAAATAAAAACAGAAATACGGAACTAAATCAAAACTGTAAATATTTCTCTTTTTATTCCAGTAAAAAAAAACCTGGTTTAAAATTTAAAGTTTATAAAGTGTATAAATAGAAATAAAATTGAGCTGTTTAGTGTTTTGCAATCTACAATAAGAATATATTTTATGTGTTATTTTATGATTGCTTATATAAAGTTGACTAAATGTAGATGAACTTTCAAGAAGTTTTATTCCTGAATATACGAGTTTTATCGTGACGAGTACAATTTTACTGTAAAACTATTTGTAAATTTACTAGTTACGGTCTGGTTAATACATGTATTTTCTATGTAGTACAATTGTGCCAATCAAATACAAAACCAGTTCTAGGATCTTGTTCATATTACACTATTCTTGTTACCACGTCACGTGTTAAAATATTTTACGTAGTTAAATACATTTTGAGAATATCATGTGTTTTATATTATGAGTACGGTAGTTTTCCGTGTAATGTAAAAATAAAGAAACTTTAAATAAGATCATATATCAGTATTTTTATTGGTTTGTAGTACCGTTACTACAATATGTAGTTGAATGTTGTTAGTTTTTATATGGTGACTTTTGACATGGTGATTACATAGTTTAATATTTATATATGAGGGATGTTTTAATAATAAATAATAATATAACAACGGAATAAATTACAATAAGTATTGTTTATGCAGTTATTTTTAAATAAATTAAAGTGTAATATTTAACAGAATGTATTTTCACTAAGAACTTACTTATTTTGACTTTCTCTTTATAATTTACAGTACGTAAACTCGTGTAATTCTCATCATATTTAACACAAGAAATTGTGTTCGTCTTTCCAGCGATTGCACATTATTAAATCCATAAAAAAAAAGAATATTTAAATTTAATATTTTAAAAGAAACAAAGATTATTTTAGTAGAAAACCTCCTCAAACTAAATGAAGATAAGCAAGTAAATTCGTTATTATCTACAAAAAGGATACGTTTATTTGTAGCTATAAACAATTTCTCCAATCTTATTTATGCCAGAGATGAATTTGAAGCATTCGATTTACGCGAAAAGCACAAGTTACAGGTACTTTCTCTGAAATTAATCCTGATTATATTCCCTAATACATCCTTATGGTGTACAAAATGGTGTCGATTGTACGGTTAAATATCACTTGATATTGGATGGGATTGGTATATGAGTATGTTGATGCGCAACAATGTATTCAGTTTAGTTAAGGAGGCAAATAGAAATCACTTCATTCCATATCCTAGAATAAAATGGTTATTATTTTTTAGATTTTTGTGTCAAAGATCTGATTGTTTAGAATTGTACGGTTACCGCATCTGACAAATAGAAACTTATTTATATAATAGTTTCCACTTACACTTATCTTTAATATTATGTTCGAGCGCTTTCGGATTAGAAATCCATCCTCAGGACATTGAAGTGTTATAATTATAATTATTTACTTCACTATTATTTACTATTAATAATTATAATTCTATAATTATATTAATAATTTTATTAATTATATACTAGCTTGAATTTAAAAAAAAATTATAAATATAGCAATTGATCGCCAAAACGTAAAATAATGTAAACGTTATCCGTCATGTCAATATGAAGGTCTCAATTGTTATGATTGAGAGATCTAGATTGCTCCAATTGAGATCAATTGATCTGGATAACAATTGAGATCTTCATATTGACATGGCGGAGACCGTTTACGTTACTTTACCTTTTGATGATCAATTGTTATATTGTATCTTTTTTTTTTAAATTCAAGCAAGTGTAATTAATGATATGTGAAATAAATAAATATAATTATAACACATCAATGTTCCTGAGGATGGAGGAAACAAACAAGAATCCGAAAGCGCTGGAACATACTATTAAAGATTGTTAGTAAGTGGAAACTGTTATATAAATAAACTATATATCAATACCAACGGGCCAATTAATTAAATAAAATTAATTTTAATAGAAACTATATTTCGAATTTTCACAAGCAAAAAAAAGTGTGTTTTTTCGTTGAGGCCGGGTCTGCTTTTAATACGAACACAGCCTTAAAAGAAAATCCGGAAGAATTCACCCATATATATTTCTTCCGCCATCTTTGCGCGAATAATCCTGACCAACATCGTAGACACTGCGTGCTGTACTCCTCGATCTGCAGTACAGTATCCGTGATGTATCTGGGATAAGCATGCCAAATTATCTCAGACAAAGTGCAAGAACCGATCACACTTGAACACCGAATGTTCTGCGGTATCCTCCCTTTCGCAGCAGGAGGCAGGAGAACTCCCGCGAAGGTCTCAATGCCCGTGTGTATAGGAATACTTCAAAACAACCGTGACCGGTAAGGAATGGGTCAGATCGCCGTGTTTTCCCTCCGAACATCTCTGAAGGATATGGTAGGTCCATATATTATTCGTCAACTGATTCCATGTCTCATCCCACCTGCGGATAAGCGATGCCTTCGCGTCCACCATATTTACCTCCGGTACATCGCCTACAAAATCCGGATCAGAGGGTCCAGGCCAGGACCCTCACAACACACGGGCGGCATTGACCGAGGTGGTTCTGTAACCCCAGCATACACGAAGGAAGAGAGCCTTGTGCATCCGACTAAAGCTATCCCCCCTTGACATACTGGTACTCCGTATAACACTTTCAAGAGTGACAAGATCTTCCGCTTAGACTTGGATGTTGGTCGTAAAAAAATTGGTTTAGACTTTTAAAAGTCTCATTTTGGTTATTTATTTATTATTTTAATTACTTTTCTACCATTATTAATTATCCTTCATCATCTACTGATAAAACTGTCTAACAACTCCAGCCAAAAGATTTTTATTTTATTGACAAAGTTTTTTGAGTGCTTCTACTAATAAATCGGTACGGATTTTAGTTTTAGTGAATTCTAATAATTAATTTTTTCATTGAGCATAAAATAAACCCGAGTACGGAGCCATGAAAGAAAATTTTAATAAAATTACTAATAATCTAAATGTCCTACAAACATTCTAAGGGTTAATAGTTGGATTAAATTAGCACTGCACTGTAACTATGCACTTAATTATTGATATGAACTAATAATACAATTTGCATACTAAAATATTTTTAATTTTGTTTTCTCGTTTCGTGTTTAGGTTTTTTTAACTTCTATGAATAGCCACGACTGACACAACATACATGATTAACTGTTTTTAGTTTCCTTTTGAGTTCATACATCATAATTGTGGTTAATCTCTTTTTAGTAACTTTATTTCTAGACAAAACCGACCTCCGTGACCGAGCGGAAGCGTCTCAGCATTTCATTCGGATTGTCCGAAAGGTTCGAATTCCGGTCAGACGAGGCAAGGCATTTTCCATACGCTGCGAAATTTCTATTCCACATTTCTACACACGAGATTCAAGCTTTTTGTGGTGAATTAATAAAAATAGAGTATTATTGGTTTTATGAGAACTGCGTATATTATACAAGTGATATTAAAGTATGGAAATGCTTCATATTTCAAAACTTAAGGATACCAGGAGGAAGAAACAAGTACGGCTCTACACAGATACAAAATTACTATTTTATGTTGTGTTTGGAATTTTTGTCCGACATCTTGGATCCGCCATATTGGATCAAACGTTTTTTCTTTATATAGGACGGTGGACATGCGATTCATCGTTATAATGTAAAATTTTATGAGAAAAACAGACTCCATAAATGCCTTTGTTTTCGAGTTGCAAGCAATCAAAGTGGCTAAAAACGGAAAATCGTGAATAAAACAAGATAGAACCTCCCGTATTAACTGTTTTATTTCGAATTACCATCAGAATTACAACCAATAACAAACTTTAAATAGTTACAGTTGGAATTTATTACCCAAACACTAATAATAAAAAATACACCATAACTAATAATTTTCAACTCATTACTAAAATTAAATGGTTACTGTAAACTAATGTTATTTTTACTTTCTTATACGAAGTAAAGAAAGTATTGTGATCGCGAAACATTTCGGTTTTCATATTTCAACGGAAATATCCATTTTGACTATCCCTGAATTTGATTAGATTCGGCGTGACGTCTGTACGTACGTACGAATGTGCGTACGTATCTCGCATAACTTAAAAACAATTAGCCGTAGGATGTTGAAATTTTGGATTTAGCACTGTTGTAATGTCTAGTTGTGCACCTCCTTTTTTGATTGAGATCGAAATTAAAATTAAAATTTTAATTAATGAAATATTTGGATCTTAAAGGCAAGACACATCGGTTCGAATCAGACTTCATCGCTTTTTGTTAACTTTTTTAATTTATTTGTTTTTAACTTTTCTTTTTTTAAATTTATATATATTGATTAAATAATTATTAACCCGTGATTGAAAAAAAACAAAACATTTTTACAATAAATAATAATTCATTGATAATAAAAAAAAATGAAAAAAATTATTAGTGAAATAATATTAGAAGTAGAATAAAATTAATTATTTAATATTAATTGAAAATTATAATTCAGAATCGTATTATTTGTGGCTTTTCTTAGCAAATTCTTATAAAAATTGTATATTTATTTTAATAAAAGTCATTTTATTTATTTGACAGAAAAATAAAATACATTTTTGAATTGTATTCAATTTAAAGTGATTATTGAATTTTTTTTTTCATTTGTGTGCAATATACGCAAAATTTCGGGTGTGCCTTATAAATAAATAAATGAGTTAATAATAAACTATTCCGTTTAGTGAACTCATGTATACTGATTACAAATATTAATTGTTATCTTTGATGTAGAATAATCAGTTTTTTATTGAATTATATGATAAACAATTTTTAAAAATAGTAATCAAGAGACTTTTACTCTAACCTAATATTTCAGGTAAGCTTGTTCAATTAATAATTGTATAAATATTTGATTTTAATAAAAACTAATATTTTAGCAATTATGTAACTGTTCACTTTTATTAAAGAATTGGAAGATGGTATCTCATTTTCAAACGAAATAAGTTTAAATGAAGTGCAACAAAAATGTGTATATGTAATTTATTTGATAGATGTACAAGGAAGTCATGTGGTCCCACATTTGATGTTTTATTATTATATTGTAGATATTTGGGGGAACATTGTTGGAAGAAAAGTATTATCTACTTTTTTTTTTAATTACTTTACAAATAAAAACACATTGTTGTTATTAATAAACTTAGCATTATAATAGTATTGTCTTAGTTATTTGATATTTTGCATATTTGTGTGTACGTGACGTATGCGATAATCAATTTTCAAGTAATGTGTTCTTCTGAATAGTTACATAATTAAGAAAATCCTTTTAGAAATAATTTAATTAATCTTCTTAAATTAAAACCTGGTTATGTCATTAATTTTTTAGTTGTGATCCTAAAAAAAAAAAAAGATTAGGTAGACCTATAAATATGATACATCCATCTCAGTTAATTAAACTGAAATGAGTTAACATGATAAATACTACTTCTAATCCAATTAACTTGATTTATTAATGTAATAAAATTTTAAGATTTAACTAGCCTAATGACTCTTATGTTAAAGAATTGTCTGAATATACTCTACCTGATCCGGATATTCACTTGTGAACACACATTTATTATATAGCTTGAATGTAAAAAGATATAAAAAAAACTTGTGTCAAATCAAATATAATTTAATGAAAGAACTGTCTGATTAGAATAACATATTAATTTACATACATATCACAAATTTAATTTTATTTTATAAATATAAATTTTAATATTTTTTTTTTTATAAATACATTATTTACATAACAAGACGGATATTTTTATTTAGCTTTACTGGTCAAGCATATGCAGAAATTTGTTTAATCTATGAGAAAGAAAAACAGGATTTCGTTAAACTTGTGTACATCGGGATATCTCTTAGTTTCTTTAGCGGAAGTAGAAATAAGGTAAAAAGTTTAAATAATTATGGGAGATATACGAATTTAATTAATATTATGATAATATATTATATATAAATTAATAAACAAATTATATATAAATTAAATAATATATTAATTGATATTATATTAATATAATATAATTATGGGAGTATGTTATTTGGAAATAACATATATCTCCCATAATTATTTAAATTTTACATAATTATTATATACTTATTTAATATAAACATAATTATTATAAATATTTCACATTCCGTGAAAATATTTTTACCGATGGAATATTAGCTTGTAATTTTTTTACGGGGTAAAAGAGAATTGGTTTTATTATCAAAGAAACCAATACCTCGTAAAACAAAATTTACGTAACCAATAAAAAAAAAAAAAAATTAGTAAAAAGGTCGCTTAATTATTTAATTTTTTATTGAAATATACTATTCTGCTATAAACCCTCCATTTGTATGTTCGTCATATAAAAATCATCTTACAAAAGATAAAGATATGTAACATAAAATTTCAGCCGTCAGAAATATCACGTGTTTTAAATAGCAACGTTTGATTTCTTATGTTTTGAAACCCTGTATAAGGGAATGAATTAGGGCGTTCTCGACAGTCAGAGAGGAATTTGAAGGAGTTTAGACTTCACTTAAGCCATTTTTTTACATTGATATAGATTCTAAAATAATATTATGCAAATTTTTAGCCAACAGTAGCTCAGTATATTTCTGATTTATAAGCACCCTCAAAAACAAATTTTTTGCGTTTCGTAAGTAATGGTAATTAAATTATTTACTATTTTTTTTTTTTATTATATATATATATATATATATATATATATACATATATTCATTTTCTAATTCCCACTGAACCTACCTATGGCTGTTAATCATAAAATTAACTACAATTATGTATATACAATTATATGTATAATTATGTGTGTGTGTGTGTGTGTGTGTGTGTGGGCGCGCGCGCGCGCGTGTATATATATATGCGTTAATTTTCTAATTCCCATTGTACTTACTTATGGTTGTTGTTTAAAAATCGAAATGGCCATCTAGATTTAGATTTCTATTTTGTTTGGAATCGCCTTTTAAGGTTTCTTCTTAAAAATTTATTTCAAAAACCTTTGAATAAAATTCTTTGAATAAAATTAGGAAAACTTTAATAAGGTTATCGATACAAATAATGCAATTTCTTACGAAAAAATAGATTTATATAAATGTCTTGCACAATGTAATGTAAACAAAAATTCACATCACAATATAATGCACAAGTTTATGTAAAAAAAAAGATACATTAAGATGTTGTTTTCAGAATCTGTTCTTGTGCTCATTGCGATTGTATGCTTGTAAAATATCTAAAGATCAAGAGGTACTAATCACACTCTATTTCATTAGGAAAAAATAGTAAATTATACTTAATATCACTAAAATATTTATCTTAGCATACTTATTTATAATAATACAATCTGATCAATATCAGGAAACAACTATATTCTTCAATTTTTCTAAAAATATTAGCATGAAAATTGGCTGTCACATTTATGAATGATTTGTTTCTTATTCAGAACTTACAGCCATTCAATTATGATACGTAAAAAATAATTTAACTACCATAAACTATAAAAAATTGTGTTGATTTTTTTAATAGTAATCACTAATTTCCAACAACCACTTAAAAAACATATTTTGCTTATAAGTAACCACAGAATCAACTTTATAAATCCAAATTAGGTAAAGGAATCATACATAAAGATATGAATATCATGAAATCCAAAATGTAAAAATTTTATGCATAAAAAATGAAAAAAAGTTCATGATTTGAATAATATGAAATTATTTACAAAACGTAACATAAATCTAACAAAAATAATATATTTTACACAAATTAAAGAATCTCTACAAATATTATATATATTTATTAGGTTATATTTAACGATATAATGTAGAAAAGGGCCACCACAAGTAAAGACATCTACACCGAACAGAATAAAAATTGGAAAAGATAAATAAATATTTTTCATTCGTTAGAAGTTGAGTTTGTTATATGCACAATTATTTTTTCCTAAGTCTAACAAAATACTTTTCAATATGCACATTAATATTAATATTAAAAAAAAAGTTAAAAACATGAAAAAAATAATGAACAGATAATAAAAATGAATAGAAAATTTTATTTTAATGAAGTTCAGCAAAACAAATTCAAGGATGCCAATATATATATAAAATATATATATAAATTGCTCAAAAGGTGACATTGAAATTTTTATGATTACGATTAACACTTTCTCCCCTTATAAAGTGAAATTAAAGAAAATAACTATTATTTTAAGTTTTATGGAAATGCATAGTAATTTCATTAAAAAATAAATTTAAAATTACCATTTTATGACAAAGTAAAAATGAAGGTAAACATCGTATTTATAATAATTTTAATGCTTTTACAATTACACAAAATATAGCTATTAAAATTTTACGAATAACGGAGAAGATATTTAAAGATAAAGATAACTTTATGAAAAAATTTACTGTAGTTACAACTATAATATTAAACTTTTTATGAATCCTGGATGTTATTTATGAAAGAAATTCAATTACATCGTAATGAAATGCAAATTATATTTTTTAGTATTATTCATATTTTAATATATATTTTTATAAAAGAAAGTTTACCATACAAATTGTTAAAGCATTTTTTTTTTTTTAAGGCAGGTAGTTCTTATAAACTATAAAAATATTTCAATATAAGGTTCTAACAGAAAATTACATTAAATTATTAAAAAAAAAAAAATGGAATACACATTCACATTAGTTTCTAAATAAACATTGATGTTAAGCTACGTCTTCTGATATTATTATTATAATTATTATTTACATTAATATTTATTATTTATTTATATTAATCTGTTTTGGGATAATATTCATACGAAGGTTGACAAAATAATCTCATAATATAAAAATGTACAATTAAAAATAAAATTCAGATGAAAAAACCAACAAACGATCAGTAGACGCTTTGTCAAATATCTGAGCCATTAAGTATTTTACTATCTAGACTGCGATCACAAAATAGTAAATGTTATTCAATTTGGGAAAAAAGTACAAATTTTTAACTTTGACTAAATTTTACTAACTTACTTAGCAAGTAAATTTACTTAGGTAAGTAAATTCCGTCTAAGATTTTATCTCAGTTAGATCTGTTTTGATGTACCGTGCAATATTTTTCTTCGAATCTTTCCATCGATTGCAGAAAAAACCAGTAGAATGTGAATGATATTACCAGGCAGGTTTAGGCTGCACACATGTAATCATTATAAACTGCATATGTTTCTCTGAAAAAACAATTTTCCATCCTCGCTCACTCGACTTAATCTCAACTAGCCTATTATATTTTGTTTATAGTCAGCATGGCTGAAGCTTTTTTGCAGAAAATAACTAAAAACTATTTGAAAGACGGAATTCTACTCTTTTACGCCCTCTTTCCAAAAATTTTACCCCATGTAGTTTTTTGCCCAATTAAATCTTTACTTTTAAAAACTAATTTAAACTAATTAATTGCAAACTCCGGCATATTAAAGGTTCTGTGTTGCCAAACAGACAACACAATTTTAATAGACAATAGTGTGGAGAGGCAATTCGTGTTATAGGATTCACTTAATACATTCCCCTCCCGCATGGGACTGATAACCAAGTAGAATATAGCCAATCAGCAATCTTGATTTTTCTTGAGTATTCCGGGTTAAATTTTCAACCTTTTAAGTTGAAAATTTAAAGGCACCAATGCTCCATATGTAGAAGTAATCTGACCATGTTTGGTCAAAATCAGTCCAGTAATTCTGTAGATATAAGATGTGAAACACCGAACACACACACGTACATAAAAAAATTAACATCCGAAAAATTTTCATCCGGTTTTTTGGGTTTCTTAGGTGTCAAAACGTCAAAATCCGGTGAAAAGGGCATAGTTTGGGTATCGGTCCAGTTTGGGTATATACCCAATACTTTCCCTTCTAGTACTATACCTCTGTTATAGCGCTATCTAGACGAGAAAGTAAAATGATGACACGCCAGTAAAATTATGGTTGTTCTCAATGAACGTGGTCCGTGGTTTCCGAAACACTTTGTAAGAAATTAAAAATCATAACAACCAAAACTCCACTTTATGAAATTATTAAATAATAATAATAGGTTATAATTAACAATTTTTACTAAATAATTAAATTAATAATCCTAGCAAGTTCAGGTAAAAATAAGTGTTATTAAAAAGAAAATTATTAAGAGATTAAAAAATTCACTTTTTTTACTTTAAGAATCAATTAAGGATGAAAAATCCTTTAATATTTATTATTTATATCCCCAGAGTAACTAATTACTTTTTTTATATACACATATTAATTTAAAAAAATAATAATTTGACATATCAAAAAAAGCGTCGAAATAATTTAAAAAAGTTGATTTATTTGGAACAATCAAGGTGTGAACACAGAAGCAAATCTGTTTTGATATAATTGCATGTATAGATTAGATTAGAATTAAATGTATAAATACTGAAATATGACAAAACCGATCCATATCAACACGGTTTGTAAAATGGGGTTTTTTTAATCAATAAATAAAAAAAGTAGAATGGAATTCGTTGAATATGGTAGCAACAACTATAGTATTAAAATGTGGTTTAATACTAATTCATTTATCCTTTTTTTTCATCTTTTGTTTACTTTAGGTTTAGAAATACCAGTTTAAAGTGTTCAGAAAAAGGCTCAAATAGCAGCTTGATCTGAGGTGTGGCGTTCAATGACCGCAGTGCGAAGTTAGTTAGAAAAGAACATGCCATATTCACGCATCACTTAATATACATAGACTGTTTTTTTAAAAAATGAACTATCACTAAAAACTGATGACCCGTCCGATCGTTTTAAATAATAGAGATAATTTAATTGAAATATATTTTAATAATTTTTGATATGACAAACGTAAACAACCGTTAAAAAAATGAATAAGATGTTTTGTCTTATCACTAATAAGGGAGAAAAAAATCTGTATTTTATAAATCAAGATAAAACACTAAAATAATTAATTTAACATTTTTATTATTGTACGTGTTTTTCGCATCTGATTTCTTTCTTATTAAAATAAAATAAGAAAAATCATTGTGTACTATGAGAATTAACTACACGAAAATTATATTTAGTTAAATTATGATAAAATCAAAACTGTCATCAATCTAAAAAAACGTTTTACGAAGTGTTTATTTTATTCATCTCATTACTTAAAAAATAAATTATTTCAAATTAAATTAAGATTAGATATTAAAGTTATAATCTTTTTTTTTATTTTTGTAGTTACAATAAAATATCTTCAAGAATTTTTGTTTATAATCAACTTGATGGATAACAAACATCCAGTAAGGTCGTTATGCTGAACCCCACGCAAATATTAATTACGTAACTTATTTTAAAAATTTTTAATTACCCAAGAGATTTTATTTACTTCAACTGAAATAAATATAATTGGTAACGCAGTAAAACGTTCTACAAACAATTTGTTTTAAAAAATACTGTAAAGAAGAGATATAAATGTAAATAAGACGATTACAAAATATTACATTTCATTAGCAATAATTCTAAAGAAAAAAATTTGTAAAAAATTATATAAGATGTAATTTAGGTTCAATGTGAAATTGTTAATTTATCGAATAATATTTCTAAGGGAATTGGATAATTTTTTTCAGATATGTACATTTTTTCTGTTAGCAGAATTGGTATCTTGAAGAATAAGCAAAACGTATTGAAATTGTACATAGCCGAAGATAAAGTTAACATTTTTATATTATTATATTTTATATTATATTATTCTGAAGTCAAAGCAACACGATGTGTAGTAAAGATGGCTTACTACAATAAAACATTAATTGTATTTAAACTGGTAACATAATTGTAGATAAACTTATATATATATAAGTTATTGCTTCAATTACGATATGTGAGTGAGGAAATTAACGTAGCATTGTTTTAGAATAGTAACTGATAAAAGGAGCTAACATTTCTAACTAGAAAAACAATTTATTGAAAGCAGCATGAATATACAAACAAACCAATGCCTTGAGAAAAATATAATCTAGAAAAATTTAATTAACATAAAATGACAACCGATATTTATCAGAAATTAAATCGTTAGGTATTTCATATCTTGTTTTATATTTCCCTTCCCAAGCAATCAAATAAATCATAAAAAACAATATATAATTTTGTTTCCATGCGGAAGATTTATCATCAATAATTTCCTAAATTGAAAAGGAAATTCACAAATATCACTTGATAAAACGCTTTTCTTTATTAATAAAAACTGTTTAATATATATATAAGAATTTATATAGCATAATTATCGCTGTAGATTAAAACAAGTTTATTTGTCAGATGGGGAAAAAAGGGGGAAAAAATAACACAATAATTTTTAGAAAAAATTAATTGAAAGTGGTTATATATTTTAAAAATACAATATGCTTTAGTTAACTAAATTCTATACTACTACTACCTTAACTGTTTCAATATGTAACAGCAGACGCTAAGAATGTACATCAGGATTTCTAATAACAATAGATAAAATTAAAAAAAAGAATTAGAAAAAATATTTGTACATAGTAGGACAACCACTAATTAAATTTCTTCATGTACTTCTAATATGACATTCAGATTTAAGAACGTAAGATCGGCATCCTAGCTTTTATCAGTTCCCACTTAAATATTAATTAACGTTTACTTTTAATCTCAGAAATTTTCTTATTATTAGTGTATCATAAATCATGTAATTATGCTGTGAAATTAAAACTTCTTAGCGATATAAATACTACGGTTAATAGAGTTAGTTCATCTATGGAAATAATTCATAACAAAATTGAAAGATAAAAAAAAGATTATTGTTTAATAAGTAAAACTAAAGATTCATTAACACTAAGTAATTTTGCCACTCCTACATTCTAATAAAAGACTCATATTTATAAGTTAAGAGCTGTATACAAAAGAGCGTAATATGCATTATAACATGCGCTTAATTAAAACAAATTTATTGTATATATTTTTATTTTTTTCAGAATTGTATTTATACCTAATGGCAAACGACCTTGCGGATGAAAGAGGGACCATTTAGTAACGAACCAAGTTATCTAAAAACAGATGTATAACTTTAGTATAAATAAAATAAAATAATTCTAAACTTCAGTACATCGATGCAAAACAATTTTGGCGGCTGTACCCTTCATCAACCATGCTTTCTATATTGTATAAATAATCATGCACTTATCTATGTAGGAGTCCAAATTATGACAAAACAAGCGGAAACTATTGTTCTGTCATAAAATTGTCTTGCATTATAAAAAAATAAACCAGAAACATCATTTTTATGGTAAAATTACTAAATAACAAATCATTAAGTTTTTCAAACATGGCATCGTTGGTAAAATATAATTGTCATAAATATAATATTAAAAACAGCTTACCAATATATTATTTGATTCCTTAAACGTTTTCAGCTCTTCTGCCATAATCAGGAGAAATTTATTTCTATTTTCAATAATCATTAAACATAACACAAATGAAACTTCTTTTGTAGCTTATGAGAGGAAAATATTTCCATAGTTGCCAATTTCAAGGTTAAGCGTCATTCAATACTTTTTTACAACATTTCTCCCCTTATCTTCCTAATATCCTATTTATATACGTAATTAATTTTAATATTAATTATATTAATTTTAATATATTAATTAAATATTAATAATAATATATTAATTAAATATATTATTTAATATATTAATATTAATTATATTAATTTTATTATTAATTTTTATATACGTAATTTATTTTTTTTATAACGGAGATATAAACTTTATTATTAAAAATATTAATTATAAAAACAAATGATTCAATAAAACACATATGCTTTTCACAAATTTAATTAAATTCAAAAATAAAAATGATAATTCAAATCGATTAATTAGTTTTTAAACTGTCGTATACAAGTCTCTTGTGATGAAAATTTAATGAAATTATTTTAAATGGTGGAAAAATAATTTAAGTATAAAATTAATTAAAAAATAAATAATGTATTTTACAGATAAAACTATTTTTTATTTTAAGGAATTAAAATTCCTCAATATTAAAAAAGCTACGTCTAATCAAAAAGTAATTGGTTTAAATCTATACCAAATCATTAAAAATGTTTAATTAAATGCATGAATCTCCAATCCACCCGATAATTCTTATCTCTCCTGAAAGAGGATTATAAATATTAGACGTGGTTGTAAACATAATCCCTTATATACCACTGGCAGCGAAATGCCGTGCTTTAATTATCCTCAACATTATATTATGACTTAGCAGGATAGAGGATTTGGTTCATAGATATACATTACAAAAAATTCCTCCCATATAAGAATGAGATTAGCAAATATTTTCACAATTCCATACATAGTAATAATTTATGGTTAAAGCACCTATTATGTTTTCTATTTTCAAATTACTAACAAAGAAATTATAAAAGTAATAAATATAAATAAATAATTATAATGACATAATAAAATATAAAACAGCATATTGAATAACAAATTCTAGTAGGAAATAACACCTGTCGAAACAAAATAACACGCTTTACATATTAATCAACGCATATAAGGTACGCTAAAATAGCACTTAAAGAAATATCAATAATTTTGAATTAAAATTTGAGTAGGTGAAAATATAATAATCACAAATTTTATTTTATTTTATTACTACGCAAACAACATTACATTATATTTTTATATAAGAGTTACCGAAGGTTATACCTTAAAAGTAAGAAGTAAAAATAAAATTAAAAAAAAAATAATAATAATAAATAAAAAGAAATGGTTGGTCATTAAGAATACCAACATGTCATGTGGGATGGTTTTATAATAATTCAATCTGTAATGGGACAAACATGTATTATATTATACAACGAGCTGAATTAAAAAAGCAGGTGTGATAGTTATTTTATAGTTTGTACATGCGCGTGCGTGTAGGTGTTAGATCAAATCTTATAATAATAGTAATAATAATAATAATAATAGGAAAGGTGATGTGAAAGATGTATAGTTGGATTATAAGGACCGCCAAGTGTGACTTTGATAACATATCTAAAACTCGAGTTAACAGGACTTTAGTAAGGGCAGGCAAACCAGGAAGGCTTTGTTAGGCTAATGACTTAACACTGCTGTATCACGACCACCTTAGTGCTTGTTGTTATGTGATATATGGTTTAGATTCATCATTTCATTTATAAATGTCCTTTTATTTCAAATTACGTAATACTAAATACATTTTCTAATTTACCATTTAGGTTTTGATAGATAAATAAGGTATTATAATCTGTTAATTATAACGTAGTAAACAGAAGGTGAAATTTATGCTAATTTAAAAATATATATATATATATATATATATATATATATATAAAATATAAAAATATTTTCAACAATTGTTTAATTTTTTATCTTATAATTCTTCTAAATAACGCTACAGTCAATAAAATTATTCTCTAGTTATTTTATAGCCCACTGGGCCATTCTAGTGGTAAACTCATCGTCGCAAATCGCTTGTTTAAGAGCTAATTTTCGAAGTTGAAGGTTCTGAAGTTCAAATCCTAGTAAAGATTAGATACTTTTATAGGGATATGAATACTAGACACTGGATACTAGTGTACCTTTGGTGGTTGAAGTTCAATTAACCACACATCTCAGGAATGGTCGGCCTGAGTTTGTATAAGATTATACCTGATTTAAATGTAATGTATACCATCCACTTCTCATTGGGCTACGGTGGAGTTACTTATTGTTAACTAGTTTAACAGATTTCAACGTATACATTAAGAATAATAAGTTATTTTATTTTTTATCAGTCTAAGATTTAAGACTAAGATTAGACTTAAGACTAAGACTTAAGATTTATCAGACTAAGATTTATTTTTTTATCAGGCTAATTGAAGTCGAATTGAATATGAATTGTGACAAAGAAATGAGAAAAAAAATTAAACTAAAAAAGTACGTTCGGAATTTTTACATAAATAAAAGTATATTCAGATTAAAAAACTGAAACTACCAATCACCAATTTTATATTTTACGCGTCTGAAATACAAATAAAAATAATTTATTAACTAATAAACAACGTGAAGAAGAAAGTGAACTTAACAAAGAACAATTGAGTTATCTTCTTTTAATGGGAGAAAACTAAAAAAGATTATCATCTGAGAACTAAAAAGAAAATAATGACACAAATTAACTGAAAAAAATCTTAATTTTAAAAGTGAAAATTCAACTCAAATATTAAAAAAAAAAAATTGCACGAAACTACATAAAGGGTAAAATAAAGAAGTCATAAAGGGACCTCCACAAAAACGAAACAAAAAAGGGGGATCTTTACTGAATTTTCCGACAAAAAAGTCTGTTAAGGAAAAACTAATTAAAAGACTATGATAAAACTAAAAACCAAAACCAAATTTAAAATAAATAAAAAAATCCCTTTCGGCACTCCGGAACGTGGAGGTAGATTTCACCAGTGCTAAGTAGGAAATAAAAAAGATTTCCACCTTAAAGTTAAGAAAAAATTCAAATTTACTCAATACGTCAATGGTTGCATGTGAACAAAATTTCACATGTTTAGCATACGACAAGCCCCATCTTCTTACAATTCCTGCAACATTTTAGGTAATGTTTAGAGAACTAACGACCAATTTAAAACGATTCGATACTGTACCTATTAAGGAAGATATGATTTATTTTGTCTTCAAAACCCCACTTTTCCACCCCCTAGGACAATGGTTGGTGATATCAAAAATCTTTATTTTCATATTTTTTTAGAACCTTATCCATAAAATAGTAAGAACATTAAACGAATTCGATATTTTACTTGAAAGTTAAGCGATATTTTGTTTTTTTTCGAAAAATCCCTCCCATTTTTACCCGGATGGTCCGATTTTGCCCATTAACGAACTCGACCGAAATTTTGGGTCCTTATATTTTATGTATAGCTTTGAAAGTGATTGGCGCAAAGTTACGGCAATTATCGTGTGCACAAGAGAGTGAAATATATATATGAATGTACAAATGTATATATAAACTTTTGAACTGACAATAGTTCTAGAGTCTGGAGGATATGAAACGCGAAGATATGTCGAAATTTTCCGGAAGTCGAAATCATGGTACCCATTACAATAGGTAGTTTTCTTATGAAATCTTCCTGAAGTCTTATTTAACATACATTTTTTTCTTTTCTATTTGTTAAGAGAAATCAGATCCATATAATATATTATAATACATAGTGATTCATGAAGAAGTAACAAACATTCAGGACATGTTCTACTGATGAAAATAAGGGAGAAAGTTAATATAGACAAGCGTTCGGAAACGCTTCGTTTGCGAGTATCAGCTGGTGAAAAATTTCGCTCTGATTTCTGCGCCTCCGGTAAAATAAGCCAGACTGTAATAATTAGAACCCAAATTAAGAGGTTTTATATGAAGTCTGATCTGAAAAATTGAAATAAATAGCACCCACAGCTGTACTTTTAGTATTATTTGAGAAATCTGGGGTAAAATACAAAAACTGAGGTCGAAACACCTACTATTTTATGTTTATGGTAAAATATCTTACGTAGAGGTTACACAAAAATTGAAAAGATTTTTTTTAATTTAAATTAAATACTTTAGAGTTAAAAACTAAAGAAATCAGTAATCTACTGTTAAAATATAACAAATTCATGAAAATATTTTCCTGAGCCGATTGATGTGAACATCTTGGAATGTTTTCAGGTCATTTTAGATAAAGCCTTTTTATGCTAGAACAAACGTATTCATCTGAAAACACTAAAAGGCATTTCAAATTCGCGAAAAAGATGATTAACCAGTTTGTTACACTGTATAAACGAAAAGTTGATTCATCTTAGCTGAATTTTTTCTGGTTAATTTCCAATTTATTTCGCTATTCTTCGAAGATAACATGCGAAGTATTTAAATGAGATTTGAATGTCCAAGTTCCTATCCCCAGTATCACTTAAAAATTTCTTTGTATCTTAAATAGTACTAATTCAGAAATAATTGATCCCAGACCAAAATCAAATGACCTCAATTAATATAATACTGATATGATGTAACTGATGGGTGATAATTAGGAAGCACAAAATTCCTTAGCGATTTTATTTTCTTAAAAATGAAAAAATAAAAGGTTTGATTTAATGAATAAATAATTTTAAATTCAGCTCAAAAGAAGTATGATTAGATGTGTAAATTCATTAATTATAACTTACATAAACACTTTTTTCCATACTATTATATAAAAAATAAAATGGTTAAAAAAAATTAAAAACTTTTAAAATAGGACAGAACACATTAATTATTTACGACGTTTTGTGACGGCTAACAAGCCTTTGCAAGAGAGAGAGAAGAAATAGAATTAACATTGCTAATAATTCTCTTTATTTGATTTTTATATGAAGGGTAAAATGAAAAAAAAGAAATTTTACAAGTTTTATCTTATAATACACAATTCATGTGATTTTTCAGTTCATTAAGCTTCATGTAAAAAATAATCATTAATCATTTTATTATAAAAAAAAGAATAAAGAAACAAGTCAATTTATAAAATTACAATAAAAATCTTTTGTATAAATGATATTTTTCAAATGTGATCGTAAAAAGATAAATCATCGCTTAAAAAAGAATCATATTTTTTTCGCACTACATTGAAAATGAATCATAGAACTATTTTAAAATAAAACAATTTATCAGAATATTAATTAAGTTTAATAATATAAACTTAGACAGGTTACTTCGCCTAGTCATTATTATAAAGGTAATAATAATAACAATAAAGTAAAATTATTCTTTTATATGCCTATTAGATATCATTCCCGTTGAGTTTTATACAAATAAATTTTTATGCATGCATTATTCTACTGACCTCTGACTTTGAACTGCTTTCTCCTTCAAATAAAAAATAGTTAACACGTCAACATAATAACTTAGTTAATTTTAATAAATGACGTTACTAATAGTTCAATGACTCATATATTTATTTTTATGATATTGATGTTAATTTGTTACAATATTTTAAACTGATAGTACTTTTAAACAAAAAAAAAAGGTATTTAGTCAGTTACATTTTGAGTGTTATCTAAAATTCGAATAGAATGTCACCATTCCTTCTCGTTTTAGGTGTGAAATCTTTGTCTATAAGAGAAATTAACAAAGGATAGTTTAGAATGAAAATATTGAAACTATGATCAATCAAACCAAAGGAAAAAGATTTCTTTTCTCTTTTCCTTTAGAGAGTATAAATTACGTTTATCGTTTTTTTTTTAATATTCTACTGCTAATATTGTCTATGTATGTAATGTATAATATTGCGAATTGTATTGAATCTATTATACCGGGAGCCCTTGGTATTTCTTGTGCGTTTGGTTTCGTGTCTTTTTCTGGTCGGTGGTTAATGACTTTTTGAATTTGAATTTTCTGTTATTCCCAATTTTTGCGAATATATAAGGGTATATAGTTTAGATAAATAAACAAATTAGAATGTTAAAATTTTACCTTTCTTTTTTAATATATTTTAGAATTCTTAAACAAGGAATGAAGGTATGAAGTCAGTAATCCCGTATTTAACTATGAAGAAGTATTATACATAATACAGTTAAAATTCGGTTTAAATTTAAGTTTAAACCGAAAATTTAATAACATACAATGAGCTCAATTAGTTTAGTTTTTATTTAATCAAATTCTAATCTAATCATCCTTATTTTCCAAGAAACAAAAAAACTAAGTTAACATAAAACTGCATTAGATAATGACAATAAGCGATCGTAATTTGATTAGATCATATAAAAGAAAAAATAAACCTTTACAAGGCTGAGCAACATTAAACGAATTCCTTAAATTGGAAAAGAATAATTAGATAATGATCTACCTATATTAAAAAGGAAAATTATAAATTTTTGCATAATGAATAAATGATTGTAAAAGAATTCAACAATTTAATTTGTAATTAACAAAACTGCAGTAGCCAAGTTTAAATTACTGTAAAAGAAATTTAAATACAAAATATTTTGTGTATAATTTTTTTTTTGTAAATCAAACTTAAACTTTTAATACCTTAGAATGTTTTTGTGTATTATTCAGTACAGTAAAACTATCAATGAACACAAACGTAGTAAAACACCAAGGCATTCAACAATACTATCTGACATGCTAGAGAGAAGTTGTCATGTCGGAAAGACCATATCAGAAATTTAGACAGCGTGAAGCGTAACATGGAGCGTTGACACCCACCTACTGGTAAAATTATACAAGATTCGATAAAACGAACCTTCCTGCTAACAAACTGACTTGTTGACAACAAAAAAAAGAAAAGTTCAAATAAATCAGAAAATAACGTTAACATAACAGTGCATTAATTAAATACAGAAATTTTAGCATAACAAGTACAGTACTTTTAACAAATAAAAGATTTAAAATATTCTCTTTAAATCTTCTACCAATAATAATAAATTCTTAATAATCGCTAAAAAATTTCTATCTTAAAATAAATCTTGTCAGATTTGAAAATAAACTGATTTTAATTGTCTATATTAAAGATGTAGACAATTCATATAAAAATAAAAATCAACCTACTTGATAGGCTGTGCAGTAATTTTATTCTCATATTAAACAAATTGTCATTGTTTTACAAGAATAATAAATGATAGATTTATAGAAAAATAGCTTAGAAAGTATTGTTTATTCTATGCTGCACAACATTAATCCTTCATTATCTTCAATCCAAACCTTAAAATTAACCCTAAAATTAAATTTAATATAATTATGAACAGTCTGCATAAAAATGATGTGCAATGTTCAGTTTTATAAATCTTAAGTATCGTATTTTGGAATAAAGAATATCTGGAGTTAACTAAGTTCCTCATCAATTGCTCTCAACCACCCCCTTCTACAAATGCATAGCTATTAGAGGTAAATCAAATATATAGAAGAAAAAAGGAAAAGAAATATTATTATTCTCAAGTAACTCGATAAACCCGTAATAAAACGGAAAAATGATATTATATCTAATATTTATCCTAAAGGATAGAGGTGGAATGTCTTCATGCTGCTTCAACCCCAGTCATTCTAATTGGCGGTCAGGATTGAAGTAGTATTTTTTTTATAAATCGGAACATAGAAATAATGAAGGTGTGAAGAATCTAACCAAGGTTGCATTTAATAAAGTTGAGGTATTTCCTGATCTAATTGATTATTCCATATGAAACAGAATATGACTGAATAATGAGTTTAATGTCAACAGCAAACCCGTTTGAAAAGGAAAATAAGTAAACATAGTGAAATTTTAATGGTGATCATTTGTGTACTTTAAAAGATCTCACCTACTTCGAGTTTTGTGATTTTCGTAAAAATCCGTAGATCTTTGCAAAATCATATGATATCTCGGTTTTTTAAATGTTATCACAAAAAGCATCTGAACAGGATCGATTCTGTAAAAACTAGCAAACTGTATATAAATTCTGTGAATTTCTGTTTAAAACAAAAACAATGATTGTAGTACTTGATTAGAGGGCATTTGTATGCAAAAAGGGAAGCTCTTTGAAGTTACTAGACCAGAGCACTCTCAGTTTATCATAAAACTCTTAGTGACTGGTGTGCTTCCACCGGTTTCTGCATGCATAAACCCACTAGACTGAACTGAACTTAATTAATCATTAGGCTGTATGTAGCTAATGTCATTAAAATTGTTACGAACTTCGAAGATTAATTCCTTGAACCGAAATTCCTTATCACTGAAACACATAGAGTTAATAATTTATCCGAATGTTCCAATCCGTGTATACCGGTTGCATCAGTATGATAATTTTCTTTTCTTACAGATATTTATATTTTTTGTATCAATTTTAATCGATGAGAAAGTATAAAAATGAGATCATCAATCGAAATTCAAACAACACTATGAAAATTAAGAAACAATATTAGCTATCAAATATTAATTTCTATTTTAGTAGTTGATGCGGAACAGAACGCAAGGATGTCAGGGATGTTTTATTCACCTATTCAATGGAGATCCTGACTACCTAAGATTCTAAGATTCTTGTTGCTGAATCTTTTTAATTATCTAGAGGGTATTTAATTATTAATGGC
This sequence comes from Lycorma delicatula, assembly GCF_047948215.1. Classification (NCBI taxonomy): domain Eukaryota; kingdom Metazoa; phylum Arthropoda; class Insecta; order Hemiptera; family Fulgoridae; genus Lycorma; species Lycorma delicatula. The sequence continues at coordinate 46,753,565 of NC_134461.1, forward strand.
GCTTATTTACAGCGATCTGATCCTTTGTAGATTGTATTTGTGAAATGTATTTACACTCGGGCTATACCTTGGAAGTTTAGCAAGATATTTACGCCTTTCTCTTGACTGTAATTTCCCTTCATTCCGTCCACTGAAAGCCTTTCGGAATTCGCCTGATGGGGGCCCTAGTTTTGTTGAGAGTCCAGTGCACTCCCTTTTCAGAGGAAGTCGCATATGGTATCCGTAAGACGATTTCTGAAATTTATTTTACAATGAAGGAAGGATAGTGAATCTGGATTGTAGTGTTGGAATAAAGAATATCTGAAATTTTCTAAGTTGCTCATCAATTGCCCTCAATCACCCCTCTTTCTACAAATGCATAGTTGTTAGAGGTTGCATTTAATAAAGTTGAGGTATTTCCTGATCCAACTTATAATTCCATACGAAATAGAATATGACTGTTTAATGACGGCCGTTCGCCAGAGCCGTTATATGTATTTCGACAAAAAATCTCTTTTTTGTTTCTCTTCTGAACCTTTTGAACGAATTGATCGACTTAATTGTGGTTATCACAAAATGGTTTGTTATTAAATAGGATATTAAAATATTAAAAGCATAGGGATTATTTTAATATTTAAATATCCAAAACCATATACTGCCTTTACAATAGTTTTCCACGCGATTGAATTTTATGAGAGCTTACTGTGTAAACATAGCAGCTCAAAAAAATTTTTTTATGGGCATAAACGTAAAAAATTCACATGAACTAACATTTTCCCTGTCACAGGTTTTAAAATTTTTAATCATATCTAGTTTAAATTTTTCCCCTTATTTCAGTTTTCATTTATTGTTCAGTTTTATACTGAGTATTAGCAATTGATCATGTTAACAATAAATCTTTTTTACAAGGTAAACTTTGGTAATTGTATAAAAAAAAACTTTAAATCATAAAAAAAACCAGTACAGAATAAGGAAGCCCACCTAGTGGTTAAGTCGCAAATCAGCTGATTTCGAAGTCGAAAGTTCTAGCGTTCAAATCCTAGTGAAGGAAGTTACGTTTACACGGATTTCAATACTACATCTTGGATACCGGTGTGCTTTGGTGGTTGGGTTTCAATTAACCACACATCTCAAGAATGATCGACTTGAGACTCTACAAGACAACACTTCATTTACACTCAAACATATCATTATCATTCATCATCTGAAGTGATGATGAAAAAGAGAGAGAAAAAGACAGAACAGGAATAGACAGAAAAAGAGAGAGTAGAGAATAAGAATTGGCTGGTAAAAAATTATTAGATTAGAATAGAAATATATAATTTCGTTCACTACCAAAATAGTACACTTCAAAATTCTGTATTTATTGTACTATTTATTAAGTTTTATCATAAACATACACAGTAATGAACATAAGATCGAAAAATTAAAAAGAATTTCTTAAAAATATTTGGGAAGAGTGTAGCTCTATATAATAGTAAAATATAAATAATAAGAGAAAAAAAAAAAAAAGAATACAGGCCTTTGAAATGTACTGTATGTAGAAAATAAAGCGGGTTAATAAAATTCAAAACGAAGAAATCTTAAGAAAAATAAGAGAGAAGAGAAGTTTTAAAAACAATCTTTTACATAAACTAACTAGTTTGGGTTGGTTTATACATTAATCTCTTCAGAATAAGTTAATTTGTTATAGAGGGATATAAAGAAGTTAAAAACTGTAAAACAAAACAAAGTCTAAAGTACATAAAATTTGATAAGTGAGGATGTAGTAAATATCTACGAAATGAAAATATTAGCACAGAATAAAAAAGAATGGAAAACTGTACCTACCACTCAACTGATATAAAACTCCTCCTCGCCTGTAAAAAAAGGATTTTTAATGAAGTTATTTTACATGATATTTTTAACCTATCTGAAAGAAGGACGGACGTTCTCTATTCAAAAGGTTTGCATTTTTTAAGCACATGAATATATTTTTTATGTTTTGTACTGCTTACTTTTCTTAGCTTCATTCTTTTATCACTTTTTGACGCATTATTATTTTTAAAAGATAAGTATAACCATTAATAAAAAATAAACAAGAAGAAGACCAGATAAGACATTACGTGAAATATAGGGAGAGCTTTGACTACACGCTATATAAAAAGTAACAGAAGTACAAAGTATCAGTACAATAAGTTTTGACACTGAAGCGGATCTGAAACGCGTCGCAAGTGATAAAAGAATGAAGCTAAAAAAGTAAGCAGAAAAGTAAGTCAGCAAGAAAGTTTTTATGCTTATACGTTTTTTAAATCCTCTTTTCACCAAAAAAATCAATTTCGACGGTCATTTTTATATTGAATTTCGTTTGGTCATTATGCTGCATGATTTTTCTTTTCAAACAATTTAGATGAAACATTTTTAAGACGAAAAATTAAAAGGTCTATATAGAAAATTGTTAGGGATGTAGGATGTAGGGGTTTTACTAAAATGAAACGACTAACACTAGATAGGGAATCTTGGAGAGCTGCATCAAACCAGTCAAATGACTGAAGACAAAAAAAAAATAGAAAATAGAAAGAAATAGAAAAAAATAGAAAGGTATTTTTCATTTTCATTGTTTACTATCAACATAAATAAAATTAATTTCATTCTAGGAAACAACTCTCAATGTCATTTATGTAAATTCCTGTTTCTTTCTTATTGTTTTCAACAGACAGAACTAAAAAATAAAAATTTAAAAAAAACTTCTTTGAAAAGGTTTCAATTTTCTATTCCTACCGTGTACATTGCGATCTCTTCAACTTATGAACAATAAGTAATGAGAAGAGGATGACGAACAATATGAGTAAATGAGGAGTAATCTTGTACTGATTTAGGCCGACCATTCTTAGCCCACCGGGTTAACTAGTAATCGCAAATCAGCTGATTGCGAAATAGAGAGTTCTAAGGTTAAATCCTAGTAAAGGCAGTTACTTTTATACGGATACTAGATCTTGAATACCGGTGTTCTTTGGTGGTTGGGTTTTAATTAAATACACACTCAGGAATAGTCAACCTGAGACTGTACAAGACTACACTTCATTTACATTCATACATATTATCTTCATTCATCCTCTAAAGTTATACCTTACGGTAGTTCCAGAGGCTAAATAGAAAAAGAGGAGCTGATCATTCCTACGATGTAGATAATTGAATCTCAACCATCAAAGTACACCGGTAATTCACTGCTCTAGTATTCAAATCCGAATAAAAAACTTTCCTTTACTAAGATTAAGATTTTAACTTTTTTTTTTTTGATGTGGTACAAGGATAAATTTCTAAACTTTAAAAAGAAATTTATAAAAATAGAACAGAATTATTGTAATTTGAAATAAAAATTGCTGTATGATAAACAGACTGGAACTAGCAAGGACTTCGAAAATCAGCTGTTAAACATTTACTTTTTGCTCAATAACAATTATAATTACAATCGGCTCTCCTGTGGAGCCATAAGTAACTTTCCTTACAAAAGCACGCGATAAGAAGGTACTTAAGGAGCCCCCAAAATAAATAATACACAATAAACAGTTGCAAGCATACTTAAAGTCAAATATGAAATTTCAAGCTCAATCATAAATCACAAACCAATAATTTCAGCACCATATAGTTCACAAAACAAACAGAAATAAAAAAGAAAAAGAAAGAGAAGTAACAAGAAATTAGATACTACACCACTAAACTTAACGGTGTTAGATTCTAAACTGTTACGCAGACCCTAAGTCGAGTACATGGGTTCGTTTCAACCGTTGGACGTCTCTGCTGTTATCAATTGCAAAGTGGTTTACATGATTCTCAGTCCTCTGCAGGTATTTTACATTGCGCTGTTGTGCAATCTCACGAACCGATGGAAGCTCCAGATAATCCTGAATCTCATCATTCCGCGTGAGCTTCGGCAATTACCCTCGCTACTTTGTTCTGAAATCGTTGTATAATTTCCACATTACTAGTACTAGCCGTTCCCCACAATTCCCCACCGTACGTCCAGATTGGGCGCAGGATAGTCTTGTAAATTAAGATCTTGTTTGATAACGTGAGGCCTGAGTTCCTCCGTAGCAGCCAATGAAGTTCCCTGTACCTTGCGTTTAGCTGTTTCCTCTTCATCCTCACGTGACACTTCCAGGTCAAACACCAATCTAGGTGAGTCCCAAATACCGCACAGTCTCCGTTTGCGGGATCAAAACACCATCGAAGTACACACCGGGAGAGTCACCTCTTGCCGCAGAGAAGGAACCTCACATTTGCCGCACGGCAAATGTGAGGTTCCTTCTTTCTCTTTCCTGTTTAGACTCCGGTAAATACCGTTCAGATAATACTTCAGAGGATGAATAAGGATGATATGTATGAGTGTAAATGAAGTGTGGTCTTGTTCATTCTCAGTTCGACCATTTCTGAGATGTATGGTTAATTGAAACCCAACCACCAAAGAACACCGGAATCCACGATCTAGTATTCAAATCCGTGTAGAAATAACAGGTTTTACTAGGACTTGAACGCTGGAACTCTCGACTTCCAAATCAGCTGATTTGGGAAGACGCGTTCACCTCTAGACCAACCCGGTGGGTTAAATGTGACGTGCCTCGACTTACCTTGATTAACCTTAATCCTCCACTTTTTCTGCCACACGCACACACATTTGTTAAACATTTGACAACGAGTTTATCACTACACTAACCGGGTAGATTTTCGAAAAATAAAAGTAAAAATTTAAAGAAACAAAAAAGAAAGCTAATTTGCTTTTAATCATTTTTTGTTTTATTTATTTATTTTTTTTTAAGTATCTTTTAAGAGATTTCTAAATTCTAGAGTCTAAGATAAATCAGTCAAGCTTTAACCATAAGCAATTACAGTCTTGCATCATAATAAATAATTTAGTATGGTTATACGTGAATATTGTAAATATATTATAGATAATTATAATATAATTATTTATGTTATAAATAATTATACAATTAAAAAGAAATCAAATTTAAAATTATTTTATAAAAATAATAACACAAGAAAACCAGTAAAACAAGATTTGACTTTTATAAAAAAAAATAAGAACCCTTTACGTTGCCAAATATAATTTATTAAAAATTCTTCTACTTTAAAAACATTAGAAAAATCTATGAGCATGGCAAATTACTATGAACTTCATATTTTTTCCATTTTATTTTTTTACTTTTATTTTTAATTTTTTTTTACAAAAAATAACAATTTTAAATAAAAATCATTATATAAATTATTATTTATATCTTTATTACCATTTTTATTTATTTTTTATGTAAGAATGTGAATAATAAATTAACAGAAAATTACTCTTACCCTATTAAAATTAAATTAGAATTTAATCTGTATAAAATAAACATAAACATTATAAATATCACATGTTTAATTTTAAATTAACATTATTTTATCTAAGTTAAAAAAAAGAAAAAAATTATTTTAAAAACATAATAGAAATACCTCTTTTTTATCGATTTTATCTATTTGAAAATTACACCAATTCAGAACTTTTTTTCAAATGATATATTGTACGAATATTAAAGACTAGAATAAGTAAGAAAATTTGATTACCTGGTTAAATTAATCAATTTATTTATAAATTCCACTAAATTACTCAATAATAAACAATTAACTATTACAAATATTAAGAATTATAATTGAAAACGTACATACTCATATTTTTTGACCGACTGAGTCCATGAAAGAGTTTTAACAGTTTCATGTGAAAGTCAAGAAAGAAAATATAATTTAATAAAATTTTACACACACACACGTCAATATTTATTCATTCATTTGTGATCCTTTAATCGGACGACACACGTAAGAAAGAGATATTAGTAATGATAGGAAAGGACAAAGAGTTATCATTGGATCGAACATCTTATTCGATGGATGTGAATAAAAAAAAAGCTGACAACAGAGTTGTAAGATATTCCCGTCATATGGTTTATACACGCATATACACACAACTTAATTTAGCACAACAGTGCTACACTAGCGCTCCTTGTGGTGACAAGGGGTACTATTGACGCAGTATACCCACTTAGCCACTAGTTTAGAGTATTTTTTAGGATAGGTGCGGTTTTTAAAAATTTTCTTTTGCAGATATTATTGTTAACAAATTATTAATAGTTAACAAATATGCCTAAAAAAATAAGACCTTAATTAGGCGAAATCTCGAAATACTGAGGCCTGAACTTGATCTACAGCCTCACCTCCTTGACCTTTTAAGTTGAAAATTTAATGGCATCAGTGCCCCTTATATAGAAGTAATCTTCAATATGTTTGGTCAAAAATGGTCCAGTAGTTCTGGAGATATAAGATGATTTAGAATGCGACACCGTATACATACACGCATATACGAAAATCCGGAAAATTTCCATCCAGTTTTATAGGTGTCAAAACGACAAGATCCGGCGGTAAATACTGCATATGCACAAAAAGACAGATTGCGATACTTTCCTTTCTGCAGCAGTAGCTTTACTATAGCGCTAAAAAAAAGATAAAAAAAATAAAAATTTACTAGACGTTTCTTGAGAAAGCTGCCTAACTTATGGTACTGAGACTTGATAGTTGTTCACAGATTTAGAACGTCTTCTACAGATCTTAGAAGTAAATGGATTAACAATTAGAAAGATATGCTGTGAGTTGATTGCAGCGTAATAAAAATTGCGAAATAAAAGCGTAAATGGGCGTAGAAAATTCGGTAATCTACTCCGTGTTCAATAAGGGTTTGATATGGATATATATATAATATATGAGTAAGGGTAGGATACTGCAGAGAGTCAGGTACTGATAACCAGTGGAAACTAGGGGTACAGGAAGAGATGGCAGGAACACAATTATACTTGGATATGAATAAAAAACACCTGAAGGAATGAGAATGTAAAATCGTGAACAAAAGAAAAGCAGGATGCGAGAAACATCTAAATTAGCTGTATAAACTGACATAAAAATAAGTGTCAGTAAAACTAATTACATTCACTAAAATGTTCTAAAATTAAACTTTATTACAGACATCTATAATAAAGAATAAGGCCAAAATTATAATCTATAGATCACAAATCTGGAACATAATACTTATTACCATTAAATTCTTTAAAATATTTAGAATGAACATTATACGGACGAAAAATGAATAAAATGGACAAATAAGAAAATAAAATAAGAAGAAGATTAATAATTTCATAAAATTTTTCAAAAAGTGAATTATTTAATCGTTTAGAGCGCTTACATGATGAGAAAATAAAAATAGCAATAATTTACGGAAGTTAAGAGTGGTAAAAGAAAAGAATGATTTTGAAACACGTAAGTGTATGGAGAGAAGAAAACGCATTACGTATAACTCATCAAAGTTTAGAAAGCTTAGTTGACGCGAAGAGTGAGGATGGACTATTAAACGAGGGACTGACTTCTTGCTACCTATGATAGCCGTCGTGGTAGATATACCTTGGACTATACTATTTACAGACCGAACACTAACCCAAATAGAACTACTGCAGAGGATTTATGTGTTAACACTTAATAAACTTTGACGAGTAATACTGCACCAGTCAGAAAATGAGACGAAACATTTTTGGCTAGAAGAAAAAGGAATTGGTACACTATACAGCCTGAGTAATATTACATCCAGTGGCGGCTCGCGGATAGACACTGTGGAACTGCAGCACCCTCTCTTTTCACTTGATATTATCGATAAAATTTAATATAATGAGTCCTTTTTTCTTTAATTCTTTCTTTATACTTGTACAATATATAAACCTTAAGCTTAATGTCAGTAGCCATCCCCCAGTTTATGAAAAAGATACAAAAATCTTTGTATGATTTGTGCGCTTCATAGTTCCAACGGCGTAGTGTTTGGCTAGCGTACGCATGCGCACATCGGAAGCTGTACGCAAGGTTGCGAGGGAGAGAGAGCACTGTCTCTCCTGCAGTGCTGACCCTGACGTGCTGGTGGAAGGTAGTTTTTTTTTTTTTACTCCGCATGTTATCAAGGAGAAAATTATTGATCTTTTCGCGCAAATTAAAACAAAAATAATGGATTTCATTTTTAAATGAATAGATCAAGATTGAACTGTAACAATTTAGATTAAAGTAAGTAAAAAATGTTTGATTTTGTTCTTTTAGAATTTTATCAAGTTTCTTAATAAATTTTATTTTTATAAATGTTTGTTTCCTTTTACACAATTTTAAAACAAAGGCTAAAAATTTTCTGGAGAAGCACCCCACCAATTTTAGCTTCCAGCCGCCACTGGTATTGGTATTACTACTGGTAGGATACAATTTGTATCGTACAAATTGTCGATAAAGCTACGAAAATAAAACTTTTAGATGTATAAAGGTCAGTATATTGAAAACACTGATTTCAGTTAGTAGAGAAAAATTTTATTAAATAAAAAAAATACGAATTTTAAAAAGTAATGTTTACAATAATCGGTAAGGATGAAAAGCTTCTGTTGCTCGAGTTTAATCATACGATCTAAATGAAGGAAAATATTCTACTTTGATCGTACTTTCACCGTAATAAAACTTGTTCATTTTGTATTATTAGATGATAAAATTTATTCGATGAAAATTTTGTTGTTCCGTTCTAGAGGGCTGTTTTTGTACTTTGTAGAAGAAAACGATAATTTTATCGTTTGACGATTCCAGGAGCATTACAATATTATGCAACCGGACGGTAGACAGACAACAGTGACATGGTTGCCAATTATTTTCTGCGTGCCGGCATCTCTGTCACTCTTGCCATCACAAATTGTTTATTCACTCTGAATGCAGTCAGCACATGATTAGGCCGGTTTTATTAAATTAGTTGCTGTTAAGTTCAGTATTTTTCTATTCAGAATTATTTTAATTCAGTTTTTAATTAAATTATTTTGTTTTTTTGTTAATTTATTACTTTTAATTACATTTTATTACCATAGGCAAAATAAAAATGAAGTTGTTTACTGATGAGATAAAGAAGTCTTGTATTTGCGATACGCCATTTGAAAATTAAGAATAGGCAAATGAAAAGAGAACAGCAAAAGAAACCTGATAAATCAAGTGATTATATGAGGTGGCAGTACTACAACTCTTTCGGCATTTGACGACACGACCGCAGTGTTGCACTGCGGTAATGAGATATGAGATGAATAAATGCTAAAAAAACGAACTGTAACCGCAAGAATACAACAGGACGATATAACCACAGAACACAAATGGGGCCTAAACAGTACCTCGTTTCCGCGTGTTTTCCTGCTAAAATAATTTCATTAAAATATTTTTAAAAATAGTTAGAATATAATTAAAAACAGAGTGTTACCAACCGTTTAAATACCATTAAAAAATTTCTGATAACCAGTTTTGGCAATTTTTTTTTATTTTTATATGGTATTTTAGCAACACTAAAGATTAATTTTTCTTTCAATAAACTTAAAGTAATAAACAAGGAGACTATTATGGAACCCATATATTCTCACATTTCATAAAGAATTTAAATTAAAGTTATAAAAATTTCACAGCCTTTAGAAAATTGTTAAGTAGCTTTGCAGTACTTGAAAACCCAAGATAGTTAGGTTCAGTACAGTATTCTAAGCTTAAGAGAAGGCGTTACATTAATATGTATTTTTTTTTTTTTTGTTATGCATATAAAAATAAAAATTAAATACAAAAAATACATACAAATTAAATAGAAATAAATTAATATGCTATAAAATATTTGAAAATTAAACTCCCTTTATTTGAACAGTATTCCCGAAATGTTACAAATAGAATATCAGTAATTTTCCTTCCAAGTAAACTAATTCAAAGAGTACATTAAAATTTTGTTTTTTTGTTACTCGGTGGCTACGAAATGATAGTTTTATTATGATTTTTTTATTAAAAGCTATTACGTTAATTAAATTTGATAAATTTAAAACTAAATACAAAAAAATCACAGCCTCACAAATCAAATGTGTATCCGGATGAAATAAATTATCCCGTACAATGAAAAAAAAAAATTATTTTTTAAAAATATTATTCACTTTAATTTAAATATTAAATGAGATTCTGGTAAAATTTAAAAATACTAACTAAATCGTTTTTAATTAAAAAGATAAGTATTAACTTTTTATCTGTACATTAATTAATTTAGAAAACAAAAAAAATGTAAATTTATTAAGCTGTTTGAGATAGTCGCCAAATAAGATAAAAAAATTCGCAAAAATTCCATTCAGTATAATAAATTATTAATTTTTTTTACGTTTCCTAATTACTAAAAAAATCAATAATTGAGTATTATTGAAAAAAAAGAAACAAAGCAATATTTATACATTGAACATATTAGGTAAGGTTATCGCAAATAGAAACAACATAGAAGTAACGTGTTTTGGGGTTTTATTTTTTTGGGGGTGATTTGGGGTCTCTTGAGTGAAAGTCATCCTTTATTTACCCGTTAAACAGAAAAGTTTAACTAGATAACATAGAATATATTTTAATTTTCTAAAGTAAAATCATTCAGCGCATTACAAAATATTTGTGTATTGCTGGAACAATATTTTCCTAATTTCAAAGTAGGCGTATTAAGAAGTAATTTTTTTTAATTTATTTTTTCGGCTTTTGCTTTATTTATATAAATAAAAATGTAAATGTTCGTTTGTTCAAAATCTTAAATCTCCGAAAGTTCATCACCGATGGCTTTGAAATTTTTACACAACGTTGCACTCGAATACGCGCGTGTTTTTATACACCTACTATTTATATACCTAAGATGTCACACCTGTGACAGATAAAAACAAGTTTTTCTTTTAAAAACAACGCTATCTGTGGACGTAAAAGCAATACATGCTATACTAAATATTTTACGATTCCATTTCAATGTTTCCGATATGTGTGTCCGCTATAGACTAAAAAACTACTGGACCGATTTACGCGCGGGGAAAAGGGAGAAGAGAAAATCGAAAAAGGTAAAGGGGAAAATGAAAAAAGGTAAAAGGGAAGAAGAGGAAATGGGAAAATGAAAAAAGGAAAAACGGGAAAAGGAAATTGAAAGGGGAAAGGAGAAAAAAGAAAAGAGGAAAGGAAATAGGGGAATGGGTAAATGGTGGAAAGGTAAGAGAAAATGGGGAAAGTTAATATGGTAAAATTGAAAATGGGAAAAAATGAAAAGTGAAAAATGGAATATTAAATTTTGTAAAGTTCCGTAATGTTCATTTTGTTAATGTTTTATCAAACTTTCAATTATGTTCATTTAATAAATATATATATATATATATATATACATACTCAAATTTAGCAATAGCGAAGGATTGTCGGGTCTGCTAGTATATATATATATATATATAGTAAAAATTAGAGCATATATATATATATATATATATATATATATATTATATATTTATATATAATTATATATACTCGTGTGTATATATAAAATAATTTATATGTATAATTATAAATTGACAATAATTACAATCCTCTACATGTGTTTCTTTAAAGAAAACGTCAAAAGTGAATTTCTCAAGAACGAGGTGTCATTTTGAAAATAGTAAAAACTAACATGTTCATTACTAGCAGACCCGGCAATCTGCATATATTTTATTCATTACTAATAAAATGTATGAACATATTATTCAGCAGTTTCTGAATAATTCATTCAGCTACACTGAAGGTACAGTTCAATCAATAGGAGAAGAGGCATTTTATATATATATATATATATATTCAAACAGCATTGTTTTAAAGATTTTTTTGTTGAACTATACTGAAAGCATGATACATTAATATTTCTGTAGGTAGTTTTATTTTTCAGTGAGTGATCTGATATGTTTTAATAAAAAATCTTTCAAAATTATTTTAAGTGGAAGAAAAAATATATATATAAATTTTCCTACATTACCATTTCTAAAAATCTAAAACGTATCCATTTAATATTTCCTTATAAAATAATTAAAAAATAGTATTCAAAAAATGTTACAGAGTTCTACGCAAGAAGACTGACTTTTCGTTATTTCAGTTTGTTCCGTGTTCAACTTTTTTTTTTTAACCTCCGGATCTACCATTAGGCATTCTTCAGAGGATGAAGATGAATGATTTGTAGCGTGTGTGAAAATGCCAATGCCTGACCAGGATTCGAACCCGGGACCTCCGGATGAAAGGCCGAGACGCTGCCACTCGCGCCACGAAGGCAGGCCTCCGTTTCGCGTTCAACTAGCAGCATCGTAATGAACCAAGCTTCTATCTTACTCCGCTCAATTTTTTTTTTAATTTAAATTGAGTGTATCTCAATAAACGATCGTTAAATTTTCATATGCACAACTTTAAATGCACTACTACAGCACAGATAAATTTCAATGAAATTGATCAGGCAGTTTTGTCGATTTTTGAGCCACAAAGTTTTATACATAGGCAAATAAATAAATAAATATAAGGAAACCACAATTTAAGTGAGTGATATTTTCGTACTCCTCATATATTAAAACGTAAAGAAGATTCATTTTCAAGCCCCCTCCCACAATGTAACCAAAGTAATACCGTTCCTTTCTCCGTAAGGTTGGTGATAAAAAAAAGAAAAGTTAATAATTTTATTTTTAACATCCAATTTACCGACGAAACTCTTCAACGCACTTGTTTCAGATGCAAAAGAGTAAACACTGAGAGAGAGAGAGCCGTTAATTTAACCTAAATAATCAAAGTATTACATGGAATTTAAAATTAATAAAAAATTACTGTAGTTACAATCTTAAATGTTTTTTACTCTACCTGTCGTGAAATACAACTCAATTGTGAATGTGGTAAAGCTTAAAAATAACGAAAATGTATTATTACCACTAATCTTATCAAGAAAAATGCGTAGTGGATGTGGTTTCGTTTCCTTTTCTTCTTCACTAAATCGAATAAATTGTTGCACATCTGTATGCTAAGACAACGAAAACGTAGCTAATATTTAGCGTTTTATGTGACACCTTTACACTGTTCGATTGAAATAGGGTGAACAATAAATATTATTACTTTCGAAAAACAAAAGCAAATTCTGAATGTTGTTTTATATATCACACATGATTTGTATATCCATATGAATGAAAGAACAGTAATTATATAAATACAACCATTTCTGTAGAGGAAACATACAACTTATAATTACATTTACATCTAATTTAGGAATTAGAATAAGATCTTTTAATCGCGCTTTAATAAAAACCATTAGGATTACGGAACGGCTGATCAGTAACTCAACAGTTGATTTACTCGGTGGAATGTATTTTTTTGTCGGGAAAAATTACATTTCAGCCAAGAGAAATGTAATACAAAAAAACGCGTCGTAAATATTTTCAATGGAATAATTTAATCTATTTCCCATTGTTTTATAAGACGATTATATTTATGAAATACATTGCTTTTTATTACCAAACATAAATGTAGATTAAAATATTGTGTATATATAGGACGATTCTAATTATAATTTGATGTTTATGTAATGATAACCAACTGTATAATAAAAACTATACAAATACATAAATAAATAAACAATAGGTTGTTAACTGAATACGTTCTATCAACATAAGATTGAATGTCATATTTATCTTTGAACCTATTGTTGTGATAGCAAAGATAACTTCTGACAAGCAAATTTTAATGCGAATATTTCAATTTTTAAAGAGCAAAGTTTTGTAAAGTTTACATTAAAATTATAATGAATTCAAACTGGCAATATAATAAATAATTCAAATTACATTGGTATACAATGCATTAAACATGATGTTTAAATTGTAAAATCTAAGTTGAGACAAACGTTATATATTATGTAATAAATGAAATGCTTGGCTTGTAATATATGTAAGTACACGTTTCTTATGAGGTTGAAGATTAATAATTAGATTCATATTATCAGTAAAAAAGTTGAGAGCAGTTTTATTTTACTCCCCAATCACTTTTCTATAATTTCATACTTCATTACATCTTTTCTTAAAAAATATTGAACAGATAAAAGTAACTTGCTTTACAAATTTTACAAAACTTTTTCTAAAAACCTTTGATTTCAGCATTAAAATTAGAAAACTCTGCTTTTCCCGATAAACACGTCAACTTTTAGTACAGTGACCGAATATGAGACAATCTACGAACAGTTTCAAAGGCATAAAAGGGAAATTTATCCAAATAAAATATTAAGAATACATTGCTTCTTAAAGGTCTCCCATATACTTAGCAAAAATCTACTAAGTGTTCAACTAGAATCCATAATCACTGATAAGAGGAAGAAATCATAGATAAGGAATGAAGAAAAAATGATAGTGATAGTAAGAAAGAGAGACCACCAAAAAGAGAAAACAATCCTATCGAAAGAAGTTCTTCAGCGCCCTTCCCAGCAGTCCTTAGAAACTATGAATTCCAGGAGTTCTCTTCATTTTTTCAACTCTTAAGGAGTTACTAATTAGCAAAGGGAAAGATCTAGACTTTAACAGCTTAAATAAGACCAATGATTTTTTTGTACAGACCGGTTTAAAAAAAAAAAACTCCCTCCAGTTTCTAAAGAGCCACTAGTAAAACATTAGAATCTTTAATTGAAATATTGATTCAAACCGAGAATCAATTAAAAATTCTTATAGAAATCTATACGATTTTTAATTTTTTTTTTTAGTAAGCTAATTGTTATATATTATTGTATAGTGATGTCAAGAAGAAAACTGGTATTTAAAGCATTGATAAGATAAATTAACAGAATATAATTGGTAATTTGTGTCAAAAATAAAAAAAAGTATCCGAGATTAAAACGGAAAGTAAATGTACAATATTCAATAAAAAATTCATGAGATTAATTTCTATGAAAATAGCATCGCTACAATAGAAATCATAGTGCGTGAACCGATTCGCAGAAACAAAATCAGTGACTATCGAACAAAGAAATTATATGCGAGTCTATCGTAGAAATTCTACGAGTGGCAAAGGCATACGTAAATTGTACGATCAGTTTTCGGAAGCGTTTTCAAAGGACACTCACCAAGTGACACTTTCCAACAAAGACCAAAACGTTCAGTCCTTAATGTTACTCGTCGACTAAACATTCCTAAAAGAACGTACATGATGTTCTTTGCAAGCTAGTGGAACTTCGTGCTTATAAACTGCAGCTACTACATGAATTTAAAACTAACGATAAGCCACAAAGAGTTTAATTTGTAACGATCATGTTAGAATTCATTTCTGTTGATGAAAATTACCTCAGAATATTACATTTTTTGATGAAGCATGTTTTCATGTTTATGAAGTCGTTAATTGCCATACTTGTCGAGTATGGAGCTCAGAAAATACATACGAATAGGTGGAATTCGTTCGCAGCTGTCCAAAAATGGATATTGGTGTAGTATCAAACATAATCCAATTTTTGGACAAATTTTTACTATTACGGGTCTAGTATATTCAGACATGCTATAAAACTTTGAGTTTCCGCAGATAGAAAATATGGCGTGACTAATTTTTCAACAAGCTGAAGCTTCTTCCACATCATGCAGAAGTTGTGCGGACTGCGTTCAACGACAGGTTTCCAGAAGGCGGGATAGGCAGAGAAGTTACCATCGCTTGGCCACCGCAAAATCTCGATTGATTCCGATGGATTTCTTCTTGTGGGGCTACGTAAAATACATTGTGCACAAAGAAAAAATCCACGGTGGTCTGTGCATCAAACAGCAGACGTGGAAAGATTCCTGCAAATTTGCTCACTAGAGTGTGGAATAAGGTGGAATTATCGGTTTGACGTCTGGAGATTATAAATGAGACTCATATTGAGTTAATTAAAGGGTAAGAAAAGGCTTAAGACTTTGTACTTTCATATAATAAAACACATATATTTGTAATTTTAAATGTAATATAATAAATCTAATTTAAAATCGCGGGGTTCTTTTTATGAAAGGAGTTATAAAATGACGAGGTTTTAAGAAATATTGGAGAAAAAATACGTTTCTAATCAAAATACGGTGATTTGTAGAAAATAAATTATAATATTCTAGGAACTGCATATAAGCGAAAGTTTAAAGTTGAAGAGAAATATAAAAATAAGATTTACTAAATGTATAATTTAGAATTTAGTAAATGACATTAGATTAACAGCTTAACAAAAAACGAAATGAATTTCTACAACCAAATGAACGGTAAAAAAAAAACAGTATTTGGTTTTCTATTATATTACTTTAATTACAAAAAATCTGATGTGACACCACATGACATCCTTCTATGCCTATTAAATTACATAAATACTTTTTTTTAAATGAAAAGTACATAAAATTTTATTTCACCAATAACTTCTGATTTTTTTTTTGTTATTATTGAATTATTATTTATTGTCTTTTTTTTACAATATAATGTTAATAATTAATTATTAATAAATCAATATATTTGAATCAAAAAAAGGGAGTCGAAGTCGGATTCGAACCAATGTACCTTCTTCCCCATGTAAGATTCAAATATTTCATTAATTAAAATATTATTTGGCTATAACTCTGGAACCAATGAAAGTAAGTACCACTTATCGTTGAAAAGATCTCAATGAGGGCTCTTACTACTGCAGCTGAGAAAAAGTCCATGATCCAAATGTGTTTGATTTTGGGCTTTTTTTTACATTTTTGATCAATTCGATTGCAATCAAAAGAGAAGGTGCACAACTAGATGTTACAACAGTCCTAAATCCAAAATTTCAACATTCTACGGTTAATCGTTTTTGAGTTATGTGAGATACATATGTACGTATGTACAAACGTCACGCCGAAACTAGTCAAATTGGATTCAGGAATAGTCAAGATGAATATTTCCGTTGAAATCTGAAAAACCGAGATTTTTCGCGTACAGTAATTCCTTTAATTCGTACAAGGAAGTAAAAACAGAAGCAGAATTATATTGATAAATAGTTTTAAAAAAATAATTAATGGTACATGTTTCCTATATGAAATATAAAGAAGAATTTATTAACTAACTATAATAAATAAAATTTCTACATATAAGTTAACGGAATGAATTGTATATGATATATAATGTATATTATTAGCGCCAAAATTAAATGTAATATAATTGATACTTGTACAGCAATTTAATACTAACACTGGAAGTGCATCGTTAAAATTCAATATCTTTAAATAAACGAAAATAATATAGCAAGTTTTATTATACACAGATTTATTTTTGTACAATAAATTTTAATAAACAGCAAAAATAATAATTTAATAGTAATTGATATTTATACTAAACATATTATTTAGTCGTAAAACAAAAACAAAAATCAAATAATAGTAATAATTTAGACGACTAGCATAATTTTTATGTCTGTAATATTGAACCTAAGTGAATCAATAATAGTATCTTATCTCTACTAATGATTATTTTAAATCACAAATTACGCGGCTAATATAATGTATTGTTTGCTAGACACGATAATTGCACTCATCATGCATCTCATATAATAATATGCAAAAGCATTAATTAAACGAATGTTATGTTAATCAAACTTTTTTCTTAATGCAAACTAAAATTTTAATTAACGCTTCCATAATTACAACTTTTAAATCATATTTTTTAATACTTAATAAATTGTATATAGGATAACGAAATCCAGATATTTAAAAAAAAAAAATACAATTTACAGCAAAACCTGTACTTTAAATTAATTGATTAATAAAATTCAGCAATAAAATTTCATTACTTTATTTTCATTAAGTACAGTTATACAAAATTAAGTATATGTAAGTTTTTTGAACTTCAAACCATTTATACAAACAAAAAGCATTCGATTAAATTAAAAACTTAGGTTACTAAGCATAAAAAATAAATTCAAACCAAAACATTCTTAAACAAATTACAAATTAAATTTACTCGACAGCAGTTACTCTACCAGTACGACTAATTGATATTATTAACCTTATTTAATACAGATAATTAAAATTTATGATTTATTATTAATTTAATTTCATTAAATTCCTGAAATTATAATCTAGCAGTTATCTTTCGCTAAATTTTATACTCCGCTTTATTTACAAACAGCTCAAATATTTTATCATTTGTATTAATGAAATATTTGTTCAATTCAATTTACTATAACAATTTTATGTTTAACGCTTATGTAAAATGATTTATTTAATAATAATAATAATAATAAATTGTAACAAATACACTACAAAAAACAGCAGACGAACAAACGTACGTTATACTCAGAGAAAAACATACCCATCATGGCGTCTATGCAACAGAAGGCATTTTGTGTTAAAACAATTTAGCAAGACAAAGTCCGTAATAATGAGTTATCATTTAAGGATTGATCTATGTAGAATCAATCGGCTAAGAACATAGTCGTACCTGGTATAAACAATTTGAAGAATCCGGGTGTTAAGAGAAAGAGTACAGGACAACCTCAAGAAGAAAATGTACTACGAAGAAAATAAGAAAATTCAAGAAGGATTTTTGGCGAAGCCATATAAAACCTACTTTCGAGTGGAACAAAATGGGATTGGCCTACTATAAAACATGTACACGTGAGCCAAAATAAACTATTTTTTAAACTATTTTTTTTTTTTAAATAAAACATTGCAAATTAACTCAAAACTAATATTTTTTATCTTTAAATAAAATGTCAGTCAAAACATGATTTACTGAATAAGATTTTGAAAATATCTTTTAAATTCTGACCTCTGAAGCGTTCACAAATCTAGGCCTTTTAGACAGACTATTGTAATGGGTACCATGATTCGACTTCCGGAAAATTTCGACATATCTTCGCGTTTCACATCCCCCAGAACACAAAACCACCGTCAGTTCAAAATTTTATATATATATTTCACTTTCTTGTGGACACGATAACTGCCGTAATTTTGCGCCAATCACTTTCAAATTGATACATAAAATATAACAACCCAAAGTCTCGGTCGAGTTCGTTAATGGGCAAAATCGGATCATGGGGAAAGAAATGGGAAGGCTTTTAAAAAAAAAAAATATCACTATAACTTTCCTATTAAGTAAAACATCGAATTCGTTTGAAGTTCCTACTATTCTTTGGATAAAGGCCTAAAACTTATATAAGTAACGTTTTTGAAATCACTAACTGTCGGTCTAGGGGTTGGAAAAAATGGGATTTCATAAACAAAAAAAAAAAAAATCATACCTCCCTTAATAGGCACAGTATCGAATCGGTTAAAAATGGTCGTTAGTCCTCTAAACATTACCTAAAACCTTTGCTGTAAAACAATTTTTTATGAACAATTCTTAGATGTTATCCTTCTGAAAATATCAGTCGCTTACAAGACTCACTGGTATGTCATTACAAAAAGAAGGTAAGTGGTACTGTTATACGAACACAGAATTTTTGATTTCAGGATAATCTCTCGCAGAATTAAACTGATGAAAATGACTACTTCACTATTCAAAGCGAATTTTTTTTTTTTTTTAATATACGGTAAAGAATTATACCTGAACCTGCAGTAAAGCTCGTTAAAAAAAAATTATAGCGGGTTGTAGTTTTCTACAATCCGCTGTTGTTTGCAGTCTATTTTATTAAAATATAAAATGCGGAAACCTTTGTATGATGATAATCCTCTCAAGAAATAGGATCTTTCACGTTTCAACATTTTTTCACTTTTTTGTTTTTACAAGTTTTTTGCGGTTTTTATTATTACTTAAAATCCATCATTTATATGTTATACAGCTGTTAATAGGTCAGTTGTATATATTGAAAGAATCCCATATACACAATGCTTTTTTTATACTATTATTTATAGCGTCTTCTGACCTAGTACAGACTTGCGTGGAATGCATCAATCTTATTTGAAATGATGGGAAACTGATTAAATATATGAAAAGCGTAAGTTCAAAAGATATATGAACGGTATCTGATTTTACTCATACATAAAGGAACAGAAAAGCGTTGGCCATTTCAATTTCATGTCTTTTTTAAAGAATGTTTTCAGAAAGGAATACGGATTTTATGTTTTGACTCAAATATCTAGTTTTCTCGGTTGAATAATCGATTTAAAAAAGACCCAATTCGATATCTTTAATAAAGAATTTTCATGCAAGTTTTTTGAAAAAAAAACTGGTATTTTAAGAATTTCTAAAAAATATTTTGTGACAAGTTTCAAACAACATAAATTTATTAAAATCGTTAAAATACGTTTTGGTTTTAATAAACTTCGAAATTCTTATGTTTGTATTTAGTTTCTATAGACTTTATACATACCCTTTTCACATAATCAATTTCTTTACAGGGTTTATTTTAATCTTAAACCTATTTATTACACATTCAACAAAGTTACATTATGCCGAACATAAAATATTGTGATTTTCGACACCATTATTTTGTTTTTACCCCAGATTTCTCGAAAACTATTAAAAATACAGTTCCTGAACCTATTTTTTCGAATTTTTTTTGGTCAGATTTCATATAAAACTAATAAATTTATCCATTTATTTGGATCTCAAAAATTACAGTTGGCAGAATTTTATCGTGATTCCGCACCTACAGTTATATGATATTTCTTCTTTATTTTCGCAATAGAATACGTCCTGAAAGTTTGTTAAATTCTTTGTTTTTTTTATGAAATTACTGACTCAACTGCTAGCCCAAATGGAAATTTTTAGCATATTTAAATGCCATGCCTAACCGAAATTCGAACCCGGGACCTCCGGATAAAAGTCCGAGACGCTACCACTTCACCGCACAGTTAGGCAAAAATAAATTCTTCGTGAATCACCTAATATATAATAAGATAATAAAATTAGTATTTTATTTATTTTTTGAATGGTAAACAATTATATCATTCCACATAATCAATTTTTTGTGTTAATACTTTCTCATAATAATATAACTGATTAACCACGCATAAATAGACACCAAAAATGCTAATGAAAATATCACTTATCATACTTTTAAATAACGCATTATAATAAAATACTTTATTATTTTTCCGAGAATTAAATTTTTTTCTGTAAAATAACATTTTGTTACCTAACAAACTGGTCTTTTCAGGCTTAGTAATCCCACAAATTTTCTTTAGTTTATTTTTCGGAGTAATAAAAATAATTTTCATTATATTTAAAATAATATAATCTTAAAGATAATTAAATCTATCATATTAAAATAACTAACAAAATTTTTAATGACAATTAATTTAAGTAAAAAATATTATATATATATATATATATATATATATATATATATATATATATATATAAAATTACTTGTATGCATTAAAAAATCACAGTAATAAGTAATATTTTAAAATAATAAGTTACAAGTGATCGTTATTTATAACGGTGACCTAAATACCACATTACATCTAACCCCTAAGGTAGATGTACGGGATTAGACCACAAATATTATCTGTAAAGTAATGAAGAACGACGACCTATTATGTTAAAATATATTTCTAACTAGTCGTAAACTGATTACTGCTGTAAGACAACTAATAAAGTTTTACATTTACCATAATATAAAGACATTTAATGTTTTTTCCTACAGAAAATAATTACTTTACTATTCAGTAATCTTGGTAACTTAATCAGTAGAAAGTTATTATTATGGTGCAAAACACTTGTGACTCTGAATTCGCTTCCCAGAAATGAATTATTATAAAGTCGTAATTAAAACACTACTGAATAGTCATATGAATAAACATGATTATGCTAAGCTCTTTCGTATTTGCATAATGTAATCTAATATTTTAATGCCACACCTATGATAAAATTACGAATTTACTTTTAATCTAACAAACAATATTTCAAAATAAAATAATAATAAAAAATAAAATTATAGATTATTTTGTTAAACCAAGAAAATATTATAAAAATCTACCCTTAGTTTAAATATTCTATATTATTGGAAATATTTAAAGGCTGTTTTTCTTTAACTATTTGAAGTAATCTTTTATTTAATTAACAATATAAAATGTACTTCTATCCTAATGGGAATAAAAAATCTGATGTGGACACGACATGAATACATTTTTTTCTCCGTCGATTTCCCCGTCTATTGAAGCCGGATTCGCGACTAAGCATAGGCTCAACTCCAAGGAGTACCATCGCCTCAAACTACCTCGGAAGGGCACAAGGCCCCGCCCAGGAAGCGGGAACTCGGTCTTTCTTGCTTACCATGCCACAAATGAGGGGATCACAAAGGGATTCCTCACCGGGACTATGGTCTTATTTTCCCCCAACGGCACTGCAAGAGTCCCCACCTGATCAACGAAGATGAGACGCCGGAGCCTCCCACCCTTCTCGTATGAGGCTGTCCCTTGTAGATACCACAGGGCAGCTGTGTACATACTCATGGCGCTGGTGGTGCAAGTGGGGCCACCTTGCATCCTCGACTTCCGGGTGATATCCGTGTGATCTACATGACAGATAGCAAGGTTCCTGTCTGCAGTCCCTCTTCACGTGGCCGCCATACCGCAGGCAAAACAATGACCACTTCGGTCTGGGCAAAGACAAAACTTGGCCCTATGCACTGTACCCAACACCCAAAGCAAAGGTCATCTGAAGCACGCCGAGTCACCGGCCAGGCCACCCAGCCAATGCGGGTAAGCCCGTCATGACTTCCTTGTACGCCTATTAAATTACATAAACTCATTTTTTTTTTAATGAAAAGTACATAAAATTTTATTACATTAATAACTTTTGACACTTTTTTATTTTTTTACTGTTATTATTGAATTATTATTTATTGTAAAAATTTGCTTCCACTCAGAGGTTAATAATTATTAATATAATTAAACCAAAAAAAAAAAATGTAAAAAAATAAGAAATAGAGATGAAGTCCAATTCAAACCTATGTGCCTTTAAGGACCAAAATATTTCATTAATAAAATTTTATTTGGCTATAACTCTGGTACCAATGAAATTAAGTCCCACTTATGATATATTGTTGAAAATCTCTAAACGAGGGCTCATGACTGCATTTAAAAAAAAGTCCAAAATCCACATTTTTTAAATTACATATGCACATACGTACGTTCGGCGTACAGACGTCACGCCGAAACTAGTCAAAATGGATTCAGGGATGGTTAAAATGGATATTTCTGTTGAAATCTGAAAACCGAAATTTTTTCACGATCACAATACTTATTTTACTTCGTACAAGGAATTAAAAAGCTTTAAAAAATTTTGATGACGAAATTTATTCTGGAAGAAAGTATTCATGCACTTGCTTGGGACATTACAAAATAGGAATCGAAAAAGATAACTTAATATAAATTAAAATCTTAAAAAATCAAATATTCCTTTATTTTATTTGTTAATTTTATTTTAAAAGGCAAAACTTTTAAAATTATGGTAATTCTAGACTTTCAGAATAAAAATAGATAAGATAATCAGGCTTTAACTTTGGATTGAATAGAAATAATACTTTATAAAATTTTGAATTCCGTAGACAATCTTTCACTTAAAATTTAGTTTAGTAAGAAAAAAAATATTTAATTTTTTTAACCGAGTTATGGCAGAAAATTGATGTAATTTTGTGTCTGTTTTCATGTCCTCCACTTTACGTTAAATTCGATTAAACATTAATTGTTTTTATTTATTGTTAATTCTAGTATTGTAAATTAGTATCAAATTAAGTAATAATTTTCTCACAATAACAAACCTAATAATTATGACCCAAAATTACAACATCAATTGTCTGTCATAACTCGTCTATTTGTTAACCGATTTAAAAAAATGAAATGTCATTTTTTTCAAAATAAAAGGCTTAATATTTTAGCAAGAAACATACATTTTGATAAAACTAATATTTATGTAGTTATAACGGATTGAAAAATAAACACGGCCGCCATTTTGTAATTTGTGAAGGTATTTAAGTCTTGATTTTTTGCTAAGTGTAAAACTTTATTACCAAGACGCTTACCAAATATTAATATGATTCGTCCATCCGAACTTTATATAAATTTTTGTATAAAAATAACAAATTGACGGACATTGGGAGAACGAAAGAGAAATTGTCATTTTTCCTAAGGATATTTTTTGTTTAGTTTTACAAGTAGAATCCAATAAATTATAGCCAGCTCAACATTTTAGAAACACCCTGTAAGATACTGAATAAAATATCAAGCAACTAACTGAATCAAATTGACAACTGTCTTAGTATTACTTTTTCAGCGAATATAGATAGAATAGTTATATTAAAGAAGAAGTATGGTGCTCATGTCAAAAATGGGGTATCGGAATTTTGGCAAATCGTTTTAGGGTCCAACTAGTTCATATAAAACAAAAAAAAAAAAAAAAAACATGTATTTCCATGCGTATGTGTGTGCCACTGCTTTTGTCCTTATATCTCAGTTCTGACCGAACCAATTTCGTTAATTTTGGTTCAAATATTTATATATATGCGTCAATGATCATATTAATTTTTTTTTAACTCGTTAAGAGGATGGGGGATATCGCAAAAAAAACAATTTCGATTTCGGCATTTAGAAAACTATATTGAAACAAATTTGTTATCAGCAATGCATATATAAACAATTAAAAAGTTTTTTTTTTTTAATCAATTCCCACTTAGTAAAATTGAAATATATGTTTTTTGTTCTTTTGCTCTATTTTGCGATATCAGTAAGCGTGTGGTCAAAACGAGTGAAGAGTATGTCACGAGCATTCCATTGTAAACAGTGGGTGAATGCAGGAAGTTGTTTAGCGTTTTTGGTAAACAGTAGTAAAAGTGACGGTATTATATTCATTCATTAAATTTAGGGTAGTTCTGTTGTAGACAGTTAAAGTAATAATAATTGAAGAAATTTAATTGTATGAAATTTAAACTTTTCTAGTGGTATTTTGTTGTTAATGGAATATTAGGTATTAATATTAGCAGTGATTATAACGTATTTAGTAAATTACACGGTATACTGGTTTTTATAATATAACTGCCTTTGAACAAATCTTGTTCTTATTTGAATTACTAAGTTGTATA
Organism: Lycorma delicatula; assembly: GCF_047948215.1. Classification (NCBI taxonomy): domain Eukaryota; kingdom Metazoa; phylum Arthropoda; class Insecta; order Hemiptera; family Fulgoridae; genus Lycorma; species Lycorma delicatula. The sequence continues at coordinate 46,778,433 of NC_134461.1, forward strand.
TCTTATAATATTATTATTTATTTTATTTTCTATGATTTTAGAGAAATAAACTGTATTTTTAAGAAATCTTATAATTTGGTAGTCTCTCAGTAACCTGGTCGAGACGCAAACAGGCGATAATATTAATAATTCTTAAATATAATAACATAATGTAATAAAAGCTGTGCAAGGATATTGTATGACTTTTAGAGACCAAACAATTTAAAATAATGAATTTTACATCTAACCTCCCTCTTTTGTAAAAAAAAAAACAAAACAAAAAACAAACAGCAAATAAATTTAGGACTCGTTTAAGTATGAATAAAAGGATTAAAGGCTGGGACATGACTTAATATAAAATCATACTAAAACCTCTTATATGATTTATCATCCTTTTCATTCATCTTACAATAAAATTTAACAATTATTTAGAACCCACCGAGTTGGTTTAGTGGTGAACGCGTCTTCGCAAATCAGCTGATTTCGAGGTCGAGAATTTCAATTTTCTAATCCTAGTAAAAGGCAGTTACTTTTATACGGATTTGAATACTAGATCGTGGATACCGGTGTTCTTTGGTGGTTGGGTTTCAATTAACCACACATCTCAGGAATGGTTGACCTGAGCTGCAGTCTCAGGTCGACCACACAAGACTATACTCATACATATCATTTTCATTCATCCTTTGAAATAATACCTTACGTGGTTCCGGAGGCTAAACAGAGAAAAAAAACAAACAATTATTTAGAAACTTCAGGGTTATTTCATCAACCTAAGAATGATGTTGTTGGTAACTTTCAAAAGAAAACTGGCTTAGAATTGAAATAATTGAAAAAAAACAAAATTGTTGATAAGGTTATTAAGTAGTAAAAGTTGAAACTTAATTTCTAGCAAAAACTATCTGAAATATTTTTTACCACGATTGGTAAATAATGATAAGAAAAAATATCCGGAAAATTTTTTATTTTATTTAGTAGTAAAATCTTTAGGCTTTGATAGAACAACTGATCTCCAGAACGCTGAAATATCTAAAAACCGATTAACCTAAATAATTTAAAAAATATATATTTAATTTTTTTTTAACAACATAACTACTTATGTTACGATTAAATACCTTGCAGTTAAAATTTATATTATTTTTATTTTATTTTAATGTTAAGGCTGTACTTTTATTAATCCATGTATTTAATTTGTACAAATAATATATAAAATGTTTGTATATTAAAAAAAAGTAATAATAATATAACTGTCAAAAGAAACAATTTGATTCCAGAATTACATACATATACAACATGCATGCGAATAGAAAAACATACAGAAACCTTTATAACATAAACAATGAAAAAATAATAAAACGTAAAATAAAAATATGACCTGAAATATAAAAAAAAAGGTTAAAGGTCATTGAACTGTATACCATTAAACGATTCATTCAACTCAAAATTAGCAAAGCATTAGTATGATATACACAACTTAAAATAAAATGTTAAAAGAAAGAAAGAATGAATGGACTGAATGAATAAATGAATCGATGAATGAATGAATGAAAGAAACAAACAAACAAACAATATTGTTTAGCACTGGGAATTTATACATCTGATAAAACGTGACAACAAAACAATTCGCATACTACAGATTAAATATTCTGTCAAACGTTAAAAATATATTCTGTTCTATTTATCAAAAAGAATTACCTGTATATTAAATTAATGAAAAATTAATAAATCATTAGAGGTATGCTAGATTTATCCTATATAGTACAAAGAAGCACTAAATCACTATGAAAAAACATACAGTAGAATAAATAATATTAATTTCTCATACAAACAGTACACAAAAATTCTGTTTTTCTTATATTTTAAAAGAAATTAAGTTTTTGTTAATATTCTGTAAGGCTTTAAAACCAGATAATTGAAGGCAGCATTAGTTAAATCCATATGAAGTAAAGACAATCAGAAGAATAGCAAATATTAAAATTTTAGGCTAATATGGAAAGCAGCTTCCTACGTCTTCTTTACCGAACCAAATACGATGTTACCTATCAATATGCCAAGGAAATCGAAATGTAGATGATAATCAATCCTACAAGTGATACCATTCGGTGCATTACAGTAACTGATTATAAAATAAATATCGTTACTGTCAAAGGAAGCAAAAGTGATTGGTGATTTCTTATATCTAAGGTATTCTTCAGTAGAATACTTTCAGTTGGTAGTAACAACAGTTTGGATATATCTAGTAAAGCAAAAGAATATTCACACTTTCTGTTGAGGAATAATGCGTTTCATATAACTACTTATATTCAGTAAGAAAATTTTTACTACGGCTGTGTTACAAAGTTTGAATATCGGGGCTGGAACCTAGTATAATAATGAGGGTCATTATGATACTGGCGTTCAACCAGTAGCGGATCCCGGGGGAGTTATGGGGACCATGCCCCCCCCCACAAAAAAACCTTGCATTTTGAAAGCCCAGTTGAAAAGAAATGAAACATTTTACCAATACTGTATTGTCAAAATAACCAGTTGCAACTGTGTAATTAACGTGAATATATTTTTTTTCTAACAGGTAATTAAGAGAGGCTTGTCACTTGCTCTAATGCATATTCATAACGACGTTCAAATTGATATAGATCACGTTATCAGTTGGTATGCTAATATGCATAATCATCGAGAATTTATTTTGTAAATAAATTATTTTATTATTATTATTGTATGAAATAAAATGTGTAAAATTTTGGATTGAAATGGATTAATTATAAATATTGAAATGAATGAATAAATAAGAATCAATTTAAATCTTCATCTTATTATTTTTTATCTCATCTTATATTATTACATAATTTTTATTGTTAGCACGGCAGTGTTGATTAAAGTTGTTAGAAAAATACAGTCCGAGCTTAAAGGTAATTTAGCTTCTGGAGTCCCCGTGACAGCTACTTCGAATAACTTACAGCTTAATTTTATAAATCGAAATAAAATTGAAGAAACCTTAAGCACTTAACCGAAACCATCCCTTTTTGCCTCTTTTACAGCAATACTAATGATTGGTTAAACGATTTTTCGTGTTCAAAAAAGTCCCGAATATAGCATCTATCCAATAAAAGTATACATGAATTATTATACACCCAATCCAATTAGAAGGGAGGAGGAAAAATTTGACCTCTTCCCTCCAATGGCCTCTTCTAATTCAGTTGCTGGATCCGCCCTTGTGTTCAACCAATCAAAAGCCTATTCTTTTCAACCACTCACCAATCAGAAGCGGGGATTGTTTAATGTATCAGATATTATTTTACATTGATTTTAATCCAATTTAGTGTTTGGCATGCAGAGGGTAATTTGGAAGTACAGCATCAGATAGGAAACTAAGTTTCTACATTACGTTCGGGTTCTGAGAAAGAAATATATTTAACACCGATCGGTATAACAGAAAAGGAATATTTATTATTAATAACCTAATTCTATAAAAATGTATTCTTTAATGTATTTTTTGAAAATTTAAAAAAGATTTCATAAACATTGTATTCTATCACTGATTTAAATCAATAATTTCTCAGCCGTAGATAAAAATACAGTATGCAACTCTATAATGACCATTAATGTACTGTTGTGTAGTTTACGACTCTGCCAAGGTCGTGTCATACTAACTTCGCACTCGTGCATTAATATCTATCATATAGGCTCGTTGTATAATTTACCATTTTTCACCCTAAGTTTATTGTCAAAATTAAAGGTAAATATTAAAATGACAAAAAAAATTATTCCACTTGAAATTTATTTTATCATTAATTGACCACAAGCTCAAAGTTTGTGCCATGGAAATACGAAATAGAAATCTTTTAGCGTATGAAAAATGCGTGCCGGAACTGGATGCGAACACGGGAATTCTGGATTAAAGACCGTGACGCTACCACTCCGCCACAGAGAATAGAAGGATTACAAAATTACAAAGAAGAATCTTGAAGTTTAGTTGATATCTATCCAATATTACCAGATTTACTGGTGATAAATACACTGATAACATCGTAATTCGCATGATGTCAGATATATTTTTAATACATTCTCAAAAAAAAACAAAAAAAAACGAGAAAGATATCAATCATCACCCTGTAAAATAAATTTAGCCGAGAAAAAGTTTACAGTTCAGATAGTATCATTAACCTTTAATTCGACAACAAATACTCCATAAAACATTCACACTGGGACGTTTTTTTAACAAAACGTGCTCAAAAAGTGATAAACTTTAAAACTGCCCCTTGCCAGAAATAAAATCACTTTTTTTTCTTTACATAACAGAAATCAGACGTCATAGATCCAAATTATTATAAATGTTTTACTTAAATGCCGCATTATTTCTTTTGTCTAGGTCATATTGCAAACAAGATAACCCTAAAATAATTTGTTTTTTATACAAATTCTTATCGAATACATAATTACTATAGACTGAATAATATGTAAACAAACATTAGAAAAATGTGTTAATGATAAATAAATTATATTATTTATAACTGATAAAATATGAGCTGTAAGCTTTCGCTATGTTTATAACACTAATTATGAACTGCAATAACCAAAAATAATGAATGAAATAACTGTGTAGATCATAAATTATCTATTTATCAGAGAAAAAAAAACGCAAATGTGAAGGGAAATTAATGTAATTCATTTTATATAATACTTCGACCTTCCTCTTATCCAATTGCTAAAAATAACAGAATTATTTATTGTAGAAATATAACGTTTTAAATAAAATAAAACTTGTATGTAGTATAGAGTGCTGATCGGTTAACCGGAATGCTGATCGGTCAACCTTGTAATTGAAAAATTTAAGCCAACGATTTACATTTCCTAATATTTTAATATCCTCAGTAAATTGCGATTTGTCCAACTCCGCAAAATATTGCGTTTACTCAGCTTTGACTTCATCAACAATTGAATTGAATCTTTGTCCAACGAGCCATTTCTTCATTTTTTGGAAGAGAAAATCGCTGGGAACCAAATCCAGCAACTAAGGCGAATATAGAATCATTTCGTAGCATAGGTCATGGAGTTTTGCAGAAACAACCAGGGACGGATGACAGTCTCATTAGTGTGGTGAAAAAGCACTTTTTTTTCGACCAGATGTGGACGTTTAGCCTGAAAAGCACCCTTTAATCGGTGCAGTACTGAAACAAATACTCTCCGGTGATGGTTCTTCCATTCTTCTATGAGCACCACACCACGAGATTCCCCAAAAAACCATAGTTGTTGCTTTTCATTCATGTGGGACCATTTTCGCTTTTTTGGCTCAATTTCACCTTTTTCCACCCGTCGCTTGGTCTCTAACGTGTAATGATGAATCTGTCTCATCTACTGTTTTATAACGTAGAAGAAACTAAGCGGAATTGCGTTTAAATAAATTTAAAAACACTTGAAAAGTTGATTCAGTCGAATGAGATTTTGGTCGACTGTTAAGAAACAAGGTACCCATCGAACAGAAGGCTTTTTAATACCTTAAACATCGCGCAGAATGTACGTAATGGGCACGGTCTGTCGAGATGTTTGCGATACCTTCAGTCGCCAATCATTCAATACAATGTTATGGATATTTGTGATGATTTATTCATCGTATCGGTTTTCACTTCCCGAGAAAAACATCTTGAATGGATATACCACCAAATTTAAGTTAAGCAGCCAACATTTTTAGTGTCAAAATGAAGGAAGAATGCTTTAAAGTGGACTCTAATTTTAAAATAAAATATTTTATAAGATCTCGAACTTCAATTTAACCATTTTTCAAAAAATATTAAAAGTTGTTCTTTACTCGATCGCTACAAAGAAACAACTAAACACACGAGTCTGAAACTTTGCAATATGCCATCTAATTACTTGACAAATTAATTTTTCGAACATAGTACCGCTGATATGTTAATTAATTAAATAATATTAACAATTAATAAAATCCACCTTACCAGCACGTTGAGATAAACTCTAGATCTTTCGGCTTACCTGAAAGCCGTCATCAGAAATTAAAAATATTACACTAAAGTCAAAATTAAAAAATCATGGTTAAAACCGTTTTAACAAAACATGCTAAAAATGATAAACTTTAAAATTGCCTCTTGCCAGAAATAAAACTCAACTCTTTTTTTTTACATAACAGAAATCAGACGTCATAAATCCCAATTATTATAATTTTTTTATTTAAATGCCGCATTATTTATTTTGTCTAGTTCATACTGTAAACAAGATAACCCTAAAATAATTTTTTTACTTAATATTTGTTAAATAATTTGTTTATTTCAGTGCACAGAGCGACTACGACTGTTGATCATGTTAAAAATGTAAAAATTAAGCTTCTTTCAACAGGAATGGTGTTCAAAATTATCATAACCAGCGTATCTGGGATGACATGAATCCTCATGGTACCTTCCGAAGTAGCCATCAACAAAGATTTTCCCTGAACATATGGGCAGGATTTTTAATAACTATCTTTTGGGTCCTGTCATTCTATCAAATCGTTTAAATGGAGAAAATTATCTTGCTCGTTTAACCGAAGAAGGTTTTTTTTTGGAAGACCTACCTCTACAATTAAGAGGAAGTGTGTGGTTTCACCACGATGGAGTTCCAGCACATTTCTGTGAATTGGTATCAGATTTCCTGCGTGAAATTTTCCATGAAAAATGGATAGACCGCGGAAGGCCAGTACCCTGGCTTGCTTGATCACCTGACTTAAACTCTCTTGACTTCTACCTGTGGGGCCATTTGAAACATATTATTGGTTATTCATCTCAACATTGAGGATCTTCAACAAAGGATCCAAAATGAATTTCATGAATTAGGAATACTCCCGGGATTTTTGAACGGTTAAGACAATCTCTCAGAAAAAGCTAGAGACTTTAACCAATAACTTTAACCAATTGTTAACTGTTTAATTACGCCTAATGTTAATAATTAATGTAAGATTATCACAGGTAGTTGTTTTATTTTTTAATTATTACAAAAAAATTATTACTTAATTTGAAACTAATTTACAATACTAGAATTAACAATAAATAAAAACAATTAATATTTAATCGAATTGAACGTAAAGTGGACATGAAAACCGACACAAAATTACAACATCAATTTTCGGCCGTAACTCGGCTATTTTTTAACCGATTTAAAAAACTAAAATATCATTTTTTTCAGAATAAAAGGCTTAATATTTTAGCAAATACCATAAATTTTGATAAAACTAATATCTATGGAGATATAACGGGCTGAAAAATAAACATACCCGCCATTTTGTAATTTGCGAAGGTATTTAATTCCTGATTTTTTGCTAAGTGTAAAACTTTGTTACCAAGAAGCTTACCAATTACTAATGTGATTCGTCTATCCAAACTTGAGATATAAATTTTTATATAAAAATAACAAAACGGTGGACAGGGGGAGAAAGAAGGAGAAATTGTTTTTTTTCCTAAGGATATTTTTTGTTTAGTTTTACCAGTAGAACCCGAAAAAGTATAGCCAGCCCACCAATTTTAAAAATACTCTGTATATATTAAATATTTTTTTAGTTTTTCATTTAATTTATGTTTTGTATATTTCTGACTCAAAAATTAGACAAAATAAAATACGAAAAGTCAGTTTTCTTGCAGAGAATTGAGCAATTCTTTTAATTACAATCGAAAGCAATTCTACTAGATGTAGCCTACTTGCAGAATATTATACTAATAAAGAGAAAAAAGAAATTGAAGCAAATAATTTTCTCTTTCTTATCATATAAGATAGAGAGCGGATGTAATAATTATTATAAAAAGAAAAAAAATTACAGTAAAATAAGATCTAAAATTTATTATTTCCGTTCTAATAAAATGTTTTATTAGTTAAAATTCCAGTAATATATTATTAAATGATAAGAGTGTTTTTTATTTTTTGTTTGTGCAGAAAATAGAGAATTTAGACATGTAATAAAATAAACGGATTCCTATCTCCCCATATCAAATTAAATACTGAAATATTATTACATTTTTATTCCAAATGTACGAAACAAAATTTGATTTTTACCAAAAACGTCAATAACCAATTATTAAAATACATAAAATTTACATAATATAAACACTTAAAATTATTTTTATTCAATTTAACATAAAAATATATTGGAATATAAAATAATTTAGGAATTTTAAAGAAAAATAATTATTTACTCGTTCACGTATTATTTAAATGCCAACGGCAAGCCTTTGAAAGCATAAAAGAATGTAGAAATAAAACTATCCAAAGGTAAAAGAATAAATTAATAAAAAAGTTGTAATAAACGACGATAATATCATAAATGTTATTATGGAGAGTAATGTAATTGTTTTAAGTAAAACAAACGCTGTTAAAGTAAAAATACGGAGATGAAACGGATACCGATGAAAAAATCGGAAGGCACGGAGTTCTGTTAGGCACGGAAGATTACAGACTTCCATGTCCGAAAGCTATCATGATGAGAATCCTAATGAGAAGTAAGAATGATCTTACATCGAGCCTCACCAGAATATATAGGAAAGAAATCTTCGAGTTGCATATTAAGTTTACAAAAAAATCAAACAAAACTTTAGGCGGCATTAAGAAAATCATAAAAAATAATCGCACATCTTTTTCATAAATTAAGTAATGTAAATCACCTCTCTACCAAATATTAACTAATATTTAATTAGAAACGACAATACTATGTTAACAAATTCACTACCGCTATCATTAGCAGAATAAATCATGAAAAAAGTGTATAATACATTTCGTGACCGATTCATAATTAACGCCCAACAAAATCTACCGACGATAAATTGATGAAAATTTATATGCACGTTCTTTTTATAGTGTAATTGTGCACTAAGAAAGGATGTTTTGAAATTCCGAGTTTAAAGGGTTAAAATGGAGTAACAATGAAATTTAATATCTTTCTTAATTTTTCGGTAATACATGAAGATATCGGCTTGATTTTTTTGTGTGTAATCTTCATGGGAATATTTAAAAATTAATTTCTAGATTTTTTTTTTAAATTCGACCATGAAAGGGATGAAAAGAGGTAAAAAAATTTAAAACAATAATTGCAAACTTTCCCCATTTCCCACTATAAAAAACGAGTTTTATAGTTTTGAGCTTGCAAATATTCTTTAGATATTTATCTAAACAAAAATATCTAAGCCTTTATAAGAATCTAAGAACTATTAGCTTGCAAATATTCTTTAGATAAATATCTAAAGAATATTTGCAAGCTCAACTAAAGAATAATTCTGATTTCTGTGAAGAATACAGAACAATTAGTTTAACTAGTCATGCATCAAAAATCTTAACTAGATTTCTATACAGAAGAATTGAGAGGAGAGTGGAAGAAGTGTTAGGAGAAGACCAATTTCAGGAAAGTTTCAGGAAAAGTATACGGGCAAGGGAAGCAATTTTAGGCCTCAGATTAATAGTAGAAGGAAGATTAAAGAAAAAGAAACCAACATACTTGGCGTTTATAGACCTAGAAAAGGCATTCGATAACGTACACTGGAATAAAAAGTTCAGCATTTTAAAAAAATTAGGGTTCAAATACAGAGATAGTAGAACAATTGCTAACATGTACAGGAACCAAACAGCAACAGTAATAATTGAAGAACATAAGAAAGAAGCCGTAATAAGAAAGGGAGTCCGACAAGGATGTTACTTTTAATCTTACATGGAACTAGCAGTTAATGATGTTAAAGAACAATTTAGATTCGAAGTAACAGTACAAGTTGAAAAGATAAAGATGCTACGATTTGCTGATGATATAGTAATTCTAGTAAAAAGGACAGTAAAAAGGATTTAGAAGAAACAATGAACGGCATAGATGAAGTCCTACGCAAGAACTATCGCATGAACATAAACAAGTACAAAACAAAAGTAATGAAATGTATTAGATATAACAAAGATGGAACAATGAATGTGAAAATAGGAGGAGAAAAGATTATGGAGGTAGAAGAATTTTGTTATTTGGGAAGTAGAATTACTAAATATGGACAAAGCAGGAGCGATATAAAAGGCCGAATAGCACAAGCGAAACGAGCCTTCAGTAAGAAATATAATTTGTTAACATAAAAAATTAATTTAAATGTCAGGAAAACATTTTTGAAAGTATATGTTTGGAGTGTCGCTTTATATGGAAGTGAAGCTTGGACAATCGGAGTATCTGAGAAGAAAAGATTAGAAGCTTTTGAAATGTGGTGCTATAGGAGAATGTTAAAAATCAGATGGGTGGATAAAGTGACAAATGAAGAGGTATTGCGGCAAATAGATGAAGAAAGAAGCATTTGGAAAAATATAGTTAAAAGAAGAGACAGACTTATAGGCCACATACTAAGGCATCCTGGAATAGTCGCTTTAATATTGGAAGGACAGGTAGAAGGAAAAAATTGTGTAGGCAGGCCACGTTTGGAATATGTAAAACAAATTGTTAGGGATGTAGGATGTAGGGGGTATACTGAAATGAAACGACTAGCACTAGATAGGGAATCTTGGAGAGCTGCATCAAACCAGTCAAATGACTGAAGACAAAAAAAAAATATCTAAAAACTATTTTCAATAGTTTTCTTTGTTACTTATGTTTTTGTAAGGGGTGCGACGATGTACAGCGCAGTGGCTCAACCAACACAGCCACTAATGCTGCTATTGTGTGTGCGACGTGACTGGCTGCACCTGTCACAAGTTACTTGAGTAAGAAATATAAAATAAAAATAAAAAATTGAACGCGATAGAAATATAACCATATAATGCGAGCGAAACCGTGAGGAGGATGTTAGTATCTTATATATAAAGTCGAAACTTAATCTGTTTTGTTTCTTCTCACGTCACGCTAGAACCAACCGATCGATGGCTTTCAAATTTGCAAGATATATTCGTGTTATCCCAGGGAAGCTTTTAAGCCATAGACCAAGGCCCTAACCTCCTTATGGGTGAAGTTGTGAATTAATGATATTTATTAAAAAAAAAAAGATTATTGTTTTTACTTCATTATTATATTCTGTCATCATGGCAATAAAAAAAATGTATGAATTTTTCGTCGTCAAAGGTGTGTGTACTTTAGTAACTATTATTCTATCTTCTGCAATTTAATTTCTTTTCCAGGTCTGAATTAATAAATCCTGAATTCAATAATTGTTATTTATCAGTATTATTCTCACACCCATGTGGATAACGAACACTGTAGGGTTCCAGCGGGCAGAGCCCTCTCGCTACACTAAGGCTAACGTTTTATATATATCTATATATTTGCAGATTGAAAAAACACTTTCACCAAATTTTTGCATATTTACCTTTAACTGCGTAACTCCAAAGTTTTGTGAATTAGAATATTATCTAAGGATTCCTTTGGATTTCAAATAACCAAGGATTTAGTTTATTAATTTAAGTTTGTAGTTTAAAGGTAATAATAAAAAAAAAGAAAAAAGTATAATTCCGTAGCAAGATTACATTTTGTATTCACCTACGCTAAGAGGTGCTTTATAAAATTCATGATTATTAAATAGTTATTATACCTGTATACATACTTGTATAATACCATCCGTTGGAAAAGGTCAGAACCAGTTTTCAAGATATAAAAATTCCCTGTCAAATCACTGTTCGGTGCTCATAAATATGGTTCATATACAGACTGATATTAAGCAAATTAAGGATGTTAACTTATCCATGCGTTTATTTATGTGCAATCTCTGCTAAAAAATAGTCATATTTAAAAACAATAATAATATCTACCTGTATCAAACCTGACACCAGAACAGTTTTGTTAACTCAACAAAATACTTCGGGTTACGAGAAAGGGTCTTTTTATCCTTTCGCTGTCATTTTTAATATATTATCATATCATCTGAAAGAACCTCAAACTAATTTATTTAAATTAAACATAACGATTTTCTTTTACGCTTTCGATGAATTTATAAATAATTTGTTTTTTATTTATAAACATTTATAAATAAATGTTTTTTCAAGTAATTTTCTTTATGTCTTCTAAGTTGTGAATTATCTTCTAATTATTTTAAATATTTAGCATCTTTGAAATCTTTGATATTTGTCATTTATGAAAAATAATAGTGAATAATCGAAACGAAAACAAAATGCATATAAAGCCGAAAAAATAACATAGTAGCTAAAGTGTTAAAAATACAACTTCTTAAAATGAGAAGTTCAAACATAATTTATATTTGTAATTTGTTTTTAAATCAAAATGGCTTAAACGTAAGAAAGGAGATTAAAATATTTATCTTTTATTTATTTTAATATTACAATGTCCTTTAGATTAGAAATCGCAAACGCGTTGTTTATTTTTTTAATATTGTTACTGAAGCACTTCTTTTACACTCATACTTTTAACGTACGAATAAAAAAGATAAAAAAAAAACTACCTTTTAGCAGATTCAACAGATCGGTTAAGAAAATAAATTAAATTCTCTACAAAATATTTTACAAAGTTTCGGTAACAATTTAACATAGAAAATGTTTGAGACAGCTAAAAAGCGTGGTTTTCGACTTCAATTCTTGGGCTTTGAAAATTTCTCTGATAAATATTGGAGATAAATTTATGGAATTCAATTTTTTTGTTTAATTTGGAAAAAGACATACCAAACTGCATATTCTGCTTAATAATTTGTGTCCAAAGGATTTCCGTACAGCATCATTTTATCGTTGGAATAAAAATCAGAGAGAAATATTTTGTTAGCCGCAACTCGAAAACAAATATTTACAGACCCATGTTGTACGAAGTACAAGGAAGTATTGTAATCAACAAAAATTTCGGTTTTCAGATTTCAACGGAAATATCCATTCTGATCATCCTTGAATCCAATTTGACTAGTTCCGGCGTGACGACTGTACGTACGTATGTATCTTGCATAATTAAAAAACGATTAGCTGAAGAAAATTGAAATTTTGGATTTAGAACTGTTGTAACATCTAGTTGTGAACCTTCCCTTTTGATTGCAATCGACTTGACCAAAAATGTCCAAAAATGCCCAAAATCAAAAAAAAAGTGGATTTTGGACTTTTTCTGTAATAATAGACCTCATTGAGAGCTTTTCAACAATATATCATAAGTGGTACTTATTTTCATTGGTTCCAGAGTTACAGCCAAATAAAATTTTTATTAATGAAATATTTTGGTCTTACAAGGGGAAAGCACATCGATTCAAATCCGACTTCATCTCCTTTTTTTTTAATTTTTTTTTTTTTTTAATTTAAATATATTAATTTATTTATAATTATTAACCTCTGATTGTAAAAAAAATTACAATAAATAATAATTTAATAATAACAATAAAAAAAAATGTAAAAAACATAAAAGTTAGTGAAATACACTTTTATATAGTTATCATTTTTTTTAAATGTGTATATGTAATTTAATAGGCGTACAAGGAAGTTATGTGGTGTCCACATCACATTTTTATTACTTTAATCAGAGGAATACGCTGGAAAAGTTTACGAGAAGATTCCAGTAATGCTCTGTTTTATTTACATGCATGTATATATATAAAAAAAATATATATAGTATATTTTCTTTTACTTCTACATAAAATTTTAAGAATCTTATAACTCCCATTTTCTTTTAGATCATCTATAATCTTTATTCTTTTCCGACTTCCAGATTTCTATTTATTCTTCCAGGTCTGTTATTATCTCTTTTTATCCTCTTATGATAGGCCTTGGCCAGTTAGCTGGGACAATTGTTCTGAATTTCGGACTACTCTGAATTGAATTGATTGAGCATCTATTTACGTTATTTCTCCTTATGTGTTACTTTTATCCGTTATTATACTCTAAGCAATGTGTAAAATATTACATTAGAAATGATAATTTACAATTCATTTGCATTTATATGGTGTGAATTATCCATCAAAATAAGATATGAAAAAGATGATAACATAATATGCGGAAAATTTGATGGATAATTCACGTTACACGTATAAGAGCCGTAAATTATAGTTTCGTATAAAATATTTAATCTTTTTTCAGGCTTTAGGGAATCTTTTAGCACTCAACTGCATTAAGAAAAGTAGTCAGACTTCTAACACCTCCTTCCTTCGTAATACTGAAATAACGCTGACTACTAGTTTTTTTTTTTATAAACTTCATAAGCGGTAGATAAGCGTGTAATTAATTCATTTTAAACATACTTACATCAGATATAAAGCAATATTAAGAAAGTTTTCTCGTTTAAATTTTCACGGGTATAAAGCTTTTTTATTTTTTTGTAATCTTAAAAGTTTCCGCTATAATTTTAGGATGTACTTCAGTATGAAGACTGTAACTAAACATAATATTCATACGGGAATGATGCAACACGTAACATATTACGATAAGTCAAGACTTGAAATTAGTCTCCTCCCATACATCTTTTAAAAATCTTACATAAATTTTCTCATCCCTCTCAATGAATTTTTTTTTTAATAGGAAAAAGAGGCAGAAGCACATTTCCTACTTTTTAATCGTACATTTATGATTATTTTAATTATACAATTTATCTGCTAAAACAGAATAACTGTTTATGATAATTTTTTCTTTTAACTGAACAAATGTTATAATGAATCCCGATTAAAGAAAGTACACGAAAAAAATATTTTTTTAACTATTAATTACATTTTAATACTATTATTACGTTTTAAATTTTAATAACTATATTTACTGAAAGATTCTGTCTTCTTAATAACATAAGAACCATGTTAGATGGGTTACTAAAGAAACGCACATCACTTCTTTCTTTCTTCTTCTGTTTAGTCCCCGAAACCACCACAGTAATACCTTGTGGTGGTTTCGGGTGGTTTTCTGTTATTATTTCCTCATAATTTTTATGTATGTATATTCTCTTCTCTTTTTTCTGTTTAGCTTCCGGAACCACCTAAGGTCTTACTTCAGAGGATTAATGAGGATGATATGTATGAATGTAAATAAAGTGCAGTCTTGTACAATCTTAGGTCGACCGTTTCTAAGATATGTGGTTAATTGAAACCCAACCACCAAAGAACACCGGTATCCATGATCTAGTATTCAAATTTGTTGAACCTTAGAAGTCTCGACTTCGAAACCAGCTGATTTGCGATGACGAGTTAACCACTAGACCAGCCCGGTAAGCTGCTGTTAATTTTGAGAGACTATATCTTTTCCGTAATCATGCAAAGATGTTTGATCAAGATCTGATATAATAGAAAAGTTACAGCCGAATATTGGCAGATTGTGTAATCGATCATGCGACTTTCATAGATTTTCTAATGAGGGGTTTCGTAGACGAGCTTAAATCTAAACTTTTAGAAAATTGAAAATATACATAGTATTTTTGTTTTTTCTACCAACCGCTTAACCGCCACGCAAATAAAAGCGACAGCACCTACATAACTCCACTCATAACTTCTCTTACGATCCCTATCGATTCGCCTAAACCGCGCGTATCGTGATAATTGATATTTAAAGCCTAATTAGTTTATTAGTAGACTTATAGAATATTCTACATAGTTTAATTTTTTCTTTAAACAATTTTTCTTTACTTATTGTATATTATTTTAAGTAATTTATATTTACATGATAATACTTTATGCTTTATTATATTTACGTAAGATTTGAATAGCAGAGCAAAGTAAAACCTCTTCTTTACGGTAGGAAATGATGTTTCAAGGATAGTTTCTGTGCGCAATTAGTAGTTTAACTTGCCGCTCTAGCAGGTGTGTAACCATTATAATATGTAACCATGTTAACTTTTTCTGAAAAACAAAATCTAATTTTTTATGTGAGCTAAATTTACCAATAAATATTTCTCGTTATTTTAAATTGGGCAATATATTCGCTGGTAGAAAATATATAAAGAAAAGTCAAGTTCAGCAAGTCAAAGATGAAAAAGAAAAGAAGTCTGTTAATATCTAGACCCAGATTCAGAATTTTCATTAAAGAAAAGCAAATGTCAGATTCCACCACTTATAAAAATTGTATAGGAATTATTATAATTTTAGTTTTAAAAAATTAGTATTAATTTCAAACATTTATTTTTAATTTAAGATTATATAATATTTACTCAATTTAATTTGCAGTATTCTGTAATAATACAAATAAATTAGTTAATTATATTGTAAGTTTAGATTTATAATAATCCGTGAATAAAGATTAATCAACAAACAGATTAAAACAAGTATAGTTATAGAAGATTAATAAAAATTTTAATTGTTATTCAAAACATAACATCAAATTAATTTATTTATCCTTGAGTGCACACATTAACCGTATAAATCGATAAAAAATGAATTAACGGTAATTTCCATTTAAATTTCATCGTTAACATTATTTTAAAACTGCTATTTTAATATATATATATATATAGTTAATATATATAGTTAGGTAATTATATAGGTTATAGTTAATTAGGTTAGGTTCATTCAGCTCTTGATGATTGCGATTGTGTTTTTCTTGTTCCGGGTATTCGTGTTTATTATTATTGCAGTTTCGTTAATAGTTCTGTTTCTTTTTCGTTTTGTTGTTCGTTTTTAGTTGTTTAGTTTTTAGTAGTTTTAAATGTTAGATGTTTTAAATATTACCCCGAAATTAAAACCGCGCAGATCGTAGCACAATTTATTATAAGAGTTGGAAAGGTTACCAAACAAATAGAATAGAAATAGAAGGATTCCTACATGCTAAATCATAAATACAATTTTATTGATCCTGATACAGGAGTTTCGGCCCATTTTCCACTGAAATCCGATTGATTACTTTGATTTTAAATAAAGTTGTAGCTGCGGTGGCGTTAATACGTAAGTACCCTTTAATAAAGTAGACAATTAAACGATTGCATGTGGTGGACACCACATTGCATCACATTTTTTTTGTAATGTCCGTATCAGCATTTTATATTAATTTTGTTTCACGTCGCTGAAGTAGTCATGTAGTGTAAGCGAGAACGTATCGGATCCGTAATCACGGACACATCGGTTTGAATCCGACTTCATATACACACATTTAAATTTTTTTTATATTTATTATTTACTGTAAATTTTTCAGAGGTTAATAATTATTATATTAATAAACAATATATTTAAATAAAAAAAGTTAAAAAAAAAAGGATATGAAGTCGGATTTGAATCGATGTGCCTTCCCCTTGTAAGATCCAAATATTTCATTATTTAAAATTTTATTTGGCTATAACTCTGGAACCAATGAAAATAAGTACAGCTTATGATACCGTTGAAAAGCTCTAAATGAAGACTTATTATTCTAGTTAAGAAAACGTCCAAAATCCAATTCTTTTTGGATTTTGGTCTTTTTTGGACACTTCTGGTCCAGTCGATTGTAATCATAAGGGGATGTGCACAACTAGATGTAACAACAGTCCTAAATCCACAATTTCAACATTCTACGGCTAATCATTTTTGAGTTATGCGAGATACATATGTACGTAGGAACGTACAGACGTCACGCCGAAACTAATCAAAATGAATTCTGGATGGTCAAAATGGATATTTCCGTTGAATCTGAAAACTGAGATTTTTCGCAATCACAGTAATTCCTTTACTTCGTACAAATCAAATGGAATCATCTGAATTTAAAACTGTTATGTAACAATGTTTGTAAATGTTGTTAACTGTCACAACTTGCTAAGTCTTTAATTAAAGTGTCATTTTCAAAAGCTGTCTGTTAATTTCTATAACTATATACGGTGTTTATGTTATACAATATTATTTTTATATATATAACTCGCATCCCCGTAGCGGCTTCGCCCGCGCTATAAGGTTACTTGCATTCCCGGTA
Source organism: Lycorma delicatula (assembly GCF_047948215.1). NCBI lineage: Eukaryota > Metazoa > Arthropoda > Insecta > Hemiptera > Fulgoridae > Lycorma > Lycorma delicatula. The sequence continues at coordinate 46,796,157 of NC_134461.1, forward strand.
AAGATTTTTTTTACTTTATGCTTTATAGTCAAGTAACAGGTGGCAGGAGCAGCAGGCTGTATGTATGTTATACATACAGCACCAGTGGAAATGGCCATGTTAGTTAACCCGGCGTACCGTACACCGTCGCACCCTTTAAAAAAAATTGAAATTAAAACAAGGGAAAATAATTTTTAGATGATTGTCTGAAGAGTATCTGCAAGCCCCCAGTCTAGTGAATATTTCGTTTAGTATAGTCAGAAATAAGGAAAATTTGCGATCATTTTTCAACGTATTTTATCTTTCTTCACTCCTTTCAAGGTCATGTTTCGAAAAATTTAGGAATTGGTATTTAGATATTCATATGTAGATTAAACACACCATAAATTAAATTAAAAATATTAGTGAATTTCATTGTTGCTACATTTTAACCCTGTAAACTCAGAATTTCAAAAAATTCTTTCTTAGTGGTGCACGTACACCGCAAGAAACAGGTGTATACAATTTTTCATTAAACATTTTCAGTAGATTTTGCTGGACTTGATTGTGAATCAGTCATATATATATATATATATACAGATAAAAAAAAAACTTTGTGACCTCGGAACATCAATATATTAGACGGAATCTTAAAAAGAAAAACAAAGAATCAAACCCCCATTTCACTAGTTTAAAAAAAATCAAATCCCAACCATCAGTGATGATTAAAATAATTTTGCAGGCTAAAAATTTAATATTTTGTTTGTTTATTTTGAATAACAGTGTATTATCAATAATCAGTACATCAACGATACGCTAAAAATAAGTAAAAAGAAAACCGTATCTTTTATTCACAATAATATTTTCAACAACCTTCATAATTTCTTTTTTTTTAATCAAATGTGAATCTGCGTAAAACTTAGTAATGAAAATTCATTTTAAAACAAGTTAATTGTTACAAGAACTGTAAATAAAAATTTAATCTAGATTTGGACATTACAAAGAATATCACTTTTAATAAAATTCGTTTATTTTTTAACATATATTGAGATAAACAGAAATAGGAAACAGTTGATGTACAATAGAATAAAATAAACAAAATTATACATTGTTTTAAATATAGCTTATTTAAAACATTCAAAAATACAATTTAAAAAAAAAAATCAAAAATTAAAACGATAGGAAATACAACATCTGTTTCCTGATAAAATCTAAATAGTAGATTTGTGAAACTAACTAACCTAAAAAGTTAAATAATTACAGGCAAACACTAATAACACTGGGTTGAATTGAATAAACTAACTTCCTTGCGTACAATTTCCGGCTCAAGTATCAGTAATAACTATAACGTACGTATCCTGTCTATGTTATATTATTGTAATACGAACCCAACCCTGTCTCTGTCTTTTTATTTACTTTTTAAGAAATTAAGTAGCAAATAGTAAAGGTATAACAACTCTGTATTGTAAGACACATTATATATATATAACATACATATAAACAATATAGTACGTATATCCATAAATGCTTGTTGCACCCATAAAAGAGTTAAAAGTTCTTCTAAAAGTTTTACGAAAGTGAAATAATATATTACAGGAAGAAATCTGATTTCTTTGAATTAAGTATATTTTAAATTGATTCGCATCTGTTCTAATTTTTTAACGGATTATTCACCAAAATTACCAGAAGGTGCTGGAATTATAGTGAATTGACAACCCGCTTCCAAAGCAGCTGGCAAAGTCAGATGCAGGTAGTGCAATTGGCATAACTGGAATGAATTCAAACATAATTATGAGAATCATAACGTAACAAAGAAAATCTGTAAGAAAAAAAGAATAAACCTTTGTAAATCAAAATGCTTTGTAAAACAGCATTTATAAATATATTTTTTTATGGGAGAGCGGGCATCAATAGATATGTCATTAGCCGGTAGGAATAGGTAGCGTATGAAAAGATGCTGACCGGGATTCGAATCCGGGACCTCGGCACGAAATCTCGAGGTGCTACCTACTCAGTCACGGAGGTTGGCTGAGTAGGTTACATTTATATTTCTCGCTAACAATACAAGTACAGATTATTAAACTCATAGCAGTATAATATAAAATTAAAAAAGAATAAATAAAAAATGAGAAAGAAATTAACTACTTTACCATAAAATAATATTTCAAAAATTTAATTACAGTGAATATGAATGTTAACTTAATTACATAACAATTAAAATTTTAGGATAAAAATTATTAAGTTTAATAATTTAAATATATATACAAAATTTATAAAATAATAAACATAATCATTCTACTAATTAATTACAGCAAATGTTAATAAAGAATTATTTTTAAAAAGATGTAGATTATATATATTATATTCTTATACCTAAAAAAACTTATATGGTAAATAACATTTTCATATGTTACAGTAAACTTACAGCACTATTCCAGAAATAAAGCATAATTAAATAAACAGCTGGAGGAAAAAATACATATTTTCCTCATCAGGTTTTCCAAAATTTAAATATTGATTCTGACAAAATATCCTTGGTCATGTACTGTTACACCTAAACTTCACAAAAATTACACACAATAGCAGAATTTCGACAAACTAAAAACTTTCACTTACCATTTTCATAATTAGATCATCCAAAAACAGACTTGCCATACGGAGAAAAGTAACCTATAAACTAATTTTAAAAACTATGCTACACACTTAAATCGCACAATAACATATTCTACATACTTAACTAAAATTAACCTAACCAATACTTCGAATAACGGAACATTATTGTGCAGGCACATTAACTTTTGTGCATAGAATAACGATATATTAACATCGCGTTCAAATAGACAATACCAGATCAGAGTATTCTTATCTGTAAGCCGTACAAGCCAACTGATTTTGTAAATCAGTTTTACAAAATTACATATCTACCCCGTTATTTAATCATTTAATATTATTAAATAATGTTAAAACATAACAAGCTAAATGCTCTTTATAAGTAAAGAGGAGCGAAGTGAAAAAAACTTTGTTAATCTACGTTTATAAATTACTAATAAATTGATTTCCTATAGGAAATCTCTGTTTTCTGGATTTTATATATATATATATATATATATATATATATATATATAGACAGAGAGAGAGTTGGTCAGGACGTTCAACCGTCTAGTCTAGACTTCGCGGCAGAACCAAGGGCCGGCCGTGAAGCTCCCGTGGGCCTCCCAGGACCGCAGAGCTCGCTTCGCTCGCCATTCCCGTCTGGCCAGAATTCCCATCGTGTTCATTACTCTCATGATTTTGAGAATAATACTGATAAATAAATAAAAACTACTGATAACTAATAAATAATACTGGTTAAAGTATTCAGGCTTTACAGAAATCTGAAAAAGAAACTAAATTACTAAATGCAGAATAATAGTACGGTAGGTAATTAGAGTACACAGACCTTTGACAAGAAAAACTCACAACCAATATCAGTTGCCATGGTGACAGACTTATAATAATGAATTAAATGGATTAATCTTTTTTCTTTAATGAATATCTATAATTGACAACTTCACCACCAAGGAGACCAAGGAGGCTTTGATTTGTGGCTTAAAACCATAAAACGAATATATCCTGCAAATTTGAAAGTAACCGGTCGGTTGGTTCTCACGAGAACATTCAGGTTAACAAACAGACAGACAGACAAACAACCAAACAAACTTTCGGCTTTATTTATAAGAAATATATATATATATATATATATACAGGGCAACGTACTATTCTTCTTTTTTTGTTTTTGTTTCTTTTTACACTCTTAGGGTGTTTAACAATTTTATACTTGTATGATATTACATTTTTCTTAAAACATTGCTGACGTTATCATTAAAATATAAAAAACGATACAGTTATATTCAATAAACTTCACTATTTTTCATATGATATCACTTGCTTCGGCAATCAAAAAGTAGAAATCACTAATGGATATTCAATTTGAAAACTATTTATTGTAGTAACATTTAATTATGCATGAAAGAACGTCGCGAATAACAAGGTGGAAGGGAAAATCTATTGGTCACTCTTTTTTGTAAATACATCCATCCAACCGCAGGAGCCGACATGACATATTCATAATTTTTTTACCGTCTGAACAATCGACCTAATCTGGAGAAAGAGAAATATTTTGGAAATGAAAAAAATTAATGCAAGTGTTGTATATCGTATAACGTAGTAATTATTACTAAACATATTACATAACTATAGATACGAAAAAGTGTTTGTGGTTAAGAAAAAAATTTTTTTTGAGTTATAAAAGCCGTGGCTGAAATATTTTTTAAGGATTTAATTATTTAACAGATTTTTTTTCACCGTATTATATTTCACTTATGTTTACATAAAATACCCATATTTAAAGAAAGAAGCAACCGGTTAAAAAATTACTAAAAAAAAACAAAACAAAAAAATAATGATACAGATGATTGTCCATTCCACTGTTATTATTAGTATTACTATATAGCATTATATCAAAGATTAATGAATGAAATAGCGTGGTGTAGTAATGTTAATATTAGTAGAAGGGGAATATGAATGGAGTAAACAACAAGGGTAGAGTGGGGAGGCAAGGACGTCTACTCGGCCGGTCGGTTGGCCGTTATGTAATAAACTTGAAGTAGAAACGAACCCGTATCGTAGGAAGGGGTATTAAATAACTAAAGAGAAGGCTGAGTAATAGCGATCAGTACTGTGTAAAGGTATGTAAGAAAAAAAAGAAAAAAGTTATTTCTTCGCATTTAACTTTCTCAAGATGAATAATGCTACTCAGAAAAATTATTAACATTATTTTCCTATGATGTACGACTGAAGTAGCGATAAAAAAATATACAAAACACGTGACTTATAAACGAACTTAAAGATAAAAATTTTAAATTCACATTTCAATAGAATTTATACAGAACTAATCATGTTCTCTAAGCTGCTCAAACATCGCGCGTCAGATGATAGACAAGATATTTAGATAGATTTCTTATGAAATCTACCTATTGTAATAGGTCCATGATTCGACTTCCGGAAAATTTCCACATATCTTCGTGTTTCACATCCCCCCAGACCCCAAAACCACCGTCAGTTCAAAATTTTATACATATACATATACATTTATATATATATATATTTCACTTTCTTGTGGACACGATAAATGCCGTAATTTTGCGCCAAATTTATGTATAAATTTGGCGCAAAATTATACATAAAATGTAACGACCCAAAATCTCGATCGAATTCGTTAATGGGAAATATCGAACCATGGCGGTGAAACTGGGAAGGGGGATATTTCGAAAAAAACAAAATATCGCTATAACTTTCTTATTAATTAAAATATCGAATTCTATTAAAGTTCTTACTATTCTTTGGATAACAGTCTAAAACTTATTTCAGTAAAGTTTTTTGATATCACAAACCATTGGCCAAAGGGGTGGAACAAATGTGGGGTTTCGAAGACAAAAAAATCATACTTCCCTTAATAGGCAAAGTATAGCAATTAGTTTAAAGTGGTAGTTAGTTCTCTAAACATTATCGAAAAACTTTGAAACAGTTTTTGATATGACCAACCATAATGGCTAGGGATGACCAAAATGTAACCGGAATTGTAAGATGGGACTTGTATGCTAAACATGTGAAACTTTTTTTGACATCCAACCATTGTCGTACTAAGTAAATTTGAAGTTTTTCTTAACTTTAAGGTGGAAATCTTTTTTATCCCCTGCTTAGCACCGGTGAATCCTACTTCCACCTTCCGGCGTCTCGAAAGGAATTTTTTATTTTTTTATAATAAAGGTAAGAAACAAAAAAAGTATTTTAATAAAATTAAAATATGTGTGTGTGTATATATATATATATATATATATATTTTATACCCTTTGAAACCTGAACCAAAGGTTTTCCTTGCCATCATTGCCTATAATTCAAAAGAACAAGTATTTCAAATTATTAATAAATAAAATGCGTGCTTCAAACTCGACAGATTACTACTTAGGAAAATTAAGTAGAACAAGTTAAGTAGACAAGATATACATGTGGAACATGTATGTAAACATAAAAGTACAGAAATATATAAACAAATTATTCTACTCTTTGAATAAAATTTTAAGATACAGTTTCATGTCATTCTTTTGACTAATTGTTACCAAAACTAAATGATTCAATGACTCATAAGTGATCGTATAACATTTCATAAAAATCGGGTTATGGAAACTTAAAATATCAGGCATAAAGATAACTGATGAAAGCAAAAAAAAAAAATTAAACTTATTATATTCAAATTCTAAATGAAATGACCCATATTTGTAAACTAAATGACATAATAATGTTATAGAGTCATCTAGTTAATATAAGAATGCGAGTTTAAGTCAAGAAACTGAAAAAAAAAGAAAAGCGGTTTTTGCCCTCCCTTAATGACAGAATAAGACCAAACCCACCAGAAAGAATCTTAACTAGGTAAAGAGCATTAAATTATGAGAAAAAATTTCCTATCTTTTGAGTAAAAGTGAGATATGAATTCATTAAGGTCCACATCTCCCTCCTTCCGGGACCAATTATAACAAAATTGAATGGCGTCATTGCCACATACACATAAATCATCGTGTCAAATTTCATTCAAAACGGTTCATCTAGTCTGAAGATATGAAATAAAAAGCAAAACTAACATACATAAATCTGTACTTACATCCATTTGGAATTTTTCAATGTTAAAATTGTGCTTTTTGGTAGGGGCTCATGAAACCTCAAGATCTACAAAAATCCTGGCATGAAACATTTGACCCACTTACACACTTCCTCTTATATACTGTGGATTTACAGCATAGTTAATTCTTGATAATTATCAAGAATTAACTATGCTGTATTTACTTATAATTTATTGGTAAAAATCCGTAGTAATATAACTAATTCAGAGGTGATAAATAAACTCAATTACAATTCCCTCCACTCTTTTTTCTTGTAAACTCTTCCAACACCATCCTCTGCTTACACTGGAGAGCTTACATTAGTCTAATTCCTCTCTTCCGTAACTTGCTTTGATAGAATAATTTTTTTTAATTTTCGCAAAGGAGATCTGGGTGTAAGTGAGGTACAAGTAAAACACGGTATCATAGATCTACCCATATATAATGCTGGATTTCTCTCACTGATTTTGTTGCACAAGTAAGAGTGTTCAAAAAGTGACACAACCTTATGGAAGAATGTTTCCTCCTTTTGTTGCAGGTTTAATTGAGGAAAAATGAGTACGAGAATGCAGCAGAGAATATTCATTGTTTTTCAATACATTAGATGTACCAGTTATGCCCATACACAGAATGCCTTCACAGAAAGTATGAATGGTGTGGATGCACGAAACAAGTACTCCATCAAGCGGCTGTATAAGTTCCAAGAGGCAGGGAATGTGGCAGATGCTGCCAAAAGTGTCGACTGAAAGTGCCAACATCAGAAAAGTACATCGACTGCAAGCGGCATATTCTGTTATTCCCAAAAAATCTGTGTGACGCCTATCTAGCTAGTCTGGTCTTTCCATTGGTAGTGTCCTCACAGCATCGTGCAAGCGTTTAAAGATGTATTCATACAGAATTCGTGTTTTTCACCAGTTGTTACCTGCAGACACCGGAAAACATGTAGATTTCTGTCATTGGGTCATTTTGTTGCAGGTTTAATTGAGGAAAAATGAGTACGAGAATGCAGCAGAGAATATTCATTGTTTTTCAATACATTAGATGTGCCAAATATGCCCATACACAGAATGCCTTCACAGAAAGTATGAATGGTGTGGATGCACGAAACAAGTACTCCATCAAGCGGCTGTATAAGTTCCAAGAGGCAGGGAATGTGGCAGATGCTGCCAAAAGTGTCGACTGAAAGTGCCAACATCAGAAAAGTACATCGACTGCAAGCGGCATATTCTGTTATTCCCAAAAAATCTGTGTGACGCCTATCTAGCTAGTCTGGTCTTTCCATTGGTAGTGTCCTCACAGCATCGTGCAAGCGTTTAAAGATGTATTCATACAGAATTTGTGTTTTTCACCAGTTGTTACCTGCAGACACCGGAAAACATGTAGATTTCTGTCATTGGTTCATGTTACCTGTAACGCCAGACGGGGAAGAACTCGATGATTGGTTTTGGTTTGACGAGGCATGGTTCGATCTTAATAGATAAGTTAATGCACAGAATTCACGCATTTGGTGTACGGAAAATTCACATCAGCTGCACGAGTCTCCTCTGCCGGGACAAAAAGTGGGTATTTGGTGTGCAATGTCACGTAGGCGAATCGTCATGGCATTCTTTTGACATAGTGAACAATGAGTGATACATATAGATGGTGTAACAATTTGGGAACACTATACCTGCAGGCCGACTAGAGTACATATGGTTTCAGCAGGATAATGCAGCAAACAACACCATGATTTTCTTGGATCAGTGTTTTCACAGCCAAGTGATTTCGAAGGGGTTGTGGCCCCCTCGGTCTCCTGATTTACCCCTCCTGACTTTTTCTTGTGGGGATACCTTAAGGATGCTGTTTACAAAACTCATCCTCACACCATTTGCTTATTGTAGAGAGAAATTGAACGATGTGTCACTGCAATTCCTCTAAAAACGTTACATGTGTTTAAGAGCATGCAACGTTGTATTCAATTATATGAATCGCATAATGGAGACCACTTTCAACAACTATTGTAACTTACTTATTTTCCCATAAGGTTGAGTCATTTTTTGAACACCCAGTGTGATTGATTACTGTAACTAAAAAGTTTATAGTACAAAAACTATTTCATATTAATTTCGGAAAGCCTAGTTTAAGTTTACTTAATGGAATATATTAAAGTTTACAGAAGCAATCGAAACGATACAGGTCAAAACAATTTAAATACTGTAGGAAATAAAATTTACAAATTCTAATCCTTCAAACGTAACAAAGAGAGAAAAATAACTTTGATGAAATTCCCACTTAGAAAAAAAAAACACTGAGAAAAATATTAAAATAAAATCGAAGTTTAATAAGAGTTATTACTATATTATGACTAAAGACATGAACCCGCCCAAATTCAAAAACATTGAGATGATCAATTTTAATAATCAGTTTTAATTCGGTTTTTACTCGGTTAAAAATCTAATGTCGGTTTTAAATAATGTGTAAATAAAATATTCATTAGAGTGAGTGAAAGTGCATGAATAAAATTAGTAAAAACATTAAAAACAAATAATCTGTGTTTTGCTATGCTTTTAAAGAATAAATATTTTATTTTAAGTCAGATATTTTAAAGTATACTGCTTCATACTCATAAATTATCCAAATAATAATAAAAAAGTACAATTTTTAACATTTAAACATTTATTCATCCTTCAACCTTTCCAATAATCTTCACCACATTACCTGCTGTATGTAGTCGTTTGTTAAGTAGCATAGGAATACGAAATCCATTTTGTTTTGAATTACTAACAATTTTGTTTCATTTAATACACAGTTAAATTCTGTCACATTTTGATAAGTTTTGTTTTTAATAAACTTCGAAATTCTTACGTTTTTATTTCGTATCTACGGATTATTCATACCATTTTACTCAGAATAGAATTCTCTACAAGTTTTGTTTATAAATTTGATGTGTTTATTATCCAATTAACTAAGTTATTTTACGCCAACCATAAAATAGTGTGTTTTCGACCCCCCAAAAAAAGTTCAGAAGTTACTAAAAATACAATTCTTGGATCTTATTCTTTTTTTCTATTTTTCAGGTCAGATTACTGGTACAACCCCTAAATTTACCTCTTAATTTGAGTCCAAGAATTACCGACTGATTTAATTTTAATGATGGCAAATCATGACAAAATCTTTCGTCAGCTAATACTCGCTAACGAAGCGTTTCCAAACCTCTATTTATATAAACGTTTTTCTTTATTTTCAAGAATAGAACGTGTCCTGATAGTTTGTTACATTCTTCGTGAATCAATTCTATAAAAGTTTATTTGGATTAATACAGAGTGTCCCAGATCTTAGGCAAACCGAAAAGGAATAATTTAAGACATCAAAATAAACAAAAACGTTCCTGTTGACAAATGCTCTTATCTTATTTCATTTTCCCTTTGAACGCCACTTTCTATTTTTTCAATAAAACTTTATATCTTAAGAACGGACAAATATATTTTAATGAAAACTGATGTACATGCACCCAAAAATACCTTTTAAAAAATAAATAAGTTTGACAAATTTATCTTTCAAAATTAAAAAATGGCTGCCTTTAAAATTTGTTAAACATTAATAACTCTGTAAATATTAATTTTATCGAATTCTGTTTCATTATATAAAATGTTAAGCCTTTTATTATGAAGAAAATGAGGTATGATTCATTTAAATTGATAGATAAATTAGCTGAAATATGACTGAAATTGTTAAAAAGAAAGATACGCAGTCTGAAAGTTTTGTGGCTTTACTATTATTATGATTTAATAAAGGAAGTGAAAACAGAAAAAAATTGTCAGACTTAATAAATAGATGCCCTGAATCAGTCCCTTAAAACTGGCTAATACCTACCAAAAAAAAATCTATTAGGCTGAGCTTAAAAGAGTTTACTATTATGTTGGGCGTCAAGGAAGAAGCCTCCCCAAAGATTGTGATTACTGCAATCGGGCGAACCCTGGGCAACGGTCTAGTACCGGCTGATTCTTCTACGAAGGTTGCTGCTACACAGCAACAAGTATGCAGAAGAATTTATCTATGAATAGTCCTTTTCACGACCAACCAAGCACAAAGCACTCATCAATCCCCATTGGTAACAACTTACGGATGTGTCACTGGAACACTGAATCGATTTCATCTGCTAAGAGTCAATATCGCCCCGAGGAAGCAGATAATAGAACATATTTTTACGGATTGCCCACTTCGAGCGTTTGATGATGATCTGGGGACTCTAGATCAAGTGACTCCGAGTGCTCTGGACTGGTTGTCAAATTTGGACATTTCTATCTGATTGTGGATATTTTCACAAAATCATACGATTTTATTTTCTAAAATCATACGTTCTGACCATCCCTGAATCCATTTTGACTAGTTTCGGCGTGACGTCTGTACGTACGTATGTATCTCGCATAAATCAAAAACGATTAGCCGTAGAATGTTGAAATTTTGGATTTAGGACTGTTGTAACATTAGTTGTGCAAATCCACTTTTGACCGCAATCGACTGAACCAAAGACTTACGGTTTAGGCCAATAAAAATTGGATTATGGACGTTTTTTAACTGCTGTAATAAGCCCCTATTGATAGCTTTTCAACAATATATCAGTACTTATTTTCAACTATATAAGTGGTACTTATTTTCATTGACTCCAGAGTTATAGTAAATTAGAATTTTAATTAATGAAATATTTGGATCTTAGGGGGGAAGGCACATCGGTTCGAATCAGACTTCATCTCCCTTTTTTTTAACTTTTTATTTTTAATTTAAATTATTGATTTATTAATAAATTATTAACCTCTGTAAAAAAAAGTTTTACAATAAATAATAATTCAAAAATAACAATAAATAAAAATTATGAAAAGATATCAGAAGTTATAAGTGAAATAAAATTTTATGTACTTTTCATAAAAAAAAAAAAAATGTGTAAATGTAATTTAATAGGCGTACAACGATGTCTTGCGTTGCCCACATCATTTTTTTTTAATTACGAATATTAACTAACTGTTAAAATTATTGTAATAATATTTATTTTAATTAGGATTTTTAAAATTCATAAAATATTCTTATTAAATTTACTATATCATATAATAAATTAGGAATATTTACTCAGTATATACGAACGTAATAATATGAGAGAATGAGCAATGGAGCAGCCAACTAAAATCATATATAATATTCACTACCCATTAATATGGCTTCTAACCAAATCAAAACCGCATTAAAATGGGCTGTATATTTTAACTTCAACCAAAAAAAGCTCTTACCAGGGGAGATCAAAACAAGGTAAGCAATTAGATCATATTAAGCGTTAACGACGGTTAAAAGTGCTTCTTAAGTGAGCGTAATTAGGTACATTAGTTTAAAAATATTCAACTCTACTGCCTGTAGGATATTCAGTACATATGTGGTGTATGTGTGTTCCCGCGCGTTTGCCATTGAAGTTATCTACTGAAAAAGAAGGCGTATAATTCATTCCGCTTTATTAGTAGACAAAAATTACTTTAATTATAGCTACATCAGAAACAGAAGCTTTTTTAAACTATATTTGTAAGAGTGTAAATGGTAATATGATTTAGGCGGTTTCGTTTTATATTATTCTTTAAATAATAACATAATTACGTAGACATCACTTGTTACTTGCGGCAACACTATCCAGTTATCGATATATTTCATAGAAAATAGGTGGTTTACACCTAATATTCAGGAACACTAGCCCAAAGATCAATTTTAACATAATTTTCAAAATAGTTTATAGATTTCACAAATAATATATTATTCAATTATTGGAAATCTATGCAAACCATACAAATCGTTTTTAGATTTTTGAAACGCAACAAAAAACTCTTTAAACTAAGTGAAATAATAAGTAACATAATATAGAGTATTTGAGTTTATTATTGCGTCGTTATGCCACAGTTATAAAACACAGATAACCAGTCAAGCATAGTGATAAAATTTGAGAGCAAAAAAATCTGTATAAAATTAATTTTCATTCAGTATTAAGATTATGTTAAATTCTACAACATTTCATAATTACGAAATATAAAACACGTAATTTAAAAGAAAATGAAAATGAAAAGATAAATCAATTAAGCTTTTTCAAAAAAGAAATTTGTCTCCAAATTTATTTTCAAGATTAGTAATCATTCTTTTATTACAAAAAAAAAAAAAAAAATATTTAGAAGCAAGTATGACTATCTACAAGGAATTCTATGGACAATTTAATGAAAAAAATGAAATCAAAACAGATTCTGTCAAGCTTAAACTTTCATTCGATCATTTTCCTTATAGATGAAGTTTTTTGTTATATTTCAATATAATATATTTCAATTTTTCTACATACAACTCTACGTCTAAACATAATTATGTTGAGCTAATGTGTTTTGCAAACCATTCATATACTAGATCTCAACGAAGAAATGTGATAAAAACATTTATCACAAATTATTTTTGAATATTATTCTTAATAATGTATGGTATCTTCGAATTGTAGGAAAAAAACAATATGTCTCGTGTTAAAATGGGATACCTACAGAAATAATCTGATGTGGACACCAAATGACTTCCTTGTACGTCTATTAAATAACATTACACATTTTTAAAAGTACATAACATTTTACTTCACTAATAACTTCTTTAATTTTTTGGATATTACTTTTTTATTATTACTGAAACTATTTATTGCAAAAAGTTTTTACAACCAGAAGTCAATAACTGTTAATAAATCAATACATTTAAATTAAGAAAAAAGAAAATGAGTCGGATTCGAACCGATGTGCTAAGGTTTCTAAGATCCAAATATTTCATTAATTAAACTTTTATTTGGCTATAACTCTGAAACCAGTGAAAATAAGTACCACATATGATATATCGTTCAAAAGCTCTCAATTAGAGCTTTTGAAAGATATAACAGTTAAGAAAAGTCCAAAATCCAAAGTTTTTGGACACATTTGGTCCAGTCGATTGCAATTGCAAAGGGGAGGTGCACAACTAGTTGTTACAACAGTCCTAAATCCAAAATTTCAACATTCTAAGGCTAATCGTTTTTTGGTACTAATTATACGTACATACGTATTAATTATACTAGTTATACGTACGTTCAGACGTCACGCCGAAACTAATGAAAATGGATTCAGGGATAGTCAAAATGGATATTTCCGTTGAAATCTCAAAACCGAAATTTTTCGCGATTACAATACTTCGTACAAGGAAGTAAAAATGGAATCGACCAAGCAACCCACATCGTTACTCGATTTATTTTCAATCGAAAAGCGTGTTTATGCGTGAACAGTATTCAATATAAATATTAAACAAATCATGAAAAATACTTGACGGTATGTTTTATATATATATATGCCTAAATATAAAATTTTGAAATCAAAAATTTCCAAACTATTATTCCAGTTTCATTGAAATTAGAAATGAATGTTACAATTTGATGAAATTTATTGAGTCGTTACTGAATCGTTCTTAAGACTAATAAGGATCAGCTGATCTCGGTCGGACCACTTCTCCAAGTCTGAATATTTTTAGAGTAGTTACTGTGGGACTTTGATGCGCTTCAATAAAAAAAACTGTTTTGCACATAAGATTATCTTTCTATTCAAAATTCTTAAACACAATTCTCTTATCAAATATAATTCTTATGTATTTAATAAAATGAATTTGAAGGTACGGAAATTATCGAAAAATCCTATTTGAAAGATTATAGAGGTAGCGTCGCCGCCGCCAAGTTCTCATACTTGTCGGAGGGGGTGCTAGCAATGCCCCTCAATCTATTTTTTTCTTTCCAATCAACTTATTATTAATAAATAATCTATCTATTTTGACTTTAATAAATAACTAGCATCTTTCTTTTATCCTTTTTGAGAAACGGAGAAATGATATACATATTGTTACAATGAATTATAAAATAATATTCAACCTTACAGTATTCAATGGAAAAAAAGGATACGTTTAGTTTATGTTAAGATATTACAATTGTTAAATGAAGAAAATACCGGTAAAATGGATGTAACGTAAAGCGAATTTAAATTTACTGCCGAATTAACAAATATTATAACAAAATTAGAATAATATTATAAATTAGGAAACTAAACTATAAAATTAGGAAGTAATTCAATTTTACATATAAATAACAATTACAGTCACATTACAAAGGTGGAAAAATCCGTTCGCCGATATGGTTCCATTAATTTTACCAGCCTATACAAATGTAGGTTTGATTAAATTTCGGCTTAGATTATTTAACCCACCGGGTTGGTCTAGTGGTTAACGCGTCTTCCCAAATCAACTGATTTGGAAGACGAGAGTTCCAGCGTTCAAGTCCTAGTAAAGCCAGTTATTTTTACACGGATTTGAATACTAGATCGTGGATACCGGTGTTCTTTGGTGGTTGGGTTTCAATTAACCACAAATCGCAGGAATGGTCAAACTGAGACTGTACAAGACTACACTTAATTTATACTCCATACATATCATCCTCATTCATCCTCTGAAGAATTATCTAAACGATAGTTACCGGAGGCTAAACAGGAAAAAGAAAAGGCTTAGATTATTTACATTAAGACAACTTTTGTTGTAAAAGTATCATACTCGACACCGGAAAATGATCCACTCGACTGGACTGCTTAAAAAATCAGGGCAGTATTATTTACATAAGAAATAATTTTTAAATATAAATAAGTAATCTGTATAAAGTAAAAACCTTTATCAAATCTTTCAATAGTGGTCTGATTAAAAATTTTGTAATTCATTGTATATTTCCATACGCTATTTAAGGATGGGCCAAAATTATCCTAAAGAAAATTTCAGAAGATTGTTAAGAATTGGAAACTTTTGTAGCATATTATAGTCTAGTCAACGAAAAATCCTTAATCAACAAAGAGCTGCTCTCGTTTTGGGTAAAAATATACCGATAATGTTTGGTCAATATAGATGCCGGAAGCTAAACAGAAAAAAGGCAGTGGCCTTTTTTTCTGTTTAGCTTCCGGGAATTACCGTTCAGGTATTACTTCAGAGAATGACATGTACGAGTGTAAATGAAGTGTAGTCTTGAACCGTCCTCAGTTCGATCATTCATGAGATGTATGGTTAATTAAAACTCAACCACCAAAGAATACCTATATCCATGATCTAGTATTAAAATCCGTATAAATGTAACTGCCTTTACTAGGACTTGAACGCTGGAACTCTCGACTTTCAAATCAGCTGATTTGGGAAGACGCGTTCACCACTAGAACTACCCGGTGGGTTAAAGATAACCAATGCCTGGAGGGAATCAAAAACACTACTTTAGCTGAGGTTATTTTTCTTGATTTTTATTCTTCTGTGGGCATATCATCTTTTTTTAGCATTTCTATCCATTTCTTTTATTTATAATTGATTCTTTCTTCCTGAGTGGTTGCAGCAGGGCACACAAGTGGATCAATAATAAGATGGATTAATAAAGGTATAACGGATCAGTAAACTTAGTGTCTTTTTTGTTTGTGTTGATGGCCCTGCGTATGGAACTGTCATATCCGATGGATGCATACTAAACCTAAATCTTGAGATATACAGTAAACATGAAGCTGAGCTCTTCGTTACATAAATCAAGACACTTAATTTCTCTTCTCATACGCTACAATATTAAAAAGTAAAGAAAAATGTAAAATCAAAATTTTCCTGGTCATAAAACATAAATTTACGTTTACATATTTCATAAACATAGAAAGAGAGGAAATTAGATTTACAAGAAAAACAACGTAACAAAAGAAAAGATAAGAAACATTAAGAGCTTTGGTATATTTTAAAAGTTCATAAACACGTCCTAATATTTTGTAATAAGATTATATATAGTATATATTTATTTAAGTTATTTAATAATAACAGTAATATATATTAATAATAACAGCCTACATAAGAGGAGACTAACATACGGTATAAGCTCATAAAATAGTAACTCTATGTTTACTGCATGAGTTTAGCTTTAGAATTACTTCATGTACGTAGAAGAGTGAATTTAAAATTAAAGTCAAAGGTTATATATATATATATAATTATAATTTTAACTACACCCATTCGAAATTATACTTTATACATAGTTCATCATTTTAAAATTGTACGAAAATTTTACTAAAAGTACTTATTACATCTCACGTATGCTAAAATTAAAAATCAAAACAAAAACGGTAATAAAAAAATCAAAACCGAGATAAAATAATACATAAAATATTGAAAACAGAGAACAAAATTATAATAATCATATTACTCCGGAAGAATGGGGAAAATGGAGAAAACGTAAGAAACAAGTTAAAGGATCTAGAAAAAAAATATTTTTCTATAAAAAACAAAAATAATACATTATAAATTTTAATTAAACCTGAAAGTCAGAATGTTTAAACTTAAACTGTAAAGAAGAAACAAAAATTGACAAAAAGAAAAACATACAGAATATTTATTTTGCAAACGGAAAACATTTATTACATGTAAATTAAAAAACTATCATGCGCAGATAATAATAAATATAACCGATCTGCGCATAAAGACATATCACTCATAAGAAATACCGGTATTTTTTTCAAAGAAAGCAGTTGATCACCATTTAATTAGAGGAACTGTTGGCACAGATATATTACTAGAACATTAAATATAAAAATCAAAATTAAATAAATAAAATTAATTCCTTTTTAAATTTAAACAGCGTAGTCAAATGCTGATGAATGTATTTTAATTGATACATAAATTTATAGGTAAATATAAAATAATAAAAATAATCATAATTAACCATGAAGTTAAATAAATAAATAAAAGTTTAACAATTTTATTACTCTACATGCAGTAATAAAATAACTTTCCAAGATTTCATTTTGAATATTTAATAATAATAAAAAATAAATTTAAATTAAGATGTTATTTAACATTTATGATTATTAAACTAAACTGATAGGCTATTTTATTACGGAGTTATAAAATGAAGTCCCATTTAATTGATTATATTAATAAACCTTATTTGCAATGTAAGTATATAACAAGATAGAAGATTTACTTTCACATAATGATAATCAATTTGTAATCGAACAGGAAATATTAATTAAAGTATAAATAATTATCTAAACGAATATTCAGTCAGCTGTGAAAAACCAGATAATAAAAATAGTACGAACAAAGTTATGTTGTACAATATGCTACTTCAGATTCATTTTACAAGTAAAGAAATCGTAGTTGGGAAATCGAGTTTTTATAGCATAATAAAATCAACAAATTATATATATTAAAAAAATACTCGTGTACTATTAATCTGATATCGTAAAATACAAATATAAAACGTAGATATAAATGAGAGCATTGGCCTGACACCGCTTTGTTCAATATTATTTTATTGAAAAATAATGGTAGAACGATTTATTGACTTTTATGATTATTATGCTCACAATAAACAATTTATTACTTGTTTTCTTTTATTTTTCAGAATTTACTGAAAAATAAATTCCATAATTCATTTTCTTTTTTTTTGTTATGAAAGAGCGAGCATCAAAAGCTATGACCATTAGCTCGGTGGAATTTGGTAGCGTACGAAAGACGCCATGCCTAACCGGGATTCAAACCCGGGACCTCCGGATAAAGTGTTGAGACGCTACCTATTCAGCCTCGGAGGTCGGCTGCATTATAATTCTTTTAATCTAGTAACAAGTAAATTAAAAACTTCCACAACCATAATATGTAAAAAACACAGCTGCCAAACATTGCTCTTTAATATAGAATAATTACTAATATAGGATAAATAAAAGAGTGTCCGGGTGAAAAATTTTGTTTTCAAATTTGTTAAATTTATTTAAACATATGTGTATATACGAGGTGTGATCAAAAAACACGGTGAATGAATTTTTATAGCGGAAACTGCCGACATATGCTGTAATTTGTCCAATAGTGTGATCAACTGAGACAGGCAGGGACAAGTTGTAACACGTTCGAGCTTGCCAGTCAGCTGCCAGAGCCGCTAGAGTGAGGTTGTGTTTATCGAGTCTGTCGCGCAACATGGATTTTGAACAACGCATTAACATTAAGTTTTGTTTTAAGTTGCAAAAGAGTGCCAAAGAAGCTCACGAAATGTTAGAATCGGTGTACGGCGATAATGTGGTAACTTTGAAGACTGTGTACAAGTGGTATGACCGATTTAAAAACGGAAATGAGTCTGTTGAAGACGAGCAGCGTGCGGGACGTCCAGTAACCTAAAAACAGTTGAAAATGTGCAAAAAGTAGAAACAATGGTTCTTTCAAACAAAGGCGAATGACTATTCGAGAGCTATCGGAAGACCTTAACATCTCGTACGGATCCGTTCAAAGCATTTTAACTAATGAATTGCAAATGAGACGAGTGAGTGCAAAATTTGTTCCCAGACTTTTGAGTGATGAACAGAAGGAAAATCATGTGTCAATTTGCACGGAGTTGAAGGGTCGTCTTCATGCAGTTCCGGACTTCATGGCCAAAATTGTAACTGGAGATGAAAGTTGGGTCTATGGCTATGACCCTGAGACCAAAATGCAGAGTTCCCAATGGAAAACCAGTTCATCTCCTCGCCCTAAAAAGGAACGTCAGTCAAAATACAACATCAAGGTCATGCTCGTTTTTTTCGATAGTGAGGGCATAGTGCAATCAGAGTTGGTTCCAAGGGAAACAACTGTAAACTCTGAATTTTATAAGGGTGTACTGCAACGTTTGCGAAACGACGTACGAAGAAAGCGACCAGAAAAATGGACCGATGGCTTCCTTCTTCACCACGACAACGCGCCGTGTCACAACTCGCTTCTCATTCGCGAATTTTTGGCCGAAAAAAAGTGTTCCTGTCTGTCCACATCCGCCATACTCACCGGATTTAGCACCGTGCGACTTTTGGCTCTTCCCAAAAATTAAAACTGTGCTTAAAGGAAAACGTTTTGATACCACTGCTGACATTGAGAGGGCCACGACCGAGCAGCTGAAAGCCCTTCCGAAAGACGCCTTCCAGAAATGCCTCCAGTCATGGAGTCAACGTTGGGATAAGTGCATTGCTAGCCAAGGACAGTAGTTTGAAGGAGATTAAATCGAATTCTATGTAACCTTATTACTTTTTTTTAATAAAAAATTATTCACCGTATTTTTTTATCACAATCCGAACAAAAAAATATATATTTACATGTATTTTTTTTTCAAAGTAAATTATAAATTAATAACAGATTTTGATAATACATATGTAATGTCTTACTTTTTTTAATATCAGTATCGTTTTGTTAAAAACAGTTTTATTTATATTACAGAAATTTTTGTATTTTGAGCGAAAGGAATGATATCTACGAGAGTCTTACCGTACAGTTTGAAATTTAATTATAATTTTTTTATTGATAAAGACTTACTTAGGTAACTTACAAATGCGCTCGAGATCTTATTTCAAAGAAAAACATATAAAGTGTTTATTGACTCGGGTAGTTTATTCGTGTCGAATTCGGCCACCAAGGCTGTTACCAGTTTTGTTAAAAAGTGGATACATTTACTGGTGCAGAACGTGTTCGCTGTGTGTTTTGGTTTCATGATTTACAGTCAGAAATTGCAATTCAACATAATTTTCGTAAAGACTACGGTAGGAAGCTTTCTAGTAGATATACACTCTACTCCTGGGACCAAACCTTCGTTAAGACAGGTTGTTCTGTTAAACAAACAAAATCACCAGGATGCCCAAGCGTCCCTGAAAAGTTTCTGTGGAACAATTCAGAGAAAGATTTGCACGTAGTCGGAAGAAATAGACTCGGTATGCTTCAAGTGAGACAATCGGAAGAAATCAACTCGACGTGCTTCATGTGAGACAATCAATTTACAAATGACTGTTCGGCGCGAATTACGTAAAAGATTGCACTTGAAGCCGTACAAACTAACCATGATTCAACACATTGTAGAAGACTAAAAAATTGCTCGGATGCAGTTTTGTGTAGAAGTGATGGATCGAATTGCAGACAACGATACATTTTTAGACAATGTAATCTTTAGTGATGAGTCAAAGATTCACATCAGTGGCAAGGTGAACTGATCCATAACTGCCGAATGCGGGGTAGCGAAAACCCTGAGGGCACAATCGTGAAGTAAGGTTAATTTTTTTTTGTTTCCTTAGCAGAGACTACACGGCTCTTTCTTCTTCCAGGAGGCAACCGTAAATGGTATCGTTAATCTGGATTTACTTCAGAATTTTCAAATTCCTCAGTTAGACGATAATGATCAAGACGGACGCCAATACTATCAGTAAGACTATCAGTAGTGAGACCACCTCACTACGGCCTAAAAGTCCGGGATTTTCTTGATACTCGATTTCCAAATCGGTCGAATGGTCATAAAGGTCCAATTGCATGGCCATTTCCCTCCCCAGATTTGAACCTGCTAGATTTTTTTCTTGTGGATTTCATTAAAGTGCTGATTTTGTTGAGTTAAGACTGAGAATTAACGCCGCGCTATCAGAGGTAACGCCCGACTTGCTAGCTGCAATCTGGAATGAAATCGACTTCATTTGGGATGTATGTCGCATTACAAATAGAAGCCATAGCAACCAAAGTGAATGTTGGGTGATGTTTTTTTTCTATGAAATACGACCTCAACCGAATCTGTAAGTTATCTCAATAAATTTTTATATTCTTTTAAAATTGTCAAGTCTTTCTTGAATCAACCGGTATTACAAAAAGCCTATGTAGCTCCTTCGCCACCTGCATATAAATCATCACTCGATTTAACTATAGACTCCCCCCCATATAAAAGAGCGACAGTAATTTATGAATGGTCCCTATGCATCGAATACATGTAATAAATATGAAGTTTATGCGAAATACCAATAGTGATACCTTACAAATTGTTTATATAAAGTAACAAAAAGAAATAATTTTTAATAAAAAATTAATTTCCATAATAAGGTAAAAATTTAACATTTATTTTAAATTTTAAATAAAAGTAGGTAAATTTTACTTGATTATTAGGAATTTTATATTTATACAATAAGGAAATACGTAGATGAATATTGTACAACAAAAGAAGCTTTCACTTACAATATTTATTCATTTTTTTCTCAATAGGCTACAGTTGTATGTAGGTCCAAACATCAACAATAAGTCGTAAAAAAAATATATATACATGTATATTCTATTCTACATATCCATATACCATAATAAAAATGAGTACATATATAGAATAACCATAAAGATATTGTTATTTATAATATGTAAGGTAAGCAAAAAAAAAAGAAAAGAAAAAGAAAAAAAAGTGAAACACGATAAAAAGAAAATGTTAAGAAATGATTACAACAAGGTATTGTTTATTGCGGTATTTTTTTAAAGGCCTACGTTTAATATTACGAGTTTAAAATTGGTAAAGTGAAAGTAGAATAATTTTAACACGGAACCATACATCAAATTAAAAAAAAGACTGAATTAAATAAAAGTGAATTAAACTGAATTATTCCCCGACAATAAAGAAAAATAAAAATTATAAAAAAATTTAAGTTTTGAGAAAAATTTAATAAAAAAAAATAATGTAATAAAAATCAGTCATACAATTGTACATATTTTAAAAAACTGAAAGTTCCGTACATTATTGATTTTCAGTAAGAAAAAATCCTTCCTATTTTGCATTTATTAAACTAGAATAGTAAAATGAAATGTAGTAAGTTTATGAAGATAAGAAATAATTGTATCTGCTCAGAAAAGCATGCTACTTAAGCGAGATCTAGTGAAATAAATTAGTAGATAGGGTAATTGTTGCTATGGAAACGAATGCCAGTGCCAATAAGATTTATTGATGGCATTGATTTCCTTAACAGCCGCTATACGAGTATATCTACAAAATCTAATGGTATAAAAACGCAATACAGGATGTAATATATTACACTTGATCAAATAACATATTATAAAGATGTAAATTTATCATATGTTGTTAGAAAATACACAAGTTTTTTACTTCCTTGTACGAAGTAAAGGAAGTATTGTGATCGCGAAAAAGTTTGGTTTTTAGATTTCAACGGAAATATCCATTTTGACCATCCCTGAATCTATTTTGATTAGTTCGGCGTGACGTTTGTATGTATTTAGTATAACCCTGAAACGATTAACCGTAGGATATTGAAATTTTGGGTTTAGGACTGTTGTAACATCCAGTTGTGCACCTCCCCTTTTGATGCATTCCATTGAACCAAAAAAGCCCAAAATCCAAAAGATTTGGATTTTGAACTTTTCCTTAACTGCAGTCATAAACCCCGTTGAGAGGTTTTCAACAATACATCATAAGTGGTATTTATTTTCATTGGTTCCAGAGTAATAGTCAAATAAAATTTTAATTAATGAAATATTTGGATCTTACAAGGGCACATCGGTTCGAATCAGACTTCATCTCCTTTTTTTAAATTTAAATATATTGATTTATTAATAATTATTAATTCTGTATAAAAAATTTACGATACATAATATTTCAATAATAATTAAAAAAATATACATATATGTGAAAAAATATCAGAAGTTATTAATGAAATAAAATATTTTGTACTCATTTTAAAAAAAACGTGTATATGTAATTTAGTAGGCGTACAAGGAAGTCATGTGGTGACCACATCAGATTTTTTCAGTTTTAATTAAATGAAATATTGAAGCATAAATATATATATATATACGCGTGACGTTAATTATAGATTTACTTCCATCCTGTAGTTGGTTAGAATTCGGTAGGATATCCTGTCATAATATTCAACTCAAATCCTACATACCTAACTTAAAAAAAATAAAATAACGAAAATAAATGGGCTAAAGAAAATTAAGTTTCCTATGAAATTTGGCGTAAAAATTTATAACATAAGAAATAAAATTATTTACTAAATAAAATTTTGTACGTTTTGTTCTAATTATGAATGATGGTTCTAACAAACGACTATGGAATCGGAAAAAATATAAAGCGGTTATAATTCTTTTCACCCTCTATTGTAATTAATTCGATGAAATTTTAACACATTTTTAAAGTATCTATCTACAAACCCGCAATTTAATTTTAGTTTACATGGTTTCTGTACGATTAGTTGAAAAAAAATTTTATCAAAAAAAAAACTGTTCTATTTTTTATTCAGTTTATTCATATATAAAATAACTGTCTGGAATAAGATAGAACAAATTACTAATGTTACTACTGCTAGACTAAAGGAATTAACAAATATACTTCACATTTATCTTACCTTACTGCTGGAACATCATTGTAGACGACAGACATTGGAATGAATCAGGCTAGCAGCAAATATTCACAAAATACAAACATCATAAACCTGGAACAACAATAAATTAACAAACATTAATTAAAAGTATATTAATACAATAATAAGAAATAAATCTATAAAAACATATCGCAAAACAATTCCTGAATATATTATTCTTGCTAAACCGATAACAAATTGTATGTGTAAATAATAAATTTTAAGCTACTACTTTGGACTATAATGAGTACTGTATACATTTGTAACGTGAAAATATATATAAATATATATTTTTTAATTTCTTAACAGTTTACAAAGAAACTACTGGAGTTTAAGAATTCTCAGAATTAATACTGAAAATAAATTTTCTGTTAAATTTTTACATAAATTATCGTATTTGAATGAATGCGATTTAAGTTCGGGTAATATTAATCCTCGATATACTTTACTCTGAAAAATTACTAAACACAGATGAGAAGAACTATTCGATGGATAGGAAGAACAACTATTCCAGTTTTTGTATACATATATATATATATATAAATAAGTTAATATGAATATTTTTAACATTTTGAAAGAAAAACAACTGTCATTCCTGCTAAATCAATATACTTAGAACCAAGTTGGTTAATAATAGAACACATAAAATTGGTGAAGTAATTCAAATGAAAAAAAATTCTGCAAAACAATTCTTTATAATTTGTTCAATTTTCTTGAAATCTAACTTCATAAGTTAATATTAACTATATTTTTAATATTCCGAAGAATGGAAATTTTATTTTTTCAGCTTAACGCCAACCTATACCGAATCTTTACGGAAATGTTATCTAAACAACATTCCATCAGTAATCCAACAGAAAAGATAAATATATTTTTAATTTACTATATTTTACGTAATCCAAAAAATGATAAATTTTAACGATGTTTATATCTATAAACAATAAAAAAATTTTTTGATTATTTATTGATACTAACGTGCATCAAATCATCTCTATGTTAACTGAATAAAACTGGTGTAATTTGCAACAAAAAGAAAAATCACGAAACTTATGATTAATTCAATTTTCGTACAATCTAACTACATAAGTGAAAATAAGTAATATCTGCTTTTTTTTTGTAAACGTAGCAGTGACACGGAATTACCTTCGTATAGTGACAGTATCAATAATCCTGCACAGCCTATGTAGTGGACCTAGCCGGTTTACCTTAATTGATTTACAGTCTAATTTTTGGTTTTTTAATAGAAACAAAAAAACAAATTACTGTTTTATTTTTAAAAATAAATACATTACTGACCAATTTCATTATTTTTATATCGCAATTTTATTTCAATTTTGTAATTAAATTAAATATCAAAATTTAATCAAATTTTAGAAAGTACGGAATAACTTAGAAAAATGTTTTTTTATGAGAACTACAAAATCTGGTTTGTTCGAATTGTCGCTGTGCATTACAATGGCGTCATCAATAGTCATTCATTAGACAAAATTACTTTATTAAATTTCGTACAAGTGGAGATTTATCTCCAAATTTATTTTGATGCGATAAATATATACGAAATCGAACTAAATAAATAAAAAAAATTCCTTTCGACACCCCGGAAGGCGGAGATAGAGTTCAACGGTGCTAAGTAGGAAATAAAAAAAATTTACTCAATACGATAATGGTTGCATGTGAAATGTTTCACATGTTTCGCATACGACAAGCCCCCATCTTCTTACAATTCTAGTAACATTTTGGTGTTCCCTTGCCGTAAAGGTTGGTCATATAAAAAATTGTTTCAGACAAAAAGTTTAAGCAATGTTTAAAGAGGATTAACGACCACTTTAAACCGATTCGATACTGTGCCTACCAAGGACTGATACGATTTTTTTGTCTTCAAAACCCCATTTTTTCAATCACTTGGGCCAGTGGTTGGTGATATAAAAAAACTTTACTGAAATAAGTTTTAGGCCCTTGTTCAAAGAATAGTAGGAACTTTAAACGAATTCGATATTTTGTTTTTTTTTAAAAACGCTCCATTTCCACGTCCATGGTTCGATTTTGCCCATGAACGAACTCGACCGAGATTTTGGATCGTTATATTTTATATATATAAACTTATGAGCTGACGGTGGTTTTGGTATCTGGGGAATGTCAAACGCGAAGATATGTCAAAATTTTCAAGAAGTCGAATCATCGTACCCATTACAATAGGTAGCTTTCTTATGAAATCTACTAATTTAAACAAATTTAATACTTTTGAAAAATAAAACCGTGTTTATCCTTTTCAGGTTAGGATTACTCGAATCATCTTTATGAGCGTGGTTTATCAAAACTGCAAAGATTTTCGCAGTGAATAAATTTCTGTAAAGGTTATTCTATTTTTAGAAAATGTAACAGAATAAGTGAAAATTATCGATATTTTTGTAATTTTGAAAAAGTTATATGAGTTAATTACTGTTTTCAGATTTAGATGTATTATTTTAAACAATATAAGGGTATCCCATTTCAAATGTCTAATTTTTATTTAACTATATCTCCCAAAATATTACACATATCGACATGAATAAAAAATTTAATTAAGGTCTGTCTTATAAGGTTATAACAAAAATTCACATTATATCACATTACATCGAAATGACCTCTACACGAAGAACATACATCCGACAGCCAATTTCTTGCCAAGTTCGTTGAAGCATTTCTGGTGTAATGGTTTAAATCCAATTCCAAATGCTCTCACGCAGCTCCTGGATGTTTGCTACTCTTGTCGTACACACCCTATCTTTGACATAATCCCAGAAGAAGAAGAAGAAGTCCAGAGGGGTTATGTCTGGGGATCTGGATGGCCAGGGAATTGAACTTTCAATCCACCAATCAGAAAACGACTAACCATTATCTCAGGAAAGCCTCCTCATTATTATCGAGGAAAGCCTCCTCACCTCATGAGATAATTGAGTCTCCTCGTGACAGCCTACTCCTGGGGGACATAAAAATGTGGGGGCCAGGTTCTGACCCCCACATTTTTACGTTATGATGACTGACATGGCCTGACACGTAAAATGTGGCCTCATCGGAAAACATAATCGATGACGGAAAGTTAATCCTAACTTTCCAATAATTGAAACGACCGCCATTTTGAAATTTGTTAACCAAGGGTACTGTTTCTTTTTCTATTAAAAAATGTTAGTTGAAAATAAAGTACAGAATTTTACTGCGTTATCTCCAATCATTCTTAAAAAAATAATTTTTTTCGGAACTATGTTCACTGGCTATCATTTCTTCAGTATGTTAAGTAGAAAAATTTCCTAGAATTTGGCTTCACCTTTAAAGGACATATAATAAGTTCAGACATTTATTTAAAACTGATTAAATTTTCCTTAAATTTATTTAATGAAATTTGTAAAGCATATATGCTGATAAATAAAGTGGCAATTTGTTTTATCAATTGAATTAATAAATTTTAGCATTAATTAAAAGAAATTATATAAATCGAGAAAAATATTTAAAATATTTCAAAACAACTTTATTATTTATTTTAGAAATAAAACAATAATTTAATAAAAACCAATTGTACTTTAATTGCCGATAAAAAATAAATAAGAAATTGAGCAATTACCGAATAACGTAATTTCCGCGAATCGATTTTTAAAAGTGATTTAAAAATTAAAATTAAAAGCCTTCTAAATAAAATAAGGAAAAGTAAAAAAACTTAACAAAATATTTAAAAAATTGACCTTGATTTAAATACAATGAAACTGAAAACAAGGAATTAATTATGAGTACAGAAAAAATTCAAACAATAAATGAATAAGTTAAGTAATTTAAAAATTAACAATAAGCAATTTAAAACTAATTAAGACCAATTAAACGAAGACTTATGATAAACTTTTAAGAGAAAAATGGTATTTTAAGCAAAAATCCATGTATAATGATTATAAACCAGTTAAGTAAATATATTTAATGTGTTTTTATGCGCGAGCGAGCGTTTATAATCGGCAGATGTTCGCACAAAAATACATATTTTAAGTTATCTAAAAAAAAAAAAAATAATAAACAAAATTATAAGTAAAATCAATTAACCCACTTAAAAAATTATTTATAAAAAAAAAGATATTAAATAAGTTCATCAAACGATACACAATATATGTGTCCTTCACATTTAATAGGTCCATTAAAATAATGTCCACCAATGATTAATGTTACGAAACATGCTTGATAATTTGCTAATTTGATTCGCAGACACAAAAATGGTGATGAGGAAACATAAAGACGACTACAGTTACATAAGATTAACTGTTTCATTTAAACGTTTTTTAGTTAAAAAAGTATTAATTGTAACTTTTATTAAAAAATACAAGTAAAAAAACCTATCTTTATATTTTAGTTACGAAATAGCTTATGAAATTATAAAAACAATATTCGCGTAATTCCTATGAAACAACAAATTTTAAAATAATGGGAAAAATCAAAGGTGGTTCTATTTAATTCCCCATTGTATTTTTCATTTGAGAGTATTTCATCAATTTCATTTCATTAATGATACGGGAAGGTTAAATAAAAGTATCCTTTTGATTATCAAAAAATTTAGCTCAGCTTAATCCGTCAAAAAAGAATCTTTATAAATGTTTTTTCCAACAACCAATCTTTTGTTCTTGTTTTCTGCCACCTTACGGGATTCTGAACTAACGTTTGTTCGAATTAGAGGTGGTAATATAAAAAAAAATTAAAACACGATTATATATGTTTTAATAATATGAAAAAAGCGTGTGTACTCAAAAAAAGTAACTATTAATATAATAGGGAGGAAGTGATATAGAAAAAGGTTTTTTAGTAATGACTACCACATAAAAATACTGTAAGAGAAAGGTGCTTAAAACAATCATATGAAAATATATTGCTTAGTATTTACCGTAACGTTCTTCTTTTGTGATAAACCAGTACAGTACATCCCTCAAAGCACATACACAAAATATTTAATCATTTATTTTTTTAATATAATTTTCATACGCGACGTAAATATATTACTATGCAAATTATCGTATTCACCTTATCAAAATGAATATACCATATATTTTTATTTAAAAAAAAAATATTTCTTTACTGAAATAGCTATTAAACTAAACTATGGATTTTTATGTAATAGAAATAGTTAATTTAACATATATTATTTTATAAATTGGCCGATAACTCGAAAAGATTAGTTACAAAATCGTTTAATTTGAGCAAGGACAATGAGTAGTTAAAATATCACAAAATAGTTAGTTAATACATTGTTCAACTTTTTACCTGCTACACACGGGCATAGAATCAATCAAGTTGGGCTCAAAAGTAGTCAAGAAAGTGTAGTTTAATTTATCTTCATTTTTTCACAAAGAAATGTAATTGTACACATAAATAAAAAAAGATTGGGAAATTAAATAAGAGTATATTTTAGAATAATTAATCCTCTAACTCATCGGCAAAGATAATGCGACATGTTTAAATAACCGAATTTTTTTTTAACATTCATTTATCTATTGCATCTATATATATATTGAAGTTTGTAAAAAAGTTCCAAGACTGAGGTTATAAAAACCGAACTAGTGGCGCAATCTCGTGGGTAAAGTTGTAACTTATTGAGAAAATCCTTGCGAACAACATAACCAAAGTCCAAGTTGGATTAGTGGTTCGTGTTTTACATCTGGATTGTTGTGAAGGTAGTTTTGGGCCTATTGTCGGATTTTTAAGAAATAGAACAACGTGTAAACATTTTTTTTTGGTCAGAAAATATACTATAAATGACGATGAAGCTATACCTTGTTTGCGTATGTTCGAGTGGCTTGCTCACTTTCGTAACGATCGGATATCATTAGAATATAATTTGAGAAGGGGAGGCCAACTATAACGATAAAAACGACTGCGAGCGTGATTGTTGTCTACCAAGTTGTCCTAAAACGTTGATTAAACAAACCTACTTCGTCCTGTACGACCGTATTTTCAAAAAAGTTAAGGTTTAGTTCCTGCTTCACAATAATGTGCCAGCTCACATAGCTATCATTATACAGTAGTTTTTGGCCAAACGACAGCGATAGTGCTGAACCCCCTCATCACCTCATATACTCGCTAGACATGGCCTTTGTGGACTATTTTCTAGTCAAGATGCCTATGACGGGGGAGCGGTAAGAGTCGATCGTTTCAAAACGAGAAAGTGTTGCAAGCATTCTAAAGGCTATTCCAAAAGAAGACGTCTGAAGAGCTTATGACGACCTTTAATGTTGTATTGCGTTGAAGAGAAATTGTGTAGAAGCTTAAATACGAAATTTTTTCGATTTTTTTTTTTGTTTTTACAGCCTCAATTCTGGGACTTTTTATACAGACTGTATATAGTATAATACTAAATAGGTCAGTCCTGCAACGTTTTTAACAGACTGTATACACACACACATATATATATATATATATATATAGAGTGTATACAGTCTGAGTGTATATATATATACTTTTTATTTATCAAATAAACAATTAATAGAGGGTTAATCAGACTTGGCCTGTTAGCACTCTGTTCCAACGTACTCCTTTTTACTAATATAGTAAATCGGCTTAAAATTTCATAGAAATTTTATCATGATTTACTAATCACGCAAATAACATTCTATCCAAATTTCAATTAAAATGATTTTAAATTTCTAAAAAAATTTCATATATAAAAGATAATACACATAGACATAAAATAGAAAATTAAAATCATTGATACTAACAAATTTTAGTAATTAAAATGTTTTCTTCAGTTTTTACATAATATAGGGTAATTGATTAATCAAGGTTTGATAACACAATACTCTCTTACGAGTGCTCAATTTTCACTAGTACAAGCGACCATGGCTACGAACTGACACCCATCTTTCTTAAAACTACACTCAGGCTTCATAAAACACCTAAATTACGTAATAAAACAAATTATAGCTGAATATCAGCTGGATCGTGTTTGTAAACATCAGCAGTACTTATTAACGGATCGACAATTAAAAAAAAATAGGAAAAAAGGATAAGGTCATTATTAAAAGAATTTATAGTTAATATTCAGCAAATATCAACATAATTCAGAATGTTTAAAACAGACATCCTGAAATCCAAAAATTATATCAATGTCATTGCTTATCAAAATAAAACAATTTTTTAATTCTTATGCAATATTTACAATCTTTGTTTAAATAGAAACACTAAAAATAATAAACATGTAAAACTGAAAAACTGTGGTGCTGAATAATACTGCTACTAATCAATAGTGCTGAATAATGCTGAATATTCCCACAAATTAGATAAACTTAAAAATTATCTATTTATGGATACAATACTAAGGTTTCATAAAATTTATTTAAAAATAAAATGCCTCCAATTACAATTTTTAAGCTACTAAAAAAGAGAATTCAATTAATAAAGTTTAAAATTTATCATCTACATGAAAATAAATTAATAACTATTTCCACCTGATAAAACCTCATTAAAAAAAAAAAAAATCAGATTCAAAAACTATATTTGAGACAATATATAGATTAAAAGTTTATACAATTTCATTGTTTTAGATGTTCTACTCACTCTCTAATACTCCAATAAAGATAGAAGCTGTTTCTTTTCTGATATCAACTAATTTAAAAAAGGAAAAATATAATAATAATAATTTCCAAAAATATTCAACACCATTATTTCCAATACAACTTCTTTCTCATTTCTCCCCAATGCTTCATCCGTATACTTTATTTAAAGATTTAATAGTACAATTCGTATATAATACGCAGCAACCGTATTAAATTTTATGACTTTAGATTACGTAATTACTGAGCTACAGACACCAACAACCATAAACATAAATTTCGTACCATAAACTTTAATATATTCTAATCCCAGAATATCAAAACGTCGACAAATAAAAAAAAATCAGAGATGGACAGTAATCCAGTGAAAAT
Source organism: Lycorma delicatula (assembly GCF_047948215.1). Taxonomy (NCBI): domain Eukaryota; kingdom Metazoa; phylum Arthropoda; class Insecta; order Hemiptera; family Fulgoridae; genus Lycorma; species Lycorma delicatula. The sequence goes on from NC_134461.1 coordinate 46,827,954, forward strand.
CAGTGGACTTATAGAAATACCTTTCCTTGTGTAATCCATAATAACAAAAATGAAAATGAAAAAAGGAAGAGATTATATTCATATTTTAAAATAATTCAAGTTAACAACCAACAGGAAAACCAGGTGCAGTATAATCGGAGACTTAAAAAAAATTTAATATCATTAATACTATAATAAAAAAAATTTACAATAGAGTTTAAATCATTCCTGTCAACGTATAAATGCAGCGGGGTAATTTTTTTACAAATAAAAACGATAGGCCACACCCTTTTAAAGGTTGCTTCATTCTGTGTAATATATTACATTACATAATGTAATAAAGGATATAGTTCAGACATGACCTGACCCTCCTTTGAATTACAATGCAAAATTAAAAAGTAATAGGAAAACATAATTTAATAGGTATTTATGCAATATCAAACAATAATGTGCGCCAAGAAAATATGAAAAAAAAATGAAACTAGTAGAGGAAAAAGAATTATACACTTGTAAAATAAAATTATAAAAATAAATACATATTATAAGTGCAATTAACAAAGTAAAACATCATTAAAAAAATTGTTGGCAGTAATAAAACAAATAAAAAAAAATAATAGAAATAAAGAAACGGTAATGAAGAAGGAAACAAGATATACATAATGAAAAATTAGGATCAATTTTAAGACAAAGAACAACACTGAATGAATAAAACAATAATTTATAAACAAAATGTATAAATAAAATAGTAGAAAAAGCACTTCATGAAATCCGACAGAAAATTAAATTTAAATTACAACTAAAGGAAACAGTAACAAGAATATAACAAACAAAACATCAACCAAACAAAAGTATATTTTAGCCAAAATACTTAATAACCTAAAATAAATTTTAAAAAACTTTTGCGCAATTCTGCACAAGAAGACAGTTTTCGACGCCCTCACTATTCCGCAGTCAGAAACGCACTGATATTCAGAGTACAACGCACTACATACGTTCTACGAGTATTAACCATAACCAGTAGACCCAACATACAAGCATAAAATTTCAACTCACACAACCACTGTAATTCACTACAAAAGCGCGTATAGAAAATACACCATTACACAGTCAACACAACCTCAAATTTTTTCAACCTTAAACTGAGTGTAACTTAGAAGGATTCAACCAATTTTATCATGTAAATCTTCAGATAGACAACTTCAGCATATCAAAATTTCAATGAAAATGATCAATTTGGAGATTTTATGGATATATATAAACCCATTTGAAATGAATGGAACCCCAATTTTTTTACTACTCTTACTTTGAAACGTAAAGAGAACCAAATAACCAAAAGTAATACGGTACTTTTCTTCGAAACCGATTCGAACCGATATACCTTCCCCTTATAGATTCAAATATTACATTAATTAAAGTTCATTTGGCTATAACTCTGGAATCAATGAAAGTAAGTACCACTTATGATAAATCGTTGAAAAGCTCTCAATGAGGACTTATTACTGCAGTTAAGAAAAGGTCCAAAATCCAAATTTTTTGGATTTTGGGCTTTTTTGGACACTTTTGGTTCAGTCTATTGCAATCAAAATGGTAGATGCACAACTCGATGTTACAACAATCCTAATTCCAAAATTTCAACATACTACGACTAATCGTTTTGGAGTTATGCGAGATACGTACATACATATATCCGTATGTAGAGACATCACGCTCATGTAGTTGACAAAACAGATTCAGGGATGGTATCCGTATGTAGAGACATCACGCCGAAATCAAAACGGATTCAGGGATGGTCAAAATGGATATTTCCGTTGAAATCTGAAAACCGAAATTTTTTGCGATCACAATATTTCCTTCGTACAAGGAAGTAAAAAAAAAATAAATAAATAAAGGAAAATAATATACAGAAAAACAAAAGTTCTTCTACCTGTGAACTTAAATGAAGTAAAATTAAGAACTGAAAGGCAATAAAAAGATAAAACAGAGTTAGTAAAAATGTAACAAAAGTAAGAAAGATAAATAACATGGGGAAGGTAAGAAATCGGAAAGAAAAAGCACAAAAATTGAGGAGATTATTTTCATTTTATTAATTTAAAAAAGTAAATAATGAAAACAAGATGATGTATATAATCATTAAAATACCGTAAGCAGTATAACAAACTAAAAATATTCAAAATATCTGTTAAAATAAAGTTAAAATTCATTTATATTCAAAAAAAGTTTAAAATATTTACAAAATAAATAATAACAAAACTTACGTACCTAATAAACGATACACCTGAAAAGATATGAAGAAAAATAACCGATATTAACGGTACATGAAATGAAAATACGTGGAACGAGAGATATGTAAGGGAACGAATGATGATGATACCATCCACGAAAAGCAACAAACTATAAAATTTACGTTAGAATTCTTCTCATTTTAATATGATGAAGAAAGAATGTCACTGGAAAATTTAAAATAAAAAAATAATAAAAATCCAGAAAGATTGATAGTAAATTCAAACAAACCAACACATCTGATATAGTGATTTTTTTTTAACAGAAATATACCGTCGATGTTATAACGTTGACCACAGATTTCCATATTCAGTTGACATAACCTCTCAAGAAGTCACCATACCTCTTTTATTATACGATACTATTCACACGCATGTAGACAACACACACAGATTAAAGACAAGTACATAATTATACACGAATAGCTACATACACACACGCGCGCCCGCGTATACAAGCTCACAAACAAAACTACAAATTATTCCACGGCTTTCTGTTGAAGCAATGGTGCGGCACCCTGCGTGTTTCTATAATGACTTTTAGTTAGTTGAATTGGTGGAACTATGCCAAAGAAAGACATGTTTTCTTCCTGCCTTCATGTAAGGTGATAAACAGTTGGCAACAAGTGGAAGTGTGTGTAGTGGTCATTATGAAAATTATGATAATCTTTTTTCTTTCTTTTTTTTAATATATTTTATTTATGCCCTTTCCTTCTTCTCCCGCATACTAGTTATCCAATCCTTCATAATACATACATTATAATCTTGTTATAATTCACATTTCCATTTATAGTATCTTCGATAATAGAGAATAGAGGCCTTGATTTTTATATATATATATATATATATATATATATATATATATATATATAGCATATCATTAACAAGAGCGTTTCTGAACATTCGTCCGTGTGCAAATTCATCTATTAAATCCGATACCTACATAAAACTATATTAAAACTATTTTTTAAAGCAATAAATAAAATTGAAATAACATCCAAAATTGGTCGAACCTTTATTTTGTTTAACAGTACTCTATAACTTCAAAACTAAAAACGTTTATCGAAATGTATTTTTTTTATTGTATACTAGCTGAATTGACCGGCGTACCTCAAGGTAGCAGTTCTTACCCTCGATTACAATCCAAAACGCGTTTAATACAAAAATTGTTCCATTCCTTATACGTACAAATTTTTTTTCTTTGATATCTATGACTGCAGTGCATTTCTAAAGTGTAATTATGAAAAAAGATACATATTCCTACTATAGGGAAAATATAAATTCAATTTTATATTCAAAATAATGTTCCTGGATAATTTCGTTAAAAGTCTACTTCTTTTCAAGTTTTTGAATTGAAAATTTTGGTTGAAAATTATCGTTAGCGAGTAAATTATAAGAAAATGTTGCCTAAAAGTGGGATACTTTTTTTATAAGTAAACAAAAATATTAATTTTTTTTTTAAATTAGTTTCAAATTATTTTATTTTTCTCCTTAAAGTCTTTGGCTAGAATCCTACTTCAGCAAGTATTTCAGATCACATAACGTTTTTGAAATTTTTTTCGCTTTTATTTTTATTCAATTTTTTTTTGTATAGTGAATAATTCTTTAAAAAAAATACCTTGCGTGAAGGTGGTCTCTGTAAGTCTTTACGGTATTAAAAAGAAAAAACTATTCTAATTAGAGTTAAGAAAAGTACACAATGTTGTTTTATTAGAAATCGATTCAGTTCTTATTACTGAACGGAAGAATAAGAAATTTCGTTCTCTTTAGTAGGAAAAACAAACACATTACGAAAAGGTCTTATGAACAATATCCTATAATTTACGTTAAGTTTTCTCAACATGGCACCGATACGTTGATAATAAAGTACATAAATAATAAAGATCCTTCCAATACAATAAAATATAAATTGGAGAAACAAGAAGTACACAGCTTAAAATGCAAAAGCTGTGTTTTAAAATATATTGGTATGACTAATCAATCATTTTCAGTTAAAATCAAAGAACATATTAACTGTAAAAATAAAGGAAATAAAGACCGTTCTAATTTTGCTAAACATGTATTAGAATATAAACATAATTACAATCTAAACGATTTCTTCGATATATGAGAATATACTTTTTATTCCTGTTTAGCCTCCGGGAATCACCGTCAAAGTATTACTTCAGAAGATGATATGTATGAGTGTAAGTGAAGTGTATTCTTATACAGTCTCAGGTTGACCATTTCTGAGATATGTGGTTAATTGAAACCCAACCACCAAAAAAAACCCACCGGTTGCTCTAGTGGTGAACGCGTCTTCCCAAATCAGCTGATTTGGAAGTCGAGAGTTCCAGCGTTCAAATCCTAGTAAAGGCAGTTACTTTTATACGGATTTCAATACTTGAACGTGGATACAGGTGTTCTTTGGAGGTTAGGTTTCAATTAACCACACATCTCAGGAATAGTCGAACTTTTACTGTACAAGACTACTTTTACTTTCATTTACACTAATACATATCATTCTTGTTCGTCCTCTGAAGTAATACCTCAACGGTAGTTCACGGAGGCTAAATCGGAAAAGAAAAAAGAAAGAACCACCAAAGAACACCGATATCCACGATCTAGTATTCAAATCCGTATAAAAGTAAATGCCTTTACTAGGATTTGAACGTTGGAACTCTCGACTTTGAAATCAGCTGATTTCGAAGACGCGTTCACCACTAGAACAAGCCGGTGGCGTGGGTATATTACAATATACTAACAATTTTTTAAAACTAATATTTTAGATAAATTTTAATTTATTTGAATAATAATAAACTAAATTCGAGAACAACATATTAATTAAACAAATTGTTAACAATAATTAATGATTATCGGGTTGGCCACACTGCTTTTATTTTATCATAACAATTAAAATTACTTTTTTGATAAGACGTATTTTACTTTAACGTGACTTACTTTTTAATTTTATTATCATGACGATCAACTGTTATGTATATATAATTTTACATAATTTACAATTTTTTTTTTTTTGTAGTCGCATCAACAATTAAAGTTATCAGCGCCTTATCAGTGTAATGTAACTGTACCGGTAAATTTGTAGTCTTGAACAATCTCAGGTCGACTATTCCTGAGACGTGTGGTTAATTGAAGAACCCAATCACCAAATAACACCGGTGGCCATGATATAGTATTCAAATTCGATTAAAAGTAACTACCTCTATTAGGATTTGAACCCGAGAACTTCGACTTCGAAATCAGCCGATTTACGAAGACGAGTTTTTACCACTAGACCATCCCAGTGGGTTAATTTATTGTATTTCTACTATTTTAAATGAATTTTTACACATCTTATAATTAATGGGAAAGTCCTGAATATGGATAATAATCCAAAAACACTCGGATAATTTTCTAATTTTATATGTCGGTAAGCTGAACTTTATTATTTATACAATGTCCTATAAAACGGACAAAGTTTGTTTCATACACCAAACAAATTTCCAACGGATGGGTGAACAGTTGAGATCATCGCAAATCAGCAGTTATTAAGAGCAATCCTGATTCAAATCCAGTTAATTTCACGGTTACCATAAAATGGATTTGTACTTTGGTGATATTAACGTACTTTGACCCAAAACTCAGTGATAAGCTGACAGTGGACAACAATTGTCGAAATGTCACCTCTCGTGCTGTCTGTTCTGAGCGGTAAAGCTATTTAAAACAATAAAAAAATTATGAAGCTGTTTGAATTTATGAATACTGATTTCTGAATCACATCTTTGATTCAGTGAACAATATATTTAGTTATCAATAAAAATATACCTTTTTCATGCGGTTTGATACACTCGTACATCCTATATAATCAAATACCCTCTTTTAGCAAACAAACAAATTATTTACACTAAAAACGACATGCATATATATTTTATAAAATTTAAAAAAAATAAAACCAACAATATTATTATACGAATAAATATTACTCCGAGAGTACTTTTTTAAATTTGTGCTGGAGTAGCATAATGGTTTAACTCTTTAACTCCAGTCTTTCCCGATGGAATGTCGATCAAGTGCAGTAGTAGTTCTAAAACTTTAACGCCATCGTTTTCTCTCCCGTCCATCACTTATTTTTAAGTCTTAATTACAAAATATTCAGATCTAGAAAACCTAAAAAGGAACATAGAACCGTAGCGTTTTAAATAAATAAGCTTATCCAATATTTTGAACAGCTATAGATTACTGTGATCTCGCCAGTCACTCAGTATTGGTTAAAAGAAATGTATTGTCTCATATCGAAATTTTCTGTAATATAAGTTATTAAAATTTAAAGGAGAGAGCAGCAAGATTGCGTACAATCGTTAACATTTGTTGATACTATTTATTATTTATATTTATCTACTATAGTTTGACATATCAATCCCTCGTCTGCAAAGAAGTATCATTATAGACTCCCAAATTGGTGATGCAGAGATCATTTAATAATGTTATAATTTAATCTACGAGATTATAGAAGAATAAAATATATACATTGATTATTTTAAGAATTCATACATCTAAATATATTATTAGTGGCATATAATACACATCATACACTTAACATGCACTTAAAACATCATGTTTTATGTTATTTACATTTTTCAAAGTTTACTGATAGGTATTGAATGAGTAGACCGGTGTTTTTAATAACTGTGCCTCTTCCGATTTCTAGCTCATTCTTTCCTTAATTTACACTTTATTTATGTGGATTCTTATCTGTATATAACTTTACTTAATGAGTAAAATACAGAATGATTCAGGAGGAATGAGAAATAATTAAGGAACTGATTCTAAGATTTGAAATGAGAAAATAGGTTCATTCAAACATATGTTGAAAACAAAGGCTTTGTTATCGAGTTACGGCTAGCAAAAAATTTCACCTGTACTTTAATCCCCTGGTGAATTAAGGTCATACTGAAAGTTTTAAGCTGTTATATAATGGGATAAACTTCATGGTTTCTTATGTTTTCTGACCTGGAAAATCGAACAAAAGAGGTTATTTGAAATATTTGGTGAAAGACAAGTTTTTTTTAGGTTTAAAGTAAAATAACTTTGCTAAATGACTAATAAATGCTAAATTTCATTATGCGTAAACTTAATAAAAACACATTATGAATTTATAAAAATAAAAAACAGCTCTTTTAATACAATAAATTTAGACCTTTGAAAAATTAAAATAATTTTAATTTACTTAAAAAAAGATCCCTTTCGGCACTCCGGAAGGCGAGGGTAGATTTCACCGGTGCAAAGTAGGGGATAATAAAAAGATTTCCACCTTAAACTTAAGAAAATCTTCAAATTTACTCAATACGACAATGGTTGCATGTGAAAAAAGTTTCACATGTTTAACATACGACAAGCCCAATCTTCTTAAAATTCCAGCAACATTTTTGTCTCCCTTGTTATAAGGGTTGGTCATATAAAAAATTGTTTCAGACAAAGGTTTTAGATAACATTTACAGGACTAACGACTACTTAAAACCGATTCGATACTGTGCCCATTAAGGAAGGTATGATTATTTGTATTCGAAACCCCATTTTTTCCATCTCTTGGGCCAATGGTTGGTGATATCAAAAAACTTTATTTATAAATGTTTTAGGCCCTTATCCAAAGAATATTAGGAACTTTACACGAATTCTATATTTTACTTAATAAAAAGAATATAGCAATATTTTGTTTTTTTCAAAAAAGCCACCCCATTTCCACCCCTATGGCCCGAATTTGGCCGTTAATGAAATCGAACGAGAATTTGGGTCAAATAATTTTTAGTGAACAATTTGAAAGTGATTGGCGTAAAATTACGGCAGTTATCGAGTTCAGAACAAAGTGAAATATATATAAATGTATACATAAACTTTTGAGGTGACGTTGATTTTCGGGTCTGGAGGATGTAAGACACGAAAATATTTCAAAATTTTCCGGAAGTCGAATCATGGTATCCATTACAATAGATAGCTTTCTTATGAAATCTACCTCAAAATATACTTACTATCGTTTATATTGTTTTAATTTACAATAAGTGTTCGAAAATTCCACCATTGAAATCGACGCATTTTCCAATTCGTTTACTTACATTTTCTTTTGCCAACCTAATGATATCTTTTCGTTCCTTAGTGAGAGCAGCAGCATCAAGAATGTGAGAGATTCATCACTTGTCTAAGTTTTGCTTGTATATCACGCATTCATCCATCCCCATAAACAATAGTCTTAAGGGAGTAGGGTTCGGTAATCTAGGTGGACAATTTACCGTTCCTCGTCGAATCCATTTACCAGTAAATTTTTTATCTATGAATTGTCTTATTTCATTCGTGAAATGTGTTTCTACTCAATCAATTTGGTAGTACATTTCAATTCGTTTCGCTAAAGAGAAATATTCAAGTACTACAAGAACTTATTGTTTAAAAATTCCAGATAATCTCTTACCGTGACACATGTTGTTATGGCATCAAAGGACGTAATTAACTGGTTGTCGATCATGGCACACCAAACGTTTATCGAAAATCGTTGCTAGAAATTTGATTTAACTAGAGCATTTGGAGTTTCATCAGACCAGCAATGCGAATTCAGAGTGTTGTTTATGCCATTAAAGGCAGCTTCGTTCAGAAATAGTATGAACGGAATAACATGATTCTGTTACGTTTTGTTTTTGATAATAAAAGTTGATTTTTTTGTATTCATAGACTTTATTTAGACTAAATTATTGTTTTTCATTGGACTTTATCAGAATTAAATTCTTTACAAGTTTTGATAATAAAATTAACGCTTTTACCCAAGTTATTGTACTTCAAACCATAAAAAAGTTTTTTTTTTCACCCCTAATATTTCTATTTTACGTTGGATATCATGAAAACTACTGGAGATACAGTTCTCGGACCTATTTTATTTGAGTTTTTGTGTCAAAAAATTTAAGAAATCATCAAACTTACTCCATATTTAACGCCTGAAAACTTTCAATATGACCTCATTTCACAGGGAAAACTGAAATCCAGACAAAATGTTTCGGTAGCCGTAACTCAATAACAAAGCGTTTTCGACATGTGTTTGTATGAACCTTTTTCCTTATTTCAAGCTCTAGAATCAGTTCCCAAATTTTTTATCTTTCCTTCTGAATAACCTAGTATAATACTGTCCACTTAAAATAAAATAAAATTTAGTTAACATAATTTTATTCATTTTTAGCGGTAATATATTTGTTACCGTGAAGTCCATATAGATTACCGAAAAATAGTTTTCATATCATATCTTACATTTCGGCTATTCCTTGATTAAGATTATTGGTACATATATAATTTAAATGTATTTAAACTGATATTTAAAAAAAATTATAAACAATTTTTAATTACCGTATTTTAATATAAAGTACAGAATTAGTTTATTTTCTCGGTTGATTGGACTAATATTAAAGCCGTTTAAATATATCACAGGCAATAACTTTCTTTTGTTACGTTTCCTGTTACTTAACTATACAGTAATTACAAAAGTATTTTGAAACAAACTTTTTAAAAATACATTTTCAACATGAATATTATTTAATAAAAAAAAATTATTTTAACATTTTTATCTTTTTTAATTTTTTTTAAGTGATAAAGAAAATTGTATTTAATAACAAATATGGAAATAATAATTGATAAATAGTTACCATGAACTTTTGAATAAAAAATATAGATGAAATTCTGCTAGAAAACCTTCACCCTTCAATGAACAGCTGATATAATAATTAAAAAAAATAATAATAATAATAAGTGTAAAGATGTCTGATTATTAATATTGTTTTATCTATTTTTTTAATGCTTAACAGTTAATATTTTATACTACGAAAATAATAAAATAATTTTATGTAAATTTATTAATAATTTAAAAAATTAAAGAAACATTAGATATAAATATAACTCAAAGAAGTAAAATTGGAACTTTATTAATGTCATTTAAAAAATATCACAAAAGAATATACGTCAAATTCATAGCCACGCACGCCCAAGAATTCACTAATAGAAATTGTTTTAAATTAAATGTAAAAATAAGGATATTAAAATGATTTTTTTTTTTTTGTAATAATTCCATGCGCTAAAATATCTGATAGAAATCCGATGGTCAAAACACAATGAACATGTTAATTTTTCCCTTTTTTCGAAATAATATACGTCGTTCATGAGAAATTCACTTTTGAAGTTTATATTTTTAAAGAAACACATGTAGAGGATTGTAATTGTTGTAAATTTATAATTATACATATATATTATTTTTATATATATAAATAATCGTATATATACTAGAAGACCCTAGCAATGCTTCGCTATTGCTTGATTTGAGTACATATTAAATGAACACAATTGAAAGTTTGATAAAACATTAACAAAATGAACATTGCGGAACTTGACAAAATTTAAACTTTCCCTTTTTCCCTTTCCTTTTTCCCCTTTTCCCAATTTTCATTTTTACCATATTCCCTTTTCCCCATTTCCCCTTACCTCCACGTTTCTCTGTACTTCCCCCATCTCTCTTTCCCTTATTTCCCTTTTTCTTTTTTCTCCACTCCCCCTTCCATTTCTTTTTCCAGTTTTTCCTTTTCCCCGTTTTCCCCTCTTTCATTTTTTCCATTTTCCCCTTCTTCCCTTTTCCGATTATTTCCTTTCTCACTTTTCCCCGCGCGTAAATCGTTCCTGTAGTATTTTAGTCTGTAGTAGGCACACGTATCGGAAATATTGAAATCGTAAAAAATTTATTATAGCGTGTATTGCTTTTACGTCCAACAGACAGAGATGTTTTAAAAAATCATGTTTTTACCAGTCCCAGGTGTGTGACATCTTAGGTATATGAGTAGTAGGTATATAAAAATACGTGCGTATTCGAATGCAACGTTGTGTCAAAATTTCAAAGCATTCGGTGAAGAACTTTCGGAGATTTAAGATTTTGGAAGGGCGTTTCGGTACTGCTTTTTGGGCGAAATAAAAATTGTCCATTCACGTAAAATTTGCTTTAAATTAAAATCGGCAAAAAATTATAATTTAGGTTATAAAATTAAAACCTACATTATAAAAATCATTTGAATACTAACTAGATCGTGGATACCGTTGTTCTTTGGTGGTTGGGTTTCAATTAACCACACATCTCAGGAATGGTCGACCATGATTCCGATAAACGAAACAACTGATATCTTGGTTTATTACTGAGCAACACCAAACGTACCCCTAGGGTAATTAACCTAATGTCGAAAGGACAAAATCTAATGCTATAGTAGATTTCTGAAACTATACAGCAACTTTCTGAAAGCACTGTATTAATTAATAAATACAAGACAGCTTTTACTCTGACGCCATACATGCGTCGAATGTTCAGTTAATCGGCGAATATTTTTGTACAAGTATTCGCCAATGTTATTGCTCCAGAAACGCGATTCTGCAGCCGAATATTTGAGTTCGGCTTAACGCATTTAAAGTCTTCCACTTTGTTGTGTGTTAATTTACCGACTCCATATGGAAAATATTCATGTTCGGTTACAAATACCTAATAATCGTTAATGTCCACGAATTTTATATTTAAACATGCAGTATTCGTGTGTGAATACCGAAATATTCGTATACGAACAAGCATGTGTGATACCGGGGTTATATAACTACAAGATGTCTGGCAAATTTTGTTTATTTGGCTTTGTAATAATTTATCTTATTTTACATTCATCTTATATTAATACATAAACAAATTTAAACAAACTTGAGGGGCAAGAGGTGACAAACTACAAAGCAGTAGACGTTGAATTATGAATTTTGATAATATGGTCTTGTTTTCTATTTAGCCTCAGGAACCACCGTAAGGAATTACCTCAGAGGATGAATGAGGATCATATGTATGAATGTAAATGAAGTATAGTCTTGTACAATCACAGGTCGACCATTCCTGATTAATTGAAACCCAACCACCAAAGAACACCGGTATCCAAGATCTAGTATTAAAATCCGTATAAAATTAACTACATTTACTTGGATTTGAACATTAGAACTCTCGACTTCGAAATCAACTGATTTGCGATTACGAGTTAACCACTAGAGCCCGGTGGACAGTGATACTACGGTCTGCGATTACTCTAAAAAAAACTAGCTCACTACCACATAAAAAAAATACATATACCATTTTATTTTTAAGCCTACTTGTAATATTCATTAAAAAATGAAAACCGATAATCGCAATGTGTTTCAAGCGATTTTAGAAGATATTACCATTTTTTGGCCTACGCAATAAATATTTGTGTTCATATGTTTCAATATATATGTTTCATAGTTGTGTTCATATTTGGATTCAATGTTTCAAATATTATTATCTCGGTTCATCTTTCATTAATTTGTATTTAATCATTTCCATTTGCAAATCTTTTTTTAATATTTAAAAGAAAAATTGGAAATTTTTTGCACTTTGATGATTTATTTGTAATTTTATATTATTTTCTTTTAAATACAACATAACAATCTTTAAATATTTATCTCTCAAATGTAAATACAATTTTCTGCCAGAAATACGCAAACAATAAATGGTTAGAGGGTAACGGAGAACAAATGTTGATATCATAGTTTTTATATCAATTCAAGTTTTAAGGAAACCGCATATTTTTTTTTAAAGAATAATATAACTAATTTTTAGTAAAATAGATATAATAAAATGCCCCGGATGTCAGAATAAAATTTTTAACATAGTTAGCTGTATTTCACGGAATGATGATTCATATTAAATGCCATATTTATTACGTCACTCTCATCAATCATAGTTAAAAGAAGACAGCGCCGCCAACTGTCATAACAATTAATATGTTAACAACGTATTAAAATAATAAAATAACATGTTCAAATGAACTTAATTTGTAGTCTGTCTTTTTTCTGTCGAGCCTCCTGAACCACCGTAAGGTATTACTTCAGAGGATGAATGAGATGAGGATGATATATATGAATGTAAATAAAGTGTAGTCTTGTACAGTCTCAGGTCGTCCACTCCTGAGACGTGTGGTTAATTGAAACCCAACCACCAAAGAAGACCGGTTTCCAAGATCTAATATTTAAATCCGTATAAAAGAAACTAACTGTCTTTAGTAGGATTGGAATCTTAGAGCTATCAACTTCGAAATTAGCTAATTTGCGATGATGAGTTACCCACTAGCCCAACCCGGTGGGTTGAAATTAATTTGTAGTAACGATTTAAAACGTTAAATAAAAAGAAAATCTGATAAAACAAACTGAAAATGAATTTTGAGAATATTTTAAAACTAATTACATTTTTATTAGATTAATGTATCTAATAAATAAGTACAGAAAGGATAACAAATAGATTATTATACAGTTTTTATTTTATTGTCATCAATTACTTGCCAAGTTAAAATTTTTTCCTCCAGTCCTTGAGATTCTGTGGTAATCTTTTAATCTTAGTTTTAACATTTAAAAAATTCAATCGCTTGTTTTATGCCATTCTAATCTTTCTCTTCATCTTTTACAGTTTTAACCACCCATCCTTCCTCCATTCGAAAATTAACTACCACTGTCCGAATAATACATTTACACGCAAATTTAAATGTATGACATTAGTAATTTAAGCTAATAACAAAGTGTGATAATATAGTATAAATAAACTACAAAAACAGAATAAAATAAAACCCATTAAACTGGTTTCCTCTAATCAGAAATTTTCACAGATTTCTTTACTTCGTTTTTTTATCCTTAAACATTTTTATTTTGAAATTTACTAAACCATCTTATTTTCTATGTATTATTTAATACAATATTAAAAATTCATTAAACCTTTTCTCTATTCAATATATCTTTTAATTATATTCTTATAAGAAATAAAATATGGGTATAATAATAAAAGAAAGGATATTATGGAAGCACTACTATTATGGAAGCACCTATTGCCGCTGAAATATATAAATATTTGAAATTTTTACCATAAATTAATTATGTGATTTTATATATCGGTAAAAGTATAAATATGTTTGACTTTTTAACAAAAAAAAATTAAATATTTTTTAAAAATATTTTATACATTTTCTGTATATAATTACGACAAATTAGCTTTAACCAGCTGACTTTTCAACCGTTAAAGAATAAAAAAATAAAACTAAAATAAACACAGATGAAGAATACATTTATAAGAAGGTTATATTTTTAGTATAAAATTAACATTCTTAAGATTAAATAATCAGAATAATTTATAAAACACTTTTTTTTAAAAAGAAGTGGGTTTATAATATATTTTAATGCATTTTTTACATACAGAGTCGTAACAATGATTATGTCGTAACAATGATTTAAAATTTAAATAATAAAAATGCGTCTATACTTTTATTTATCTCGTTTTTGAATTAGCGAAATCATTAATGATATCGTCAAATTTCAAATCGTTCACTAATCTAAATTAAACTGACAAAAATCTTAAATTTGAAGTACGATCTTGATTGCTTGTAGATTTCAAGTAATTTTTGATTATTCTTAATTTGCTAAAACTTTTTCCGGTCGTGATTATTGTTGCTGGAATTGTCAGAAATACGCGTATAGCTTCTACAAACTGACCAAGCTATACGCATATTTCCATAAATAAAAAATTATGTAAAAAATTTACCCCCATTAATAATTCAAATTTTCAGATAGAAGAAACTACGTTAAAAAAATAAGTTGAACAATTTCAGGTTTTTTTTTCGATTATACTCTTATTTGAATCAAGAATCAACTATTAGTCAAAATTTTACTTTTTAGGAGAATTATTTACACCAAAAAATGATTTAATAATTTATATTTAATGTAAGATATTTTCTCTTGTTAGACAATAATATAATTCAAAAGGAAAGTTAGATATTAATAAACAGCGTTGATCGACAACCTTAAAACGAGATTGGGAATGACTTTGATTATGTATGCTACTTAAAAAAGAATACAATAAAAAGAGGTTAACGTTTTAAAGCACTAAGACGATTGCATTTCTGATATAAATATTATTAAATTAGCAATATGTGATTTAATAATCGGAGCTTACTTAACATTAGTGAAGATGAAATATATATAGTATGTATTCACATATTTAAGAAAAATATCACATCATAATAAACAGATGTGTTACTTATATAATTTTAAACGTAATGGAAACTTTTCAATTCTAAATTGAGTTATTTTTATGCAAATTACATATAGTCTGATATAAAGAATAATACAATTGAATTTAGATTAACGATGAAAGATCAACACATCTGTTTAATTTCATAGATAAATATAAAAGTATCACATGCCAGTAATATCAAATAATTGTAGTACAGCATATGGTATTACATTAACTATAAATAACATACACAGGTAGAAACATTAAATGAATAGATGTAATTTATATTACATTCGTATATAACTTATAAATAAGCATATTTGGTATATTTGGTGAACAGCATTGTTCACCAAGGTTATACAAAGTAAAAATAATACGCAAAATATTTCTAAAAAGGTTGCTGCATTAGTTTCCCAGCCATTGATAACGAAAATTAAAAAATCTGATGTGGACACTACATGACTTCCTTGTAGTCCAATTAAATTAAATATACACATTTTTTTTTTTAAATGAAAATTTCATAAAATTTTATTTCATTAATAACTTCAGATATTTTATCACATATATATATTTTTTTTATTGTTATTACTGAATTATTATTTATTGTAAAAAAGTTTTACAATCGGAGGTTAATAATTATTAATAAATCAATATATTTATATTAAAAAAATAAGGATATGGAGTCGGATTTGAACTTATGTGCCATTCCCTTGTAAGAACCAAATATTTCATTAATTAAAATTTTATTTGGCTATAACTTTGGAACCAATGAAAGTAAGTAACACTTATGATATATCATTGAAAAGTTCTCAAAGAGGACTTATTACTGCAGTTAAGCCAAAAGTCCAAAATCCAATTTTTATTTTGATTTTGGGCTTTTTTGGACCAGTCAACTGCAATCAAACAGGGAGGTACATAATTAGATGTTTTAACAGTCCTAAATACAAACTTTCAACATCCTATGGCTAATCGTTTTTGAGTTATGAGAGATAATTACGTACGTACAGACATCATTCCGAAATTTGTCAAAATGAATTCAGGGATGGTCAAAATGAATATTTCCGTTGAAATTTTAAAAAATCGGTTAGATCAATCCTGAGATATAAAGCCAAAAGCAGTGTGCCACACATACGTGCATGCATGCACATACATATGTTTTTGATCGAAATGAATTAGCGAATAATAATTTTGATTTTACCCTAAAACGTAAAGATTATCAGAAAACTCAATATCTCATTTTTGACATGACCAACGTACTTTCCCCTTTAATATAGCTATTCTAGCTATACTCACCGGTAAAGTAATAACACCTTTTTCTATTTTAAATCAACAATAAATCTAATTAACAGGGCCATTATTCACATGCAACGCAAAACAAAAATACGCTAAAAACGTTTTTCTTTTTTTTTACATAAAAAAATATAATTATTAAAAAAATTATAAACCACAGCTTTTTAACAAAATAGAGGGGGTTTATAATTTATTTTGATTATTTAATCTTAAGACTATGTGAATTTTACTTTTGGTCTAAAAAAGATAACCTTCTTATAAATATATGGCTTCATCTGTGTTTATTTTAGATTTATTTATTTTATTCTTTAACGGTTGAAAAGTCAGCTGGTTAAAGCTAATTTGTTTTAATTCAAGTATAGGAAATGTATAAAATAAAAAATTATATTTAATTTTTTTTGTTGTTAAAAAGTCAAAAATATTTATACTTTCACCGATATATAAAATTAAATTAAAATTAAATTAAATTAAATTTACGGTAAAAATGTTAAATGTTTGCATATTTCAATGGCAATAGGTCTATGCTCCCATAATATCCTTTTTTTTCATATTTTATTTCTTATAAGAATATAATTAAAAGATATATTTGTAGATATATATATAGAATACAGAAAAGATTTAATGGATTTTAAATATTGTATTAAATAATTCATAGAAAATAAGATGGTTTAATAAATTTTAAAATAAAAATGTTTAAGGATAAAAAATCGAAGTAAAGAAATCTGTGAAAATTTCTCATTAGAGGAAACCAGTTTAATGGGTTTTTTATACTGTTTCGTAATTTATTTACTATCCCATTACACCTAGTTATTAACTTAAATTACTAATATCATAGATTAGTTAATTTCATCTGAAAAAAATCGATATAAAAAATAATAAAAAATAGTTATTGATAAATAAAACTCTGCAAAACAATCTTTTTCAACGAGGTTTTAATAGAGAATAAAAGTATCCACAACTGTTATCATTTAGGCAATCTCAGTGGATAGCCTAATTTTATCTTAAAAACATCTGAACCACTGAAACGTGCAATTCAGACTGCCCACCAGTTTGTTACGTGCGATCTCTATAAATGTTGATAAGGTATAAATACCTATTAGTAAGTATTTACCTATAATACTTATTATAGGTATAAATACTATATTTTGAAGCGTCTTTGCAAATCAGCTGATTTGGAAGTCGAGAGTTCCAAGCGTTCAAGTCCTAGTAAAGGCAATTACTTTAATTCGGATTTGAATACTAGATCGTGGATACCGGTGTTCTTGGTGGTTGGGTTTCAATTAACCACAAATCTCAGAAATGGTCGAACTGAGAGTGTACAAGACTACACTTCACTTACACTTATACATATCATCCTCATTCATCCTCTGAAGTAATACCTGATGGTGATTTCTGGAAGCTAAACAGGAAAATGGAAGAATAGGTATAAATAAAAATAAAAATATCATGTGAATTAAAGCAATCAAAGAGATATGCATTTAATATTCTTATGATTGAAAGTTACACAAAAAAAAAAAACGTTTTAATAAATTTAAAATTCAAAAAGTGTATTAGATATCGATTTTCTAACACGAACAGTAATGATGTGTTTACATAACTATTGATAAAGTAACTTTCCAATTACGTAATTTTTGCTTATTACATAAAATTTTTAAAACGATGGTATCTAATAAAATAATTTTGTTACCACTTTTCATTGATGCTGGGAAATTAGGTGTAGCCTATTTCACAAATTGTTTTATATTTATAATCCTTTTAGTCTATTCTTTTAATCTTTCTTTTAGTTTGTTCTACGTATTCTAAATTGCAATTATTATTTAAACAGATTAATTTATAAATGCCTGCTCTTTCTGAGGATTTAGTATTACCTTTTCTGATGATACAGAACAGTTTATAGTGGTAACGTTAAAGTTGTGATTTTAGTTATAAGATAAAGGATACCATACAAAAACTGATTCACCGGTTTTTATTTAAGATAAATATAAAT
Source organism: Lycorma delicatula (assembly GCF_047948215.1). NCBI lineage: Eukaryota > Metazoa > Arthropoda > Insecta > Hemiptera > Fulgoridae > Lycorma > Lycorma delicatula. The sequence goes on from NC_134461.1 coordinate 46,846,573, forward strand.
AAATAATCAAACTGTTTCGACTTGATTCTAAATAAACTTTTTTTTTGATTTTTCTATTTTGTTTAGCAGATTTTTAATTTTCTAAGTGCTAAAAATTGGAAGATCAGTTTAATTACATCGTGGCATATCCGTCTTGCATTTAGGAATAATTAGTTAATGTGGCGTATTCATGAAAATATTTTGTATATCTATGGTTTCAATTAACTGATTCGTATAATACTGCAGAAGTATCAAAATAAATAATACAACTTTCTTGATTCACACATCGTAGGTAACTGGGTCTGTTTTTCATGTAATGGGGTATATGGAGTTTATTATGTATATACATGTAAAACCAGGCCACACTATGTGTTGTTAATTAGCATCAAATAAACAAAAAAGAAACTATTTCTATGATTAACTTGCTGTAAAACTAGTATTTAATTAAAATCCCGAAAAAATAGTTTTTTTTTAAATTGGAGGCTCCCACATTAAAAAGGGTTTTTTTGTGACTTTTATGCTAATAAAAATAAATTTTAGGCATTGATAATTCCGAATTGAAAAAAAAAATGATTTTTGAGACTCCCTTACTCCAGGAGGAATAAGTGAGTAAAATTAATGTTAAAAAACATGATAAATTCCAAAAGTAGTAAAAAAAATTTTTTTTTAATACTGAAAAAATAAAAATATATAGCCATAATTTTAAATAAATTCAAATGTATTTTTTAAGAAGGGTACAAATATTTTGCCATTTTTTTTTCTAAATATATTAGACATTTGAGCATAATGAAAAACAGTATTAGTTAGTAGGCGATGTACCGCTGTAGTTACTTAGTTCTTAGATGGCGCCACTGAAACGTTATGTTGAAATAAGAAAATAAATAAATAAAATTATAAATATAATCTAACCAAACTTAACCTGCACTCGCTAATCTTGACTAGCGATCGTAGGTTAAGTTTGGTTAAATTATTTTTATAATTTATTTATTTTCTTATTTCAACATAACGTTTCAGTGGCGCCATCTAAGAACTAACTAAATAGCTACAGCGGTATCTCGCCTCCTATTCTAATATCGAAATATTAGTACTTTCATATTTAAACACTATATTTATTATAATATATTGAGCATCTAAACGTTTAAAAAATTTAAAAAAATATAAACGATTTTTCGTTGCCACAGACTATAGGAATGGAATGGAGTAAACCTTTATATAATCATTTATAGATCCATTGATGTAGAAAATATTCATGTAAAAATCTCCCATTAACTCATTTTCTGAAACAAGAAATAGCTAAAGTAAAAAGGAATACAAATTCAAGTCATTTTTTGGTGGTATGGGTGAACGAACGTATAAAAAAAAAATTCGGGAAGTTTTTTTATCCTGATAAAAAGGATTTCAACGTAAGTAAGAAATATTTTTTCATAAAATGCTCCAGTAAAATCTTTTATTTTAATTTTTCGAAAACATCCCCACCCCTTCTTTCAATTTTTGCCAAAATTTAATATAATAAATCCCTTTGAGGACGGCATCTTCCTACCAAGTTTGAAAAAAATTGGTTTATGATGTTCGGAGTTATTAAGAAGCTTCATACAGGTCAACGTACATATGAGCATATGTATGTACATAAAAATTTACTTATGAAAGCGGTTATTTTGGGCTCAGAGACGCGTTGAAAATTTTTTTTTGTAATTCTAATATAAAAAGTAAAATATATTTTTTTGGTGAAATTTTTTTTTTTAAATTTCTCCTTGAGTCACCAATTAAAAATTTTTTTTTGAAAGCGATTACTGTACTTTTTCCCTTTACCATAGCTGAAGTAAGTATATTAGCCGGGAAGGTAAAAAGAAAAAAAATATGACAGCCGAGACATTATCGAAGAATCATTAGCTTGATCTATGGTGGCTAATAATATGTTTCAAGTAATGATCCTAACTATTTGAGTGATTTTTACACCAAAGAAATAAAGATGATTTCAAATCTGGCAACAACAATGACGAATTAAAATTAGATTATATAATCATTAATACAGATTATTAAAGAAAAGATGCCTAATTCTAATCTTAAACTACATATAAATTCATTTTCGTGTTATAATTGAATGCGTTTTGCGATGAATAATTTAAAAAATTGAAAAACCTAAAAATCATTTCGTTTCAAAAAACCAGATCAGGCGTGGCCGACAGTTTTTGCCTCCGGGCCGAATTGGAAAGAAAACTTTTTTTACGGGCCGAACGAAATATTAAAATTAAAAAATGTTAAATACAAAAACGATTCATTTAAGTAAACAGAATTTTATAATGGAATCGTTGTACTTTTATTTAAATTCATTAAAGAAAAAGTTTGTTCCCAAATATAAGTTGAGCTGAAGATTACTAAACATTTTTGGCAAGTTATTGAAATTTCCGTATTATCCATTTTAATTGCTTATAAAAAAGCTAATGTTAAAAAATTTTTCGCGGGCCGCGGGATCCGGCCCGCGTAATGAATACAGCCCGCGGGCTGTATGTATGCCTGCCCTAGATTATGCCACCATTTCAGTGAAATTTAAAACAGACTACTAGATTGTAAAATTCATATAACCTTTTGATGCACCTTCTTAAGCGTGGAGAAACTGATTTATAAAGTTATTTTCAGTTACGTATCTTTAATTATTCGAAGATGAATTAGTGTTGTCAGAATATACGGAGTTCCTTAAAAAATACTTTTAACGAAACTGCTTATGAACACTTAGTTTTTCCTTTTTAATCAAATATAAGTTAAAATGAATTGAGATTCATTATTAGATTTAATGAAATTTATAATTTTGTTATAAGGTTAATACTGAAAACTTGTTTATAATAAAATCCCAGTCAATTACTAACATGCAATATAATGAACCACAGCACATTAATTCTTTCCCTTTTTTTATTATCTATGCGTATAAGATTCTTCTCCATTATCCTTCAAAGAAAATTCAACCGACAATCATTTCGCTGCTTTCTACATCATGTCTCAAATGATTGAAAACCTAATGAATGCCTACCATCTTGACTTATCAACTGCGTACCTTTGCAGATCAATTCTAGAATTACCTTTTAATATATAATTAAATCAATTCGTCTTTTCTTTTTGTTTTATTTTTTTTTTACTTAAACATATAATGTTTAATATAAACAAATCTTTTTTAAATTACACACTTTATATTACATTTACTAGTTAATTTTTCCTGTAATTTATTTCTAAACAAAAAAATTGTATTTTTTATTTTCAGAACATGTAACTATAAAGTTTCAGATTGAAACAATATATTTTTTGTTAGATAATAAACATAAATACTTTTATTTGTATTAATAAATATTTTATACCGACAATATTAACTTAATTATACATTATATACTTATATATATATATATATATATATATATATATATATATATAATGTCAAAAATCGTAGGTTTGCGAGTAGCAAACCTACGACTAGCAAACCCAATAATAGAAGGAACTAGCCTAGTAATTGCCTGGAAGAATTAAGGATTAAATTAGATAAACCTTGATTATATAACTCATTATTTAGTACAAAATTATAAATATAAAAAGAGAAAGGGTTATTGTCTAAATTAATGCCTTAATTATTTTAATGAAATAATAATGTCAGGCGAAGATAAAATCGGTATAGAATAAATTAAATCTTTTTTTTAATTATCAGGTAATTGTTAATATGCGAGTATGAATTTAATTACAACTTAAAATTCGGATGCAAAAAATCCTGTTTTAACTAATTAACAGTAATTATTTTAAAAACTCATCAAAAAGAATGGTATTGCTTCTGTAAAAAAACTTTCACAAGTTAATTTATAATAAATTAACTTTGAGATTATTATCAGATAATTTATTAAAAGTAGAGACTGAAGCATAATAAGGTTGTAGAGTGAAATATTCAAAGTATGAAAACAACTGTTGTTTTTTTGTAGATAAGTTAATTTTTTGTAATCAATTATTACACGACTGCCGAAAAAGGAGTGTAATGTATTTAGGTTTTATGTATGTATGTTTTTTCAACGTAGCAGCTCAACGGCTGAACCTATGTAGAAGTATGACCCCGCATTGAAATCCTTACGTTACCGGGAATGTCATAGGCTATATAAATATAGTATAGTATAGTAATAATATAGCATTGTACAGTAGTATAAATATAGTAGTGGATATCTGCCAGTTGAAGCACAAACTTTAATGAATTGAATAAATGAACTATGAACTGTGAGCCTCCATCATTGTGTAAGCTGGGTTTGAAGGGAATGATTCAAATCAATCGAATGAATAGTATTAAATTCACATTAAATAAAATAAAATAATATTAAATAAATTTAAAAAGTGCCTGTTTAATAATAATTGGCTTCTCATGGGGACTGCGTACGAGGCTAGAATGGTAAGGTAATGGTTGTGAGGTTATAAGAACATCTCGTGTGAGGCTAAACCAATCATCACCACCAACTGGTAACAAACAGGTGCCTCTGGGGCGCTGTTTTGGTAGGTGCAATGGGGTGCTTTTATAATATCTCTGCAAACAATCGTCCGATTTTCAAAATTTAAAGGTATTTTTTAGTAGGTTGAAGGAGAAATTTTGCATGCAACAGGTACACTTTCGCAACAGATCACGGTTAATCGGAAATGTTGTTATATCTTCGCCACCGATCTTCCGGTTTTCAAAGTTGAAACGAGGTATTTGCTAGTATAATACAAAATCACGGTGGAACCAAATCAGAATAAATATTAACTGATATACTCAGAAATGTACCTTATTTACACGACTGCCAAAAAAGGAGTGTAATATATTTACGGTGAATGTAAGGCCTCATGTATATTTGTTCCAACGTAGCAGCTCAAAGGATGAACCGATTTAGATGTATGACTCCGCGTTGGAATCCTTAGGTTACCGGGACTGTCATATTCTATGTCCTATCTACATGAATATTAATATGTATGTACGTATATATATATATAAATTTATATATTGTCCCGTGTACGCGGCTCGATCAAGATATTCAAAGATTGACAAATGAAAATGTTTATAATAATTACTACTTATTAGTTAAAGAACATAAGTAAAACAAGACAAATCAATTATTATGACAATAGTAATAATAATAATAAACGACAATCATAAAACAACTAGTAAAAAATAAGTATAGTAATCACAACCATAATAATAATCAGAATAATAGTAATAACAATAACAGATAAAAAAAATCTAACAATAAGAATTAGAATAATGAAAATGGCAAAAATAAAAATAAATAATCATAATGTCAATAATAATAAACCGAGATTATATACAAATCAAAATTTAACGTAATCGTCAGGATTTATTTACAGGTAGATAAATAATGGTAACCAGAATTCAGTTCCATTGACAAAAGATATAGCATGATAGCTAGTCTTGTATTAATTACAATAGTACAACAGATATGAGTATAAAATTATTTCACTGCAAAAATCTTTGCTGTTCACTCATAGTACTGCCTAATAATTTTTGAATGAAATTTATTACATTATCTCTTTCACTTATAGTCTTACAGTAACTCACCGAACCATTACTTCTTTTCGTAAACTTGGAGTTACTCATGGCGTCACTTCAGTTGTATCGAACTTAATTTACACTGGAAATTCGCTCCTTCACTATCCTCCTCGCAGAATGCTCTCGCTGGCTGACGTCTCGCATACTCTCCTCGCTAACTGACGTCAAAACGTCTCGCTAGACTGATTCGCAGAACAGATTTTTAATTGGTCTTCCCAGGAGTATTTATACTCTTATCTTCTTTATCTGCCGGACCGGACCCAATTCGAAGCATGAGAACGATCGACTGAGCCCTTTCGTTCCCATGCATTCCTTGCCTTTCTCCGGTAACTCTTCTCACAGTACAAACATTTGTGCATTGTGTGTCAGTCAGCAGTATTACAAAAAACGATTGTTTAAAGGACCGTTTACTAAAACGGTTTCTTTTAGGCCCTTTCTGGATTCCTCCCATTATTATATTTTCTACTATTTTCTTCTTAATTGACAGGAATCTGTTATTCAAGTCCGCTATACCGATCTTGTTACACTATATATAAATGTTTAAATAAATTTAAAAAAAGAAAAAATACTAAGTATAAATTCTATATTCAAATTTGTCACTACCACGCTCTTTAATTATCCTATATTAATGAACAATATTTTTTTTTGACAGCGGGGTTTATTAATTTTTAATATTTATCTCTTGCTTTGCACACTTTTCGGATGAAAATGCATGCATTTTTAATTTGTTAAAGATCAGTTTACATTAATCATACTTATCGACAGAAACACATCTGATAGCCCAGTTTCGTATCCTAAAATTTAAAAATATGTAAAATTACAATTTTATGTAGGAATCACGTAAGTTAATAAATACATTATGACCCGCTATAAGGCGGTTCAAAATAACGCTAATAGAAGGAATCCTTCCAAAAAAAAGTGATATCAAATATAAAAAGCTTTTTCTCTTTTTTATTAGGCATATTGAAAGGTATATTAATTATGTTTTTAATAATAAACCAGCCGGTCAGCGCGAGCAAAGCGAGCCCTTTCAGTCTTCCCTGAACCCCCGCTGTGTTTATGATTGTGAGAATAATACAAATAAATAATAATAATTAAAGCCTGTAAAGTTCTCTTTGCTCCAAAATTTCCCTCGTTTTGACATAAAAGCTCCTGCTGTAGACGAACATATTTCTTTTGGTTCCGCTTTTCAGTACCCTAAAATACCCTATATTTCGGGAAGGGGTTAAGGTAGAAAGTTGAAAATGGGACTGTTGTAAAACTTTTACGTCGAGAAACGAAATAAAAACCATATTAGGCCATCGCCCAAGAAGTAAAATTCATAACTTCCCCCGAAAGGGGTTAGCGCCTAAATCTATAACTTTTAAGGTATAGAAACCTTCCCAGGGAAGGTTTTAACCTTCCCTGGGATAAAATGAATGTATCCTGAAAATCTGAAAGCAATCGGTTGGTTAGTTCTCGCGTGATGCTGGCTGCAAATAGACAGACAGAACTAGCCACAAACTTTAGCATTTACTCGTATATATTAGATTGAATAAAATAAATACGGTAATATAATTACTTTTAAAAAAATATATGATCTCCAAACAAACAAAATAACTTCCTACTTTTTCAAATAACATAAATCATAAACCTAAGTGTTAAGTTATATACGTTCAGATGTTGTATTAATATAAGTTAAGATGTGTTGTATTGTCATCTCGCAGGAGGATATATGCTCATGTCATAAAGTCAGTACTCCTCCATGGAATCACGGTCTGGGGACCTGCGATGGAGAAGGACTCAAACAGGCGCATCCTGGAAGGGGTCCAAAGGAGAATAGCCCTCAGGATCGCGTCTGCCAACTCCTCAGTCACAACAGAGGCTGCCCTAGTAATTTTTGGAGTTCCCACTCTCCAACAGTTGACGGTAATGCGGTGTAACATCATTAGGGGAGCAGACAAAGTAACTGCTCGGGCGGGCATGATACGAGAAGGGCATCGGAGGTGGGATCAATCATCAAAATACCCACCGTTGGACCCACCGCTTAATCAAACAGATTGCACTAGGATTGACCGAAAATTTTACCTACTCAATTTCTGGCTAAACTAGTTGTTAACGGGGCACGGGGTCTTTCGGTCATATCTTTTCGGGAGGATGAGAGCTCTCAATTCCGAGTGCTTATATTGCGGAAACTACGACTCCCCTGAACATGTTGTGTTCAGGTGTCGATGGTGGATGGTCGAAAGAGGCATCTGCGGACAAATAACTGGACCCCTCGATGTAGACACGATTGTACCGAACATGCTAACTGGAGTCGACAAATTCAGGGATGTGTCAAAATATATAACAACAATACTACAGCACAAAGGTAGGGACGACGAGGTAACGAGGGAGTGATGGACAGCCTCCTGTGGAGTCGTCGTTCGTCCGGGATGGGCGACGATGATGATACACGAGGACTCCGTCGCCCTCGAGCTGTTAAGAGCGAGCCCCGGCTGGTGCCCCCTCGGGGGATCCGATTACGATCAAGACCCGGGTAGGTCTTGGTTAGGTGAGTTGGCTTACTCCCGGAGCTTAGTTATGCTTAATTTCGGGTCCGGCTCCGGGAATGGTGTATATAAAACCATAGAAAAAAATGTAGTAATGTGTATTTACAAGATATTTTGAATTCAAATCAATTACTATAGTACTATATTTTCAATTAGGCTGTAAAGGAACGTGCGTAAAAGTCAGCAAAATTACCGTAGTTTACAGTTCCGAAAAAACAATGTAAAAATGAAATCCAGTTACAAAATTGAATGTACTGAACAATACATACTCAATACTATATATTAACTAAATTGGCATTGTTTTTTTTCGTATATCGCTTCATCTTTGAAATAAAGTGGTTAGCCTATAATGCAGGCGACAGTGTCTCCGGATGCCCGCGTTATAGCAGGAACGTATTGTATTTAACGATGATGACAAACTATCTACTGATTAAAACGTTCCAAAGGGAAACAATACGTTTAACCTCGTTGTAAAGAAATCAACTTGATTATCCCATGATAATTTATCATCTAACAGGCGCTTCCTCTCCACCACCAAAAAAAGTTATACCGATTATTATAAATATTGAAAGAGTTTATTCAAAGATCACAAACAATTATCATTAAAAACAATATAAACTTTCGAATACATATTAATGTTCGAAAGAAAATGAAATTAAAAAATTCGACTGTAATTCTGAAAAAAACAAATTTCACATCATAAAACTTGGAATAAAAAATATTTATAAATTATAATTTTATATAATACACAAAAATTATGAAATTAAGAGCTGTATCTTTTACACCAGTACAATGATTTATTTCAAAAGCTAAATCAACAGTGAAAAATTTCAGCTTATTGCATGACTCTTATCAGCAACATTTCCAAATACAGAATACGAATAATTAAAAACTTTTAATAAACCTATATGATCGACCGACCGTGAATTTGTTTCCTACGATTCCTACTTTCCTGAATTAGAAATAAATTGATATGAAACATGTTTACTGTTAGAATGTTAATAAATAGAAATCGTTCAACATTCTTTAACAGGCTCTTTTTGACCGTTTATGATCCGTATAAATAAATAAAAAAATTTAATAGAAAAAATTCAAATAAAAATTTATGGAATAATAATAACAATAACATAGACCGGAGCATTTTTCCATGGTTCTGTTGAAAAAAAAATTAACTGTATAATAGAGTTATGGCGGTGTCTTGTAATCTTACCAGCTGGTCTTGTTTATTTTTTGACACGGACAACTCTCGTAAAATTAACCCTAATTCGACTACTATGCATTTGGGTTTCAACATCAAAGACTTAATACCGAACGCCTTCGGTGAAAATGGATACATTTCATTCGTTTTTCAACTTTTTCTATATCAGTAGGAATACAAAGAAATAACTAAACAGAAATAAAAATAATAATGATCAGGTTAAATGTCATTCCGTAGATGTAGTTTAAGGTGGTTGGCTAACCTAGTAATAAATTAACAAAACAGAAATATTTTATAATATAATTAATTAAACGAATGAATTATTCATTTAATTTTTAAAATAGAAACAATTATAAAAAGTACAAAACTACATTACGCGAACATCTATGTGTAAATTTTCAGTTACCTTTCTTGAAACGAATTTTTAGGCATTCAAAAAGCGATTGTAATCTGTTATTTTGATCTGACCATCTGCAAGATAATTCTTTTAGATACACGTATAACAAGAAAATTTGTTTTACGTCAAACTAATTACTATCAAAAGTGAAGTGGATGAATCCAGAATAGGTTTCATTAAACATATTTGATATTTGTAATCAATCCATTGTCTTTTACTAAGCGTAAGAAAACGTAATGTCTCTAGTATGAATAGATACTAAGATTCAAATCCTAGTAAAGGCAGTTACTTTTATACGGATTTGAATACTAGATCGTTGATACCGGTGTTCTTAATAAAGAACACCGGTATCAACGATCAGGTTGAGTTCCAATTAACTACACACCTCAGAAATGATCGAACTGAGACTGTACAAGACTACACCTCATTTACATGTCATACACATCATCCTCATTCATCCTCTGAAGTAAGACCTTAGGTGGTTCCGGAAGCTAAACAGAAAAAAGAGAAGAGAATATGCATACATAAAAATTAGGGGGAAATAATAACAGAAAAACTAAATTATCTTAAATGGGTTAGTGGCAGGTAAATATTTTAAGATAAAGGTTATTATGAAGATTTATTATTACATTTTGGATACCTGTATCCGAATGTTGAGATTAAATATGGGCTACGAAAATTGGACCGTTTTTTAGCAATTGGTTGTTAGGTAATATTATTAAATTTTTTTCACGTTTTAAATAAGATAAAGTTGTTTTTTGATTTAAAAAATGAATGAATTAATTTATAAATAAAAAGGGGACTAATATTTCCTTTGCAGGAGGAAATATAAATAAAATTACACAAAATAAAAAAAAATTATTAGAAAATTAAATTTTATCCATCACGATATCTTTGGATATATATATATATATATATATATGTATGTATGTATGTATGTATGTATGTGTGTGCGTGTGTGTGTGTGTGTGTGTGTGTGTGTGTGTGTGTGTGTGTGTGTGTGTGTGTGTGTGTGTGTGTGTGTGTGTGTGTGTGTGTATTCCAGTATAATTCTGGAATGCCTGAAACAATTTCCAAACTTGGTGCAGATACAACTTACGATCTGGAAAAAACCCGTTGGAGTAAGAGACTCCTAGCAATCTTCATTAATTGTTGGGAAGGTCATGTAAAAATGAAAAGACAATATTAGTGTCGAATCCATAGTTTTCGGAGTCGCTAGACTAATTGATTACAGTCCTTATGACATTTACGTCCAAGTTCAGTCAAATAGAACGAAGAGAACTCTGTAGAACCTTCTGGAACGTTTTAGAAGTTTTGCTATACCCGGACAACGCCGAGTAATCAGCTAGTTTTTTATATATATATATATATATATATATAAACTCTCTCTCGACCGATTTTGACCAAATTTGAGCAGATTACTTCTATATGGGCCATTGAATAGCGCTCACACTGTGAATACACTGTGCCATAAAATGTTCAACTTATAAGATCAAAGGGGTGAGGCTGTACAGTAAGTCTTACCTTCAGTATCTCGACATTTAGCTTAATTAAAGTCTTATTTTTCCTAGACAAAATTGTTAATTAAAAAATAATTTTTTGCAAAACGCTCCCCCACTCCAAAAAAATATCTAAATAAACTAGCGGCTAAGTGGGCATAATATGTGTCATTAGTACCATCTCTCACCACAAGGAACGCTAGTGTAGCACTGAAGTACAGCTGCTGTAGTTATCTCTCTTTTTCTGTTTAATCTCCGGAACCAACGTAAGGTATTACTTCAGAGGATGATATGTAGGAATATAAATGAAGTGTAGTCTTGTACAGTCTCAGGTCAACTATTTCTGAGATGTACGGTAAACTGAATCCAATCCAATATGTTGATTCTATGGCGATCTAGTATTCAAATCGGTATAAAAATAACTGCCTTTAATAGGATCTGAACATTAAAACATTCGACTTCGAAAACAGCTGATTTTGCGATGACGAGTTCGCCACAAGACCAACTCGGTGGATTACGATCTAGTCGTGTGCTATGTTGTAACGTCATAGGTGAGCGGTAGAATAAAATAAATGAATAATATTTAAAGTGTAAAAAAAAACATTTAAAGTGGCCGATAGTACTGCCACACCTGCGCGAATGAAATATGGTATGCGCGCGCCCTTTAGTCAGAATAATTGAATTAAACAGACATAAAAACATATTTAAATAAAATAATAATTATTAAGTTATGTGTGTGTAAGCCGTGCATCAGAAAAAAGCCGCGTGGCGGGCAAGTCCTACAATTGTGTTGTCAGCTTTTTTCAAGAATAAATAACCAATTCCAGAGGAAAGTATAACTTTGTTGTCAGTTTATTATTTTTTTAACGGACAATAATTGGAAAACGGTTCGTTAAACATCTAAACTTGATGGGGGAAAAATACAAGTTTTTTTTTGCATCAATGTAGTTTTATCAGTAGACGTTTTCTTTTTTTTTAAATACGGATTATCACATTTAAGGAGATATTTTTTCTTTTTATTGTCGGTAACATTTAAACATTTAAGCAAAACCTATGATTACTGATAATTGATACGAATTTCGCTGTTAATTATATACTGTAAAATCAATTTGCTATTTATAAAGCAAATATCGTTTAGTGAAATCAAACACGATTATTTTATAAACAAAATAATTGTATTGAACTGAATAAATTATTGGCAACTTTTATAACAATGAAATAATTTATTGGCGGAGTCAAGCTCTATGAGGTATCGTAGAAATCATTTGTATTTATTTATTTCTTTATTCATATTGTTAATTTAAATTTTAACAACCCATTATTTTTCCATTTACTAATCTGGATCTATAAAGCAACTTGTTTTGACTGACTGACTGATTCATCACCGCCCAGCAAAAACTACTGAAGATAGATTTATAAACATTTGTATACAGGCTCTTCTTACGATGAAAGTGCAAATTATGTCGATGAAAGTCCGAAACTACGAATGGATCTTTTTAAAATTCCGAGTTAAAAGGTTAGGGACAAAAGTGAAATTTACATTTTTTTAATTTCCCGGTAACAAATGAAGTTACCATCAACTTAATTTTCGGTATGTGTATTTTCATGTAAATATGTAAAAATTATTTTCTAGATTTTTCAAATCTCGACTTTAAAGGGTCAAAATGGATTATCAATTTTTTTTTGAAACAAGATTATTTTTTAGAATTTCTCTGTAAAAACTGAAGATATCACATTGATTTTTGGTATGTGTAAGCTTTATGTGAATATCAAAAAACCAATTTTTAGATTTTCTTAAATTCGACCTTGAAAGGGGTAAAGAAAGGTAAAAAAATTTGAACAATGATTGCAAATTTTTCTCATTTTAGATTATTAAACGAGATATTCACAGATTGAGGCTTGCAAATACTCTTCAGATAAATATCTAAAAACCATTTTCAAGTTTTTTTTTTAATTTCGGTTCTTTAAGAAGTGCGACGGTGTAAGGCGCGGCGACTCAACCAACACAGCCGCTGTTACTGTATGTACGACACGAATTGGCTGTACCTGCTTCCGATTTCTTGACTAAAAACACAAAATAAAGATATTTAAGATGGAGACCGACTGTTTTGACCACATTCTTAGACCATTCAAAGTTTCGGGTCCTGTACTAACCAAACTGCTGCTCTGAAGAAATTACAATACACTAATTTTTTTGTAAATTGAACAAGCTTTAATTTTTTATTTATCATTATTATTCTCAAAAGCATGGGTTTAATGAACGCAGCATGGTCCAAGGGGCAGAGCCCTCTTGCTACACGAAGGACGAGCGAAGCGAGCCATTACAGGCTTAATATCTCCTTTTTCTTTTTCCTGTTTAGCCTCCGGTAATTACCGTTAAGATAATACTTCAGAGGATGATATGTATGAGTGTAAATGAAGTGTAAGTCTTGTACAATCTCAGTTCGACTACTCCTGAGATGGGTGGTTAATTGTAAACCCAACCACCAAAGAACACCGGTATCCACGATCTAGTACTCAAATCCGTGTAAAAATAACTGACTTTACCAGGACTTGAACGCTGGAACTCTCGACTTCCAAATCAGCTAGTTTGGGAAGACGCGTTCACCACTACACCATCCGGTGGGATTAGGCTTAAAATCTCCTGACCGCAACTTAGTAACCATATTGTTCTGGTGAAGCCGCGACGGGGATGCTAATTTATAATAAATTCATTTTACGATATTAATAATTATGTTTTTATATTTTTATTTATTATTCCACTTTTACCACAAATTAAAAATCTAAAATGGTATAACATTATTCAAATACATTTAATTATTTATTTATCTTAAGTAATCATAAACCATTTGTTTGTGCAATATTTAAATTTATAAAACCTACGATTAAAAGAAAAATCTATATTTAAAACTATTCTACATAATTATAAAAATTTGTTGGACTGAAATGATATTTAAAAGGTAATTTAAGTACCAACAGAAAAAATGCAAATATTTTTCTTCTAATAAACATGTATATGTAATACAACGTGACAAATTTAAAATCACATAGCATCGCTAAGAATGAAGTAAATCTGAGAACTTTTTAACAATAGTATAAACACGAGAGAAAAAAAAAAATGTTTTGTTTTATAAGATATAATTTGAATTTGCTAAGGAAAAAGAACAGTGTTGTTGCAATAGTGGCCATTGTTTGGAGACAAACAGAGTCAAGTTAGATTGGGAGTAAAAACGTCACGTAGTGTAACGGTCACGCAATGCCGTGACGCGTGACTCGGCTCAGTTAAAATCATCATCATCTTCAACATTTTAAGATGAGTCTTTTTTTCGTTGGTTAGATAGATGGACGGATGGGTTATGTTGTTTTTGTTATTTTGTAATGACAGCATTATTCCAGAGCTTTCCCTTTATAATGTTGTTATAGCTATACGGTTTTATTCGTAATACGTTATTATTCTGTGGTAAAAAAAAAAAAAACAATTTCGAAATATTTTGATTGCTTTTGTAAGATTGTAAGAAATGTTAAAAAATGAATATCATATTGTGATTATTACTTCAGTCAATCTGTAATTCAATTGCAAAGTTATCTTTTGAAGGTAACTAAATTATTTTCATTTTTTTTTTACATGGAGTAAATTCATTTAACAAGTAAAATGTTTTTTTTTTTAAAGTTATTATTTGCGAATATTAATAATTAAATAAAAATATGTAACTCATTTTATAGATCTTAGGCTTCCTAACAATAGATAAATAATACATCTCCTAAATTTCTTTTTAATTCTAAAAAAAAGTTTCTTCTTAAGTTTACCCATCCAAAAATAAAATCCATTACTTCGTAAATTCCAGGCCAAACCACTATAATCTTCCAAAGATGAACTTAAGAAAGAATGTTATTCGTAATTTCTAATCCATTATTTAACATATTTTTTTTGCATTTAAAAACGCAGATATTACCTTATTCAATAATTTTATTTAGATTATCTAAAAGTATCTTTGTAATCGAAATTTTTTCATTCTTTTTTTGACAATCCTAGAATCTGTTTGCAGCTGATCCCAGTCTTCCCAATTTTCAGAAAATGTTTTAACTCCCTATATGTACCACATCCCATGTCTTTCATAATCTGATGGATATACTTGAGCCATAGTCTTCCTCCAGCGTTCTTTCCTTCCACAACACCTTTTAATATCGTTTTAGTCAACCCTTCACGTCGTAACAAGTTTCAACCCGCTTTAAGTATATTATACTACTCCAATCCCACTGTAACGCTATGGTACCTATAGGGAGTTTGAAATTAATATATTAGGCTTTTTGTTAATCATTCTAAGGTTCGTTGGTACGGATTGCTATCTCTTGAACAATATCAATTCAGTAAAGATAAATCATGATTTATTGAACTGCTTATTAGATAATAACGAGTTATAGTTAAGAAATAACTATACGAAATAATGTAGAATGTAATAAAATGCTTTAGGGATTATAAGAAAATGTTGACTTAAAGGAAACAAAGAAGAGTTATATATACCACGTATAAAGAATTAAAAATACAAATAAAAAAGCAAGACCTGATTGAATGAGATACAAATTTAGTATATTCCCGTTGTTTATTAACTTATATTTAAAAAAGGCGATAAAATTAAAGAAAAAATTTGACAATGAAAAAAACTATCCAAAGAGAAAAATAAATAAGTTCTTAACATTTACCGATGTACTATAGGCAGAAATTAGAGAAAAGTTGTAAGAAATACTGAATCAAGTTCTTGAAACTTGAACTGAAATTTAGTTCGTGTAATAAATAATATTTAAATGTAAAAGAAAGGAGGATAATGAGTATTTAAGATATGGAACAAAATGTATCCGAAAAGGGATAACCTGTTATTTAGATAGTAAATTTAAAAAAATAGATGAAGTAATTCAAATATTAAAAGTACACTGGTACAAACAAAATTATTTACAAAAAAAAAACCCGTAGATTATAGTTCTAAGAATAAGAAAATTCTTTATACTCGTAATATTTGTGTCGAATAAATGTATCACTCCTACTGTACAAAATGTACAGAGCAAATTGGACAAACCATGCTGAAAAAAATGGCAGAAGAGAGAATACCTAAGCTACTATACAAGTATAAGCCAATAGGATTTAGGACGTCCAAGGAAAAAATGGAAGGATCAGCTTGTGTAATCGTAACGGGAGAAACCCGAAACATGAAGAAGAAGAACTCGTACAGTTCCCCGTGTTATCCGGTACACCCATCTATGAAGATCAGAATCGGACTGTATGTCCTTCTGCCTTTCACTGATTAAGCCCATCACTCCTTCCATCCCTGTATTCTCTTCTCTCTTCTGAACGAAGAGATCCAGGCCCGCAAGTCCGGCATCGCCCGAGATGGTTCTGTACCCGCAAACTTTAATATTAGTAGAGCCAACGCTAATTCAGGAACCCAGGTACAATTAATGCGCATCTATGTATTTACGCTTTCTAAACTATGATAATAGTAATTAACTACTTAAAAAGGATTTTTCCCTCAAATAATTAGGGGATTAAAAGTAAACTGACTTTTCAAAACTAGACTTATCTCATTTTATTTGAGTACATTGAAATGTAAATTTTTAGACGAACAGTACTGACAGTTTCCTCTAAATTATGGGAATCTCCTTAAAAACATTCAAAAGGTTTATTCAAACAGGATTAAAGTCGTATTCCCGAATTATCTAAGTATATCTTCTGAATCTGTAAAAATAACCTGATTTTCAATATGGATATTAGTAAAATTTAAGTAGAAACCTGTTGTTCTGTTTATTAGTGGTAATTTGTAAGTTTGAGCTCGGAGGTTTTACAGATTCCAATGATAAGAGAATATTTAATACCGGATAAAACTAAATTCTACCATAGACAGCACCGAAAAATAAAATTCACATAATTAAATTTTTCCTTTTTTCATTTAGGAGAAATAGTACAAAATCGGGGTACTTGTTAATCAACTGTCATATTGTCGGGAATAATTCCAAATAAAAACAGTTCTTTATAAAACATAAATAACTTATTGTTTATACTAATAACAATTAATTTAAATGATGATTTTTTTTTATCATCAATCAGTCATTTATCTATTTGATGCATTTCTTATTTATTTTTTATTTTTTTTATTCAGTTCTAACCTTTTAACCTTAAAATATTTGCTACATCTTACATCCTCAATTAACTATTTTATACATAGTAATATTTATATCCTTAAGCTCGCAAACATTTTTCTTCTTGATATAATATTTGTTATATGCACTCTTTCCTCATGTTCCACTATAATAAATTAATTTCTAACATTAGCAATTCAATTAATTTTCAAAATTTCTAGTGTTACCTAATTTCAAAAATCTTATTTTCTTCCTCTCTGGCTCTTCTGCTTTCATTTTTTACAATAAACACTTACAATAATTCCTAAATTTAGATGAAAATGGTTGGTATTGACTTGCTTTATATTTTCCTTCTTTCAAGTATCAACTATTTGCTATTTAGTAGTTTTAACATTGCTAAATTCTTCAACAAACGGTTACCTGTAGATAGTTTTTTACAAGACTGCCCAAAAAGGAGTGTAATGTATTTAGGGTGCACGTTATGTACATTTGTTCCAACGTAGCAGCTCAACGACTAGACCGATTTAGATGTATAACACCGCGTTGAAATGCTTACATTACTGGGAGTGTCATAGGCTATATGACACTATATATATATATACATATATTTATGTTTAAATGAATTTAAATAATTATGCTATATACAAAACTATCATCCGCACGGATTTCAATTATCTTACATTAGTAATTATCCTATATTAAAGAGCAATGTATGTCAACCGCATGACTATATCGCGCTCAGAATGCGCTACTTTGATAGTCAAATGCAAATTTCAAAAACTGTGCCCAGAAGTTTCCAATTTCGACCGCTAGGTGACGAACTCTATTTTTTTTTTATTTTTTATTTTTTAATGCTACCTACTCAGCCACGGAAGTCGGCTGAGTTATTTCATAGCTCATTTATTCAAAGTGAATGAAACGAAATCTAACTGATAATTCAATCTTTTTTCCCTCTTATACAGTTGTGGCTTTGGCACTTTATCATCATTACTTCAGAAACTAGATATCGTATTTGAATAAGTGGTGCGTTAATTTATACAAAATGAAGCGCTTATTAATGTTTCAAATATTTAAATGGTCACCATTTTGGAATAATGAAAGAAAAATTTTAAAATGTATGTAAACTTTATTTTATTCTTACAAAATTTCGGATTAAATCCTTATACCGGATTTCAGAAGAACATTTCAATCAGTTCTATAAATATGAACTTCTGTTTTATAATGAACATAAAAAGACGATAATAGAAAATACTTTCTTATGTTGCTGAAGAAACTAAACTGTTTTACCTCGTTCTTTTGACATGTAATCCGTTATATATGTATAAATTATGCAGCTACGATGAATATTTAGTTTTATGAATTTTATAGTAAGATTCTTTATTGTTAGGCAGAAAGACGTAAGTGTAATTTTTTTCATAAAATTCCCATTTTTAAAATGTTATCAATGTATGTGTTTGAAAGAAGTTACCAATGTATGAAAGAACACAAACTGTTACCCCTCACTAACAGTCACTGGCTGGCGGGTGAGCTTTGTGTACACTTGTTTGTAAATATTACCTTTGTATTATATTCATTACGCGTAAAAAAATAAAGGGGATGTATAATGGACGTACCTCTTCGATATTCATAAGTAAGTGATGTTTCCTATCCTTGGATACAATGCAAATGATATTATTACTGAACTAATATTATTTTTTGGGCCAATCAATCAATTTTTTAATTCTGTAATCAATTATTCGTACAAATGAAAATTTCTGTGTTTCTTTTAGTTCATTTTAATATTTACTTACATAGTTCAATTTATTTGTATAAATTAATCTGGTTAAATTAATGAAAAATGAACGAAACTAAGTATAGTATTCAGACAGAACTAACAGCAAATTTTGTACTTATTTTAATGCAACGAATCTATTCCCTGAGTTTTGCGATTCATGAAACATTATATATCTACCACAATTTAACGAAATCAAATCCTTTTCTAAATGTTATTACCCGTTACCAAAAGTTAGTGAAAACTATGGCGTTATTTATCATTAAAATAATGGGGTAAACGTAGAAATATGACGATTTTAATTTGAAAAATTGAAAACTTTTCATCCTTCCATCATTAAATTCATAATTTCTTCTAGTTGAATAAGTGAAATAAGTAAATAAATGCAAACGTTTATTATACTTAGAAAACTGCAAAGTTAATAAAGAATTATTTAAACCCATCAACCCAACGTGCAGTTTTACCCTTCACGGTTTAACCTAGTTAGATACATTTCTTAGTACGACTTAAATGAAACTCAAATTTAAAACTTCACCGTGATAGAACTAGGGATTCGGACGATATTGTATTAAAATAATGTTGGTTAATAGCTTAGATGTAAAAGTTACATTACATAGATATAACTAGTTACAAGGTGTATAATAAAGAAAAAATAATAATTTTACAGCTTTAAGATTATTAGAATACTGTTAAAAACGGAACACACTCGTAGCTTATCTGTATCTTTGAACTACAGTAAAGAGGAAGAAATTTTGAAAGGCGGAGTCATAAGTTCGTAAATAATAGTTAAAAAATAGATTTAAAATTAATAACAGAGAAAACAAATTTACCGACACAAATTTGTCTTTGAAAGATAATTTTCAATATACATAAATAAAAATATAAAATAAATAATTATTTTTATTTTTGAAGACGTTATCTTATATACGTATATTTATTAAAAGAAAAATCTCATTTTATATATAAGCATAACTAAAGTATTAAATAAATAAATAAATCAAAATACAACAAAAAATAAAAATGAAAAGAAAGCAGTACATGTACGTAGTTGTGAAAATGATTTATTGAAGAGTTTTTAAAACATCTGGTTATAGTGAGGAGTAAAAAAAAAATTATAAATAAAATAGAAAAAGAAGAAGAAGAGACCAATAATCATTCACACCTGTGAACTACAATTATATCAACTAGTAGACCGAATATTTTTAAAGAATAGAGATGGAAAATATAAGAAAGAGTAAGTTATAGAATGGGATAGAAAGAGTAAGTAGATGGTGAAAAGAAGAAAGAAATATGCTATTATCATTACGAACATCAGTCGTTAACTTCTCATTGCTCCTATCAATAACTATCACTCTTTACCGCTACAAACCCAACTATAATAATAGACTTTCAAGACATACCCAACCCGCGCGTAATGTAAAGAATTACAATCAATTTCAAATACCTACAGGGAGCTATTATGTACCGCTAAATGAGTTATTTTTTTTTATTTTCTTTTAAGAATTAAAAAAAAAAACCGTAAAATTTACGACCCATTTACGTCGAATACGACAGTTGAGTCGATGGGTTTAAAAATATTAAACTACATTGTAATAAAGTTAATTAAAATTCATTTACACCTTTATTTCGTTTAATAACACGCAACGAAAAAGGTACTAATTTAAGTACACATGACATTAATTTATGTAGTCTATAATGTGCATAAAGTGATATACGGCAACTACTGTCTTGCAAAGCAACAACACTGGACCAGTGACGTATAATAATAGAAGAGAAATCAACCAACCAATCTGTATTAACATCATTTGTGTAATTCAAAGGAAAATTTGGTCTCCATTTTAAAATATCCTTTATAAAAAAACAATAAGAACTCGAATAATATAGTATTTATCATGCATAGTAAGATCATAAGATATTCTTAACATAAAAATTCTTAAATCCCAAACTTATTATATTTATGAATAATTATTGCTTAATTTTCGATAAAAAATACTTGAAGATTATTTTGTCATAAATTTTGTATATTTCACACCAATAAGCAGATACCTCACATATAACACATCTAATTGTAAACATCTAATGAAACCAATATATGAAACAACTGCTTTCTCTGAGTGTAATGATGTTCATAGTACCTACTGCCCCTGAGATTGATAAGATTGAAGGTGTAACATATAATGCTAAACAAAATATATTGCTTTCAATAGATTTTGCCGTTTTAGCTAGTAATGGTGTATTCTACTACGAAAAGAACGCAACAGGAAACTTTTATATAACTGGCTTAGTTTGCTTGTTGTTCGTAAGCATTGCAATACTTTTTCTCAAAAATAATCAGTATGGCTCTTTTCAAGTCAACTGAAACCGTTATAGTAACTAACGATAACATTCATATATATTTACTTTTTTCCCATAATTATAAAATCTTTCAAACCTGTAGTTTATTCTTCAAACATATTTTTACTTCCTTGTATGAAGTAAAAGAAGTATTGTGATCGCGAAAAATTTCTGTTTTCAGATTTCAACGGAAATATCCATTTCGACCATCCCTGAATCCATTTTGACTAGTTTCAATTTGACGTCTTTTTTTTTCCCCTACTCTCCCCAACCGGATATCCATTTAAGTTATTTTCATGGCCTTTGATTGTAGTTTGACTCCCCTTGCCAGTCATGTGTCTCAGTTGTGTGATTGCATTACCTAATTTGTAGGTAATTTCCTCAAGAGTGGGAGGGGTTTCTTCCTCCTCCGAAGAACCCGCTCTAGGTCTTTTGGCTGCTCTGCCCTCGGTTTCCCTCCATTTATTCTTTTCCTGGGTGCTCACCGTAGTATCCATACCTTCAGTGTCCACTGTGCCACTCTCTCTCCTTCCAGTTGCTCCCTTCGAGGGCCCAGCCCCTTGTGAGGCTGTATCCTCAGATGGGAGGGAGCTACGACGTCGCATGTCTCGAAATTGTACTTAGGGGACAATTCCGCATCCGCTGATACCCAAAAAAAAAATATATATATATATAAATGATAGCTTGATAAACTAAGCTACAGCAGTCTATCTTATCAAGAGATAACAACAACCGAAATTAATTAAATTAATTCCAATATCAAAAGTTTATCACTTGAATAATAATAAACAATATTATCAGTCGATGCCAGTTACAATTGTCTATGCCATCCACTACAGATAAGCTACACCCGAATTGAAAACAACTCAAGGTACACCACTACTAACTCACACTAACCACTGCGACCAGCAGTCAACTATGAACCTTATTGTCAATAGCAATAAGGCTACTCAGATAAAAAAAATTCAATAAAAAGGTCAGTCCGCAACCAAAAATCACCAAATTATATTAAAACACTTCCGAAAATTTTCCACCGTCGATTCCCAATTCCAAAAATCAGATATAAAACCGTTAATCAAAAAAAAAAAACAGTATAAGACAGAGCGCACAACAATACGTCCGACCGCAACACAAGCTTCCACTCGACTCTTAAATGTGATGTCTGTTCGTATCTTGCATAACTCAAATACTATGAGCCGTAGTAAGGTGAAATTTTGGATTTAGGACTGATGTAACATCTACAGTTGTAGTTGTGCATCTCCCATTTTGACTGAACCAAAAGTGTCCAAAATCCCCAAAAATCTTGATTTTTAACTTTTTCTTAACAGCAGTAAGACTTTTTCTTAACACTACATGTATATGCCAGTCAAATAAGATTTTAAAAACAATTAACTTTAATGTAGTAATGTAGAACCTCTCATTTATTTAACAGACTGCGTACTATCACGAGGTATTTGTCGATCCTGTTCATCCTCTCAACACCCGCGGAATGTACCTGAAGACAGCAGAGGCCACCCTACGATCCCCCGCTGATGAATCAACGATCAGAGCGTAATCGGTCCGACCAAGCGCAACCGTGCTGCTACTATTCTGCTCAAAAAGGTCCCGAGTAGTCGACTGCAAAAGTAGAATCTGGCCAGGTTTTAATTTACCAGTAGCAGCCAAGTCCCTAACCCACAGAGCTTTCCAGCGTATAGTCATATGCTGAGAATAATCAGTCACAGCTGCCATCTCAACAACCCTGGCGGATCGAAATCCCTCATCCAATCCTTCGGTACCCTCCACAAGAATGGAGGACTGAAAGGTGTCTTCTAGGTCAGCCGCTCAAGGTCAACATCAGCGATTCCATCTTCGACCGCCCGCCGAAGCTCCTCCAGCGATCAGGTCTTGGCTCGTCCCAATCCCCCGTCCGAAGTCCGAGATACTACGTCAGAGACAACGTAGTACGTATGGGTACATACGGGTCTTCCGTACTTAACCGAACCGGTTTTCGTCCCTGAGATTCATCTTCTAATCGGTCTAGAATCTCTTCAAAAAAATTCCTACATACTAACACTTCTGTCCATATTCTCAGAGAACCTTTAATTTCAAGTTTAGTATTCGAGTGCTGTCGAACCAACAAATTCAGCTCCCTCACAGTACGAAAGAGAAGTTGTGTACAGAACATTTTTTCTGTTTCTGTTCCATACCTTTCTCACACAGCTGTTCTGCAGGTCCTTCTTCCTCCACACCAGAAACGTCCGCTAACGACTCGGATATCTCCAAGACGGAGGCTTCCTCAACCGTATATAAGGAACTCCAGGCTGGCCCTGTTCGTCTTCTTCTCCTCATAGGCCAGAGAAGAACCAAGTAGTCGACGCTTTCTTGCAAGCTTAGTCTGCCTCTGCCTATCAACCTAGTCGTCACCCGACCCTGCCGGGAGAGAAGGGAAATCTACTTCATAGCCCCTGTCGGACGGAACAGACGAACCGACAACCTTCTTCTGGCGCCGAGCCGAAGTCTCTTCTGTCTTCTTCACCTTACTTCTGGAAATTAAGCAACTGGCATGTCGAATCTCTTCTATAACCACCTCTCCAATGCTGTCACCACCACTACTATCGGACATAACTTCCTGTATGATGACCTTCGATGTTCCCGTCTGTTGGATCTCCGACCCGCAACTGGAGAAAAACTCTCCTCATCGATCGGGAACTCGTACCCAGGTCCACCGGAATCAGCCGTATATCAGTCACGATATAATCCAAAAACGAAATAAATAACTAAATCAATAAAGAATAACCGGAAAAATAAATTAAACTTATAAAACACTGCACCCGAAAAATCTAGCCACGAAAGTTATTCTAAGTGCGATGATGTAAACAACGAAGGAGGGAAAAAATTATACAAAATTTCCCTACTCCGAACAGCTGATATAAAAAATAATTTATATATTATTATGTAAGCTCAATGTAAACTGAGATCTTCACGAAATAAACACAGGTGGTTTCCAATCAACAGACATTGACAACCGTAGGCTGAGTAACGTTTATACAAATATAAAACACCAAAAACAGTTTAAAACAAACAACGAATACCTTAACGCTATGGAACTGAGTAAAACAATTATAAACGTGCATAAAATACGCGAAATGACGAACAGGAGACACAACGAACTATAAAATCACAACAAAAATACAGCAAACGAAGGAAAACGCAACAAAATAACAACAAAAACAAAAACCATAAACAGAAAAACGACGAAAACTAATTCGCGGAGTGAAAATTCAGTCATCTTTCACATCGAGAGCTTAACAACGCTCCTTCCACTAGTTTAAACTCTTTTACATTGTATTTTCCTATTATCTTTACCCTGCTGTACATTATTTTATTGTTTTTTTAACTAAATTTATTACTGTAATTAACTAAGTAGGTAAGTCTCAGATAAAATACTATTGGTGTACATTATTAAAGAATTGAATCGTATTAGTTACATTTATTACTATAATCATCAAACCACACCTACATTATTTATTTAAATGAATAAATAAATTATTGTTACTATACTGCAAATTGAACAAGCTGAAATAACATTATATGAAATCAATTACTAACTTAATAAAATTATACTTTCACAGGAAAAGTTTATAACGTATCGCATAAAAACTACTGGTATTTAAATTGTATTTTAAAAGAGGCTACATCTTGTATAATAATAAATATTAATCGTACGCTGTTACAGATATTTTTATTACATATCTATTTATTTCCTACTCACAAACATGTTTTGTTAATTTTTACATCAATAGGGCGTGTAAATCTCATTTATTCAAAGACAGTGATATAAATTATATCCTTTAAGAAACTGAATGGGGTTATAAATATTTTCCCAACGTTATAACAATATAAAAAAGTTTAACTGTTAAAATATTACTCAGTTTAATGTATATCATTAAGCAACAAAATATATTACAAATTACGTTAAAAGAATTTTAACATGAAAATAAAAAATTACCATACTTGGCAATTAAGGGAAAATTTTTGATCAGAATTCGAGAATGATATATAAGAACCATAGTAAAATGTGTTAATTGTACAATAAGCAAATCTAATATTTTAACAGAAAAGCTAGGTAATTTGTTTCATAAAATAAAAAATTTCATTCAGCAATAGGGATATAAATTTAAAGATATAAAAAATAAAATCTTGAAAGTATGTGATGAAAAACTCTGATCTGGAAATAAAAAGTACATAAAATTTCATTTAATTAATAACTTCTGATATTTTTTTCATTGTTATTATTGAATTATTATTTATCGTAATTTTTTTTTACAATAAGAGGTTAATAATTATTAACAAAACAATATATTTAAATTTTAAAAAAATTAAGAAAGAAAAGATGTCTGATTGAAACCGATGTCCTTCCCCTTGTAAGATCCAAATATTTCATTAATTAAAATTTTATTTGGCTACAACTCTGGAACCAATGAAAATAACTACTACTTATGATAAATCGTTAAAAAGCTGTTAATCAAGGTTTATTACTGCAGTTAAGAAATCGAAATCTTTTTGGATTCTGGGTTTTTTTGGACACTTTTGGTTCAGTCGTTTGTAATAAAAAGGGGGTGAGGTGCACAACTATATGTTACAGTAGTCCTTAATCCAAAATGTCAACATCCTACGACTAATCGTTTTTGAGTTATACGACATACATAGATACGTACAGACGTCATGCCGAAACTAGCCAAAATGGACATTTCCGTTGAAATCTGAAAACCGGAATTTTTCGCGATCACAATACTTCTTTTACTTCATACAAGGAAGTAAAATTCCATTAGAACTAATGGACATAGTAGAAACAAAAACTTTTACTGATCATTTATTTTTATAAAAAAATAATACATACTAACAGATAAATAAAAGTGAATTAAACCAACGTTTATCCCTCTTTGCTGTGGTACGAACAAACTGCAACCGATATGTCTGACCAAACCATTTGTTAAATAAAAACAAGGGATTTTATTACGTGCCATATTTATTTCGATAAAAATAAATAATTAACTTAAAAAAACTTTATTTATGGTTTAAATATTTGTAACTAATTCAAAAGCATAGCTATTGTATTAGAAAAACTAACACAAAAAAATTTGTCCTATATCAAAGAAAAGCATTGTCATTATACGATATTTAAAATAAGAGTGTCCATATTTTTTGACACGAAAAAAGACTTTACTGTAAATTTATTACATTAGATATTTCGGACAACAAGAGAAATGTAATCACTAATGAACCTATAACAGATTATTAGAGCTGAAGACCCCCAAGCAGTTGACATTAAGAAA
Organism: Lycorma delicatula; assembly: GCF_047948215.1. Classification (NCBI taxonomy): domain Eukaryota; kingdom Metazoa; phylum Arthropoda; class Insecta; order Hemiptera; family Fulgoridae; genus Lycorma; species Lycorma delicatula. Next base: position 46,873,286 of record NC_134461.1, read on the forward strand.
AAAAAAAAATAACAATATTTTGTATTTGGAAAAAAAAGATCTTGAGAGATTTGATAAAAATTCTACGACTAAAATGAAAACCACGTGAAGCAAAATTTAATTAATGTGCTACTATTAGTAAACAATTTACTTTTAAAGAGAGGAGATCTGTATATTTCAGTTGGATACATCCAGAAGTCACATAATTCCGAAGATGGGGCAAGGAACCCTAAAATTGTTCTCGAATGGTTTTTTAATACCTGAAGACTGCAGTTTTTTAATAATGAAGAATATATTTAAGTTGAGCAATTCAAAAGTCTTGATTAGTAACATGTTTCATCAGTAGTATTATGGGTAAATATACTAGGCAGGATTGGATGAAAAAGAAGTATTTTGTCTAAACATACTTGACCTTGAAATTTCCTATGGATAGGGTTCTTGATCTAGCTCAGCGGTTACTTCACGAATCAATGGCCCTTTTTCACCATCCATCTCCACTAATTTAACGTTCTTCCCTTTTCCACCAATGTATGTTCTATGTGTAGATCGTAACTTTGCAGTTCTCTCAAGAATGGACAAGAAACTTTCAACCTTCACCCCAGATGAAGCGGCTTTGTGGAATTAGTGCGTCTCTGAAATCTCTTTGGAACAATCCAAAGACTCTTGTTTCCTTTCCGGTAGATGAAAAATAAACCTAATGACTGAAATACCTACTAAAGCAGAGCGTCCTAATCTCTCTTGTAATAATACGCACACACACATATATATATATATATATTTATTTTCTTTTGTAAGCCTAAACGATACAGAATAGAATTTTTGCAGTTAAAAGTTACGAGACATTATTTCTACGTTTTTTTTTTTGTTGTTTTTTTAATAGTATATGAAGTGTTTATCTTACTGAAGAAAATATGGTACAGATTACCACATATACAACATTGTAAAAAATATTTCGTAACTGTATTGTTCAAAGAAGTTAAAATGGTACTCACGTTTTTAATTTTATACCGATAAACATCTAAAACGGAAAAATTATGTCGATGAACTGTTGACTCTAATGTCATCAGTAGATCTTAACTAATTCAAGAAAAGATGGAATAATGACAGAGTTAAATTACAAATAACTCATTTCTTAGAAAAATTAAAGGTTAAAGAAAACGAATAAGTAAACAAATAACACAGTAAATAATATAATATTTAGTTTTGATTTAGACAAATAAATTTAAATGAATTATATTTTACATAATTTGATATCATTTACAATAATTTTGTTTAGGAAATGATAACCTATATTTTTATTCTAAGCAATAAATATATACCATCAAAGATAAATTGCAAAACAAGATTTAATGCCTGAAACCAAGTTAAATTGTGGTTAGCATAGATAAAGGATGATAGAAGTAAATGTTGAATGGTAGATGGGAACAAGAACTAGCGGCGGCCAATAGCAACATTGCGTGACAAAGCTGCTCTGAGCTGACTTATAACCAAGTATACCAATTTATCTGTCACGAACAAATCTAATACCCTTAATAAAAATGGTAATTCGCTAACGCAGTTTCCAACGGCGAGGCAACTTACAGTCTGCTAGTGAGATTTTAAAGTTCTTTCATGCCTTACTTCATCGCACGGAATATCTATCTTATCTCTAAGCTCACTGAATACTTAATACAACACAACATATAAGAACATATTTGGGCCTAATATTATGCGACTGCATTAAATAGTGTATAAAATTAACAACTCTGCTGTCATAACGAAGGCTACACAGAAAAAATTAAGAGAACAAATAAATAACTTACTTCAATAGGGATTCAGGCTATGTATTCCTACATTTATTATTAGTAATATAATTACATATATCCAAAGAAACTAAATTGTTAAACAATGCCTATGCAGCACTGTAGAGGAGTAAAATATTTATTCAATGGTTAAAGGTCAGTTGCAAGTTCCTTATCTCTTAAAACGGTTTTTATTCAAGATCCGCCTGAATTTCTGGAAAAGGATTATTTTAATATTGCTTTATTTCTTTAATTAAATATATTTTTATTAATTTAACTCAATTTATTAATTGTTAATTTATTTATAATTAATTTTTAATCTCCCGTTAAGTTTTAATTTCATTCTTATTTATGTTTCATTTCTACGAAATTTGTGTTATACTATCTTAAATACAAGATAGTGTAAATATAAATTATTTAAGTTTATTGTAATATTCTCCAATTATTTACAATCTGATAATTGATTTATTATTGTTTGTTATTGGATACTTTGCAAACACGCATTGTTCTTCTCTTTTCTGTGCTTGTTATATAAAGTGAAATAAATTATTCTGTAAATAAATAATATTCTATAAACTACTATTACATATGCAGAGGTTAATAAAAAATTAACAAAGCAATGTAATACGCGTTGCCTTTTTCAAATATGTACTAGTTACAGATGACCTTGAACAAACACGCCGGATGATGTAACGTCAGGCGGATCGTCAGTTAAGCAACGGCTACCCTACAGGAGAAAGCAATGTGTGTACTACAGAATTATGAAAGCGGATCCGTTGGTACTGTTAGTAGAAGTTTTCGTTTAGAGTAAGGCCGTGATCCTCCTAATAAAAACTTTATTAAATTTTAGTTACAGAAGATACAGTAAGTGTAATACAAAAAAGAAGTGCTGGCAGACCTCAATTCTCTGAGGAACTTGTGGATCGAGTAAGAGAGACATTTCAGAGAAGATAAATCGAATCGTCGTGCGAGTTTAGAGCTGGTATACCGCAATCGACAATTGTGAAGGTTCTATTCAAGAGTCTGAAACTTCATGCATATAAAATTCAGTTGGTGAATGCAGTTGAAGATGACGATAATCCACGCCGGTTATAATTTTGCCCTAGACATTCTTGATAAGTGGATCAAGATAATGCGTTTTTAGAAAAGTTAATCTTCTCTGACGTAGCTACCTTTATGTTTCTGATCACTTTAACATTCATAATCGGATTTGGGGTAGCGATAACCATCATGCCATTGTGAAAAACACAACGTAATAGCCTGAAAATTAACGTTTGGTACACGTTGACTGCTTGTTAAGTGATTGGACCGTTTTTCTTCGCCAGCCAACGGTTACTAGCGCTAGTAATCTAGATATATTATAGACGTATGCAATAAAACAAATTGAACATCGACAACCCAATGTTTACTTCAACAATATGGCACACCACCATACAGGGGTATACATATTAGGGACCACCTATATGAACAACTTCGTCAATGTTGGATAGGCCGTGATGAACCAATTCCTGGTCAACTCTTACAACACCTCTGACGTTACGCCATTCGATTTCCTTCTTTAGGGGTACGTCAAAGACAGGGTGTACGCAACGAATGTTGTTAACATCAATGAACTAAAAAGAAGAATTCGTAATGTGTGGCGTAAAACTGAATATCGTCTAGATATTTTAAGTGCCTGAGAATGCCTTTTGGGCTTAGTCTGTTTTCTATCTCTTTAGTCCTTACGCTGTGTCTATATGTTGGCATGATTTGTTCTTGAGTGTGTATGTGCGTGTGGTATGTGTGTGCGAAATGTCTATATACCTATCCGGTATGTTTGTGCTTGGAAGGGTATCGTGTTGACATTCTGATGCGTTTTATGTGATGCGCGCGTGATGGTTGGATTTTGATGTTTGCTTGTGGAGACCGATTATGTGTGTGGGCGTTTACCCCTCCTGAAATAATCTCCACTAGCGCTTTCCAAGAGGGGTGGGTTACCAGGGGTGTAGGTTTAGTCGGTAATGCGCAGGAATACGTACGCACTTATTAACATCTTGCGGAACCTGCTAGCTGTTAGCAAGCCCGACACTGCGTCGGCGCCCGTTAAATGGGCTTCCTACATGTCTTCAAAAAAAGAAGATATTTTACGTGCCACAAAATTCTCAAGAGAAACTTGTTTTAAGTTAATAATTGTTGTAAGCAAAACTGTTTCAAATGCCCTATTCAATAATAAAAAGGGTATGTAAGTACAATGCTTTGTTCAAACATTTTTTTATTAACAGTTTAATTGAACTAAATAATTTATAATCACTCTGTATTACCCCTGATTTTTTAACGTTATTAAGAAGCGAATATTGGAATTACGGTTAAAACTAATAGAAAAAGAAATAAATCGACTAATATCGATTTTTATGTTTATTGTATCGATTTTGCCTACAATTTAAAATAAGAATATGTAAGATTAGTATATCAGATTCACGATCAAATGATTTGTAAATCGAATCCTAGTGAATTCTTAAAAAAAAATATAATAAAATCTCGTAAAAATACGAGTTGTGGACGGATTCTGAGAAGGACCGGAAATAGTTCACTGTGGAGTTTACGTAATCCAACAAACAAATTTTTATTCGTTTGTAGGTAAATCACTTATAGGTAATAAAATTAATAACTATAGAAAAAAAAAATGGCGTAAAATTAGAACGTATATAACTATATAAATATGAAAACACAATTACAACAGACGATTGATGGACAATTCTTAAGATATTTATAAATTAAAAATCTAACAGTTTAAAAACGCTAATTAACTTTACCCGTATAATTATAAAGAATAAATAGACATTGTTTTGTTTCTATTGTTGCAAGTAGAAACTACAAATCTTGATGATGCTTTGAACTGGATCCATTACTAATCTTATCTTGCCTGTGGAGAAGAATTCCAGATATACATCTGATTACTAGCAAAGTAGTTTATGTAAAACAAACATCCTATATAGTTTAACAATGCTAGAAAAACTTATATTGCAATAAAAAAGAAAATAACCACCGATTAATTTGTTAGTATGCATGAGTAGAAAAAATTAGGTCAGGGTTCCTAAAATGGATGTGTTTTCCTTTAGGCTTTAGTTTCAAACCACTAATAACCACTAAAATGGGACAGCAATTTCAATAGATTATACTATACAGACTTATTATATCTCCAGTCGATGAAAACAAGTCATAAGCTAGTTCTTCTGTATATGGTAAAAGGAGGAGAAAAAACCATTCCTGGAATACTTAGCAAATGATTACTATTTCATAAGCGAACGAAATAATTCTATGAACAAATGAAATTCGTAGAGGGAAGCAAGACTTATTGCTTTTTTATCATCTTTTGACTAGTAAATTGTTTAAGTTATCTTAATTTATCTTAAAATGCGCACATTGTATAGAATATATTTTAAAACTTTATTTAGAATCTGTCAAAATCCGAATTTGATAATAAACGTATTTTTTTGACTCGTTTTTTTCACATATACGTTTTCATATTTGTTATAAATATTCCATGGAAAATTCATTTTTATTAATTATCATTCCTTTAATCTAGAACCAATAACGGAAGTTCCTTTTCAAATAAGTAGAAAAGCTGCATAAGCTATGTACAGCCTTTATTTTTTAATAATCTAAGAAAGTTGCGGGGAAAAGTAAGAAGTTTTATTTATTATTATTTTTTTTTTTTTATTACAACAGAAATATAATTTAAATAGAATGTACCTACTGGAACTGGTTTTCTATCGAAGGAACCATTTATCGAAGCTCATGATGATATCATCATGGTTGCTCTACCTATACTACACCGGATTGTATTGTAGAAACTTCAGAAATAATTTCTCAGTTTACCGAGCTGAAAATAATCTGTATTACCTGGCATACATTTCAGGGGTCTGCTGTTTATCACTGAAAGATTTCTTCTTTTTTTTCCTGTTTAGCCTCCGGGAATCACCGTCAGGTATTACTTCAGGGGATGAATGAGGACGATATGCATGAGTGTAAATGAAGTGTAACTTCTGCTCTCAAATCGACCATCTCTGAAAGATTTCTGTTATTTATAGACGAACGCGTGTAAACACACCGTGAATTTTAGAAAGTACCGATGGATCGAAACAGAAATAAATTTAATATGGAAAGAAGAATGTTGAATTATATCTATTTATAAATAAACCCAATGATGGAAACCTCCACAACAGTTCTATACACACCCAACTACCTTACTGTATCTAGCTTATAGGTAATGGTAATGGTAGTTGATTTTCTTCCTCAAGATACTTTTTCCTTATAATGTTAAACCACGTAGGCTGATTATAGAAACACTCATAGGCCCATAACCGGATACACAACTTAAAATCATTAACACATCTTAGAAGAACAGGAATGGAACCAATATGGAAGTCGACAGGTTTTCTAATTGATACCTGCAACAATAGAAACAAAACTGCAAAACTTCTAGACAGTCACATTACGTCAGCATTCTATTTTAATTAGAAGTTAACAAACCTATGAGTTCACTCCAATTTTTTCTTTCTTTATATCTATGTCGTGAAGTTAACAAAAATAATAATTTATTAAGAAAAAAAAGATTATTGTAAGACTCTTTTCCTAGGAAATCTTTTATCGTAATTCTATATAGTAAAAGAGTGCGGCAGAATAATTTACTGATTTGAAGGGTCAATAAAAACAAATATTTTATAGAAATCGTTGTAATTATTTTTTCAACATATGTTACCAAATTGGAAATTTACTTTTACACTGTTTTTTAAAGTTGTATCCAACAAGTGGCGCCTCCCATTGGCGATACACTGATTTACCATGGTTTGGAAGCGTCGGTCGACTCTTTCTAGCATAGCAACGGGTACGTTGGCTATTGCTTGGCGAATATTCTCCTCCTTCAGTTCAGCAAGGGTCCTTGGACGATCGGTGTACACGAGAGATTTCAGATACCCTCTTAAAAAATAGTCACAAGGGGCTATATCGGGTGAACGCGCTAGCCACTGATGATCGCCTTTCAAAGAGATCAAGCGTCCAGAAAAGTTTTCCCGCAAAACACGCATTGCAGTTGGCGCCGTGTGTGCCGTTGCTCCATACTGCTGAAACTACACATCCCCAACAACCATTTTGTCAAGCCTTGGTAAAAAAAAAAAGGGTAGCTGCATGCTTGCGTGCCGAGCGCCCAGGAGATCTAAAAAAAAGACAACCTTAGCGCCTCGATTTTTAGGGGTGATTTCACGGACCGTTCCCATGATCATCTCTTTTCAATACTGCCAGTTCTCCTGAATATGTTTGCCGACCAGGAACACGAGGTCGGGTGGTAATCTTGAAGTGTGCACGGAATGCACAGTGCGGTACGAACGAGAGACCATTAGAAAAGTAACCCTCTACGGCAAACGCGGGCTGTTCCGCATTTTCGGTACTGAAGTAGGAAGGAGAAAAAACTTCCCGACCCCCCGTTCATAATGAATGAGACCATCCGCACCCCCTAACGGCCAAACCTAGCTTCCTAGTTTTCTAACGACAGAGTATCAAAGCGAATCGATGTCATGGGTGCCGATGTTCACGATCAGATAATTTAGCAAGTGAGTTCAAGTAAATTTTTTAGTATTCAATTCGATGGATCAAAAGATGGAGCAAACATTTCTCAGTTCTTATGTTTTGTGAGACATGAATGCGATAGAGACAGATCAATCAAAGAAAATATGTTGTTTTGCAAAAGAATATGGTTTTGCATCAATACCTGTTCATGCAACAGGTATTAATGCAAAACCTGCTGCTGCCTTTTTGATGTTTTTTTTATGATGCTACTAGATTGGACAAAATAAATGTATTGCAGAATAGTGATGTGCAAAGGTGATACCCACTGCGTCTGTCTAGTGGTGAACTAATCATCGCAGATCACCCGATTTCGAAGTCGAGAGTTCTAAAGTTCAAATCCTAGTAAAGGTAATTATTTTTACACGGATTTGAATACTGGATCGTGGATACTGGTGTTCATTAGTGGTTGGGTTTCAATTAACCACACATCTCAGGAATGAACGACCTGAGGCTGTATTTACAACCCACTTCATTTGCATTCGTACATATCATCCTCTGAAGTAATACCTTACAGTGGTTCTAGAGACTAAACAGAAAAAAGAAGGTGCAAAGACAATAATAAGAAAGAACAGTGGAATTCCGAAAAAAAATTAAAAGGTTATCTTATACCAAGGGCGTAATGGACGCACTGTTTCTTTCACAGACATTCTCTTACCACAAAAAAATACGCCGGAAAATCTCAAACAAATTCTTTGTAAATCTGTAAGAATGGTTAATTTTATTAAAATACGATGGTTAAAAAATAGGCTATTTGCTAAACTACGCGATGAAGTACGCGAAAAGAAGAAATCTCTTCTTTTCCCTACAGAAGTCAGATGGTTATCGCGGGGGAAAGTGTTAACCTGGTTATTGGGATTGCGAGATGAATTAATAATATTTCTCAAAAATAACAAACGGCATTGCCAATCTAGCTGCAAATATCGGGACTAAAAAATCCCTTTCACTTACGTGAACTAACCAGAAAACACATTATTTATCGTCGACCTACAATAGTTTCTGCTACACTGTTTAGCGTAAATAAATAAATATTTTACCTACTTTCTAGCCTATCTGTTTTCGTTACTCCTTTTTTCTAGACTTTTTACTGGAGTTATTCGAGAATTAAATATCATTTTCATACTACCACATTTCCATATGTTTAGAAAATGCCAATAGTATATGATGTAAATGAACGTGCACCATCAATCCAACTATCATGGCCCACGCTAATTAATTTCAGTGTTTTTATCGGAATCAGTGTATTAACCTCGCTAAAACTATTTAGCTAATCTTTAGTTACAATTAAAAAAGAAAAATAATACAAAATAAGTAAGGAAAGGGGATAAAATAAACATAACAAGAAATATTGTATTCTCCATGACAATATGTGCTGGAATATATGCTAAGTCAGGTTGTGTAGAACACCTATTGTGTTGAAAGCATAGCACGTTTAAGTAAAGATACGGATCTAGGATAGGTTATTGTTCTTTACGTGTGCTGTTGCTGCTGCTGAGAAAATGCAAAATACTTTATAGTAAATAGGTTATACAGTATACATAATGGCATTAACCTAAACAAACCAATTTACAACTAATATATTATCATACCTTTTCCATAACGTAAGTAGAATATGAAACAACAACAGTAGGAAGTAAATGAGCTACTACACTATCTCTGAATATAATGTAATATAACAGTAATAGTTTATTTACATTTCACAACTTGTACTAGAATTAATGATTTAAAATAACTTGTAAATCTAAGAACAACCAGACTTCAGGCCATTAAGCGCTTAACAAAAAAGATCCACGCGGGACAAATAGTGATAAAATTAATTCCTAAACCAGAAAAAAATAATTTTTTATGTTCGATAGATTTCTTAAGTATTAAATGAAACTGCCGACCTACGTGGCGAAGTGGTGATAGCGTGTCGGCCTTTCATCTGTAAGTCCTGGTTTCGAATCCGCGGTGAGGCATCGCATTTTTCATTTGTTACAAAATTCTATTTCAATATACCACGCACCAGCTTCAAGCTTATGTGGCGATATCATCAAGCAAAAAAAACTTTCAAAGACAACTATATCCACAAAAAAACAATTGAAAAATTAATGAACAATCAACATTTAAAAATTAAAATTTCGTGTGGTGAAAAATCACTAAATCAATCTTATTCAAATTTTTACACAGGCTTATCTATTCTATCTTTTATGTATATATATATATATATATATATATAAATTAATGTTTGTTTGTCCCGTGTACTTTCCTATTCTATTCTTCCGATTGCGATGAAACTTTGGTGAATTATTGTACACATGCCCGCGAAGGTTTCTGAATTAGTTTGGATCCGCAAGGAGGTGCTGGGGGGTTAAGATATTTTGAAAAATTGTATTTATGGTCCGATTTGGCTCATATTCAGAATATACATTAGTTACGTGAAAAGAAAACGTTTAGCAAACACTATACCCGCTAGGTGGCGCCAGTGTCCAGATATTTACGAAAAAACAATTATACAGACAGACTTTCTTCTTCTATATATATAAAAGGCAATGTTCGTTTGTGTCCCGCTATAGACTAAAAAACTACTGGATCGATTTACGCGCGGGAGGAAAAAGGGAAAATTCGAAAAAAGGTTGAAGGGGGAAATGGGAAATCGGGAATAAGATGAAAAGGGGAAAACGGAAAAGGTAAAAGAGGAAAAGGAAAAATGTGAAACAGGAAGAAGTGGAAGGGGGAAACAAGGAAATTTGAAAATGGGAAGTAGGGAAAAGGGAAATAGGGGTAAAGTGAAAGGTAAAATTTTGTGAAGTTCCGGAATGTTCAGTTTTTTAATGTTTTATCAAACTTTCAATTGCGTTCATTTAATCAATATATATACTAAAATCTAGCAATCGTGAAGCATTGCCGGCTCTGCTAGTTAACTTATAAATCAAATTTTAGACAGGTATCTTTATCAATTTTAGAATTGCTATTCAATTTGTAAAACTACATCTTTGGATCTGTAAGTAGGTAGCGCTTACGTCTTACTTCCAATTTTGTCAGTTACCTTTTCTGCAAACGCCCATTACATTAATTTACGTTTTATTATTAATTAAATTTCGTGTAGTAAAATTTAGCACAAATGACATTTGTCTACCGTTTACATAAGTACTAATCTGAAAAAAATTGAATATTATTGAAAGACAGCATACAGAAAGTTCTCACAAGAAGATATTCTTCGAATTATTATACTGAAGATTAGTTCACAGTTGGCCGGAATGTCAATTAGTTGTGTCATGTAGTAGTTAAGTGCTAAAATAATTGTATAACGAATAACAAATAAATGAAACAGTAATTAACCCATGTTAATTTTAGATATAGTAGAACGGAAATGCATATACATATGAAACAGATGTGTGTGTGTATGTGTGCGCGCGCGCGCGTTCTCATGATATGTTAGGCTGGAATACAATCATGTTTATCCAAGCTAAATAGGTTTAACTAAATGTCCCACATTAATAAATAAGGTTAATAAAGCCCACATAACAAATGTTAGTCAAGTAGTGAATTAACTGAAATAGGGGTGATAAATAAAAATAACAAAAACAAGATGATATAATACGACACAAGGTCACAAGAAACTTATCCGGATATGATACAAAGAATTTTCAATAACAGGTTATACATTATTATAAATTTACTACTGAATATATAGGCCACTTCTTTAAGAAATATTGTTTTTAAAACATTTTAAAGACTACGTATCACTATCCTATCTTTTCTAGACATTTAAAAAGCGAAGAAGATTTCTTATAATAAATGACTTCATACTTTCATCATAGAAAATAATTTATTTACTCTTCATATATGTATACGCTTTATACGCTTAAAGATTTCAACTTAAGAACCATCTGCATTTTATCTGTGGCCTCTCTTACGGTCACATTAAAGAACTTGAAACTTGAAATATGAGCCAAAACACAACGATATCATATATAAATTTACTTCTACATTTATCCTGTGATTCTGATTGAATACAAACAGTCTTTGTTAATATTATCTTTAAGCCCAAAATATTTTAATATGAAAATATTAAACAATCTTTAATAAAACAAAAAAAAAGAACTACTGTCCGAATTTAAAAATGAAAGGCACAAAGTCGATTATTCATTTTAATAATTTACAACTCGTATGTATCACAAGAAGGCAGGGACATTAAGAAACTACAGAAAATAACGTCAACAAATCGTCAACAAATATATAAAATATTTTTATAGGTTTATAATCAAGTTTTTAAAGAAGAAGACATAACCATTATTTCAAACGCTAACTGAAAATTGCCTTAAGATTGTTGATGGCTTAATACTAGGTCGTTTTCTTCTCTCATGCAAATAATTTTCGCAAACTACATGAAACTTTTTACATACCTTTTCAAATTTTTGAAATTATTTTTCTAATTTCATAGGTAATCATACTTTGGAATTTATTTTATAAAATTGTTAAATACTTACAAAAATATCATTTAGATATGTTAATTGGGGATATTACGCGATTTTTTTAAAGAATATTACTGAAATAATCTGAAATTTGAAGAAATTAAAGGATAAAAATCTACAATTTAATTTGGAATATGTAAATGAATACATTTTATACACTTATTAGGTAGATTTCATAAGAAAGCTACCTACTGTAATGGATACAATGATTCCAGAAAATTTCGACATATCTTCGCGTTTCACATCCTCCAGACCCCAGAACTACCGTAATCAAAAGTTTATATATATATATATATTTCACTTTCTTTTGAACACGATAACTGCTGTAATTTTCTGCCAATCACTTTCAAATTGATACATAAAATATAACGATCCAAAATCTCCGTCGTGTTCGTTAATGGGCAAAATCAAACCATGGGGGTGGAAATGGGAGGCTTTTTTCGAAAAAAAATATATTGCCTAAACTTTCTTATTAAGCAAAAAAATATATAATTCGTTTAAAGTTCCTACTATTCTTTGGATAAGGGACTAAAACTTATATATGTAATGTTTTTTGATATCACTAACCATTGGCCCTGAGGGTGGAAAAAATGAAGTTTTGAAGACAAAAAATCATACTTCCCCTAATAGACACAGTATCGAACGGTTTAAAATAGTCGTTAGTCCTGTAAACATTACCTAAATGTTTTGTCTGAAACAATTTTTGATATGACCAACCCTTACAGCAAGGGATGACCAAAATGTTGCTGGAGTTGTAAGAAAATGTCGTATGCTAAACATGTGAAACGTTTTTTAAATGCAACCATTGTCATATTGAGTAAATTTGAAGGTTTTCTTAACTTTAAGGTGGAAATCTTTTTTATCCCCTATTTAGCAACGGTGAAATCTACCTCTGCCTTCCTGCGAGCCGAAAGGGATTTTTTTGTTGCGGAACGCTTATAAATTACATTTCAAAAAAAGGGCGTAAAATTGATTATTATTATTTAGTATTAAAAGGTTCAATGAAATTTATCTAAAATTTAAATAAATTGTGATTATTATCTAAAATATGTTTTATAAAGTTTGATTTATCAATGAATAAATTTTTTGTTATGGGATTTATATTTTCATTAATCATTCATTAAAATTAATTATTGTGGTCATAAAACAAAAATGACTGGTTAAAACAAATTATTACTTTCGAGGTTTATTTCGCATTCACTTACTTCATAAGTTTTTTTATACTTTGTATATCCAATTTTTATACTTATATTTCTTGTAAATACGACTGGAACAATCACTATTAAATTCATATTTATCATAATACATAAACCAGAACAGAACATTATTAAAAATTGCTTCAAAACAGTCAAATGACTGACAAAAAAAAATTATTACTATTTCCATAAAAATGTGATCCCTCCACCCACTAAAAAAAGAATAACTATTAATATTTAGTAGAAAAAATAAAAAAGGTACACAAAAGAAAATCAGTGTAGGTTCAATTACATGTTTTGAAATATTACTTTAGATATTTACAAGAAAAAATCGCACAAATTATTCACTTAAATAAAAACTTTTGTAGGTCGTAAAGTGATATAGAAACATTATACATGTAATTTGACTCATAAGTAATCTGTTTACCTTAAAAGCTTTTATAAATTTTTTTAAACGGGATTAACAGGCAACGACCACACATTTTATGGGTTGTTTTTACATAAAATATCAAATAAGAAAGTTGAATATGGCACAAATTTCATGCAAAACAAGTAGTACATTTGATTGACAAGTAAGTAGGCAGTAAAACTTATTCAAATGTCAAGAGTCTTTTTGTTTTAACAGTAAAATAATTCTAACATGCAACATGTTGTTACTCAGTTGATGAGCGAGCTAACATAACCTACTTAGATCGAATTCAGAAATGATTCACATGAAGACAAATAAATCCATTTTTTATCGAGGTGATTAATACGGTATAAGAAATTTTTATATGCGCCAGTTCCTGTACTTAATTTCAAGCATAAAAAGGTCGTGTTGCAGACCGACAGGTTTTCATTAAAAGAAAGTGCGTGACGGTGAAGTAAAACTTCTTTCATCTGAATTGATCATACTTAATTTACGAGCATAAATTATAAATTTACGTTTGTAAAAGCGAAGATAATAAAAACTCGATTTCTAGCCCGCTTAACCTCCTAAAAGTAGATTTCGACGTACGAAATTATGAAAATAATTAGTAATTCATATGTTAAGTGCGATATATCGATAAATTTTGGGGAAACAGATTTTATAATTAATGAATACAGTTTTTTTTTTTTACTATTTCAAAGCTTATTTACAATCAGTTTACGACAATTACAACAAACTTCTGTAAATCGGAACACGTACCAAATCAAATGATAAGGAGTTCTCAGCTAACCTTCTCAAAAGTTACATACTAGTGTAATAAAATCTTTTATGCCAAGTACATACAAAATTAGCAACTACGAATGACGCTCAACACCTCTAGAATAGAATAAAAATATAAAACCAACTTGTATTATAATAAGTAGAAATAAAAAAAAAAAACAAAAAAAAAAACGATGAACCCATGTAAAGAAAACAGAAAAGTATATGAACAAATTTGAAATTAAGAGTCGAATAAGTAATGCACAATACTAATATCCGAGATAACTACAGCTACATTAAGACACAATAAGAACATTTAGATCTAAAACGTGTAGTTGGTTCAACCTTCTAATATCATCCATATTTTTTTAGTAGGTCCACTGCCAAGTGATTTGTTCAGCAGTTAAGACGAAGTTCGTGCTTTGAACTGAAAGTTGTATATCCTCCGTATTCCTAAATAATCCTGTATCTCAATTGAAACTAAGGTGGTTCTGCCATACACCTCGTCAGCTTATTCTGAAACTGCTGGAAGATATCGAGATTATTTTTGCTCTCGATGCCCCATAAACAGTTCGATCACATAGGTCCAGAGAAGTTATTGGTTGAGAATTGGTTCCAGAGAGGAATTGTTGAATATACCAGCAACTTATTAGACAAGAACAAACGAGAACGTCTCCCCAACAACCAGAACATTTCCTTGTGCTTTATCTCAAGTTGCCTTTTCTTATCTCTTATTTGAACTTTTCTCAATAGCGACAATCGAGGTGTAGACCTTGGTACCTCTAAACTCAGTCTGCGGGATTACAATCCCATCAAGGTGGACCCGTGACCACTCACGTCTTCTCATTGCCACATGGTCCGATTTCGCTTGGTCAACGCGTATTCTCCATGTTCTCAACTACCTGTTGATTAAATCCAACTCAGACTGTAACCTGTTGATGCTATGGTTAGGCTGCATCAACTGCAAGAACAGCCGTGTCATCCGCAAAGGACGCGACAGTAACACAGTAACCGCGTCTGTAGCCGGAAAGTCAGCAGTAAATATGAGCATAACATGGGCCTCAAGACCGAGCCTTGTGGAATTCCCGACCTAATTTCGAAGAACGTAAACAGTTGCTGGTTGTATTTCACCTGAAAGAAAAGTCCTTCTAGGTAGCCGCGAAGGATAAGGTAGTAGGAATGAAAAGTATCGGAAATTAGGTTCTCTTTGTTTTTCAAACATCTTTATTAAAAAAAAAAAAAAGATAGTTTTTCAAGGTAAGGATTCTTTGAATATTTGTTTTTTAAAGTCAATAGAATTATCCGATTCTCAATGCTAAACAATCATTAAAACCATTTTTAAGTATGATTACGAAAAAAGTTATAGTCTTTGAATTATCAAAAGGGAAGTGATTACAACTCAGATTAGAAGCTTGAGCCTTATATCTTATACCTTTCAAAAAATTAATTACCTACTTTCGCCGGATATAAACCCCCATCCCTTCGGTGAGGGATTTGGCCGAAATTTTGCAGTTGAGTTGCTCACTTTCAAACGCAAGATAACTTTTAAGATAGATTACAAGTTTTTCGTAAAAAAAATCAAAGCCTACTTTCTTAAGGTTTAAGGTTATTTAATATCCAATGAATTAGAGCGTATGTTTGAGCTGATCAATATGAAAATTATTTCATTACTTGTTTGTATGTGATACTCCGATTCTGAAAAAAGTTACCTAAGATCTTTAACGGAATTGTGCACAAACTGATGCCCAAAACGTAGAGATGGGTCATTATTCATCCTTTTTCCTTTATCCTTCCTCGTATGGTATTGATTGCTTTTGATTGGACGTTCAATGAATATGTTGTGAATATCATAAAAGGAACTAAAATTTGTGTGGTTCAATCGGGGATGGCTATGCCTATTCAAGGGCTCTTATTTTCTATTAAGCGGCTGTAAACAAAGCAACAATAATTAAGGTACTTATCTGTTAAAGCCGAACCTTACAATATAAAACAATACAATTATTATTTTAACAGTAATTCGAGATAAAATTAAATGCAATCATTAAAGCAAAAACAGTGGCAATTTTGTGAAGGTTAAAATATGAAAAATAAAATGAAGGGAAAAAAGAGTAAATAATGCCAACGATAGCATCGTGGCGGCAGTGAAAAAGTAATGTTAATAAGTAAGAACAGTCAAGAGAATCGAGCACAAGAGGCGTTGGCAACCTTCTCGTTTTAGTTGAAGTTAAATCCGAAGCAACCAAACAACAGTAACAGCAACAACGCCGACAAGATTTGTATGTAATGAGTTGAAGTTAGCCATAAATCACCGGCCAGTATAGGTTAACCTCAGTAAACCAACATGCTAGTATGTGTAGTACTATTCGTATCGGTTTTAAATTTTACTCTTTAATACGTATGTGTATGCCCACGCAATACAAGAACCATAACACTCAACTACTCTCTCTATATACTCATTCCCAGATACGCGTATATATAGATAGATACACACACACCAGTTGTATATATTATTCTCTATGCATAAGGGGGCACACCTTCTATTGTGCTCAAATGTACGTAGTATATAGGTGATGATGATATTAAGTCGATGCTGATGCGTTGTTCACATTTAGTTAATACACATTGTATTAAACGTGCTATTTGTCGCATTTATTTTCTAAAACATTATAATCGACAAATTTATCAGTAGTTTAAAATTATATAAAATTTACATTTAAGATATCCTGTATTACGAGGTATAATACGAGTACACTGGATTTTAACTAATGTAGTTTTAAAACAAGTAAATAAAAATGATGTAAAACATTAATTAATCTTATTTTATTTGTAATAAAACATAGCATAAGCTAATAATAATAGTTATTTATAGCTCGATTACCGAATGGAAAACACTGGTCTACTAGGTAGAGTAAACAGATACTTTCTACTAATAAATATTTAGGGTAGCATTGAAATGAAAACTAATTTTATTTCATATTTTATCACAGGTTTTATATTATTAATTAAATACAAGAACATGGAATATCTATAAATATAAAACCGCATTAATTTTCCTATGTGCTTATAAAAAACAATGTTTTTACATCAACCTTATACCAAATATACAGGTGTTCAAATTAAAAGAGTTGGTTCGTTTAGTTTACAAATTATAGTTTATTGACAAACACATAATAATTTACAGGTGTTGCAAATAATGTCCACCAACTTCTATGCAATTATCAACACGTTTAACCATGTTCCTGGCTACTCTTGTTATCTGTAACCTGTCTAATTCCTGGATGGCACTGGTAATGCTTGTCTTCAATTCCTGCAGAGTGTATGGATTGCTCCTACAAAAATTTCTTTCAGGTTGCTCCAATCTAGAGGACCAGGGGATTTTTGTTTGGAGTTCGTTTCTCTTACCCAAAGTACTTTCTCTACATCCTGTACTCCGTAGGTGAAGACAACCACCTTGTGATGATCCCAGTAGCCGTACCACCTTCTCCGTTCCTAGCTCCGTTGGGATTTACCGGAGGTCGTCTTATAGACCTTGTGATAACTTGATAACACAACACAGTCACCAATTTGACCTCGGTCAGGATGTCACTGATGCAAATGCCTCGGCAGACATTTTCATCAGTATATTTGCGTGAAATTTTCAGGGGTGTAGTGTAACAAATTACTGTCGTCTTTGTATGGCCTCTTCCAACTACGACCACCTACCATAACTTAAAACTCTCAACTGTCAAATTAACCGATTCACGGAAGCGCGATCCCCGCGCCTTCCTCTCTAACACCGAAGGTTTCACAACTCTTCCTATAACTAATTTCAATTCATGCTATGTTAGTATCAAGTATTTAAAACGATTAAAACTTCAAAACTAATTTTTTTGGCCACAATCCCTTCTCTTCATATCAGATCACGTTTTGGATTATTTCGAAACTAAAATATTATAGGAAAACTAACTTTTTTTTTTATATAATTGCTTCTTTTACCGACCTTTCTAAAACGAGCACGGTATTAATTTCGGTCATATGGTGGGAGTGGAGAGTGAAAATGATTTTTTTACGATTTGAGGTATGAGTAAGAAAATACAATTCACTTAAATTGGGATTTCCTTGTGCGTATATATATATATATATATATATATATATATATATATATATATATATATATGTGTGTGTGTGTGTGTGTGTGTGTGTGTGTGTGTGTGGCTCGAAATTCTCCAGAACTATTACATAAATCTAATTGAATTGTAGATATGCTGTAGTAATGTATCTGAAATTGTGCAAGTGAAAATTTTATGAACATTGGTTGTCATTCTTGAGTTACGCACAATTTAAGGTCGAAATAAAGTAACGAAAAGTCGGTCTGTTTTTGGCTCTAATGCCGGTTCCTTTGAACCGATTCACTTGAAAATCAATATACTCCTAATAGATTTATGTCACCCCACCAAGTTTCGTTAAAATCGGATACGATTTGCATCTTGGTACAGTGGACAAAACATTTTTGTACATACATACATGTATATATAACATATGTATACAAACGTGAACGGGCGCTGTAGCGATTTGCATATTCTTTGGAAGCTCGCTAAAAAAAAACTGAATTAAAAAATAGCCTTTTTTATAAATAAATAAAAAAAAGTTAAATACTCTTAACAAAATTTCTCTTAAAATTTTAAATATCAACAAAGAAATTTTAAGAAATCTACAATTGGAAATTATTTTTATGATTAAATTTATTGTCATTTAATTTTTAATGAGAAGTCTTTATACGTATATTAGTCATCCACAAATGTAATTATTTACACAAGATTCTCTGTCAAAAACTCTTCTCTTTTACAATATGATTAAGAATTTCTTCACCTTGTCTTACTTCAACTCTCTTTTAGTAATCGTCATGAAAAAATCATATCTCGGAAGAATTACAACACATCTTACGAACAATTACACAAAAAAAAAATGAAATTTTATACCGTATTAAACTTTGTTCTTCTCGCATTAATATTGAGCTTTTTTGAATTTATTTGATGTCACTCTACTGGAATTACAACAAATTACGCATAAAGAGTACTTTAATTTTGCCTTTTTCCGGGTAAAGCAATTAGTGCGTTCCATAACTTCATTAATTACATCTATAAAAATTAATTGTTTATCGCATTTAAGAACGAATTTTATGTATTTATTATTACTCGTAATTTTTTCCGATCATCAGTTCCAGAATAACAACCTTTTAAAAAGACTTACTATTACGGTTTATAGCAAAAATAACAATTTTTTTTTCATTAAAATGTGTATTTTATAATAATTATATTTAGCACATAATTGCGTTTAACGATTGCGAAGGAAAAAGTAATTTTAATTAAAACTTCTCTGGTAATTTAGACTTTCTGTTAGACAATCTATTAAACTCGCTTCACATACCTAATTAGCGAAATAACTATGTAGGTAATTACAATACCTAAAATATATTTTATGCTTAAATTATTTTTAAGTGAAGCGATTAGATCTTTTCCTAACAAGTGGCAAAGATTCTCGCCGAATTAAACATAAATTCTTATTTCCTTTAAATAAAAAAAAATTCAATAACAAAAAAAAGCAATAAAAACAACAATACAATAAAACTCATGCAATTCCATTCATTTATTGGCATAAAATATTTTTTTTATTCATTCATATGCTCTATAATTTATAGGTCCCATTTGAAACGCCCTATTTTTAAGACCCTTCCTCTTCGCTGAAGAGCATTTCATACATTAACATGTTGGAGCAGTTTGCGTTCCCACAAATTGAGCATAGACATCCTAATATCCTCTTCCAGCAAGATGGGGCTTCCCCGCACTGGCTCCTTGAGGCGAAGGAAAGACTAGATGTTTCCTGGTAGGTGGACTGAAAGAGAAGATTCAATTCCCTGGCCACCCAGATCGCCACATATCCCCTCTGGTCTTCTTGTGGGGTTACGTTAAAGACAAATTGTATACGACAAAAGTAGCAAACATGCAGGAATAGCGTGAGAGCGTTCGGAATGCCATTTCAACCAGCACACCAGAAATGCTTCAACGAACATGGCAAGAAATCGTTTATCGACTGGATATTCTTCGTTTAACTGGTGGGGCACATGTGGAAGTGATATAATGTAATGTGATATTAGTTATAACTTGATATGGTCTAGTGGTGAATGCATCTTCCCAAAAATCAGCTGATTTGGAAATCGAGAGTTCCAGCGTTCAAATCCTAGTAAAGTCAGTTATTTTTACACGGATTTGAATACTAGATCGTGGATACCGATGTTCTTTGGTGGTTCGATTTCAATTAACCACACATCTCAGGAATGGTCGAACTGAGACTGTACAAGACTACACTTCATTTACAATCATACATATCATCTTCTGAAGTATTATCTGAAAGGTAATTACCGGAGGCTAAACAGGAAAAAGAAAAAGAGAAAAAGTTATAACTTGATAAGACAGTTCTAATTTAATTTTTTATTTCATGTTGATACGTGAAATATTTTGGGAGACATAGCTAAATAAAAATAAGGCATTTTAAATAGGACGCTCTGTATAACTCAGGCATTTACTCTCTCCTATATTACTCATATACTCGTAATTATAAACATTTTCATACAACTTCGTATTTCAAAAGTCAACATTCGTTTTATCTTTTTTTCTAATGTTTATTTTTAATGCCAAAAAGCTGAACTCAGTATAAATACGTACAAAGAATTCCTTTGACGTTACTAAAATTATGGTTGATATAAGAAACTTCGTAAAAATGTAAAACCTTTTTTAGCTTGAGCCAGTCTGCTTTTTAGGTTTTATTAATTTGACCAGGATTTGTAATTTACTATCAACATTTGGTCAGTAAGTTCTATATTAATTTTTTAATCAATATTCTCATCTTTTTCGCACCTTTTCTGTACTTTCAGATAGTATTTCTATTACAATACCTTCTCCCTAGCGATGAATATCCCTACCTTGAACATATAACATCTTTCTTCCAGTAATACTTCAGGAATTTTTTATTCAATATAAAAAAAAAGTAAAATAAATAAAATATTTGTAAAATTAATATTCAACTTTTTCTTCTTTTAACTGAAATTGTTATTAATAAAAAATATGTATTGCTAAATATAAATTTTATTTGGATGTAACGTACGTAATCTATTCTTTATTATTAATTTAAAATTAACGGAAAGTATAATGTTTTTAATATTGTTTAATGCACGTGCTTAGTGAATAAGAATATTTTGTATAGCCAATGAACTCTGTTGACATAATCATCAGTTAAACTTTAACCTTTATTATCAATCGCTGTTTTTTTTTATTTTTAAGATTTGTCTTTTAAAGTAAACTATCTTTATACAAGTTTATTACATTACACTGTAAGTCGTTAATTTTAAAAATACATTTTTTAACAGTTATTTTACATTTAATAATTGATAAGAAAATGCTTAATTCTTTTATAATATACATCATTCTTATTTTTTCTTGTATTACATTATACTTTAGAAGTAAGTTAACTTACTATCTCAAGTTACATAAATGGTAAAAATTAATTAATTAATTAAAAGAAAGTAATTTAATTTTTAATGTTAGTATGATTGTCTTTTAAATGAAGTAATAATAATGTATAATAAATTACAGTAAGACATATTGTTAATAATATTCGTTACTATAGTAAAATAAAGCACAAGTACATTATATACGGATATTAATAGTAATAAAGAGTTCAGTGACATTAAATGGCTATTCCTTTTTATCACAAAATTACTGGGTTTTTTTATACATACTTTTCTATCTATTGTATGTCTTTGGTTCTACTTCATTGTCTCTTAATAATCCTTTAATTCTCATTTAACATGATGCATAGAATGTTGCATAGGGTTTATTATTGAAAATAATTACAACAGTAATTCTATAAAACAGTAATATTGTAGTAAATTTAAACCAGAAGAAATTTTATAAACAAAGAACTTTAATATAATGTATTAAACTAGATAAAAAATATAATACAGGATTTTAAAATCCAATTTCTTGAAATCTATAACCGATTTAATTGGGATAATCAAACATTCCGTTCACAAATATATCCAATCTTAAAATCCAGAAAATAACTTATATTAAATTAAGGATATGAAAACTTTAGTAATTAAATGAATACTTTTATAAAAAGCAGTAATAAAGTTAATAAAATGATCATGAAATAGACTCAGAAAGAAACTGAATAGATTCTTACTGAATAAATTCAGTAAGAAACGGCATAGTATTCTTACTGAATATATTCAGTACGAAAACTGAAAATTACAAGGAAACATTTGCTTTGTTTTAATAATGAAAAATCTTTAAAAAGGTTATAAAATTTTACAAAATTAATGTTTTTTTTAACTTATATTAAATTAAGGATATGAAAACTTTAGTAATTAAATGAATACTTTTATAAAAAGCAGTAATAAAGTTAATAAAATGATCATGAAATAGACTCAGAAAGAAACTGAATAGATTCTTACTGAATAAATTCAGTAAGAAACGGAATAGTATTCTTACTGAATATATTCAGTAAGAAAACTGAAAATTACAAGGAAACATTTGCTTTGTTTTAATAATGAAAAATCTTTAAAAAGGTTATAAAATTTTACAAAATTAATATTTTTTTTTTTACGGCCCGGAAGGACCAATTAGTCATTTATGTTTAGTCTTTCTTATCTTCCAATACTCCTTCATCCTCCTGGAAAAATCCTTTTTCCGTTCCTCCGTCCAAACCGTCCCCGCTTTCTTTTTAGGCTTTTCTGCAAATTTAACACCGGGCAAGTTGTTATAATTTCCAGATCCTGTTCTGAGATCTTGCAGTGCAATGCCTGCTTCTTTGATGTCTTGAAGCACCTCAGTGAGCCACACTGGTTGCGTTTTTAGCTTGAGCAATCTTTCCAAGAGTTGTTTACTTTTCCTTGATTCCTCCAAACGCAAGAGGTGGCCAAAGAATTTTATTCTATTCTTTCTTATTTCTTCTGTAATTAGTGTTACGGCGTCATAGATTTTACGGTTTGGGAGTAATCTCCACTTTCCTTCCACTAAGTTTACCCCGCCAATACAGGTTCTTACGATCCTTCTTTCTATTTTGACTAATTTTTCAGTTCTCGATGCTATCTTGAGTTGACCCAATGTTTCACTCCCATACATTACTACCGGTTTGATCACCGTATTATAGTGTCTTATCTTGGCTTGTTTGGAGATACATTTTCTTGTTATAGGTGTGTCGTGTGACCACTTGTGCCATTGCTAGTCTGTGTGCTCTTTCTTGCCAGGCTATTTTCTCGTTTAGATTCCATGTGATGGATTCACCCAAATATTTAAATTTTGATACTAATTTAATTCTGCGACCATTGATTTCCAAATGTTTCCGCGGTGTCTTTCTAGTGAACATCGCTTCTGTCTTCTCGTACGAGATCTGAAGTCCAATTTTCGCTGCGATAGAGGCCAATGATTCTATTTGGTGTTCAGCCTCTTCCTCCGTTTCTGCAAGGAACGCTAGATCGTTCCAATTTTTACTTTCTCTGGATTTTGTTCGTACCAATGTCGCATGATGTATTCTAATGCGCAATTAAAGGCAAGGGGACGCCTTGCCTTTAATTTTTTAATTAAAAAATTAAAAACTGGCTTTTAATTTTTTCACCTTATGGTGAAAAAATAAACTATATGTGCTAATTTTTTTTTTCTACAAAAGTACATGAATTTTTGTTTTAAATTATAATGTGCTGTCTATTACCAACCCTGTTTAGTATTTATGTTTTTTTCCTGGGCCTCAACGAAGTGCCGTTATCAGCGTCCGTACGCAATATTATTATAGGAAACAATTAACATCACCGAACAGTCATAAAAAAATAAAATCAACAATTAAAAATCGTAACATAAAATAAAAAAAATTACCATTTGGCATATAACAAATGACACAAATATACGAAACACATTATAGTAATAATCAGATATCAGAATATAGATGTACGGCCTTAAGAAACAGCAAGACATTTGATAACACCGTCAAAAATATCTCGGATGTTAGCCTCTAATTTAAATTTCCGACGCAATATATAATTTCCTCCGCCTCCCCCGCACAATCCGGGAGACGTCCTGGAATGACCCACACTTCTCCAATTCAGAGGCCTCCTATAAGGAGTACAAGGAACTCCTACCACCAGCCTTGGACTTCTTTGTTTCCTGAGCAACCGGTGGGGTAAGGCGCAATCTCCTTGTTCTAGATGTCTTCGGAATTCCCTTCACCACTTCCATATCATCGTCAGACCTTACTGGAAGAGGCGGGAAGTCCTCCTCAAGGCCGTTACCACCTGCAAAACCTGCAGCGGCTAAGCCGGCGAAGCGACAGCCGCCCAACCGCCCTCCGCCCCCACCGAGCCAACGTGTCTTTTTTGTTTCTGTGCGACTTTCCATCAGTCGCTCCTCACGCCGAAATTCCGTAACCTTCATTTTTGCCGCATTATCGGTCCCGCTGCTGTTCGAAGGGACCTCACGCACCAAAACCCGATCGCCCCCTCCTTCCGGACTGTCTTCCGCAGCGGGAGTAAAACCCCTCCAACAGGTGGGGACCCGCCCCCGAACCGATCTGGCTCAGTCACAGTCCAACAATAAAAATCAAATTAAAGAAAAGTAACATGAAATGAAACAAAACTAACAAACGAATGTAAACAAACTGAATAAATTAATACTAACAGCTGTGTAATCAAGCAAACAGTGGTTAGTTAACGTAGGCAAACACCAGAAAATAAAATTTATAACAAAGAAAGACGAAACAAAACGACTAACAGTAGCACAAAACAAAAAAAAAAACTTAAAAAACGGGAAAAACAACTAAATTATATAGAAAGCCATAAGGAAAACTGTAGAAATATGGCGCGGGAAAAAACACGTCCGAACGAGTCGAGAGCTTACACTACCTCCCATTATAGTGAGATTGCTGAGATTTAAACTGTGGTAAACATTCCGGGGAGCATAAGAAAGCTAAATTTAAAATTTCGTAATGATTGTTTCAGTAGTTTTCGCGGTTATCAGAAACAAACAAAAAGACGTCTATATAGTAGTGAAATAAATATAATTATACAATTTTTAACTAAAACGATAATTTGGGGTGCAGCAAACCTGAAAATTGTAATTAAATATTGGGTAAGTTGATTCTATCACTGTTTTAATACGTCTCTATATAGTTAAATATAAATTTCTTAAACATGATTTCCGCTGATAATTCGCTTAATAAAATAAAAATAATTAAAAATGTTATATCCACCATACCAGCAAAATAGATGTGTTTCTCGATATCTTTCGGTTTATTTTCAACTGGAGATAAAAATAATATAATACGTTAAAAAACTAAAATAATTACACAGTCATGACTGTTTGAATGTCAAAAATATACTCATCCAGAGTATATGTCAAAAGTATGTCAATACTTTTGACATGTCAATAGTAACAGTCTTTTTCCTGTTTAGCCTCCGGTAACTACCGTTTAGATAATTCTTCAGAGGATGAATGAGGATGATATGTATGAGTGTAAATGAAGTTTAGTCTTGTACATTCTCAGTTCGACCGTTCCTGAGATGTGTAGTTAATTGAAACCCAACCACCAAAGAACACCGGTATCCTCGATCTAGTATGTCAATAGTCTAGTAAATGTCAAGAGTATACTTTTGACATTCAGTCATGACTGTGTAATTATTTAAATTTTTTTACACATATTATTTTTATCTCCTGATGATGGTTTGAAATAAACCAAAAGATCTAGAAAAAAACACTTGTTTCTTGCTGCTAAGGTGGATATAAATTTTTTTAATTATTTTTATTTTACAGTTAAATATGTTGGGATTATGGTGGGGGGGGGGGGTGTTATTCGTAACCTTACCCTTCCAGAGCGTTAAATATTTTAAAGGATATAAAACTGTTATTATTGTAATGACTAGTGTAATTCTGTAAATTTTGATTGATGAAATTAATAAAATATAAAATAAAATGCTATCATTATTGGTTACAATCGTAAAGAATATGAAACATTATAAAATCGCACTAATGAACACATTAACTATCTGTTTTAACTTCGGAAAATGAATTAAAATTATCTTCTTCTTCATACTACTACTAATTATTATTATTATTATTATTATTATTATTATTATTATTATTATTATTATTACTGCTATAATTACAAATAGTAAACATTCTTATTACTTATTTTTTATAACCCTTCTAAGGTTTAGTCTGTTCGTTATAATGTACCTTATAAGGATAGATACCTTTTATCAGTTAAAAGAAATATCACACGTCTTTTAAAAGAAACAAAAAATTATTAGTAATTAAGTGAAAATTTTATTGTATGTGTAAGCAATGATTTAAATTTTAATAGTTATAATACAGCCTTCGTCTTCATAACAGGCATGCTTTAATTAAGAAAATAAACTATATTTATCGAACACGTACGTAATAAGAATATTTTTTCTATATTCTTTTTACTTTCCTCACATCATTGGTTTAGATAAAGCAAGAAGGAAAGTATGATAGTCAGTTAAAAGATGGAGAATGGGTTATTTGCATTTATCGACGTTTCATGACCCAGGAACACCAAAAAAAGGGAGGGAAATGTTCGTATGAACGTATATAAGTGCACCGTGTGTTGGCGTGTTTGAATCTTAATAACTTTTGACTGAATAACTAATTTTGATGAAATTTTGTACATAGATTTAATTATATGGGGCAATTTGTTGGTAAATGATTGGGATTAATATTTTCAAGGGGTGGAGTAAATTGTTTTTCTGGGGTAAATTTTCTCAAACTTTTGCAAACATAACCCACTTTATATTAAGCTCAGTACTCGTGCATGATTACCTTACCATTTAAAAAAAAAATCTGCCCCAAAATTCCCGTTCCATAAAAATAAAAAAAATAAATCTTTTTATTTATTGCATATCTTCAAACCGATTCTTTTTAATGTCTTCCTAGACATAGTAGTAATGCAAGCAGCCCACAAAATCATACTTTGGGTGCAACATTCGGGGTGTGGGAGCCGATCAAAGTTTAAAAATATTTTTTTTTAATAAAATTTTTTTTGGTTTATTTAAACTTTTAATAATAATATTACAATAAAACTTCATTATAATTCATCCCCCACCACTAAACAAAATGTTAGGTACCTTTTTATTGGTTGTACATTTTTTAGAGAAATTTTTTTAGTTACTTCCATTTAGCAGAGTAAACAAAAAAAAATTCTTAGAAGCTGATTTATGAGGGGGTGGGAGCGCAAAATTAAAAAAAAAACAGATTTTTAAAATTTTTTTATTTTGTTTGTTTATTTAAACGTGTAATAATAATTTACAATAAAACTTCATCATAAATTATCCCCCATCCCAAAAAAAGAAATCTTAAGTGACTTTTTTTATGTATAACTATTTTTCCACTATATAAGAACAAATAACCAATGCCAGGAAAATATTACAACTTTGTTGTCAGCTTTTTTGTTTATGATCGTAAACTGAAGTACCTAGAACATAATTTGAATATTACGGTTTTAGTAATTCAGTCAGTAAAATTAAAATGAATATAATTGCGTAATGATAGATTTTCTGCTTTCTTTATTTGAATTTACTATAAATAACATGATAACCATCCTTATTCTTTTTCATTTATTTGAAGAGTAAATAGATAATTGGACATTTTTAGCACTACACGTTAAGTCTTTGAATATAAATTAACTAGAGTTCGTGTATCAAATAAAAAGTAATTTCTTATTTTCTTTATTCAAAAATGCGAAAATATGTTTTACGTTAAGGTACACATATTTTAACGGAAAGTAAAAAGGTAACGGAAGTAAAAGACAGATTACAGATTACTTTTATTGTTATTATTTTTATTTTCATAACCTAAGGATTAGAAGATAAATAATTTTTTTTTTTAAACAGTAGTAAAATGTTAGGTTAATCATATTACATTAAAAACATACTCGTGGCAATTCCAATATAAATATAAATTATATAAATTTCATAATATCGCTGTAATTTTATAGAAATTAACAATTAGTTATTAAACAACAAATATGTCATCCATCCAATAATACACAATAGTAGAGCTTGAATGAAAATACTTTGGAGTGACCGTGAAGTAAACCAATAATGTCGTCGAAAAACCGCATTCTTTTTTTCTTTCCAAAATACGATATTTTTATATTTACCGCAATACGCTATGATCTGCGGTTAGTGACCTATTAATATCTTTAATTTCCTTTACGTTTAAATGAAGTGAATAGACGCAAAAGTGAACAATCAAAATTTTTAAAGCGTTGTGTATGAAATCTGATAATTTGTGAAAAATTTCTCACCAAATTTAATCAAATATAATATGATATGATATACAGGAGAATATGATATTGGATAATAAGAAAGGAAGCACCCGAGATAACACAACTTACTGGATAATAACACAAAAATAATATGAAGAGCAAAATAGAATTAACGAACAGAAAAACATTATTTATTCACATTAAAAGAAAGGAAAGCAATGAAAATTAGAGGTTTTCAACAGAAGGAGAACCAAACCAGCAAAATGCCTTTAATAACGAATTGTACATATTAAATAACAATATTAATTGAAAGTAATACAGTAATCTTTTAAAATAAATTAAACAACTATTGAAGAAGAAAAACAATGAAAATAAACTGAATTAAAATAATCGAGATGGATAAATTATAATATGACATCATTATTAAAAATGAAGGCCAATATAAAGAACTAAGCGTCTTTTAATTCTTGAATTCTTGCCAGACATTAAATTTATAACAGATTCGTTAACAATAAATATTTTCTCTATTTGGCGAAACTAAATTCAATGCTTTTATTATAACATGTTTTTTAATTGATTTTTTAATTTATTTATCTTATTTTAAGATCATTAACTCTTTCCAAGGGCGACAACAACAAACAGACCTTTGTTCAACAAAATTCAAAAATTTATACAGCATACTACGGAGAAAACATAAATTTAAAAATAAACAAAAACTAAAGTCGGATTTTAATATTGTACGCAAATATTCAGTAGTAGAAAACCTACGCTATAAAAGAAAACGGATTGAATTACTACATTTAAAAAAAATCATTAAAGATTTTAAAACTTTTGTAACTTCGTCGTTATAAGTCGAACGATAAATAATATTGATAATTACAGAATAGGGACCGCATTCAATTTTTAGAAGACACAAAATATTATTAGAAATTAAGTGGAAATTGCATTGTATTGTTAGCAATGATTTAAATTTTAATAGTTATAATACAGCTTTCGTCTGCATAACTGGCATGCTTTAAGAAAATAAATTATGTTTATCGAACACATAACAAGAATATTCTTTTTCTATATTTTTTTTCCTTTCCTTGCATCATTGTTTCAGATACTACAAGAAGAAAAGTAAGATAATCAGTTAAAAGATGTAGAATGGGTTATTTGTATTTCTCTACATTTCATGACCCAAGAACACAAAAAAAAAGTCCGTTTTCTTAGTTCATAATCTTTGGGCAATTCTTGCAACCTAAAACTTGTTATACAACAGTCAGTCAAATACAAACCGGAATTTATTTTCACGGCTCGTGTACGGACATGAGTAGGGTTGGGAGGATTCATATTGACAAAGAAAGTATGGGAACGGTTGGAAATCCAGCCGCCTTTACATTTGCATCTCTGGGCAGTAGCGACAGGTTAGAGCTAGAGGTTCCGTACTCGGTTACAAAATGTATTATCGTGAGGTATTTCACGAATGTAAATGTTAAACTATTCGAAATTTTTATTAGATTGCGTGAGCAGTTAGGGAATATGGCAATACATAACCCGACTGGACCAGAAAATTAAAAGGTGGGCAAGTAGCTGTAGAAAATAAGGGTTACAATAAGCGTTCAAGGATATGTGTATTATTTTTATTGTTATTATTATTATTATTATTATTCATTTTCAAAACCTAAGGATTAGGAATACGATTATTCCAAGGATTAGAAGATAAATAAAATTATTTTAAAAAAGTAGTAAAATGTTAGGTTTATTATAACATATTAAAAATATATTCGTGTCAATTCCATTATGTATATAAATTGCATAATATCGTTTTAATTTTATAGAAATTAACCATTAGTTGTTAAACAACAAATATGTAATCCACCCAACAATACACAATATTACAGCTTGAGTGAAGATATTTTGCAGTAACCACGAAATAAACCAATAATGCCTCGGGCCCGAGGCATCCTCTAGGTCGCGAATAGCTTAATTGTCGGGCCGGCCCGAGCGGAGAGGAAGAGTGAGACAAAAGTTTTAGTCGGTAAAGTGCGGGTACACATAAGTACTTAATTACATCTAGCCGAACCCGTGCGATTCCACGACACTCCACCATTTATGGGGGGTACGTAAATGGTATTTCTCAGACTCATTGAGAATAAAAAAAAACGTCGAAAAATCCCATTCCATTTTTCCTTCGAACATTCGAACGATTTATGACCTCAGTTAAGACGATCGGAAACTTTGTCATAAAATTTCTTCGTCATGGAAGTGCCCATTCCATTATTACAAAGCACCTTATATTTCCAAAATCACTGGGAAATGGGTTCCGAGACTTTTATCCAAAAATGAGAAACAGGATCTACAGAAATATGTCAAAGACTCCTGAATGGATTTTGATAAAAGGGAAATAATTTTTTGCTTCGAATAGTCAAATGTGATGAGATATGGATCCATTATTACGTTACGTTTCCATTATTCCATTATGGTGACGAAAACGCCACCCTATAAAGGAGAAAAAGCGTAGATTAGCTGGAAAAGTCCTTACAACCGTGTTTTAGGACTGGAAAGATGTATTGGTCCTAGAGTTTCTCCAAAAATGTTGCACTGTACATGCTGCATATTACTACAACCTCTTAGACAAAAGAGATCTACAGAAACTAAAAGCATCATCAGCCAATCAGAGATGTGATTTTATTTGACGACAACGCCAGACTTCAAACAACTATTAGCAGTCTGATAAACTGGACGAAATTTACTGGGAAAAATATCTCCTGTACAGTCCAGATTTACATTTGCAGTTTCCTTTCGTTTGGATTATTGAAACATCGATTCCAGAGCGACAACAAAGTAGATCAATTTGTGCGCAATTGGCTCGTGAGTCGTTCTTAAACGTTTTATGAAGAAGGAATCACAAGCATTACACACATTGGGAAAAATATGTGGAATTTCAGGTAGGCTATGAAGAAAATCAATAAATATGTTTTGCATTTTTATACAATACTAATATATGTTAAATATAAAAGTCCGACTTATAACTGACTGACTTATTAGTTTATCTATTTATATAGAAGCGATTTGCAGCAGATTAATAATTATCTATATATGGATAAATAAAAGAGAAAATGAAATTTTGTTTGATTTTATACCTCAATATAAAATACAAAAGGAAAAATACAGAAAGAAACAAAATTTCAAATTTTTTTTTTTAATTTTCATCGCCTCAATTTACGCATTATCAATTACGATAACTTATGCTAAAAAAGCAATTTCTAGAAATATAATTTAATTTAAAAAAATATAATTTAATAATTTTTTTTTTTGTAGTCCACCGAT
This sequence comes from Lycorma delicatula, assembly GCF_047948215.1. NCBI lineage: Eukaryota > Metazoa > Arthropoda > Insecta > Hemiptera > Fulgoridae > Lycorma > Lycorma delicatula. The sequence continues at coordinate 46,905,093 of NC_134461.1, forward strand.
AAATTTTTATTGATTATATTTTACATAATAATATTACTAAACATATGTCTATATACTTTTCATACAACAAGAAAAATATATAATAAAAGATCTTTATTATTTTACCTTAAAGGTAGAACAAGGAACCAAAACAATTTAAAAATCACTAAACGACATGATAATCGTTTTAAGTCGATAGGCGATATTGTGGGTGGTCTAAAACGTAAAACTGATAGGAAAATTTTTAAACACACATCCTGTTTTCAATATTCTTAAAGTAAGCAAACAACCAATCCTTAAGCCAAATACAATTAATATGCCAATCTTAAAACATGTAACAAAAAGGAACATTATTAACCGAAACAAAGTTAAATTTTCTAAACATTACAAAATTAAATTTATGGTGCAAATATTAAAATTACATGAAAAAATATGGTAATTAAAAATTAAAAAACAAATGCAATGATGTCGCGATAACAAGAAAACACAGTATTAATTTCCAATAAAATTAGTGAAATAGAACATTAGAAAATATTGCACGATTAGAAGACTAAACATAATTTATTCAAGCTTTAGGCTATCAATTAAATTAAACCTAACATTATACAAGAAATAATATAAATGGGTCGTTCATGATCATCTTACTCTGATACAACTTACAAAACGAAACCCTAATCTGGGCCGATTGAGAAGGCATCATGTCACATCTCATTTATTTGTTCGCCCGTATTATTTATAATATCGTTCATTAGCCGATGTTTTAAGTAGGAAACCTTCATCATTGTAACAAATTTCATCCGCTGGCCAACCTAAATAATTCCTACTATAAGTAATATTTATGTAATATAAAAGTAAAATTTTTTTCCCCTGCCGTTATCTATTGAAGTATTGAACCAATTATTTACCTTTTTTAATTGCTTAAAAAAAATTTCGTCTATTTCATTTTGGGAAAACGATTATGAAATCACATAATTATTATAAAATCAATTTCTTTTCCTTGATTTTATCCTTTTATCTCATCCCTTTCTTTAATATAATATATTAAACCAGTGATTCCCAAGGTGTACTTCTCGGCGCCTTGGGAAGTCGCGAATTCCTCACATGGCCCCCACGAAATATGACAAAATTTTCATAATTTTATTTCCATTTTCAATTCAATGTCTAAATGACTAAATGACGCGACGCTACTCTATTGTTTCTTAAATTTCTTCGAGAAACTACATAAACAAACTTTCTTCTAGATGTGTTCATGCATAAATAAATGCAGATTTCACACAGTTTTAGGGTTGAATTAGTTTTTTGTAACTGAATATTTATTTAGGCTTAATAGTAACTGAATATTGTAGGTATCAAATCAAATAAAATTTTTGAAATATTTTTTCGTATAAATTTTTAAAAATGGATAGGTTTTTGCCAACCAGCAATAAGTATTGTGGTAATGAAAGTGAAGAGGACACATCGTAATCAGTAACAAGAGTGTGAAGAAGCGTAAAAATCGAAAATATGTTAACAGCTACTTGGGACTTTGGTTTTACTTTGAGAGAAGTAAGTGGCTTGGCGAAAATAAACCGCAATGTGTTCTGTGTATGAAAGTTTTGGGACCAGACTGCATGCTAGATCAAATAAATTGAAACGCAATTTAGAAACCACTCGTCCCAGCCCAGTTAGGAAATCTCGTGACTACTTCTCCACTTCTAAGTGCTTATCTAAATACTTATCCATTTCTAAGTGGTAAAGTTCAGAGAATTTTATTCCATTTGTATGAGCTGCGTTTTCGGCAGTTGCTGTGATAAAATTTAAGAATCGCGCGAAAATCATTATGGAGAAGTAAACAAGGGTGGCTGTGACCAGTTTAATTCCACGATATGATAAAATGTGTGTCGACTGATAAGCTCATCCATTCCAGTAATTATTCTATTTAGTTGAATTTCTTCAATAATAATTTTTTTTGTCTAAAATGTGTTTTATTTATTTTTAACTTACTCTTGCAAAAAATTATTGATTATTTCGCAGAGTGCACTTAGTAGAATTTGACATAGGGCGTCTTGGAAAAATCTAGATTCTGCAAGGGTATTTAGAATAGAAAAAATTATAGAATCGTAAGTATAATATATTGAACATAAATAAATAAATCAACTTATTTTCTTTCATTTTATTAATTAAAAATGGGATACTAAATATAATAAAATCCAGTTCGTATCTACCACAGTATGAAATGTTTGTTTTGTATTCCTCTTATATTGACCAAAAAAAAAATACTCCTAAAATTACAAAAATATTAACAATTGAATTAAAAAATTTCTAAACCTAAAAAACCATGTGAATATTAAGCTGATACTATAGTTTTAAAAATAACAGGTTCGAATGAAAATTAATTGTTGGAAACTGAACGAACATGGTTTCAAAGACGATGTAAACTTGCTTGAAAAATTATCTGAAAATCAACAATTTTTAATGCTCTGGCTAATCGTTATAGATCAGTAAGATTTTAACCAATAATTATAAAATTTGGTTCGGTAAATTGTAAATTTATACGATCCTCACCCGTATACATTCCGATCGTATAAATTTACAATTAATGTATCTTTGAAAAACGTTTCATTTGAAATACATATAATTAATTAATTTTGAAATACATATGATTTAAGTGTTACCAATGTTTTTTAACATTCCACAAATTTAACTTCTCGAATTTATTTCAAAATGAAACATTATACGGGTGAGAATCGTTATCATAAAGTAAATATTTTATCTGGAGTTTATTTTATTTATTTATTTTTTGATAAATAAGTGATACAACTTAGATCACAGTATCTTTGCAAAATATTGATTCTCCATAAATATTAACTCATTTTTTACCGATAAACAAAATCATTTTAAAACATAATTATTTAGTTGTTTTAGTTCAGATTAAAAAAATATATTTATTAAACAAACGTAGAGCAAAGTACAAAAAAATTATTAAACGTTAAGGTAAGGAATACATTTAAGATGTAAATAAATTCTTTAAAGATCCATTAACACTATTTATTACCAGCTTTACTTTCACTTAGATTTTCGTTAGTTTAATTTATATTTAACATTTCTACTGTATTATTTCGAGTTGTTTTTAATAATTAATAATATTACTGTAAGAATATCGGCCTCGACTTCTCTTCTTTATTAACAGTTGTAAAGCCCTCAAGAATCTTTAAAAAATATTTGCTACTATGTATAAAAACGTTTTATGAATTGTAATGACGAGATACGCGTATTACAAAGCCAGGCGAATTGTTTCATTGAACTCAGTGTATTTATTATATCATTAAATTTAATAGAACTAGTGATAAATATTAGATAATAATTAATGATCCTCAAAAATTCATCTTTAAACAATTTATTTAAAATAAAGTAAATAAAACCTTAATACAGCTTCTGAACATTTAAAGAATTTGTAAATTGTTTAAATATTTAATAAAAAGAAAAACGGAAATAAATTATCACAACAAAGATAGGTTGTGTAAATAAAGAAAATAATATAAATAGTCTGAACTATAACTATAATATATCAATGCAACTGTTTGTTAGTTATACATCATTTGAACCATCATTTACTGGCTTCCAGTCATCGCAAATAATATATTATCAGTCACGTTTAGAAAGTAAACAATTTATTTTTCAATTAATAATTATTAATCTATATATATATATATAAATATAAATTTACAATAAAATATTGAGAATCAATTATTGTTTTAAGTTTTCACTTTTTATTACTCCAAAAATAAAAATATTTTGTCTTCAATAATTTATTCAGATTAGCAAATGAAAATAAACAAGTAAAAATTATACACTTTACTAATTTAATTACTGGAAGATTCTTCGGTTATCATTTTTATATATTACCGAAGAAAGAAAAAACCTTCAGAAAAAATTATAGTTTTGTTAAATTTTATTTTATAGATCAAATAATTATCTTATACAATGTATATTAAATAAAAATCAAATAAAACAACTGCTTCTGCAAGAGATAGTTCTAAATTTTAAAAAAGCTCATTAAAAAGTTTTTTGTGAACTCTAAAAATTATTGAATGAGTAAAATAAAAAAATTATAAATAAATTCCTTAAAATTATATATCTTGCATAACGTTTTATAGTAGTTAAATATAGACAAAACAAATATAAGTAAATTGGGGTGAACTTCATCTTAGTTGCATATAAAAATGTTAAATTAGATAACTATTTACGGGAAAAATATTTGGTTAACAAAGATTCGTTTTAACGATAGTAGCTTTTTTTTTATGAAAACATTTTCAAAAATCAATTATAATTAAATATACGCTTAGAAGTAAAACACAACACCAATTTTCTTAACATAATTCAAAACACGTCTTTCAATTTAAAATTATTAATTTAGAGCTGAATTATAATTTAAATAATTTATGCAATTTAATTTAGTTAATTGAGTATTTAATTAAAATTTTCGCAATGACCATTTTAATTTTAATTGATACGATAACAATCAAGTTTAAGTTCAAGATTTAATAATAGGTTGTTTATCATGAGAAGTTTATTAAAGTAATTTATAATGAAAGCTAAGTGGTTCCAGAATTAACTCAAACAAATCTATATATTCTTCTTTAATTTGAAAAAGAAGTAAAAATATCATGATAAATCTTAATGTTGTATTCAGAAGAAGTGTAAACAAGTGTGCAAAATGATTCCGATTGGTGGGCTCGCGTACTTATAAATAAATGTACGAGATATATAGACATACATACATATATATGCATAACCTTGGCAGGATGCACAAGTCTCATCTGTCCTTCAGACAGATTCAATTAATAAAATGATCTTTAATAAATAAAAAATTATTACAATATTATTATTATTATTCCTTAACCATAAAAAAAACTACTAAGGAGACTTTATGCTAGTTTTAACAAATATTTACTTATCAGTCGAACCGAACGATAACATAAATTGAGGTCGTCGCTATGGTAGAATGTAGCAACACATTATTACAATGACCTTGGAATATTATCAGAAGAAAGTTATATTCCTGTCTATAATCTGGAATACAATGAGTATTAATAAAAAACTGAATATTTTTTTTTAATCAGAAACCTTGGACTTACACGATGAATTGTAAGGGTGCCGCGTTTCAGCACGCAACTATTCAAGCACTAAGGCTTCAGTAAAGAATAGTAAAACTGTATTTACACATTAAGTAAAAATAGAGAGAAATATACTATATAAGGTTATTTTACAAAAAAAAAAAAATTCTGGCCGAAGAGTAAGATTTATTTTTGAACGTGACTGAGATATAAGTGAAAAAATCATATGCATAAAATACCTTAATGATTTATTTAAATTACGGTAAAATCGGCCACTAAATCAATTTCTAACGGCATACTAATCGATTATGCAGTGAATTAACAATAAGAATTTTTTTATAATACAAAATTTATCCCATAAAATAGAGATTAATTTCCCAAAAGCATATAATTTTTTCTCTCTGACATACTGAAGTAGATTTTGTACGGAACACGCACTTATTCAAGCAAAAAGTTGATATACATTTGTATAAATTAGTTTATTAACCTGCAACATTAATGAATGTCTGTAAACAAATATTTTACAAATTTCTCAAACATGGTTACCGCTGATATGTTAATAAATTATTAAATATTATTAAAAAGTACAAATCCACCTTACCATAAATTAATTTTGAACTTCTCAACATCTTTCAGTCTTTAGACCATCGTCAGGAGATTAAAATATCATTATAAAATAAAGTTAAAAAAAATTACAATATTAGGCAGTCATGACTGATTGCTAGGTATCAGTATACTAATAACTAGATTATACTGATAACTAGCAATCAGTCATGACTGCTTAATATTTTTATTTTTTCAACTTAATTTTATAATGATACTGTAATTTCCTGACGATGGTCTAAGGACTGAAAGATTTTGAGAACTCCAAAATTAATTGTTGGTAAGGTGGATTTGTACCTTTTAATAATATTTAATAAAATATTTTATACTCTGATATTAAGGATTCTATTCATTCTTAACTTTTTTCCTTACAAGATTATTTATTTATCTTCACTGTTAGAGGAGATTGTGCTAGAAATTAGTTGGTTGCAGTATAATTTTCTGTTTTATTAGGATGGCCTTCATTTGTTATTCTAAAGCATCTATAAATCCATATATATATATATATATATATATATATATATATATATAAAGAATTTATTTGTTCCATTACGGAGTTCGGAGAAGAGTGATCATGTTGATTACTTAATTTATTTTTAATTAAAATATTTTTGTGATTCAACAATAAATTAAGCTCTGAGGTTAAACTTTATTATTTTTCAGTTTTATCCTTCATGATACGGAAAAAACTCAGTCATATAAACTGGATATATGATTCATTCTTTGTAAACTGTGTAAAATCCATGTCACTCATCCATAGGGGATATAATTAACTCCCCACATGTTCTTGTAACTACGAATAACTCTAAGCGTGTATCTAAACTAACTGGGTATGTAAGTCCTATAATACTGAAAAAAAATAAAGAAATTCTGTAAAATCTCTCAGTTTTAAAAAAATGTATATTCAGATTATAAAAATAACTAATAATCCAAATAATCTATGTTAAAATTATTTCATTAAATAAATTAAAAAACCTTTTATAAAATCTAAAACTACTTGTTCATTTTGATTGTTAAACAGTCGGAATGACTGTTTAACAATTCGAACCCGAGACCTGTGGAATACAGGTCTCGGGTTCGAATCGCCCCCCCCCTCCCGGTTAGGCATGGCAATGTCATACGCTACAAAATGTCCAATTTCCATGCACAAACTTTGAGCATATACGGTGAATTAATCATAAAAATAATTACGTTTAAAACTTTTGAAGATTTACAAACCGCAACCGAAAAAAAAGACTAAATTTTGTGGGACATGTTTCGAATGGATTCAGGTAGATAGAATAAAAAACCTTTTAATAAATGTGGAAATATAAAACTCCGCCCCCATACATAAAACAAATAAAGGAAAACCTAAACAAAGCAAATATAGAAATAAAAGATTGTGAAGATAGAAAAAAAATTCAAGAAACAATTCACAGATTAGAGGTTCTTGTGAATCCATAAAAGAAAATAGAAAGCATGTGCTGTACAGAAGAACGAAAACACAGAACAGTGAAAAAGTGGAAGAATTCCACTCTTTCAGGAGAAAGAGGGAAAATAGTAGAGAAACAATTGAAATGATATTGGCTTGGTCCTCGCAGGCTAATTCGGAAAAAATAAGTAATTACGAATTACAAAACTCTAGAAGAGTATAAATGTGTAGACTAAAATACTACCAATATTTGAACATCCGTTTAGCAGAGCACATCCTTCACTGTATGTGTATGTAAATATATAAAACACACACACACACACACACAATTATTTGAATTTTTAAATGCTTATAGAATATCAATATTTGATTAAACAATTACTTCTGTTAAGTTAAGATCACAGACAAAAGCGAAATAAATAGGCAAAAAATGATTGGGGCAGATACTCCTATAAAAACTGAAATAACTTGTATGTGCTACATGAAAAAAAAATGTAAATGCAAGGTAAATTATTTATTTATTTTAACTAATTTACGACAATATATATATATTACATTATGAAAAAAATATATATACATACACACACATATATATATATATATATATATATATATTAAAGAATAGATTCTTTTCTAAAAGATTAGAAGGCATTGGCACATGGCACAAAAAGACAATCAAATAGTTTGTCCAACACATTTTAATACAATAATAACAAATAATAAATTCAAATATAGATTAGATCATAAAAAATCTGGAAACTAAACCAGAAATTTTTTTAAGGAAACTTTACTTGATTAATATAACAAAAAGAATGTAGATTTATCAAAAAATTCTCTTAAGAAAAAACAATAAAAAGGTTAGAAATAATTAATTATGAAAACTAAATACTACACCAGAATTGAAATACCATATCAAAAAATTAAAAATGGAATACTAAAATAAGCACCGTTTTTATAACCTGTAAGTTAATCGATATTTAGATATAATTATTCATAATGAATAATTATTAAAGATAATTAATGTGCAAATATCACATTAAAATTTATTATCCTGATAGCCCTGACAGCTATCAGCAGACATGTAAATGGTGGATTACTTCCGAGAAGCTATAGGCTATCATTAACCTTCTGAATGCAGGAAACTACAAAAAAAAAGTACAAATAATAATAATAAAATATTTACAGCCAACACCTACCCGATGAGCCAAAAAGTAAGAAAAAAGTAATACTGGTATGATAAATAAATTTTGTTTTAACTTCACCATCAAAATACATAAATACAATTAAAGGTTAAATGTCAGATCATAAAATTAAACAAGATAAATAAAAGATAAGATATAGAAATAAAAAAAAACTCAAGAATAAGAGGTATGTTATGTTATGCATAGCTACTCAAACAAAAAGGTCTCAAACATGTATTTAATTCATCTCGGTACGATTCATAAAAAACCTTCCCAAAAATTTTAATAAAACACAAATGAATTACATTAACATCATATGGTAATAATTTTAGTTTTTTTTTTTATCTCAATATAAGAAGTATAAGAAATTATATAAGCATTATAAAAAATACAGCACACAGTAATAAAATATAAAATATTAACAAACGTAGTAACCAGTACAGTAATTTTTTTTTCTGGTGCAATAAATAACATAATGATGTCAGACTGAAAACTGACTCCGCTGGATATTTTTGTTTTCTCAAAATTTTAAGGATCATGGAGTGCAAAAATACTTAAATCTTTGTTACAAAATTCTGTACGGTACACGCACGTACACGAATACGTTGACCTCTACTTAAATTATATCACGAGATTAGTGTGACCTGCAATCATAAAATTTGACATGGTAGTTTATGCTTTACAGGAAATTGCTAATAATTTTTTTTTAATGATCTGAAGAGTTGACAAGAGGAGAAGTTGCTATGCTTCAGGTAGATAAGGTCAAATGAAATGTTAACTTTTTAACCGAACAAAAAAAAAATTATTATTTCTTGGACGGTTAGTCCAAAAAAAAGAAAAATTATTATTGTTTGCGTACCAGAAATGTGTTATTTTGGGGGAAAGAAAATCCTTATTACGCGACAGAGTTGGAAAGAAATCCACGGCACGTCATGACATGGACTGGAATAACAGCTCATTTATTTGGCTCTTACTTTTTGACGAGCCAGTAAACGCTGACCCGTCAAAAATCAGTCAATACTAATAAATTTAGAGATCTTGGAGGCATGGTTAATACCCCCACAACTTCAAGAGAAGGATCTCATGGAACGAGTATTGTTGCAGCAGGATGGAGCATCTGCACATTTTGCTCTATCAGTCCGCGCGTTTCTGAATGAAAAATTTCCAGGACTTGGATCAGCCGCGGTACTCCAGCGTTACCAGTTTCGCTATCACGACCATCACGAAGTCCTAATCTCACCACACCAGACAATTCATTATGGGGAGTTATCAAGGAACACGTATCTGCACGTCGCTACACCACAAATGAAGAATTGCGTGATGCTGAGGAACGCCTTCCGTAACGTAACAACAAAAATGCTCCGTCGCATGTCACAGAGGACGTGGTGAAGTATAGAATTGTGCGTGCAACATAAGGATGAACTTACAAACCCACTGGATCATTAAAATTAATACTATTTATCAAATGAGTAAATAAAATAATTATTAATTTAGTCCTAACTTTAGGGCGTACGGTGACTTCCCAGCCACTATGTACGTAAACTAAAATTTCAAACTAGATCCTACCAACGTTTAACAATCAATTACTTTCTACTGGAGGGAAAAATAATGTTACTACTGTAGAACACATTATGTAGTGGGGTTTAAAATATCATCTTTTACTGAGGCAAATTTTCTTATGAATAACTGAACGAAAATACTATACTTTTAAAGAAAAGGAACTAGTATTAAAGAAATCTATTTTACCCCGGATACTATAATTATAGTTTAATGAATAATACAAAAATCCATATAAAACTTTTTGCTTAATGGTCTAATGGTACCATCTTGGTAATACGATGGTAAATATATGCATACACATTCTAATTTAGTTTTGTATAAAAAAAGTCATAAATTATCTTTCGTAATGTGTTTAAAAAGAACAGCTTTTAAAAAAAAATTAGATCTAAAATCGTCATGTTAGTAGCATACTACAGGCACGCAATGTAAACAAAAACAATGAAGAAGGGGAGATTTATAAGACTAGTGCAGTTTAGATTGCTTATACAGGGTTCTAAATGTATCCCTATTGCATAACAAAAAGATATGGAGGAAAGAAGGATGCTGTAAAAAGGATCAGTGTATTTATACATATATATATTTTGACCCGATCCCTCCAAAACTCCCATTGGATTAGCTTGTTTTCTATTTCCTGTTTGCCCAACCGCTGCTGTTTAAATACCATCTTTTCTTCAAACTAAATAATGAGAAACACGTTTCTTTTTATTTCAAGAATATTAACTTTCATCAGAAGAAGTTACAATTTGAAGTCATTAATCGTCCCGTAAAAAAGTTCTAAAATACGAATAAATTTTTTCAATTCGTAGACTTCCACAAAGAAACAATAAAATAAATAATCTAAAATTACAATAGTTGAAAAAACAGTATTGAAAATAAAAGCGTACAATTAATTTTTCATTTCATTTCAATATTAAATCTAATCTTGCAGTTAAAATTACACTCGGAAAAATTTTTATGCACCGTTTTATTACTTTATTTTCTTTTCGTCTCATTTAGGCCGTTATAGAATTTCGTGTTTGAATCGTTAAGGTGTTATGTAACGGATCTATCTATTCTGATAACCATATTAAATGAACATTCTGCCTAATTTTGTAAAATACGTTGCTTTGAAAACTCATAAATATAATGAGTAAAATATATAATGTTGGAAAATATATTTTTTAATTTTGAAAAGTGTATAAAGTTTCAGAATATAGCTTAATAAGTGTTAATGAATCTGTTTATATGGATAGTCAAGATGTTCAACTACGCTAACAAAATTATGAGAAACTTTCATAACTACAGAAGATGATTCGTTTTCTAAAGTGTGATTGTCGAAATTGATCCGGTAAAACTCGAAACGTTAACGAAGTATAACGACGATAATATATATACTTTCTTTCTTTCTTTTTCCTGTTTAGCCTCCGGTAACTACCGTTTAGATAATACTTCAGAGGATGAATGAGGATGATATGTATGAGTGTGAATGAAGTGTAGTCCTGTACATTCTCAGTTCGACCATACCTGAGATGTGTGGTTAATTGAAACCCAACCACCAAAGAACACCGGTATCTAGTTTTCAAGTCCGTGTAAAAAAACGCTGGCTTTACCAGGACTTGAACGCTGGAACTCTCGACTTCCAAATCAGCTGATTTGGGAAGACGCGTTCACCACTAGACCAACCCGGTGGGTTGATAATATATATATACTGCACTTCACTAGAGTGCGCTGCATTAAACAACCAGTGCCGAACCGGAATGAACTAGTCAGTACGTTTACCCGACCGAATGGCCGACTCGAACAAAATACTGAAAAAAATCGAAGAACATACCCATCTATATTTTCTTTCTCTGTCTATTCTCTTTTTTAATCAATGATATTAGCGGTAGCTCTGTCCTCTGTAAATAAAGATTTGATAAATTTGCTACGGGGTCAATCCATTAGAAATGTCCCAAAAAAACATAAGCTAGTTAAGTTTCTTGACCAATTCAAAAAAAAAAATTGAAAGCTACCCACTTGTTTCCTACATGTTTCAGGATCTTAAAAATATTTTTTTTAAATTATTTATTTAAGCAGTTTGCCTATGGCGGCCATTTTTGTTACGGTTCACACACCTACTTTTGTGATTGTAAGGGTTTACAGAAAAATCATAACTAAATTTTAACTATTGGTCCTCGGAAGATGAAACAAAAAGCAATTTATTCATATTTTCTCAAGGTAAAAGTTTGGTTCAGTGGTTTACATATCTCTTTTCTTTCTTTGGGAAATTTACGAATAAAGTTGAACACGAAAAACGGTGAAATTTCATTTTTGGTAATTTTTTTCAAGAGGCAGGGATGACATACACAGTTTGAATTATTTTTTTATATATACCTATATATTAGTAGTTTTACCATAAATAATATTAATGGTGATATACTTACCCCTAAACGTTTATTAATTTTTTAAAACATTTTTTGAAATTCGAATTCTGGCTTCAAATAACTCTGACTGGGTGATAAAAATCTCAAATTTGCACAACTTGTGGTGTTTTTGTAGATTTTTATGGCAAATAAAAACGTTTCTCGTGTATTGTACTAATAAAAAAATTATAATCTCTCAAAAATCATGAAAAACCTGTTAAAAGCGATACCATTTCGACTCACTAAATAAGAGCTTCAAGGGGGTTTCTTGTTTTCTTTGCACTTTACATTTTTTATATTTAGCGTCTATGTTGTTGAAGTTGACGTTTTCAATATTTTTAAAAGAGTTTTTTTTTTAAATTATTAATGATAGGTCGTAATTAAAACTTACCCAAACTGAGATTTTAATGAGTAGCTTACATCTTTTTTTTTTCAAAAATTCATTGATGATTTATGATTTATTTTTATAAACACTATCGAAAAAAAAATAAATAGTAGTAAAATTTTAATTATTCTTCAATGAAATAGCCAGCTTTTGTAGCAATGAAAGTTTATTATTTAGTGTGGTTAACTAACAGTTGTGATATCTCTCTGATAATTCTCTTGAAACTGAATGAGAACGACCCATCACTGTAGTTAATTCAAGTGTTGTCAACTTTCTCAGGACTTTGCAGATCAGTACCCACATTTCGTCTTGTTAAGACTTTTGAAATGATGTACGTGGTCTAGCTGGGTGGAAAAAATTATCCTGCTCATCGTCATTTTAGAGGCTAATATCTACCACTTCTTCAATCCACTACTGATTGGTAGTGGATTGGTAGTGGACACAAGCAACAGAGTTTTTTCATTAAGTGAAACTGGTAAAAAACTTGACACATGGTCTTCATAGTCTTTGGAGTCTGAAGTAAAGTAACATCTTACAGGTCCTTCTAACATTGGAACACACTTGTCTCAGCTTCTAGTACCTTAACTTTTAATTAATTTTGATGGAGGTGGTACACCCAAAATGCTACAAGCAGCATCCAATTGTTCAATATTGTAATGTGGGGCTATGTATTGCATTCATATAGTTCTTTGTTCTGCTGAGTAAAAATAATTTTGAAACTGTTAACACAAAGAAACTTTCCAGGAACTAAATTTAAATTTGGAAAAATCTGTTCTTTAAGAGCTTGCTCTAATGTTATTTGTCTTAAGTTTTTCTTAACTTTTTTTGAGTTCTCAAAGGGTGACAACAGAACTATTCATACAGGTTATTGAATTTTGACAAAAATTTTTTTCGTGATATTTACAAACACTAGTGACATCTGAATTATAAGTTATTTGTTTTCCACTAAATTCACAAATTCTAATGAGTTCTTTTGGCACTGTACCATACACTGTTTTATGATACACTTCATTCACATAAATTCCTATGGAACATTGTGTTTCCATTGTTTTACGTGAAATTACTTAAAAATAATATAAAAATTTAATCGATTTTAAAATTTGCAAATACAATATTATTAAGTAAAACTTATTTATTTAATAAAAATACTTCCAAACACATAATGAAATTTGAGACGCTCAGTATAGATGTCACTACTAATGTTAGACTGACCAGTCTAGTCTGTAACTGCAAAGCTAAATGATGCAACAAGCAAAAATGACAATACATTGTCATTGCTACATGAATTTACCTGACGACTGGAAATGACTTCAAGCGCCTGTTATAACATAAAGACTGCAGTTGAATGGTTCAAACAAGTCTATTTCAAATGTAATAATAAGTATAAAAATATTAAAGTGCCAAGAAACAAGAAAATCCTTTGGAACACTTATTTAGCGAGTCAAAATGGTATCGCTTTTAACAGGTTTTTCATGATGTTTGAGAGATTATAACGTTTTTTTATTAGTGCAATACGTAAGAAATTTTTTTATTTGCCATAAACATCTACAAAAACACTGTAGTTTGTGCAAATGTGAGATTTTATCACGAGTCCTATCAGAGTTATTTGAAGCCAGAATTTGAATTTTAAAAAAAAATCTGTTTTCAAAAAATCATTAACATTTAGGGGTAAGTATATCATCATTAATATTATTTATGGTAAAACTACTAACTTATACCTACATATAAAAAATAATTCAAATTGTGTATGCCATCCCTGCATCTTGAAAAAAAAATACCGAAAGTGAAATTTCACAGTTTTTCATGTTCAAATTATTGGTAATTTTCTCATAGAAAGAAGAAAGATAGGTAAATAAACTACTGGGCCAATCTTTTACCTTGAGAAAATATGAATAAGTTTGTTTCATCCTTCCAGGACCCATAGTTTTTAGTTATGATTTTTTCCGTAAACCCTTACAATCACAAAAATAGGTATGCCCACCGTAAAAACAAAAATGGCCGTCACAGATAAGCTGTTTTTTTAAATAAAAAAATTAAAAAAGATAGTTTTAAGGCCCTCAGACATATAGGAAATAAGTGGGTAAGTTTCAATTTTTTTTTAATTGTTCAAGCAACCACTCTTGGGTCACTTCAAATGGATTGACCCTATGGCTTAAAATGCATAATATATAATGACAAGAAGAAGAATACAGGCTGGATGAGAAGGCAGAGCAGAGGGACTTCGTTTACGTGAACTGAGACAAGCAAAGCTCGGAAGGAAATGAATTCAAGGTGAAAAAAACCATGATTCCCCTTCATTCTTTAACATATCTTGTTTCTTTATCTCGGTTATTTTACACTTACCTACCTACAATTAAGAAGAAGCGAGGCGTGACAAAGAAAAAACGACGGAAGCAATGTTGCCTAGTTGCTTTCCAGACTTATTAATTAAACAAATAAATATAAAAAAACAATATTTTTATTTTTGAGACCTAAGAAAGTCATAGAGATCTCTTGCTATAGAATTTTTGTAGTTCGCATCACAGTAAGAATTCCGTAAGATTTATGAATTTTAGTTTTATCCTGTTCCTGGGATTACATGATAGAATATTAAAGTACACCAATCAAATCTTCCGCGCAAAATGTTTTTTTTTAGATATATTTCATAAAAAATGTACCTATTGTAATGGATACAATGATTCGACTTCCAGAAAATTTCGACATATCTTCACGTTTCACATCCCCCACACCACAAATCCACCGTCACCTCAAAAGTTTATACATACATTTATATATATATTAATATTTACATAAACATATATATATATTTCGCTTTCTTGTGGATACGATAACTACCGTAATTTTCCGCCAATCTCTTTCAAATTTATACATAAAACATAACGACCTAAAATCTCGGTCGAGTTCGATAATTGGAAAAATCGGACCACAGGGATGGAAATGGGAGAGCTTTTTTGAAAAAACAAAATATTGCTATAACTTCCTATTACGTAAAATATCGAATTCATTTAAAGTTCCTATTATTCTTTGGATAAGGGCCTAAAACTTACTTGAGTAAAGTTTTTTGATATTACTAACCATTGGTTCAGGGGGTGGAAAAAATGAGGTTTTGAAGACAAAAAATCATATCTCCCTTAATAAGCACAGTATCGAATCGGTTTAAAGTGGTCGTTATCCTCTACACATTAACTAAAACGTTTGTCTGTAAAAATTTTTGATATGACCAACCCTTACGGCAAGGGATGACCAAAATATTGCTGGAATTGTAAGATGGGGCTTGTCATATGCTAAACATGTGAAACTTTTTTCACGTGCAACCATTGTCGTATTGAGTTAATTTGAAGTTTTTCTTAACTTTAAGGTGGAAAACTTTTTTATTCCCCACTTAGCACGGGCGCAATCTACCTCCGCCTACCGGCGTGCCGGAAGGTAATTTTTTTTTTTTTTTAGTTGAAATTCATAAGGGCAACAGAGGTCCTGGAAAAATGAGTTTCAGCCATAAATCTAGGTCCAATATGATTAGCTGTACTCAAATATTTTGTGCGGAGATACATAAAATGTAGGTAATTACAACAAAAGCAAACAAACAAATATTCTAACAACAGAAATTATTCATTAGTTAATCAAAAAAATGATTTCGTGATGCTATCTTTGAACGCACATCCTCAGTAAAGAATTCACAATAAATATTTAATGAAACGAAAAATTTAATATACAGAAGATTTCTAAATGCTCAAGAACCAAATTACAGTCTAGTTGTTTAAATATCATTAAATTCAATGATTGGAAATAAAAGGCATAAAGTTTTAAAAATTCCAGTGATTTAAACTTTTATCTTTAATTCCATGCCTTAATTAATTCTCTACTTTTTTAATTTAATTTTACACCTTAAACGTTTAGAAATTCAGTTAATAAAGAATTTTAATTATATCTTTTTAAGTTTATAAGGAAAGGAAAAATCACACTATCTAGAAATAAAAATTCTTTAAATAAACAAAACTGATTTTAATTATTCCAGTCTTTTATATAAAAAGAGGTTTTATATAAAAATACTGGAGTAAAAGGTATATTATGTTTTTAAAGTTTTTACTTACGCAGAAAACTCGTAAATTATAGGAAGGAATTTTTTTGAACAACTTTATATTATAATCTACTGTTCTATGTAAATATTGCCCACACTTCTTGTGTTATAAAATTATGGATATTTCTTAATAAAGATTTTAGGTTGATAATTCTTTTATTCCTATATGTATGCACGAAATTGTTAAAATACCAATCGTTACAAAAACCTGTTTAGATGACTCAATTAGTCATCTTCTTTCTTCTTAACATAGATCTGATAAAAAGTATTAGAATTTTTTACAAAAAAATGTAAATTGAAATGTAAGTAAGTGAACCCTAAAATAATCAGAAGCTAGACAAGACGTATTTTTAATAAAAGTTTAATATATAAAAATGTATTCATTACTTATATAAATCTAATAACCATCACATCTGTACTCACATTACATTAGTTAAATGGAAACCACTTATATCCAAATAAAATTAATCTTGGACAGCTTACCTGTAAACAAAAAAAAAAAAAGAATATATATAAAATAAAGAAATTAAAAATATATGTAATTTAATTTTTTTCTTTACTAACTGTTAAGACAAATATTAAAAATGAAAAATACGACTACCAAAAAAAGATTGCTGACAAACATTGATATTTAATATAGCATAATTAAAGGACGTGCGAGTGACAATTTTGTATATAGTATTATTTTTTTTCAAATCGTTTTAATTTATTTAAACATACTGTATGTATATAGTACCTGTAGAGGAATGCCGTAGGCACTCCCTCCGAGCGGGTGGCTCTGATGAGCGGCGTCTCGAAATGGGATTATTAGGTGTCCGCAAATTGATTATTTCTTGTGTAAAAATATTTTTTTTTTTAAATGATGAAATTGATATAAGGAAAGTTGAATTACAGATTTAACTCTAGAAATTGATACTAACGAATCGGGATTTTCCGCTAGCGATCGGTAAATACCGGAGCCTACTTTTTGGTTTTAGTTTATTATTTTATGAAGAACAATCACGTAAATAAGAAAATATATTATTAATACATATATCGATATGTATGCGATATGAAGATATATAATAAGTATGTGTACAACTGACCATCACGAGACATACTAACGAATCGAGATTTTCCGAGTGATCGGTACATTTCGGTGCTAAGCTAAGGGGGACGGACACACATACAGACTCAAATACAAATACCCTTTAGTACAGTAGGATATATACGTATATATATACAAATAGGTTACGACATTCCCGGTAACGTAAGGATTCCGACGCGAGGTCACACATCTAAATCGGTTGAGACGTTGAGTTGCTACGGTAGAACAAACATACATACATATACCCTAAATATATTACACTCCGTTTTGGGCAGTCGTATAATTATAAAATACACATAAAAATATATTCTATGAGCGTACTGATAAACTGAAAATATCTAATCCCATTTTATTTTTTCCCAGGTTTAATGACATTAATTAAGCGAGTAATACAGTTCGTCAATAAATTATAATTGCAATATTAACGTTAATTTGTCCTATTCGAACGCCTTAAAAATAGTAAAATTTTATTTTAATATTCAATACGTATGTGTGTGTGTGTGTGTGTGTGTGTGTGTGTGTGTGTGTGTGTGTGTGTGTGTGTGTGCGCGCGCTGTCACTCTCACTCACTCTCTCACTGTCTCTCTCTCTCTCTCTCTCTCTCTCTCTCTCTCTCTCTCTCTTTCTCTCTCTCACTCTTTCTCTCACGTTTTCTTGCGGGTGTGTTAACCTCTTATATTTGTGTTTATTATTCGAGAGTGGTTAAATTTACAAATATCAAATCTGTTTTTAGTAAATTTTTGTAATTTATGTAATTGTAATTGTAATAATTGTTTTTATTTAAAAAAATTGATTCTATTATATTTTTTTTGGAGAATCTACAGAAAAAAATAGTTTAAAAATGTTGAGGGGGTGATATATTTTGAAGGAATTGCATTAATTGAGATAATATCGAAGGGTGAAATCTTACCAACATGAAAAAGTACGAATTAGTAAAAAAAAAAAAGAAGATTTTTCTTGAAATAAAATATCTTTGTACGAAATATTTTACATGAAGTAAAAGTAACTCCAATTTCATTAAAATTTAGATATGCTGTAGTAGTGTATCTAAAAGTTGTGCTTGTAAAAATTTGATAAACTTGGTTAAACTGTTATTGAGTTACGCTCAATTTAAGGTTGAAAAATTTGAGTAAGGTAAGTTACAAAATATAAACTTTATATTACATATTTCCAAATAACCAAAAGTCAAGGGCATCAGGGCTTGGAAAGGGTGGCGGGTGGCGACCGGAAGTGACACAAGGCGGGTTTCTTCCCCTATGAGGTTGGGATGCACTTTTTGCGCAGAACTAGACAAAATTCTTTTTTTATTCACGCGTTACAAAAATAAAGAGTCGAAAGTTGAAATACAACTAGTACTTATACAACCAGTTATATGACTGTAATTATTTCCAAGGAATATCTAAACCTCCAAACAATTTTACTTCAATAATTTTTACATTAGAATACGTTAGAAATTATAATAGTCACGTTATGTCTTTGCCGAAGAGTGGAGTTAATAGTAACGGTTAAAACCTCAACATTATCCTTATTTTAAAATTCAATTTTAAAAATGTAATTTCTTTACTGAAATCTGTCTTAAATTAGCCATAAACAACTAAAAGCTATTATCCTTTTTTTCTGTATAACCTTAATAAAATAATACACAACTAAAATATACAGGGCGTTACATAATGTTCTTAGGAGTTACAAAAATTCAGTAAAAAAAAAGTTTTTCACTACCTAAATGAAAGTTGTACGAGGTGATGCAGGGACTCAAACAGTTTTTGTTAAAATCTATAAATGTTCAATATGTGCTACTCTGGTGACACGGCACACATCAACACGAAAGTCTAGCTCTTGCCAAACTCGTTCTAACATGTCATTTTCGATAGAGCTGATTGTATTGATTACGCGATCCTTTAGCTCAGCGATATCGTGTAGCATTGTTGGGATAAACACCTTATCTTTCACGTAACCCCAGAGAAAGAAATCACATGGCGTGAGGTCTGGTGATCTTGGTGGCCACAGGATAATGTGTTGGTCTTCTTCAGACGCACGTCGTATCCAGCGCCGAGGTAATGTTGTGTTAAGGTACTGTCGAACCTCCTTATGAAAATGGGCAGGACAACCATCTTGCTAGAAAATGAGGTCGTTGAGTAGCTGAAGCACAAGCCATAATTGTAACATATCCAGGTATATCATGCTGGTTACTGTCGTTTCCATAAAAAAGAGCGGCCCATACACTACCTCACGAGAGATCGCACAAAAAACGTTTACTTTCGGAGAATCCCGAATGTGTTCCGCATAAGCTTGTGGGTTTTCAGTCCCCAAACTCGCACGTTCTGACGGTTTACTTTGCCGCTAATATGGAAAGTAGCTTCATCGCTGAAAATTATCTTGTTTAGAAAACCTTCATCTAACATCTTTTTCTGTAACTGTAAACAAAAATCGAGCCTACGTGTTTTATCTCTATCAGAAAGACGCTGGATTAATTGAAGATGGTACGGTTTGCATAATAAACGTTTACGAGAACTCTCCACACCTCAGGCACATCAATTCGAATCAGACTTCATCTGTTTTTTTTTTATCTTTTTTAATTAATATATATATTGATTTTTTAAGAATTATTAACCTCTGATTATAAAAAAAATTACAATAAATAATAATTCAATAATAACAAAATAAAATATGAAAAAGTTATTAATGAAATAAAATTTTATGTACTTTTCATTTAAAAAAAAAAAATGTGTAAATGCAATTTAATGGCGTACAAAGAAGTCATGAAGTGCCCAGATCAGATTTTTTTTTAGCGTGTGAAATGCCATGCCTGAGCGGGATTCGTATTTCTATTGTTTAGTATATTTTAATAACACATACCGTACACATGTATTTATTCATAGGTCATTTATGTACAAAAATGTAATATGAAATATATTATATATCAAACGTTATTATTTATGAGTGTTTGTTTAAGTAATGCAAAATGAATTAGCGGCACCTGAGTCAGCAAAACATTTCAACACTGAGTAACAAAATGTGTACATTAATGAAACACAGACATTATAAATTAACAAATATAAATAAATATTTTCTCCCAGGACCGGCCGTGTACAATAACATTTGTAAGATCCTACATCCAATGTATTTTCACCAGCAGCAATCTACAATAATTATGTTAATTTATTTATGTACTTTTATATAATAACACCACTTCGTCCACTCATAATAATGGTTACTTTTAATTGTTAAATAAAATTTATCGTTCATGTAATTAAAATATAATAAATCGATTATTTAAATTTTTACACCATAACAGTCTTTATTTCAATAATTATTACTAGAAAATGACCACCAAACTAGTGACTCAAAAACAAGAAAACCATATTGGGCGAAGACGAAGAGAAAATATTATTTCTTAGGAAGCATGAGTTTATTGTTTCTAAGAGTAAATATTGTTTATTGTTTAACACGAAAATTATTTTTTACATTTTTTATACGTTACACACTGATGTAAATTCAAGTCAAGATAAAAAGTAGCAAAAATCATTTCATTTTTTTTTAAAACCAAAATTTAAAAAAAATCTGGTAGGTGATACATTTTCTCCTAACAACTTTTGATACTAAACAGTAACAACTATTTTTATTATCATCAATAATGACTACTTTTAGTTACTTTTATCAAATGTGATTTTTAGAGAATTCCTTTTCCTAACAAAAAAAAAAAACAGTTTAAAAAAGTTGCATTTTACGGAATACAGCAAATCAGTAAAAAACTATTGAAAAAATTACTTCAATGAAAGAATGAAAAACTTTGCTTCTCATTTTGGGTCCAAAATAAATATAGGTGTCAAAGCTACTATAATTTTAATAGCCCTTTAATTGTTCACGAAAAATACGAAACATTTTTTTTTTTTTTTAAATAAATTAGGAGTTGAGCCAAACAAAAACAGAATATATAATTTTTTAGAGGGGGTAATGAATTTAAAAAAAATAAACTTGTAAAAATATTCATAAATCGACCTGCTTAAATAAAGTTTTCTCTACATCGAACACTCCCTTTAATAAAGGAAACGAACAAAAGACAGTTTTCAGAGGTGAAGGTTGATATTTTGAAAAAAAAAAACATTTCTTTCATTATCTATAGATGGACTGTAGGTAACAAAACTGCTTTAATAAAATTTTCTCTAAAATTCTTCTGAAGAAAATCGAAATTGGGTTTTTCAAGATATTCCCTACCTCCTTACAAAATATTAATTTGAAAAAAAAAAATTTGATCAATGGCTCATTATAACAATATCAGTGCCAAATTTGAGAAAATCGGCTCGGTCAATCTTGAGATACAAAGCCAAAATCAGTGCAATACACATACATGTATAAATATCTACACATACATGTAGTTTTTTTTTGGTCTAGATGAACTAATTGGACATTAAAACGTAAAGAACTGCAAAAAATCCAGTACCTTTTTTCACACCATACCATACTTTAAAATGTATCTAATATAACATTCGCCAGAAACGTAAAAATATAGTAAAATTGCGTAAGTTAAAAACTAAATAAATAAAAATTTATATTTATTTAAAATAATATACTCCAGTTATTTTAACTTACTATGAATCGAATATTAATCGTTAAAGTTATATGTAATAAAATTATTATTTTATATATTTTTATAATAAACATTTGTAAGAAATAATACATACATAAATTAATAACAAATGGCATTTTTTGTTTTTAGTGAAGGAAAGAAGTAGTAATTACATAATTTATAAACTAATCATTATAACAGATATATTGTGACATTTCGTTATCACAAGTAGTTTCAATACAGAATAGTTTCAACTGAATAGAAAAATAAAAATACTGATAAAAAAGAACAATAGACAAGTAATATTAACACAAGTTTATACCTGTATGTAGGCCGTAACTAATAATGAACTGAAAAATAATCTTTCTTAAAATAAAAACTATAAGATAAGGTAATTTAAAACAAGTAGTTTTTACGAAAACACACTTAAATTACTTTTTTTAATTTAATTACTTTTTTATTTTTTATTTAATAAAAAATTTCACAATAAAATCTAAGTGTACAATGTATAACCGATAAATGTCAATTCTTCCTACACTAAATAATATTACAGAAAGTTTATCAGAAGCATTGTTCTTTAAGTAAATGAGAATAAATAAAAATTATTAATTTTGTTCGATTTTTCTGGAATCCAAGAATTTTCTAAGACAATTTCTATGAAATAAAGTTTGTATTACGTACAATACTTAAACGCACCAATAATCAAGTTGATAACTTCATTTTTATCGAGAAATTGAAAAGAAAAAACAGCCGGGTTTCAAAAAAAATTAAAAATCCGTTTTAACGCTTTAAACGTAGAATTCCAAGAAACCTAAAAATTTAGTTTTTAGATATTCACACGAAGATTGCACACACCCAAAATAAGTGTATATTTTCATTTGTTATCGAGAAATTAAAAAAATTAATGTGAATTTCATTGTTACTCCATTGTAACACTTTAGACACGGAATTTCAAAAAGTCTTTCTTAATGTACACTTACACCACAAGAACATGCATTCATTTTTTAAAATCAATTTATCTTCAATAGTTCTTCCTGGGCGTTGATGAATATATATATATATATATATATATATATATATATATATATATGTGTGTGTGTGTGTGTGTGTGTGTGTGTGTGTTAAATGGGGGATTTAAAAAACTGTTAACTAATGTTTATTATTATTTATTTATCTACTTTTTAAAGTTCAGATTTTTTTATAATTTACTTTTTTTTTTTAAAAAAGAATCTTTTATACTGTATTGCGAAGATTGATTCTGATGTATATAGGAATCATCGCTGTTCTTTATATTTGTAGGTGAGTATGAGCGTCCAAATTGAACACATTTTTACATCTTAAAAAAAAAACTGTAATAAACTTCAACAAAAAATAGTATAAAACCACAAGACTGGAAAAAGGCCGTCAAAGCGTTTGAAGAACTTACAATTTAAACAAAAAACAACGAATATAACAGCAAATAAAAAGATATTACCTGTAACATAAAAATTAAATTCATAATAATACATAAAATCACGAATCCAACAACATTACCAATACGAAATATATTATAATCACATTAAATCCTATAAAAATAAAACTTTAAAACGAAAAAACCAGAAAACAGATAAAATATACTAGATATTAAATAAATTTCTAAACCACTTCAAGAGCTCTATTAACAGCATCTATAAAACCAGTGATAAAGGAACTGTAAAAAAAAATATTTTTTAAACAGATTTGGAAGATATTTTAGAATTCCTTTATCATTAGAAGAGGAGGTTTCAATATATAACTTATAAAATTAACCAATTAACAATTGTAAATATATTATATATAACGGAACAATAATAAAATAAAATCATTCACAATAGTCTTAATAAACAAACGAACATGGCAACGACTATCTGAAGTACAGAAGTTTTTTAAATCAATCGACGGATGAAGGTTAGGTTATGTGCCTAACGACGTTCACCTCGACGACCTTAACAATTCTGGCTATCTCCTCATCATGGTGATACACTGTTAATTATAAATAAATTTGCGTTAATCCAAATAAATAAATAATTTTTAATTTCAAACTCAAATAATGAGAAAATTGGTTCAAGTTTCATATTTATAATTAGTGTACTTTAAGAGGTATGATATTTTTGCTAACATAATGGGCATGTATAATTTAATTTTTTTTAGTTATAGGCATTAAAACTATAATACACAATTAACATAAATTATTCAACGCATTTTAGGGGTTAATAAAAAATGAACAAAACGATGTAGCACGCGATGATTTTTTACAAACATTTGTGTAGGTACTAGAGTTACTAATGACCTTCAATGAACACGCCGGTGTGATGTAACGACAAGGGGGATCGACAATTGAGTAATGGCTACCGTACAAAACAAAGCAATATGTGCGTACTATGGTTTCATGAAAACGAATCTGTTATAACTGTTCGTAGATGTTTTCGTTTTGAGTACTGCCGTAATTCTCGTAATAAAGACTCGGTTAAACTTTGATCAGCAGTTTAAGGATATAGGAAATGTAGAACACAAAAAAAAATACTGGCAGACCTCTCGTTTCCGAGGAAATTGTGGATAAAGTAAGAAAAAATTTTCCGAGTAAAGAGAAACTTTTTCCCGGTAAATCGACTCGTGCAAGTTTAGAACTGGGAATACCGCAGTCGACAGTTTTGAAGGTTCTACACAAGCGCCTTAAACTTAATGTGTACAAAACTCAGTCGGTGCATTTCAATCGAAGATGACGATAAACCACGCTGTTACGATTTCTTTGTGGATATTCTTGATAAATTGAAAGAATATAATGCGGTTGTAGAAAAAGTAATTTTCTCTGACGGAGCTACCTTTTTCATATTTCTGGTCACGTTAACCGTCATAAGTGTCGAATTTGGGGTAGCAAGAACCCACACGCCGTTCGACAAACACATGTTAGCCCGAAAATTGATGTTTGGTATGCGTTATCAAGTGATCGGACCATTTTTCTTTGCAAAGCCAAGTTAGAGGGCTACTTATCGAGATATGTTACAGGAGTATGCAGTAACACAAACTGAATATCGACAACCCAACATTTATTTCCAAAAAGATCGCGCGTTACCAAACTTGTATTTACATGCTAGGCGCTACCTACATGAACAATCTCCTTAACATTCGATTCGCCGTGATGGATCAGTTCCCTGGACACCTAGATCCTCTGACGTTACGCCAATCGATTTCTTTCTTTGGTGGTTTGTCAAAAACAAAGTGTACGCAACGAGGGTTGTCAACATCAATGAACTAAAAAGAAGAATCGAAGGTGTAATTAATGGGATAACTCCAGATGTTCTTCGTAGGTGCGGCGTGAAACTGAATATTGTCTATACATTTTACGCGCCACAAAGGTTCTCTTGTGGAATTTGTATGAAGTTAATAAGCGTTTAAACAAAACTGTTTAAAATGCCCTGTTCAAGAATAAAAAATTCATGTAAAATACATTGCTTGGTTATTTTTTTATTAACATATACAATGCGCTTAATAGTTTATAATCAACCTGTAGAATCAAAATAATATCACTTTTTCTTCGGGCTATTTGATTTGACGTACAAGATATTATTTTAGGTCGATTTCATAATAAAACTACCAATCACGATTCGACTTCCGGAAAATTTCGACTATCTTTGCGTTTCACATCCCTCAGACCCCAAAACCACCATCAGCTCAAAAGTTGATATATATATATACATTTCAGTTTCTTGAGGACACATTAACTGCCGTAATTTTTCGCCAATCACTTTCAAACTGGTCCCAAAAAATAACTCGTCCCAAAATCTCCGTCGACTGTTAATGCCCAAAATCGGACCATAAGGGTAGAAATTGAGGGCTTTTTCGAAAAAAAAATCTCTATAACTTCCTTATTAAGTGAAATATAGAATTCGTTTAAAGTTCCAACTATTCTTTAAATAAGGGAGTAAAACTTATAAGTAAAGTTTTTTGATATCACCAACCATAGGCCCAGGAGGTGGAAAAAATGGAGTTTTGAAGGCAAAAAATAAACATACTTCCCTTAATATGCACAGTACCAAATCGGTTTAAATTTTTAAAGTAGTCGTTATTCCTCTAAACATTACTTAAAACATTTGTCTGAAAAATGTTTTGATAGTTATTAACAACCCTTACGGCAAGGGATGACCAAAATGTTGCTGGAATTGTAATAAGAAGGGGCTTGTCGTATGCTAAACATGTGAAACTTTTTTCACATGCAACCAATGTCATATTGAGTAAATTTGAAATTTTTCTTAATTTTAAGGTAGAAATCTTTTTTATCTCCTGCTTAGCACCGGCGAAATCTACCTCCGCCTTCCAGCGGGCCGAAAGGGATTTTTTTTTTTGATTTTTTGTCCGGTAGGTGTTTCTTTAACAACCCAAAGCCGTAATATAAACACAAATAATCTTTTAAATACATATATTTTTTATAATATTCTTTGTTTATAGATATTACTAACACAACTTAATTTTAAAAATAAAAAATGTAACGCTTGTATATACCAAATAAAAAAAATAAATAAATAAATCGAGAAAAATGTCTTTTTTGTTTTATCCTTTATGTCTGTTTACTTGATACAAATAACTTCAATCTTATATGAAACATAAAAATTGCAATTCGTTATATTAAAAGTAAATGTAAGGACATCTAAATGGAAAGAGTAACAGAGTGCATTACTCATCAATTCTTTTCTAATAACTAGTAATATTCATAATTTTGTAAAATCAAATAAATGTCAATATATATATATATATATATTGACATTTATTTATATATAATAAATTTATTATATAATAATATATTATATATATTATATAATAAATGTCAATATATATATATATATTGACATTTATTTGATTTTATGTAAGGAACAATAATTGAAAATCATAAAATCTATCATCATAGTGTAAAATAAAGTATAAAAAAAATGTAGAAATAAACAATTTCATAGAATGACATAAAAGGGAAGTCCTTTTTTATGTCATAATTCGAAGGGTTATAGCACATCCTTTAATTATGAACATAATTATATCCTTATTAATTAAAAAAGTTGTTTCACTCATGGATTATTTTACTTTATCAACTGAATAATATCGTAAATGGAGTTTAAACAATAAAAATTATTAATATATTATCCGGATATATACTTCTCTACTTCAAAACATCAACAAAAAAAATTCCCGGTCGATATATATATATTTATGAGCGAAAACAATATTATATACTTTTTACATGTGAAAATAAAATTAAATAATTTATAAGTATGTTTCTAGGGCTAAATAACGCAACGTAAAAGTACATGTAGAAACCTTTTTAACAGTTAGAAACCGCATTAAAATAATTGAATATTTTATATATATAATCAACGGATAATAAAACACAGACAACTAGATAGAAAATTGATGAAACAATTTAAAATAAAATAAAATTATAATACCTTCATATATATAGTTTAAATGTTTTTCTTTTTATAAAATAACAGAGTAGTAGATGAATAAATAAGGATTCTAACTATCCTTCCCCCACCACATAAAAAAAGTGGTAATATCTTTACATGTAGCAAATTATTATGCTTTAGGCAACACACGTATATTACAAATGCTATTGTATGAAAGAATGAATATATATGTTATCGGAGTTTATCTGAATGCGAGTTATTCAGCCTAAAAGCTTTGAAAACACGATAACAACATATAGATATCAGAAATACTACATAATATTTTAAATTTAACTTAAAAATAAAAATGATGGAAATGCCTTTAGGGTAGACATAAAATCATAGTTTAGACAAAATGTTTAAGTGGATTACCTATATATGGTTATAACACCCGTTCATGCAGCTTATGTGTTCATATATGAATATAGAATAATTTCTATTTAAAAAACCCCAATCTTCTTCCATAGTTTAACTGAAATAAGACGGAAGGTATTTTTACAGCGAGATGTCATTTAAATGCCAACCTAAAATTATGACTTCATATCACTGTAAGATATAAATCAAAAAATTAAATTAAAAATATTTTAATTTATGATTGAATTTTCCAAAAATTTGTAAAGAACTTTAAAATTTTTATAAGGATTTATTTTAAAATAATGTCTTTAATAATTTATTCATTACTTAACAAAAAATTAAAATAGTCCTAGAATTTTTACTTCCCTGGCATCATAGCTCTAGAGCTATGCTGCAAGAAGGAAGTATGGTATTCAATACAAAAAATAGGGTATGTGTTTTTTTCACTTATCGACATTTCATGACGAAGGAACCCCAAAAAAGAAAAAAAAAGCTGACAACACAGTTTTAGGATTTTCTCGTCGCGCGGCTTTTTTCTGATGCACAACTTACACACACAACTTAATTAAAAATATTTATAGTTTTATTTAAGTACAATATTTTTTGTTTATTTAATTCAATGATTCTAACTAGAGCGCGCGGGCATACCGTATTTCATTCGCGCGGGTGACGGTACTAGCGGCCACTTTAAATAAACTTTTACACTTTAAATATTATTCATTTATTTAATAATACCGCTCACCCGTGACGTCACAACATAGCAGACTACAGCAGTAGTCAGGCCGCAAAGTGGGATGTGGGGTATGTAATGGAGGGGGTAGCTGGGTTAAGACCTCACTTTGATAAAGAACAAATTTGTGGATCCAACGAGATGCTAACAACAAAAAGAAAGAAAAACTTTCTTTCTTTCTTTTTCCTGTTTAGCCTTCGGTAATTACCATTCAGATAATACTTGAGAGGAAGAATGAGGATGATATGTACGAGTGTAGATGAAATGTAATCTTGTACAGTCTCCGGTCAACCATTTCTGAGATATGTGGTTAATTGAAACCCAACCACCAAAGAACACCGGTTTCCACGATCTAGTATTCAAATCCGTATAAAAGTAACTGCCTTTACTAGGATTTGAACCTTAAAACTCTCGACTTCAAAATCAGCTGATTTGCGATGATGAGGGGAACCAGGTACTCCCGAGGAAATCCTATGTGGGAGTTACCTACAATCTTTATAACTTAAAAAAAAATGTGAAAATTGGAATTATTATATAATTTTTAATTGTTTATCCTGGATGCTAATATATTATTATGCAACTTTTCGAAAGAGAAAAAAAATATAAAAATAAATAAAGGTGAAAATTATTTATGGTTTCGGATATGATGATATGGACTTCTGAATATTTGTTTGGTTACTTTATTGACTTTAATGTATTTGACTATCGTCATACTTTTCTCTCTTTTTTCTTTATCCTGTTTAGCCTCCGGTAATTACCGTTCAAGTATTACTTCAGAGGGTGATACGTACTTATGAGTATAAATTAAGTCTTGCACAATCTCAGTTCGACCATTCCTGATATGTGTGGTTAATTGAAAACCCAACCACCAAAGTACACCGGTATCCACCATCTAGTATTCAAATCCGTGTAAAAATAACTGTCTTTACTAGGACTTGAACGCTGGAACTCTCGACTTCCAAATCAGCTGATTTGGGAAGACACGTTCACCACTAGACCAACCCGGTGGGTTTTATCATACTTAACTATTTTAAAGTTACCTTACTTATTTAAATTTTGTAATTACACATTTTCAATTTTAAGTTACCGATTTAAATTTTGTAACTATTTTTAGTTGTTTGATGTCTGCAAGGATTACACTGAAAATTGGATGCGCAATAAAAAGATAATATCAACGGAAAATTTTTTGTTTGATTTAGGCGGTTTGATGCTGAATATTCGCATGTTGTAAGCAGTGCGAAAGTAATTTTGTTCATGCTGCCACCTTTTATGTAAAATATTATTAGTCTTATAGAAGTACAACTATCGAAGGGGTAAGAGTTTCCACTCTCTGAAAATGAGTAAACAATTAATGTTCGAGGTTACATTAAATGGAAGCACACTCTCCAATAATTTTAATGTATTCTCAATAACTAAATAATGTATTATCAAGCAAACGTTTAATTTGTAATAAGTCTAATATGACAACTTCCTACACTACGAAAAAATTCGTGGTAACCTGATTTTAAATTCCTACAACGGCTAATTCTCTGACAATCAGTAACAGATAAAAGGGTGCGGTAAATGTAGAAATTCGATTCAAATATTATAAATTTAAGGAAATGAAATTGAGAAAAAAACAACAAATGGGTAACGAATAGATTAAAATTGAGCAGGAAATAAATTCAACTAACATCAATGTTATAAATACTAAGATAATCATCAAACCTTTGAAATTATAAAATTAATTTTCTTGCAAACTACTATAATAGACATGTGCTTTTATATATAAATAGACATTATATTTTAAAGTCAAGAAGCCATTTATGTTGAATGAATGAGTTCTTTCATAACATCGATTTATTATACAGAAACTGACCTCGACCATTAAAAATGTTAAAACCAATTTAACACTAAAAACAATCTTAATATTCAGATAAAATAAAAATTTAACGTTCAAAAACACACACGGTATTGTTTCAATGAGAATGCGGTAGTGTATTAAAAGACGGTTAAGTGTAATGTATGCTCTATGTTAAGTACTGTAAATAAAATAAACAGCTGGGAGCGAATTGGTTATACAGCTGTTACAAAAGAGTTCTTTGTTCGAAATTCATACATACATACATACATATATACATTACATACAACCTAGGCATGAAACTAAGCGTGAGTTTATTCCCACTTAAATGGTTATACGCGCACGTCATCGTAGGTCGCAGATTAAACAGCCGTATTTATCATAACGTATAATTTGCAATTTAAATAATTTCAAATTATAATTTAGATAATTATACAAACATATAAGCTAATGTCACACATAAAATGACTTAATAACAGTATAACAAAGATAATCATGTTTATAAAAAAACATATTACGGTACATTATAAACATGCTAATAGATCCAAATAAAAAAGGCAGTAGAAATAAACTAAATTCAGATTTCATAGTTAATAATTAAAAAAATGTCGCAGAATTAATTTTAAGTTTTTCTTCCCAGTTAATAACCAAGTTAATGATCAAATTATTTACTTTTCTATATTTTTACACAAAATAATTATTTATAATTAGGTACCTCAAAATCCAAGGTACAACGTTAAACTTATTCACACGTTTTACTATTAGAAATTCTTTAATGAAATTTTAAAAAATAAAATGAATAATTTTGCTCCTGGGGAAGCAGCTTACAGGACAATATTTTTTATCGGTTGTTTGTCAAACGATGCATATAATATCTAATAATAATCACACGCTCAAAAAAGTACTGCAGTACCTAGATGATAAAAATAATAAACCCGTACTAGATACTGGAAGCTCAGTCTGAAATGAAAGTAATGTAGAGAAACGACAGCGTCTATCAACCGTAGATTCATAGCCATTCATTAATAATGTAGGTGTTAAAAGAAGTTCAATCGATGGTTAGGGGATGAGTATCGTTGATGACTCTTCATGAAGATTATACGAGGATCGAAAGGATGATAACGTCTGCCAAGCACGTTTGGTTTGTCCAGAGTTGAAGGAAAAAATTGCCTTTGAATATGAACACTGGAGAACACGTAGGATTAAAAAGTGTATTCAATAATAGGGAAACAAACGAAATTTTGTAATATTTAATAAATCAAATGGTGAAGTGGTGGGAATTATTCTCAGGTACGTAGAAAAAACTGATGTTTGTTGTGTAATTTTTCAGGTCTAGGAGGACAGAAAATGTATGTAATTAAAAACGGATACTGGACGATATTATAAATGAGAAAAACTTTGTCCCTTTTGACTTATTTTTTCCTATTGGAAATTTTCTTCATCCTCTGTGTATCCATCCCTGGTCCTTTCTCCCTTGTAGAAATGAATTACGTGCCTGATTACGTAGAGGAATCTATCAACAAAGGACCTACATGGCTTTAAACACATGGGATGTATTCTTTAGTTTCCTTTAGTATATAGGACAAAAGGTGTCCAGGAAAAAATTTATCTACGTCCAGAATCTGTTCGGACAATTGACATCATGTGATATACGTTCAGAATGTCTAGACATCTTGGAATTAGTCTATGTCTTGAAAGTCCAGTATCTGTTATTTATGTGTCCTTTAGTATAAAGGAAAAAAGATGTCCAAGAACAAACTCCATTATGAACAGTAAGCATAAGTAAGGTAGAGGTGGTTGTTGAGGTACGGCTTGAGCTTATTTCCTCTGTTTATACGAGTATATAGCAGTAGATTCATTATATCCATAGATACCATAGAAACTTTAATATGAATAAAAATCAAGAAGAGTCTGCGTTACAAATATTATGAGCAGTTTGGAACAATAAGGCGAATATGTAAAGGCTCAAACCGCGATTATCATATACTGGATTTAGTTTAGTAAGTTCAGGACTGAAATCTAGGATACTTGTGTCTCCTGTCACTTTAACTATAATCAAATTGTAAGGCTATTAAAATACAAAGAAATTTTTAAAATGGCCTAGAAGAACCTCGAATAATTGAAAAAAGGGAAATGTATATTATGCTCAAAACTTAAGTTCTTCAACGAATGGAAACGGAAGTCCATGCGGTGTACCAGGTTTACGAGATTCCACAAAGAACCCTAGATGAGAAGAGATTGTGATGTAAATAAAGATCAAACAAAATACGTGTAGAGAGATTCATAAAAAATAATAAGGCTTCAAATGATTTCTACCAAGATCTCAAAAAATTAAAACATCAACGTCTCTGGATTACAATTTTTGTATTGACAGATCCTAAACAACTTCAAAAATTAAGTGACAAAAAACCAAATACAAAAACATACTGAAAGGCCGTAAAACTTGAAATTATTTGTCCTACTCAAAACAGTAAACTATCTCAAAAGAAACTATCAATTGTTTATACCAGTTGACCTCCTTTCTCTTATCGCCACCTTTCGCTTTCAATACTTTTGACACTTTAAAAATATTATAGGAACTAGGTCTGTCTGATTGAAAGGCTAGGGAGATAATAACCAAGCAAATAGCAGCTTCTTTAGTAAGTAAAAAAATGATTCTGTTGGGCGGGACTCTCAGCAAGCTGACTGCTATAATCTACCTACACAAAAATTTTAGCTAATCAAGAATTTAACGAATTTTTTTGTTGTTGATGTAATGATATTTAGTTAAACGATTCGGCTAATGTTCTGAAATTCAGATCTGTTTTATAATTAACGTAATATAATTTTTTTTGTATACAATCTTTAAATTCTCTATTACATAATGAATTATTATCCTAAAGTAGTCACAATTTAGATGGATTATTAATAAGCCGTGATCCGGTACTACTCTACATCGACTGTGTTTGTTGTTATTAATTTCCAACTTAATAGGACTGTATTATAGAGGCTAATTACTTCTATATATGTATACATTTATCTAAATCTTTCGGTTTTAATGATTAAAATACAGAATTTATTGTTGTACACTTTTAGTGGAAACAAAATGAAAGACGGCAAACACTAAAACAAATAAATAGTACAACACCAAATTCACTGTTGTGTAAACATAAATTTAAATTTTTAAACGTATTTTTATAAAATTTAAAAAAATATAAATTTATTAAACATTGAATTAAAGAAGCACGATTAGCCGGGAGTATTGTTCGATGAATAACAATAAAAGTATAATAAACAATTAGGTTTAGTTTTAAATCCAGACTACATCATAAAATTTTATGCTTATAGCTTATGAGGAATGAAACATAATGTAAGAATATACATATATTGATGTATAATGTTGGTGGAGCAGTGACCCAGTCACAATAGCTCAAGGACGTTGTAAAGAAGGTACCACCCCCCACCGATACCGTACTACTAACAACAAATGATAAACTCCTATCGTAACTGGAAAAAACTAACACAGGTAATCTTCCACAATAACAAAATATAAATGCTCATTCATTCTTGTTATATATTCATATACAGTCGTCAAGAAAATATTCATTCTCTCTTTATTTTTGCTCTCTTTCTCGAACGCGCGCTACACAGTCTCATACATGCGCACGCGCCCGTACACCTTTCCTAATGCAAACAGGCTAGTAATCCAAGGTTAGGTCATTCAGTAAAAAAAACAGTAAAGTACATAAAAATTCTAATAAATTTAATTTAGATTTATTTATCGTTAGATTAAGA
Organism: Lycorma delicatula; assembly: GCF_047948215.1. NCBI lineage: Eukaryota > Metazoa > Arthropoda > Insecta > Hemiptera > Fulgoridae > Lycorma > Lycorma delicatula. The sequence continues at coordinate 46,939,572 of NC_134461.1, forward strand.
CTACTAATAAAAATTACATTTATTGACAACTAACAAAAACGAATAATCAAGATGAACTACTGTAGTTAATATTAAACAAAAAAGTAAACCCAGAATTTTTAAAATCACACCATAATTATTGTCAATAATAAAAGTAGTCTTAAAAAAATCAAAATATGATTTTCTGATAAGCTGTCGTGTTTTTGTGAAGCTCTGTGACTGCAGTTCGATTCTGCGTATTCCTTTATTGTTATCGTTTTGTTTTTCGTTTCGTTATTTAGTTGTACTGTTTTGTTCGTTGGTTTTAGAGTTTTTTATTACGGTTTTGTTAGTTTATTTTACTTTTATCGTTTTTTTTTCAGTCCCAACCTAACGTTTACTTACGTTAGTTGTTTACGTTAGCAACGGCGGCCATATTGCAACGGTAGCCACGTGTCCAGTCTACCGCGGTCTATTACTACTGCGGTTTTCATTGCTCACAACTATGATGTCTCGTTCTGGCGGGTCGCGGGGTGTGACGCACGCCGCACTCACGTTGTGACCCTTCAGTCACGATTGGGAAAAATTAGAGGAAGGCCTCCAGGGAGTAACCGAAGTGGAATAGTTCTTGCAGAGTGTGGGTCCGACAGCTCAGGGGAGAGTGGTCACGGACAGAATTATCAGGAGTTCTCACCCTTGTCCGGTGCGTCGCGGGTGAAGTATGTGTGGGCGTGGGACAACCGCTGGAGGAACCTCCGACAAAGCGGAGATTGAGTGTTTCTCCTACTGAAGGGGAAGATTTGAAGAAGTTGCGAGCGGCGGACAGAGGCTCGATATCGTCGTGGAAGGGATAAAATTGGAGGAGAGGTCTACGCAGACATTGCCTTCCCCAGTCTCGGAAGGGTTCCGAGAGGGACCCTAAAACGACTTACTTACTTAAAACTTACTCGGACTTACTTAAAACGACTTTAACGAATGAAGACCTAGTGCAGCTAGCGGTCAGGAGGTGGCCGGCTGAGGCCGCTAGAGCGGGAGAGGTGGTCTACTTCCGCGATTTAACAGGTAGTAGGAATTCGGCTACCCGCAGGGAAGTGGAGTCGTGTGAAGTTATCAAGGCTGAATCTGTCGTTCTGGACAGGGAGGAGTCCTCTTTGAAGGAGCTGAGGTTTACTGTTTTTTATGAATCTGCGGGAGGCGTGGAGTCGGTGTTGACAGTGGTGTTGGCTGCGGTGAGGAGGCTGACTGCGGAATTGTCTTCCCCTGTCTTTCTGTTCCCCGGTGGCAAATTGGGATACCAAATCAGGAACGTGCTGGTTTATGTATATCGCGGGCGGATAGATCCGGTGCGAATTTATACTCTCCGTGCGACTGGCACGTTCGCCGACGGGAGGCTCTGGTAGTTCCAAGAATCGCACCGGCTGTTAGTGATAGCGGGGTTGTAAGGAAGCGGGCGGAAGGATAATCCTGTGCCGATCTTCTGAAGGCGGTTAAGGGGCCAGTGACGTAGAAGGAAGAAGGTAAGTTGCTGTCCCTCCGTCGGGGCGCGTACGATGAAATGTGTATGCAGGTCAGGGGAGCCAATAAGTCTGAGAAGTTGTGGGCTGCCCGAGTCAGAGCGCCGGACTTACCCGTTGATATACAGTCTCGGGGCGCTAAACGGACCGTTGTGCATGTTAAGGACATTGATGCTGATACAACTGACCGTGAGATATATGAAGCTGTAGCAGTTGTTATTGGGGCGACTGACGGCTTCCGGGTGACGTTCATTCGTCCCGCTTAAGGAGAAACTAAAGATGTCACGATTATTACAACGTACCGAGCGACTAAACGTAAGACGGAAGGGAGGAACAAAATCGGATGATTCCATTGTAGGGCGGTCACCCGAGAGTATGAGAACAGATGTTATCACTGCTGGACCGTGGGGCACGTTTCGGGCACCTGTACGGAGACCGACAGGTCACAGCTTCATTAAACTGCGGGAGGCCGGGACACCGTCGGGCGGGTTGTACAGCGCCTGCAGCGTGTGCGATGTTTGGCATGAAGGGCATTAGGGGTGTGTGTCGTCACGAGGGAGTGGGAGGGAGCAAGGGAGTAATGGACAGCTCCCTGTGGAGCTACCATTCATCCGTGTTGGATGAATGCCCACCCACCATGCGGGTGAGCGGCGGGGATTCCAATACCCCAGCGCTGAAAAAGACCGAGTCCCGGCGGGTCTGCCCCTTTCAGAGTGTCCCCGTTACAGACATTGGCGTAAAGACCAAATCCCGGCTTCTGGAATGGATCTCAGGAACGACATAGTCGGGCCTGGTAATCCTAGTCTGGGAGTTAGAGTCAGGCACAGAGGAAAGATCCAGATCCAACCGGCGGACCGACCTGTCAAGCCAGATATAGCCGGTAGCCAAGGAGGCCTGTTTAAGTATACGGAGGACTCCCCTGGGCTGTGTTATATTTAACTGCAATGATCCAGCCCAGGGATGAGGTAAAAAACATGATTTTCTGATGTAGTATATAATATACAATTTACAGCACTCAATTCTCTAGTAAATATGGAAATTACCTATGACGTAAATAGACCCATTACTTCGTCGGATAAAAATACTGGCAAGAATTAAAAAAACCAGGAAAACTTTATATGAAATTCATATCTTTATGGAAATAGATATGAATTATTATTATTATGAAGCCGACCCGAATTTAATAGCGCAAAAAATTTGTATTTTAAAGATACTTTCCACAAGTCTTATAAAACAAAACCCTATCTGAAAAATAGTTAGAAATATACTAGGATATTCTTCAGAAATATTAAAAAGTAAACATTTCTAATGAAATCTTCCGTAAAAATTGGTAAATTAATAATTTTAAAATAATAATTTTAAACATCTCAAATGACAGTAATTTGGGCTAATTGCATTAAAAAAAAAATGCTAATTCCGTTTTAAAATTCGTTACCTCTGAAATAAAGTTTTAAAACTATTTATTTTCTGGTAAAAAAATACTGCATTTAAAAAAAATAAAACAATTAATTTTAAAAATTCAAAACAAAATTTGAAATATTAAAAAATTTAAAAAAGTAGTATGATTTATTTTCTACTTTCTCCTTTCTAAGGAGAGATTTATTACCATAAAAACGTAAGTTTTAGAAAGTATTCTAATCAAATAGTAGGGTATTCAAAAATTATTATTATTATTATTATTATTATTTTTAATTCGAACTGATACAATATATTTTAAACAGCCAAACTGACAGATTTTTTGTAAACTGTAAAAGTTCAAAAAAAGTTACAAAAGACATTTTTACATGTAGGAGGAATAGTTTATATATATATTTTTTTTTTTTTTTTTTTTTTTTTTTCAGAAACTCTTTACATATAATTGTCCTACCTTGTTGTGGCACAATATTTACTCTCTACTTCTTAGGGAAGGTTCATCAGAGTTCGAATCTCGTTCATTTTCAACCCATTCATAAATGTTTTGATGAGTAAATTAATCGTAATACAAAAAAAAAACTCAAATAAACTTTCATAAGTTTGTCAACTTATATAATGTTTTTAAAAGAAAAAAATCACCGATTGGTAAAATTTGTATAAGATCCATCTCCATTTACATAACACAGTAACCCCATTATAATTTAATTAACACATTAAAAAAAATAAAAAAATATAATAATGAAATCTATTTTAACGTTAAAGATACAAGAGAGGCCAATACATACAAAATTTGCGTATTATGTTTATGATTGGAGGATTGATACACTTTGTTAAATCCAATACATTCTTTTTATTTTGTAATCGAAAATTTGGAATTTTTGAAAAAATGATACGTAACTCAAAATGTCGAGAAATACAAATATCCAAGAAGACAATTTTTTTTTAAAGATAACAATAAATTTACTTTCCCTCTATTTTATAATACTGCAACAGATGGGAAAGTAAAAATACGAAAAAGGTCAGTAAAGCACATCCCTTCTCTCACACGAACATATAATCAATTGTACTACCGTAATATTAAACAGTAATGGAATAAGAAAGTAGTATAACGCGTTTTTAAATCTGGTATCGGAAATAAAACTATTCTTACATATTAATACGCTTATATTATTTATAATGTATTTTCAAATTAATAGAATTATATAGCTTTTCATTTTATTTTAAATTGGATTTCATAACAATAAAATATACCACATTATCAATTTTAATGAATTTCTATATATAGTAAAATATATATAATGAACATACGACCATGAATCGTAACAATAATATTAACTTAATTTATAGGAAATTAATTTTAATTATAATGGATTACATTTCCCGATTTATAATGACTATTTATTATAGGGATTAAACTATAATACATATACAATTTTGAAGTATTTTCCAGTACACCATTATCATAAAATAGTCAAAGCTTAATTGCTTAAGAAAGATAATAAAATACTAAGTTAATATACAGTATAAATTTATATGAAATTTAAAAAAAAAAATAATTTACTATCTTATATATCTATTTTTATTACGAGATAAAAAAATCTAATGTATTAAAAAAAAACCATTTAAGAACTGTAAAAAATTGAAAAACTCGATTAAGAAAAACGATTTTGGACTTAGCAGGTTAAACAAAGTGATAAAAATGCAAAAAAGAGACAGAAAATTCTGCTGTACTAAGAAGAATTAATGGGTTAGTTTAAGAAAGAATTAAAAATTAAATAACAATCTTCGAAAAAAAATACGTTATTTGGATTCTTATAAGAAAATCAAGAAATATATTGTAACACTAAACCGTCCTACCTTCTTGGCACAATATTTACTCTCTACTTCTTAGGGAAAGTTCCGAGATAGAATCTCGTTCATTTTCAATCCATTCATAAATGTTTTGATGAGTAAATTAATCATAATACAAAGAAAAATCACAAATAAACTTTCACAAGTTTGTTATAAATACATTAAATACTCAGGTAATAAGTATTTTTATAAAATGCCTTTAAATTATAATGCCTTAAAAAAAACTCTATAAAAAGTTCAAAAATTTTATAAACATCAATTTATAAAATAAATCAACATAAATAATTAATATTACCCGTAAAAAAGTGCTAATCTATAAGGCTGTTTTAAAATCTATCTCAAGTAATTGAAACCAGAAATATTAACATACGAGTAAAAAAAAAACTGTTCGTATATCTTAAGTGAGTGATTCTTAAACTGTGCGCCGCGCGCCGCGCGCCCCGGGGAGCCGCGGCCTCTTCACAGGGGCGCCGCGAAATATTGTAAAAGCTTTATAATTATTTGAACCGAGACATCTATAATGAAGACATACGAGTTTTACTTATTTCTATTTCTTGCTTACGAGTAGTCATACGTTTTACTTAGGATAGGGCGCCAAGGAAAAATTTTAATTGAAAAAGGGCGCCGCGACTCGGAAAAGTTTGGGAACCACTGTCTTAATTATATTTTGTATTAAAGGAATAAAATTATAAATCAAAATCTAGACACTAAACAAGAAATCATACGTTAAAAACAAAATCCAAATTTTTTTTTTTTGAAATGTAAAAAAATTTTTACGTTTGAGGTAGAGGAGGACATAGTAGAAACGTAACAGAGTTTTTCATAATTTGAAAAATGCTATTTTTAGTTTTATTATAATTGTTGTGAACGCATACAAAAGATCTTTTATAGCATTTTTTTATTTTGCTAATCACATTTTCTTACTTTTTGTTCATTCTTAATCAGACGTTTATTCATTATTAAAACAGAATATTTACCCAGGTGTAAAAATCATATCTATGAGGTAATGACTCAGAGGTAAATGATATGGATGAGCACGATCGTACCGGATATTACGCAAAAAATCGAATAGCCTTAATTTCCGGAGCGAGAGAAGAGGACCGTAAAAATTGCAATAAAAAAATTTGTCTACATAGGATATAAAATTTAGTAATATATATTATTATTAAAACTGAGTGTTTATACGTTTTCATTTAAGGAATGAATTATACAGTTCAACCACGATACATCATTTATGTATGTAATAACCACTACGTTCTTAGCCCACGTAACCATCATTTATTTAATTTACCAGCAAACGTTCCAAGTAATACACGTTATTTTTATATATGAAGATTTAAACATGATGTATTGATTGGGTTTATTTGAAAGGTTTATAGATTAATTATAATCAATCATAAACTTAACCTATTTATTTACCTTTTGACTTACTGAAAACTATTTGTCCTTGAGATAATACAATTATGAAACAATAATAATATTTTGTACAACAATAAACAACTATAGTCTATGTTCACGATTTTATTTTATTAAGTGATACATATAAATCGCTCCATATTGTACCGTTTAACAAAGGTTTTACAAAAAATTCTAATCAAAAAAATGTTCAAACCTGGAGTATAAAAAAGTAATAGATCTTACATTCAGTTTAGACTTATAAAAACATATTTTCTTCCCACCTAAAAATTTCTAAAACATCAAGTTTAGTTGAAAAATAGAAACTAAGCTTTCCTCTATTAATATATATGTACTTCATACAAATGAAAAATAAAATATTTTCATTAAAAAAGATATGTTTCAAATGATTTATTTACCTAATTTTAGGAAATTATATTACCTAATTTATTTTAAATTATAGCAGCAGTGACAACTGTTATACCAAGATCGGTCGGAAGTTCTTGCCCTAACACAGAATGACCAAATGACTACGCTTTTAATTAATTTACCACGGATTCCCCTTCTTTCTTTGAAATTCAATGTGGATTTCCAATTCAATTGCATGAGAAGGAAAGAAAAAATAAAATGAAAATAAATACTATATAAATTATGATAGATTTCCGACTGTACTAAACGAGATGTTCAGTCGATTTGGGCTTGCAAAATGCTCTTTAGATAAATATCTAAAAAACATTTTCCGGGATTTTTGAATTTTAATACTTTAAGGAATAAAAACACAAATTGTTTGTTACACTATTGAATCAATATTTATGAAATTTTTTAACATTGTAATGGTAATTTATGTATGTAAATCAGATTATGAATTTCGCGATCGAAGCCACGACAGGAAATCTAAAATCAATTAATGGGTCCTATATGACGAAACTGTTCTGAAAAAATTATAATCGCTGGTATTTTTTATAAATTAAATAGAGTTTAATTCTTATTTATTATTATTATTATCACAAGCATGAGTATAATGAACTCAAGAAACTACATAGGCGGGCGAAGCCGCGATGGGGATGCTAGTCAGTATATCTGATATATATATATATATATATATATATATATAAATGATCTTTGTTTTTTGTCCCGTATGCGTTTCTATACCATCCGATTGCGATGAAACTTTGGTGAGTTGTGCGCACGCCTGGAAAGGTTTCTGAATTAGTTTGGATTCGCTAGGTGGTGTTGGGATCGAAACATTTGGAAAAATTGTATTTATGGTTCGATTTGGCTCATATATATAATATTTATTAGTTACGTGAAAAGAAATATTTTTGCGGCGGAAAATGGATCCGCTAGGTGGCGCTGGGGTTGATATTTAGAAAAAATGTATTTATGTACCGACCCAGCTCATATGTAGAATATACATTAGTAAGAAAAGAAAAACTTTTGCAAAATTTATTCCCCGACAGGTGGCGCCGGTGTCGAGATATTTAGGAAACAAATATACAAACTTTCTTCTTCTATATATATATATATATAAGGTAATGTTCGTATGTGTTTCCACTACAGACTAAAAATCTACTGGACCGATTTAAGCGCAGTAAAAAGGGAGATGAAAAGAGTGAAAAGAGGAAAAGGGAAAGTAAAATTTTGTGAAGTTCCAGTAATGTTCATTTTTTTAAATTTTATCAAACTTTTAATTGTGTTCATTTAATTTACATATATTCTCAAATCTAGCAAAAGCGAAGCATTGCCGGGTCTGCTAGTACATATATATTTTTTTAATGAATATTATATTTTTAAAATACTTTTTTATTCTCATGTTGAATAATACTCATTTAATTTTATCTAACAATTTTAATTTCCTGTAAATAAATGTAGTTGTTTCCTGTTTTCTTTTCAGAAAATTGTAAGTTTTAAAAAAAATTTTGAATAATGCTTTTTGTACCGATTGAGTTAAGATATGTATATATTACAATTAGTAGTTTTAGTATTTCTGTAAAAATATTTAACAGCTAATATGGTAATGTGTTCATTTATTTTCAAGTACAAAAAAGTGTTAACTGTTATTTACTTGTATGTATATTCATCTGTCTGTTCATTTTCTAACACCGTGTAAATGGTTAGAATTAGACGTGAAATGTTTTACGAATATTGTTATTCGTTATTTAGTTAAGGTTAATGAACTTAAGCCTTAATATGAACATAACCTTGTTTATATAATTCTATATTTCTTGTTATAATATGAATTAAGTGAATTTTTTTAAGTATTTTATCAAAAAAAAAAGAAAAAGATAAGTTACCTCCATTATACCTACTGTGTAATTTTATATTTAAGGTAATTTTATATCATAATATACATTATTTACTAGGAGCTGAGACCGTAAATATACATTCCAAGGTCATTTATTATATTCTGCTGTAACTTGGCTAGGCGTCACCAATTATTCACATTACTTCTCTCTTGACAGGGAGATTTATTTATTTACTTTTGTTTTCTTTGTGTCCTTAATGAATTACTACTACGTACGCATTCGGTGGTTTGTAGATAATAAGACGAAATAAAATTATGATATGCGCTGACCAATATTAAAACCCTTTCGTCGGTCAGTTCATGAGTTTGTTATTATTAAAGTGAAATTTTAAAACGTTATTCGTTCATGTACACGTATTAAAGTTTTGTTTACATTTTTTTTTTTAAATAATAAATTATTAAGAATGATACTTTAAAAAAAAACATAAATAATTATGAAAATTGGTTGTCACATAGTTTGTGTTTTTGATAAATTATGTACTATATTAGGAAAGATCAGTTTTAATATGGTTGATTCTTATATAGTCTAGTATTCTAATTGACCAGTTATGTTAATTTTCATTTGTTCTCAGATCCCAACGATAATGTAATGTTCATAGTAAATTACAATACGTTAGAAAATTTTAATATTTCTGTTTTATGAATCGCCAAACATAGTGAGAGGCAAAACGTTGAATCTTTCGTTGCTCTTTAAGAAATCTTCACAGAACATATTGATAAAGATTCATTCTCAAAATTACCTAATTCGGAAAATTCTTAGCTGATAAAGAAAACACAAAATTTCTGAGAAATTTTTAATTTTCAGTGTTATCACTTTCTAATTTGATACGTTTAAACCATTCATTCTCAAAGTGGGTGATAATGCTACTTTGTGGGCGCTGGAGGACTTCAGGGGGACGATAGAAGGCACACAGAAAATCGCGGGCGTTCAGGCGGTCTAGGAAGGCGATACCTGATAAAAAAAAAGGCAAATTTATTTTCCTAATATTTCAAACTAAAATGTAAAGTAAAATGCAATTTTCAACTCAGAAATAGGATATGCCACGTTTAAAAATAATAATTGCAATTGTTATTTTCAATAGCGCATCTTAAAAACACTAATTGCGATTATTATGTTTAACAATCGTAAGTTATGTTTAACAATCGTAAGTTAAAAAATTTGGGGGCGCTAGAAAATTTTTGATTCTCAATGTGGTGGGTGGACGAAAAGGTTTGAGAATCAGTGGTTAAGACCAACAACTTTTCAACTTTCTCAAAGGTAGACGACTTTAAAAGGTTCAACCTTTTATAAGGTTGTAAAGTTATCAACTTTTTAAAAGGTTGACCTTTTAAAACCACACAACCGGTGGTTCCGGGTTCGAATCCCAGTCAGGCATGGCATTTTCAGACACTACATAATAGTCATTTCATATCATCCTCTAAAGGAATACCGAACGGTGGTCTCGGAGACTAAAAAAAGAAAAGAAAAAAGTATAATGGTATTTGCCCAAATTTGAAAAATAAGCGGTTGTCTCAACTTAACGTCAACATTTGAAGTAACTCTTCGTCTTGCAAGCCATTTCTTCAGGTTTGGGAAGTAACAGCTGGAAGCCAAATACGGTGCATATGGAACCACTTCGAAGCGTTGGTCACGGAATTTTACATCAATAATCCGAAAAGTGCGCATTATCGTGGTGAAAAAGCTCTTTCTTTTTGCCCAGATGTGAACATTTAGCCTGAATATTACCCTTCATTCGGTCCAATAGCCTAGATAAAAGGCTATATCACGACCAATGATATCATTGATCGTGATATGGTGCTTCCACGAACACCATACCACTAGAATAAGAAAAAAAACCCGTAGACTTTTTTCTATTCCCCATCTAAAGGATCGAACTTGACAAACAGCGTAGTCATTTGGTCATTCTTGCGTCATCTGTGTTAGGCCAAGAACTTCCGACCGATCTTGGTATAACAGTTGTCACTGCTATAATTTAAAATAAATTAGGTAATATAATTTGCTAAAATTATGTAAATAAAGCTTTTGAAACATATCTTTTTTAATGAAAATATTTTATTTTTCATTTATGTGAAATACATATATATTAATAGAGAAAAGCTTAGTTTCTATTTTTCAACTAAACTTGATGTTTTGGAAATCTTTAGGTTCGAAGAAAATATGTTTTTATATATCTAAACTGAATATAAGATCTATTACTATTTTATACGCCAGGTTTGAATATTTTTTTGATTAGAATTTTTAGTAAAACCTTTGTTAAATGGTTCAATATGGAGCGATTTATATGTATCACTTAATAAAATAAAATCGTGAACATAGACTATCGGTGTTTATTGTTGTGCAAAATGTTATTATAGTTTCATAATTGTATTATCTCAAGGATAATGTTGTTCAATTTTCATTTTATTTTTTCTTTCGTTCTCATGCAATTGAATTGGAAATCCACACTGAATTTCAAAGAAAGAAGGGGAATCCGTGTAAATTAATTAAAATGAATTCAAACACGGATGAATTTTGTTTTTTCTTTGATTAATTATTGTTTTATGTGTAGAAATTTTATTACAATTTATTTTTTCTGAGACGTTACCTTGAAGTGAAAGATAGATAGATCTTAGTAGTAATCATTACAACCATCTATTTGATTCGAAGTCATTATAGTGCACCGACAAATCAAATCGTAACCAGAAAATAAGCGTTGAAAACTGGCTTGGTGGCCTGTAACAAACAGGTCAAAGTAATTTACCAGTAACTTTTTCAACTATGAAATTAAAAAAAAAAAAATAAGGTAAGTTTAACTGAATAAAAAGTCTTATTAAGTATTCAGTTAAAAAAACGTTATAATCGGCTGAAAATATCTTTGGGAATGAAGACTTAAAAACGATTAAATGTTTTAAGAAATTACTTTAAAATGTGAAAAATTTTAACAGATTTATATCTTATATATATATATATATATATATATATATATATATATATATATATATATACATACATAAAATGTTTGTTTGTTTTTCCCGTATGCGTTCCTATATGATTCATCCGATTTCGATGAAACTTTGATGAGTTGTGCGCACGCTCGCGAAGGTTTCAGAATTATTTTGGACCCGCTAGATGGCGCTGAGGTCCACATATTTCGAAAAATTGTATTTATGGCCCGATTTGGCTCATTTTCAGAAAGTGTATTAATTACGTGGAAAGAATAACCTCTGCAAAAAATGGACCCACTAGATGGCGCTGAGGTTGTGATATTTGGAAAAATTGCATTTATGGTCTGATTTGGCTCATATTCAGAATACATATTAGTTACGTGAAAAGAAACATTTCTGCAGAATTTATATTTATATATATATACGAGTAAAAGGTACCGTCCGTATGTGTGTCCATTATTGACAAAACACTTAAAACGTTTATAAAACTAAAAAACGTTTATATAACTCTGTACACTTGCTACAGAAAAAAAAAATTAATCCTTTAATCAACATATACTATACTGCATTCAGTTATCTTTCAGAGTTAAGACTAAACAAACGTTGGATTTGTGTTGGTGATTTCGTCACATCCCTTGTATCAGTGCCGACTCACAACGCGGCCGTATCTATATACAACCCAATAATCATTACTCATATTAGCAGCCGTATAATTATTTAAGTCATATACGTTTGTGAATTTATAATATTATGTCTTTCAGTTCTATTAAATCTTTTCATGTGATCACTCTTTTCTTCTCGTGTTTAATTTTTGTGTTTCTGTTACTTATTTATTTACTCTAATATTATTTAAAGTTAATTTACTGATATTGCAATTGTTTTAACTTTACTGTTATGTGAATGTAATGAATTCCTGGATTTATGTCTGTACGACTTGAGTTATACCTTATTTTGACACCATATCCGATACCGATTCAGCTGAAAATAGTATACGATTATTAATATCCCCTCTGAAAAAAAAGCCGCGAAAAAAGCCCTTAAGTTGTGCAGAAAAACCTATCATTTTAAATGGTTACAAAAGCGAATTGCAGAGTTATCCAACGGCGTTGATTTCGGATGTCGTTAATAAAAAAATTGTTAATATAAGTGGAATGTATGTCGTTTCAGTGTACAAAGTGATTCGCGAGTATAAATCTAATAGTGAATTACGGTCTCCTAAGAAATCAAAACCCTGCAGGTCAATTGAAGAAAACGTTGACGATAAAGACGCGATTCATAAAAAAAGTACACGAATTTTATTTATTGAGAAATGGTTTAGCGATGTGTTACCTCCTCTGGAAGATAATTCGGTTATTGTCTTAGACAACGCCCCTTATCAATCATGTAAAATGGAAATAATTCCAGCCGTATCTTGGAAAAAGAATATCAAAATGTGGCTTAGTTCAAAAGGAGTGACTTTTTTAGAGGATAAACTTATGTTCTAATTAGTGCAAAGGGTTTCGCGTATTAAAAGTAATTTTAACGTGTATAAAATTGATGAGTTAACTAGATCCAGCGGTAAAACAGTGCTACCTCCCTATCATTGTGCACCCAACCCGACTGAGTTAATTTGGAGACAAATTAAATGCTACGTAGCGTCAGAAAATACTGTTTTTAAAATATCTAATGTTAAAAATGTATGCTTAAAAGCCATCTATAAACCAGGTCAACAGGAATGGGAAAACTCTATAAAACTTGTAACGGATACTGTTGAACTAAATAATTGGATTTGGATGCTATAATAGAAAACAAAATTGAGCCTCCCGTTGTTACTTCTTAATAGTAACAGCACTACGGATTTCTCACAATCAAATGACGAAAACTGAATTGAATTTATTATTTGTTTATCATAGAAATTTAATCTAAGATATTAGTGAAATTTTACTATTTGTGGACAACTGAAAATTTCATAAATCTTAAAAACTCAAATAAAATGTCTTAATTTATTTTAATTTAAAATATATGTGTAATTTTAGTAAAATATAATAGTACGAGGTCACTGAATATTAACGCCGCGTAGTTATTTTTTATATGCTTCAAGATTTACAGGTGATGGCTTTGTATTGGCCGCCTGAACACTCATACGCGTACTTAGTTTACTTGAATTCTATAAAATAACTGAATAGGACAGAATAAATTACGTATTCTATCAGAAATTTATATGAGAAATATAAATTGATTGATATAATAGTTTAACCTGTGTTAAACTTTACAAGAATACTTATTCCGCTTATAAAAAATTAAGTATCACAAACAAAATGGAAAACCAAATTTTTAATATTTTCAAAGGTAACTTGAGCAAAAGAAGTAAATAGTAAGTTTTTGATAATCAGTATAATAAAACAAATATTATGAATTTGTGAATGGAAAACGAGAACAGCACCATCAAATTCTTGACTGTATAGTTCTGAAAAACGTAATTTTACATATCTAAGTAGAACCATCAACAAAGTATACTAGCTGCTGGGGAAAATTTTTTCAAGATCGTAACTTTCTGAGAAGAGTGTTGATTTAACAAATACAAAACTGAAAATATTCAGAAACACATATACTTTGGTAACAACGGGTCAAATTAAAGAAAAGTTTAGTGTATGTACCGCAAAGAAATTTACTTAAAATGCAGAATGTTTCTCATTTCTACAAATAATTATGCAAATTATATTTTTTATAATAAAATAACCTTGTAAAATAGTAATCCTTGTAATAAACAATAACAAATAAATAATCTAAGAAAAATGCGTAATAGAAATATAAAATCAAATTAACACGTATAATAGATTAACCTGCCAGTCGCAATCTTACGAGTTTAAAAGCAATTTCATAACAATTTGTCCTATTTAATTGTTTCAGTAATGTTGTTTTTATGATATTTTATCTAAAATATTAGGTATTAAGATTACAATTACGAAATGTTGGTGATCAATATTAAGCAATAACTGATAATAATTAATAGCTACATTAACTGAAACATTTTTTTTCTTTTTCATAAACAACAATTAAAGTTATGTAATTTGATTTTCTTTTTACAATAATACAGACTCCAAAATAGAGATTTTCTACAATAAAACGTAACGTTAAATAAGAAAAATAATTAAAAAATATTTTTTTAAAAAATAAAAACATTGAAATAAAAAGATGAATACAATAATTAACACTGGTTGAAAATATGATTTTATAAAATCTGAAAATTAAGATTTTTTTGTGAATAACAGATGTAATTATTCTTAATCTTGAGTAACACAAGCTACTGTTTGACAGTGTTATCCGAATGGAATAGTCGCACAGGTTGGGAAAGAATGTAACTAAGAGGAAATGATGATTTTGGATAAGGGTGAGGATGATTACTCTAAGAATTGAAGGTAATAGGAATTAACACACAAAATAACAAGAACAAATATTCATCTCATTTTATCAAATGAGATGTAATATTACATCTCATTTGTTGATGTAATAAACATCATTTGTTTATGTAAACAAATTACATCTCATGTATTTATCATCGATATTTATTTATAAAGTGTGGGATACTTTTTTAGTTATAAAATTTAAAATTGTTTTCACCAAAAATCATTTCAAATCTTAATATAGTTTTTTAAGATTTTATAAAACTGATTATTTTCCATTATTACAACTTTTTTTTTTTACAACTACGAAACTTATCTTACAAAATTTTGTAATTGTTCACTTATGTTCCAATCATACGACTATAAAAACTTATACATTATTAACATTTGCAATAATTTTGTTAAGCATGGCCCGTTGGTATATGTATATAATTAAAGTTAATATAAAAAATACTGCTTACTAACAATTGAATTCGAAGCGTTCAAGCGCTTTCGGAATTAAATTCCATCTTCAGGAACTCTAATATTTGTAGTAGTAATTAAAACTTCACGTGTAAATTACAAAAAAATCGTGATATTTACTTAAAACATAACAGTTGCTTATCGAATGTTATAAAATTATGTCAACGTAAACGTCTTGTCAATTTGCTGGTAATGAGACAACAGTTCAGACCACCAAATTGTCATGACGTTTACGTTGACATAATTTTATAACATGACGACATGACGATTTTTTATAATTTACATGTGAAGTTTTAATTACTATTACAAATAGGACGAATATGAGAGTTTCTGAAGATGGAATTTAATTCCAAAAACGCTTGAACGCTTTGAATTCAATTGTTGGTAAGCGGTTTTTGTTAACTTTTGTTTCTGTTATTAACTTTTATTAAATTATTAAAGTTATATTCTTATTTTAACTGTTCAATTGCATCTATATTGAATGGGTCTTCCATGCTGCTGTCGAAAGTTATTAAACTTTTAGCAAACATATCCGCTGTTCTATCTTCTTCAAAATATCTCTTTCGATTTTTAAATCGTGACAATAATTTTTTTCGATGATTTATATTTCACTACATTAGCCTGCATAATTAATTATTTATTTATATAATATAACAACAGCCTGACGTCCAATAATGATCACTATGATGAATAATAACGAATTTCGTAGTGAAAAATGCCATGCCTGACTGGGACTCGAGCTCAAACTTCAGGATTAAAGGTAACGTGGTAGACGCTACCATTCCGCCACGGCGATGCATGATCAGCAATTATGTAATAATATATAATTATGTATAAGTGGTTATCATCAAATTTGAAAAAGAAAGAAAAACATTAAAGAATTTAGTATTTCAACTAAGGAACTAGGAAATTCGTGGATGGAAAGAAAATACTGATAACTATATTAGATTTTAATCTTAGTAACAAACTTTCTTTATTTGTTTTTGTCATTTCCTGTTTATATTTGATTGTTTTTCTGTCTGCAAAATTTAACACAGATATTATAATAAAAAAAAAGATAAATAAAATTAAAACGTATGAATTTTCATTATTACGCGTTCTTAAAAACTGTGACATTTATTCCTCCAATATTCTGACAATTACACCGGCTAAAAATTAAAAATATTTATTACGAGAAACTTTTCGGCCATAATTTTAAGTTTTATACATACACTGTTTACGAAATAATAAACAAATTAAGTTTATTTTGCTGCGTAAGAAGTTTTTTCCAATCTGGCAACCTAGGTATGTACTGCAATTCAGCTTATCAAAGTGAATTTTTTTTGTGAACTTTAAAGGACCATTTGCCGTCATCAATAACCGGATCAAGGCAAAAACAGGCTTAAGTCAATCATACACCTTCGAGATCAAAAATGTGGAGCTCCAGTCTCGAGTAAAGACGGGAACATACATCTTGCATATAGTCGAAAAATTATAAAATCTCTTCAGGTCTTAAGTAGACGATAGGAATTAATTACCTAAAGGAGCCTTGAAGAACTTTGGATAGATTTGTTTTTCTAATTCCGCGGACCTATCGTGAATAGACCGTCTCTTTCTTACTCTTCATTCTTTTACTGTATCTTGATGCCTTCATCCTTAAATTGTTCGTTAGGTTTTGAGTTGGCATCCATTGAATCTGTGCTAATCGAATAAGAAAATCTGGTTGGGAGAGGAAGAATTAGCGCTGCCTACAATGGATCTATCCAAAGTTGGTTTCCTAAAAATAACTGTATAAATAGGGCAACCTGAGAATGAGGTTCTAATAAGGTAATGTCGGGGTTCCTTCTTAAAAAATACATGACCTATAACCATTTTGATGTTGTGTCCTGTAATATTATAAACTATTTAATTCTACCCGGTTATGTAAATCAACATTTATTATAATTACGGTATTGTTTTAGAAAACTGGTCAGTTTTTAATATTTTTTATTATTATTATTCTTTAAAAACATATATACCACGTCAAACGCATTCTGTGTTTTGTTATGAATAAATATTATCTTATGAAATAAGTAAAGTGTTATTCGAAGTCGCCTCCTTTCTTTCATTTACCACTGATTGTTTTCAGTCTACCATAATACAGCATTTTTGTTTGTTAGTAACAGTAGAGAAGCCTTGACCTTACTCATTCTATTTCTCTAATTTATTCCGTGTCTCATTCTTGTAATGAATATCTATTGTCTTGTATACCATGATGCCCGATTCATTTGTGTTATGTCTTTTATTCCGTTTCAATTATTTTGTATATTATTTCAAACTGCTAGGATAAATAATATATATATATATATATATATATATATATATATATATATATATATATAGTTCTTATTTTTCCTTTACTATTCATTTATTAACTGATTTATCACATTCTTTCAGTTACCAATCGTTATTTATTAATTAAAGCATAACATCCCATCGAAAAACGATACTACTGCTTGAACGTAAATAAAAAATTTTATTATGTGTTTATAATATGAGTCGAATTATTTTATTACATCAGTTCTTGGTAGATTTTTTAACTATAAATTATTCTGTAACTTATTTTATTGTTAAGAGGGCATATTACATAAAAACAATAATTAATCAAAGATCGATCGGACAATGATAGGGCCAAAATATAGTACAGTCAATTTGTATTTTCATTTGAAAATCCTTACCTACCGATTAATGTTTTTTCCATATGTTAGGGGTGATCAGGGAAGCTTAACTCCAGATTTTTAACATCCCCCCTCCCATAGATTATTGAAAAACTCAAAAGGTTTTTGAAATGCGTTTTTCTCTGAATCTATGCATTTTAAATAAACATTTTTCTCTAAAAAATAAAAAATAATTAAACGAAAGAGACAAATAAATTAATAAGATTTTTTTTTTTATTAAATGATGAGAATTAAATTAATTCCTAACAAAATAACAATTTTAAAAGAATTTTTTAATAAATGTTCGAGTATAAATAAATACCCTAAACGAGAATGTCGCATATTCAGGTTTATTTAATCAGTATTATTTAAAAATAAATTAAAGGAATAATATTATCGTAAATAAGAATATGTTAATTTAACTGTTCGAAAAATCAGTTATATTACCAGGAAACTTTTTTTTTAAATTATAACGGAAATGTGTAACAAGGTCCGTTTTTTTTTAGTAGATAATTGTCATAGTTTTAACTAAATACAATAAATCAAATGTTAATAATAATTATTACGTAAATGTAAAAAATATAAAAATAACTAATAAAAAAAAAAGTCCTAGTACAGTCAATCTGTATTTTTATTTGAAAATCCTTACCTACCGATTTATGTTTTTTTCCATATGTTAGGGGTGAGATTTTTAACACCCCCCTCCCATAGATTTTTGAAAAACTCAAAAATTTTTGAAATGCGTTTTTCTCTGAATCTATGCATTTTAGAGAAACGTTTTTCAAAAAAAAAAAAAGTAGAGGACATTCTCCTCTACAATTAATGTCTTGAAGTTATGCCGTATAATTTGAAATTGAAATAATAGGTGGGGCTGAAGTTGTAAAAAACTTTTTTTTTCGGTTTTATCACCGGAAAAAATTGTTTTTCGTCTGTATTGCATTTGGAAAACTTATTAATCTCAAAAAAAGGACAACTTTTATTTAAACAATTTTCTTGTACGACTTACCGTTTTGGAGCTGTAGCTTGTGAAAGTGTGAAAATGTTGTGAATTGGGTACGTGTTCGAAACCGGTCGTCTAGTCGTTTACAACTTCAGCGCCACCTAGTATTTCAATTTCAAATTATACGGCATAACTTCAAACACATTAATTGTAGAGGAGAATGTCCTCTACATTTTTTGTTTGAAAAACGTTTTTCTAAAATGCATAGATTCACAGAAAAACGCATTTCAAAAACGTTTTGAGTATTTCGAGTTTTTCAAAAATTTATGGGAAGGAGGATGTTAAAAATCTGGAGTTAAGCTTCCCTCATAACTACTAACGCATGGACAAAAGATCAATCCACAGGTAAAGATTTTCAAATACAGCCTATTTTGATGACAAATTGTCTGTACTAATATATTATATTGCTTAACAAATTTTCATTCAAATAATGCAATATTTTCTAATAATATTTATTATTTGATGATGGTGAAAATATATACATCAATCATAATGATGCAAATAGATTGAAAAAATAAAGATTACAAAATCTAAACGGGATAAAATTTTTTTATGTATTTATACAATACTTAATTGTTTTCTAAAAGAAGAGAAAGACTTATAAGCCACATCTTAATGCATCCTGGAATAATCGCTCCGATTCTGAAGGGACAGGTAGATGGGACTGGCACTAAATAGGAAATCTTGGAGAACTGCATCAAAACAGTCAGATGACTGTAGACAAACAAAAAGGTGTTTTCTCTAACCACGCCTTTTTTTTGTTTAACCTCCGGGTCCACTGTTAGATATTGCTTCAGAGGATGAGATGAATGATTTGTAGCTTGTGTGAAAACGCCATGCAAGACCGGGATTCGAACACGGGACCTCCGGATGAAAGGCCGAGACGCTACCTCTCGCGCCACGGAGGCCGGCAGTTTTCTCTAACCAGTTTTCCATCTACTGCCGGGTCTAGGTGTGTGTGTGTGTTTAAATTTAAATTTAAACACACGCGTTTTTTTAAATTTATTTTCTGATACAACATAAAAAAGATCTTTATATAGAATTTAATTTTTACTTAATTTTTCACTGGTTTAAATAATTTATTTTATTTTATCTTTTTCTTTTTTAAAAAATAAATAAAATAATAATAATAACATAACTAATTTTTGTTAAATTATAATGAAATATGTTGAAGATTTCTTTTTTCACTTACAAAAAGATTAAATTTTAAAACTATATGCAAATAAAAAATCTGGCAATATTGTTACCAGATTTTCCTTTTTTTAAATTATTTATTTACTCATTTCCATAACGGAGTATTATAGAAGAATCATAAACATGGAAATTTTAATGACTAATCTAATACTATGTCACTGTTTTAAAATAAATTTTTATCAATTAACATTTGAGCAGGAAGTACAGTATGAACAACGATTACATGGTTGGAAGGAGAAAAGTAGGTACAATCATTCAAATGTCTCCATCGTGTGTTTGAAAGTCAAGCTACAAAATACAATGTTAGGATGGAAGATTTATTTTAGAAAAATAAAAATTTTTTCGTGTATAAAATAATTAAAAAATTAAACAGCATTAGTTTCCCAGACTATGTTAAGAATATTCCATCAAATAAACAGTAGCAGTATATTTAAGAATACAGGTTAATAAAAAAAATTATAAAATATAAATGTTACATAATTAGGGCATTTTATGTAAATGACTAACCTTTCTCCTTTATTAATTATTATTAAAATAATTTACTTCAAAACGAGCCGACAATGATGTTGCTGAAGTTATCCAGAATTTACATAGTAATTAAGTTTACATAGTTTCTTTACTAAGTAAAGAAACTAGTAGTACTTAATAATAGGCTTAATTTAAGTCTTCACTTAATTTAAATGAATTTTGAGCAAATTTTTCGTTAAAATTTGTTCAAATATTTTCTATCATAGAATGTATATATTTGTATATATATGCATTTGTATGTAAATTGTTCTGTTCCAAATCGTATCACTTATCAAAACCAGTTTGTATGTTTTGTTTTTAATTGAAGTTGAACTTCTCATAATTGTGTTCAGTTTTAATAAACGTTATTCATACCAATTTTTGCAGAATTAAATTTTCTACAAGGTTAACATTTATTTGTTTACTGGTAAATTAACAAAGTTATTTTGTTCCAAACTTAAAAAAGTGAATATACCGTCAAAACGTTTTCGCGTTTTACCCCGTTTTTCTTAAAATCTATGAGAGATAGAGGTTTGGGACCACATTTATTCAATTTCATAGATCAAAAACCATAAGGAAGCACTAAATTTATCCCTTGATTAACACCCCCAAGAATTTTAATAAGGCATTTCATAGCAGGAGCAGAAAACTTTCTGCCCTCGCTGTGAAAATGTTTCGCTAGCCGAAATTCACTAACGAACCGTTTTCTGACCTATGTTTATATGTAGTTTTTTATTATTTTTGACTATAGAATAATCACCTGAGAGATTTCCGTACAATTTGGAATCACCTGTATATATATTTACACATAATATTTCATTACTATAATTATTTATGTATACATAAAAAGTGTAATATAATAATATACTTAATAATAAAAAAGTATTTTAATTTAAATTAAGCCTACGCATAGGCTTTACAAGCCTATGCTTGTAAAAAAAAAAAATAATCAAGAATTTGTTAATAGTAATTTGGAAAAGGTCAACAAAATTTGATTACGAGCTGTAATAAAAATATTATGATACTTAGTTTTAATAAACTAAAAACCAATATTTGTTTGGAATATGTAAAACAAATTGTTAGGAATGTAGGTGTTGTAGGTGATATACCGAAATGAAACGACTGGCCTAGATAGGGAATCTTGGAGAGCTGCATCAAACCAGTCAATTGACTGAAAACAAAAAAATGTAATGTTTACATAATAATAATAAAAAATCGAATAGAATTTAACAATTTAATTGAAAGTATTTAACAAGATTATAACTGCATCATATAATATTATAACATCAGGGAAGACTGTTGGTGAGACCTCCAACCGGTCTACCATCAAGGTCATACAATGCAAACAACTTAAAACATCCTAGAGGGAGAGCAAGTTACATCCTATGTATTTGTGAGAGGTTAAAATTCAAGCCAGCAGTCAGTCAGTAAGTCATCTCACCAAAGGCATTAAAAATACAATTTACTAAACGAAATCTTATGCAATAACTTCATCGAAGAGTATAAAAAATTAGGTCCATGGAAATCATGTCAACCGCTTGGCAGTAGGCTAGATAATGCATGTAATGTATTATTCATTCATAATAACTGGTTTAACCTTGTACATTTCAACTTTAAGTAAAGTATGATCGTTATAAAATTATAAGAAATCTTACCATAAAAGTTCTTTAAGTGAAATTCATATTACGAAATTAACTAAAGTATATAAAATTAATTAATCTTAACTAAAGCTACATTATAAAATAATATATTTAACTGAAAAACAATATCAATAAATAATCTGGGCGGGGCTACGAATCATTCCTGTTTATAAATGTAGCTACTAATATTTCCAGATAGAATTTCTGGTCGGGATATGGTACTGAATCCTTCCAGAAACCTTGGGAAATTCACCATTTAAATGTCTTATTTACTTAGTTATTTTAAATTTTAAATAATTTATAAATTAAAAATAAAAATACGTTTCGATTTATCTAGATTGAATTGATACCGGTGTAGATTTATCTAGATCGTGGATACCGGTGTTCTTTGGTGGTTGGGTTTCAATTAACCACACATCTCAGGTATGGTCGAACTGAGAATGTACAAGACTACACTTCATTCACACTCATACATATCATCCTCATTCATCCTCTGAAGTATTATCTAAACGGTAGTTACCGGAGGCTAAACAGGAAAAGAAAGAAGATTGAATTGATAACAAAACAATTTTTTTCCTGATTAATTCACTATATAAGCTTAAAGAATGTGCATGGGAATATGAAATTGAAATTTTGTAGTGTATGAAAAATACCATGCCTGACCGGGATCGAACCTGGAACCTCCAGATGAAAGGGCGAAACGCTACTGGCACTTCGCCAGAAAATCGGAAAGAATTAAAATAAAATATTTTTCAAATTTTTAAAAACTCCAAAAATTAGGTACATACAAATTTTATTTTAATATGATACTTCATAATATCCTTCAGCATTTAATTAAATTTTTTCTAAAAATAAAGGAAAAGATGAAGTCTATCACCAATCTTGTTTATTTTCATGATAAAGATACGATAAAAAAAAAATCATCTAGAAGATAATGTAGATCAAAGATGACTGTATAAGTTCAATGATGGTATAATTTTTTTTTGGAAGAGGAAATACAGAATATTCAAGAGGTAATTTCAAAATTAGAAGAGGCTATAACAGAATATGGCATAAAAAAGAATATTCGGATAAAAGTAAATTTTAATATTAGGAAAACATTAATTAGAAAGGAAAGAAGAAAGAAATGAACAAATTAAGCACAGTACAAATACTTGTGTACCCAATAAAAGAATATTGCAAAACTGAAAACGAAATCAAAGCAAGAGTAGGAATGTCTAAGGAACTGAAGTTATCAGTAAGATGGAGTTAGAGATTTTAGTAAGTGTCTTGTTCAGTATTAAGTTTGGATTCCACATCTGTACAGATATGCACTCCAACACTAAAACATGGACACTAGGAAAAAAGAAGCTGGGGCGTTAAAAATGTAGACATCGAGGGAGATAGAAGAAGATTAAATAATGAAAGATTGAGTGAAAAATGAAGAAGCAATGAGAAGAATAAAAACTTAATTAAAACAAACTCATTCAGAATAGGAAAGAGAAATTAGTAAAAGGTGCAAAAATAATCGCCAAAAATATTTTTAAGAGATAAATATTAAAAATTAAAAAACAGGACTACGAAAAATCATTGCTCTCAATATAGGATAATGAAATAGCGTGCGGATAACTATCGGTTAAGCCGTCAATGAAGTCAATGCATATCTTCATAAAATTGTCAAAAGAGATCAGCCTATGTGTATGTACTGTGTAGAACAAGATGATGTTGAGCATACCATTTTGAGGTGCCACAAATGGCAGGAGTTAAGGCAGTATGCAGGTATTAGAGGGAAAACGCCGAAGGAAACAGTGACTATATGCTTGATAGTGAGGTAAAATGGATAAAGGTTGCTGATTACATAAGAACAGTTTTAAAGCAAAAGAACATAGATGAAAGAAATATGGGGTACTAGTTTGTAAGGTGGGGTGGACAGCCTCAGCAGTGAGAGCCAGCATGCTGAGGTGTGCTGGTTTCAATGATCTGCTGAGGACTCCTTGGGTGTGTTTGGTAGGAATAAAAAATTTCAAAAGATACATGGGCCACACCACGGCATTGAGGTATGGTGTGGTGCCATAAAGGACAAAAATGAAAGAAACCTCAAAAGAGCCACCGGTTAGCCCGACTTGCCATGCCGGTATATTGCCGGTAGGTGGGGAGGTCTAATTAGAGTAACGGACACTCCCCTGGGTGGCGTAATACCATCAAGTCGGTCCGGCCCAGGGGAGTAGAGGGGAAAAAAAGAAAAAAAAACCGTACTGTGGAACAAACATATCTACATCCTAAATACATTACACTCCTTTTTGAACAGTCGTGTAAAAAATGCAATACCTATCGGGAATTTTTTTTTCTATTTAGTCTCCGGAACCACCGTAAGATATTACTTCAGAGAATGAATGAGGATGATATGTATGAATGTAAATGAATCGTAGTCCTGTACAGTCTCTGGTCGATCATTTCTGAGACGTCTGGTTAATCGTAACTCAACCACTAAAATACACCAGTATCTACGATCTAGTAATAAAATTCGTATAAAAGAAACTGCCTTTACTAGGATTTGAACCTTAGAATTTTCGACTTCGAAATCAGTTATTTGTGATGACGAGTTCACCACTAAACCAACCCGGAGGGTTACCTATCGGGAACTTCTTTTACTTGGGAATTGCAAAATATTATGATTAAAACATAATTTTTTGTGACGTATTTAGTAGAAAATGATTCTTGTTATGTGTTAAGCCGTGTTTTACAACTAAAACATTTTAAGAAGCGTTTACGATTCCAGCGTCATGATCGACTATATTAAATTTTAAATTTAAAATAATTTAAAAAATAATTAAAATCTTTAATTAAAAAAAAAAACCACAAACCTTTGAGTGAATAATTATAAATGAAATGATTACATTATTTTCTAAATATATATATATATACACATATGAATGATAGAATAATAATTATATAAACCAGTTAATTCAGGATATTATGATTATTATGTAAATTAGTCTATAAGGCTACTTTATTATTACTGAAAACCTAATAATGGAATAGCGTTATGAGATAAAAAATAATATTAAAATGTTTTGTTTGGCTTACTTTTAAATTTTAATAATTTTTATTTTTTAATATAAAATAAAATTGTTTATATTTTTTTATTCGTATATTTTAATATTACAGGAATTTTAAATTTTATATTTTATACACGCGTACACACCCACACTCTCCCTTTCCCTCATATATATATATATATGTATATATATATATATATACATATATATATATATATATATATATATATATATATATATACATACATATAAAATGAAAATACATTAAAACAATAAATAAATTTAATTAATTTTTAAACAACATGTAAAAAATGAATTTTTTCTTAAAAGATTCGAATCTTGCCAGTAAAACAAAAATTTTTTTTGATAACTGGAGAAAAAATAGATTAATTTGTTTATCTAATAATTTATAGGAATAAATTCCAAAAAATAATAACATATATAATAAAAATCATATTTTTAGTTTTTATAATTTATTTGGTCACTAAATCATTTCTGCTTAGAAACAAGAAAAAATTTATTTAATAAAACGCACAAGCTGCACGGTTATATGACGATGCATCAAGAAAAAAAGAATAAAAAAAGTAATGTTATAGCAGTACGCTTATTATACTACTTAGAATACATTTTATAACTGACGGAACGAAATAAAGATTTAAATTGTATTTCATTTGAAAGTATTTCGGCTTTATTTGTCATACATTACATTTAATAAATCTTAAACGATGTCAAAAACGTTTTTACTGCAGCGTTCTTTGAACTAAGCAAAAAAAGGACAAACATTTCATTTCTTTTAGTCCTGTTATTTACATTAGCGGCGAAACATAATCAAATAATAGTGTTTATTAAATAGCAGTGTTTATTAAAAAGAATTGATTCTACGAGATAATCTCGTTATCACGTATTGAAAAAAAATTATTTATAAAATTATTTCGTAAGTCTAGTAAAAAAAAGTTTTTCACTTGCTAAATTACAACAATTTAACAACCATTTAAAAAAATAAAAAAAAACCTTTTATGAGAACTTTTTGTGTCTTCTGAACTAGCTACAGTAGTTTTTTTTTTTTTTGTAGGAAAGAAAACACGTTATTTATTTTTGTTTTTATTTTGGTTTTGCTTGGAATTTACTACAGATCTGTTATTTTAAGATAAAAATTAATGGACTTTTAATTAGTTTCCAGTTTATATACAATTCTAAAAGTAAAACTACTGCAATCGATCCAATTTGGGCATATGCTGTTTTCACCGGATCTTGAAGTTTGACACCAAAGGAACCCAAAAACCGGATGTAAATTTTTCGGACGTTAATGTTCTTATGTACGTGCGTGTGTTCGGTGTGAGTGTTTAAATCACCTTATATCTACAGAACTACTGGACCGATTTTTAACCAAACTTGGTCAGATTACTTCAATATATGGGGCATTAATGCCATAAAATTATCAACTTAAAAGGTCAAGGGGGTGAGACTGTAGAGCAAGATTACCCATAGTATCTCGAGATTTCGCGTAATTAAGTCATATTTCTGTTAGGCAAATTTGTTAACAATTAAAAAATAACAATATTTGCAACAAAAAAAAATTGTATAAAATCGCATTCCACCCAAAAAACGATACGACTGTTGTAGTCGTAATTTATGTTGCGATGGCACAGGTGAGCGGTAGAATTAAACAAATGAATAATATTTAAAGTGTAAAAAAGTAACTCCGTCTGGCTTAGCCTCGAACTCGAACGCCCGGTTGACTCGGTACCTGGTGCGTTAAGCCTAGTGGCTACACCAGTTGCCGACCATTCAAGCGAAATTTGTTCTTTGTAAGTTGTGAAATTACAATAGTTTAGTCGTGCCGACCGTCGCCGTTGATACCGCCACACCCGTGGGAATTAAATACGGTATACGCGCGCGCTTTAGTTACAATCATTGAATTAAATAAACGAAAAAATATTATATTTATATAAAATTATAAATATATTAAATTAAATAGTGTGTGTATGTGTGTGCAAGCCGTGCATCAGAAACAACCTACAGTTGTAAGACTTTCCCGGAACGCGGCTTAGCCGTGTGACGGGAAGGTCCACCAATTTTGTTGTCAGCTGTTTTCTAACCTAAATTCTCCATAATTTTTTGTTAACATACCATTTAATCCCATAATTCCGACTAAAAACTATAATTTCTTTAAGTCTTGTGGTTTTTATGATTCAATTTTTTTTTTGTACAATAGGCAATACATAATGAATATCTGTCAATTAATTTACAATATTGATCTAACTTTTCTTCCACCTTAATATTGTTGTATGATAGTGTCAATTGAAGGGATAAGATTGTTAGTGAATATTTACTATGCTCAGAACTTTGTGAGAATAATGAACAGAAAAATTCTCTTTATTGCAACTTCAAAGCGTATGAAGTACGAGTTGGGTGGTATGGTATGGTACGAGTTGGATAGTACGTTAAACGTACTATCGAGTTGGGTGTGGCAGCACGTGACAGCTAAATTCCCCCTCGACAAACCTGCGATAATGCGTTGAAATCCGTTACCGGTTTCTTTTCAGTAGCAGTTAAAATGGAGTCGAATACAGCCAATATTAACACGGTTAAAACCTGAGCGCTCAGTAATCGAATTTTAATAGCAGAAAATGTGAATCCTTCAAATATTTTTCATTTAAAAGCGGTTTACGGTAGTGAAACTGTTGACAGGTGTACTGTGAATAGGTGGGCGTTGAAATTTCGCGAATATGAAACTAGTAAAGCGAATATTGAGGCCACACCTCGCAACGGACGACCAGTTTCTGTGACTGACGAGAAACATCGAAAGGAGGTAAACGATTTGCTTCAAAGTGACCGGTGAATCACCCAGCAACGCATCCTTTAGATAGACATATCAAAAGAACGCGTAGGCCATATTATCGAGCAATTGGGTTACCGTAAAATTTGTGCATGATGGGTACCGCGCATTCTGATGGCTCTCCGCAAGCTGAAGTTTGATTACATTCCGCATCCGCCATACTCGCTGGATTTGGCTCCGTTGCGACTTCCACTTCTTCACTCATCTCAAGAGTAATTTCTAAGGTAATCATTACACCACCGACGATGAGGTGAAGAAAGCTGTGGCCCACTTGGATCCGAGAAAGACCGCCAGAATCTTTCAGTGACGGAAATTAAAAATTAGTCGCACGTTGTGAAATATGTATCAGTGTAAACGGGGAGATTATATTGAAAAATAAATACTGCGTTATGTAGCTAAGGTATTATACTTTTATTCAATTTTTATTTCATTCCAGTATCTCTTTTCATTCCCGTGCTATACATACATGTGCAAAATTTATCGGCCGAACCTCGTATATTGTTATAAATCAGAAAAGTGTGTAATCGGTTATTCTTTTAATAATAAAATGAATATTTTATATGTTTTACCTAATAAAAATATAACAAAGACAATACATTACATTTACGTTTCTCAACTGTCAACGATATACAGGTGTGATTGACCTAACATAAAAAGTACATAACGAATACAAAATCAACGTTGTAATCGAGCGACAAACATTGAACATTTGAAAAACATACACACACACACACATCACGGGAGGTTTATTTTCAAATACAAGCAGACATTAAAGAGTACAGACACGCTTTATGTGTTTTCATTAAGCAATTAAGAATGCAGATAAACTTTAACGCATTTATTCAAACCGTAACCAATACACGTAAGAATGTAACAATTCCCATACAAAGAAGCCATAACCTTACACGTATTGTTATGATATTATACATGAACAATATATCAAAAGGACAATAGACCAAAGAATAGACTCTAAGGTGTTTATCGGTTACGCTAAATAACTGTACAAACAGTTACGCCCTTCAATACTGACCCGCACCTATAACTGAATATCAAATAAGTTGCGCCTCGACTAAATAAAAACATTATAATAGCTTATAAGTTAAACCTGCCTCATTTCTTACCAAACGGTTCAAAATATAGCGATCTGGTTAATAATCAGCACCGTATACCATTTATTTACCTCCCCCGATTCTCAGTAGGTGTTCGATTGATCAGCACGTCTTATATAGAAAAGCATTGTGTGCAATGGTCAACAGTCACATAAATACCGGTCGTCTAATGTACAGTAAAATAGATCCGTTTAAATTAACGCTTCTCTCTAACAGTCATACTGATTGATCGCATAATTGAAAATGAACCTTCAGAGTATGTAATAATGATTCAACGTTCGGACGATTGTATTGCTTAGCGGTGTAATATTAATTTATAAAAATAATAAAAAATGTAAATTTTTTTCTATCTTTGTTCACTAACGTTATTGAAAATATATATATATATATATATTTATCCATGACAATTCAAATTGAATGAAATGTTCATAAAAATTCAAATTTTTATGAAAAAATGAAATTTTTACATATTTTTGCATACATAATTAATCAATAACAATAAACACAAGAGATAAATATTAAAATTAATAACGACTACAAAAAAAAAAAATATTGCTGTTTAATATAGGATAATTAAAGAGTGAACAGGTGACAATTTTGTATATAGTATTTGCAAAAAGTATAATTTTTTTTTCAATTTGCTAAATCTATTTAAACATATATATAGCCTATTACACTTCTGATAACGTAAGGACCCCAACGCGGTCTCATAAATCTAAATCGATTCAGCCGTACATATACTACGGTGGAACCAATAAATACATTACACTCCTTTTTGGGCAGTCGTCTGTATAGTATATATTTTTTTTCAAATCTTTTTTTCAAATATATTTACGAGTATATATTCCACTGGGTTGGTGAACTCGTCAATGCAAATCAGCTGATTTCGAAGTCGAGAATTCTAAGGTTCAAAGCCTAGTAAAGGCAATTACTTTTATATAGATATGAGTATAAGATCGTATATACCGGTGTTCTTTGGTAGTTGGGTTTCAATTAACCATACATCTCAGGAATGGTCGACCTGAGACTGCACACTTCATACGTATCATCCTCATTTACCCTCTGAAGTAATACCTTACGGCGGTTACCGAAACTAAACAGAAAAAAAAGAAAGAAGAAACATATATATATAATTTATATACGAATATTTATTTATAATAGCCTAAGAAACTCCGGATAAAGTAAGTATTCCAACGCGGGGTAATACATTTAAATCGGTACAGCCAGTGAGCTGCTGAGGTGGAACAAACATACATACATACATACAACCTAAATATATTTCTTCCTTTTTGGGCAGTCGTGTAGCAATACTTTATTAAAATTAAAAATCATCTCAACAAAATAAAATATTAAACGAATCCTTTATCTATTTGTTTTAATGTTTAAATGTCAATTACCTGTGACATTTTTCTTCGAGTTATCAAATTCCATATAATGAATAAAAAAAAACAAAGTATTCTGTATCAATTTTTTAATGCAACAATGTAAGCTTAATACTTTTTAACGCAGTCGAGATTGTTACTTTGTACTAATTTTATTCATTTATTATCTTTTTTGTATAACAATAAATTACATTCATTACTTTTTTTACTCATTATTTTCTTACACTTTAATTTTTTATTTACGTTGGTATAAATGTATGTACCAAATCTGGCCGATCTCCGTGGCGGAGCGGTAGCATCTCGGTCTTTTATCTTCAGATAAAAGACCCGGTTCGCTATTGGTCAAGCATGAAAATTTTTGATACGCTACTAAATTCCAGTTCCATATCCGACGCATAAGCATCAACTTTAGGTAGCGATATCAAGAAAAAAATTATTTCCTCAATCCGATCTTGAGATATAGATTTTTCTTGGAAAACGAAGGGGGAATCGAAATTTTTTATTCATTTTGACACGTAAAATTAAAAAAATGTATAGCCAGCCTACCATTTTAGTTACAAATACACATAAACGTAATTAATTTTATTATTTACCTGTTAGTTTTTTTTTTAATATCTTACTTATAAGTATCAAAGGTCTACTACTAACAAAATTAAAAACACATATTTTTAAAGAAAGAATGGTAAAGATTTATTCTAAGAAAACATGATAAATCATTCAGAATAAGAAGAAAAAGGTTGAAGCTACAACAGATGTAGTGAACTAGATAAAATATAAATTGTACAACCGATAAGTTATCCATATGGTAACATAAATATATTGAATGGTCATAATACAAAACCCATATATATATATATATATATATATATATTGTTAATAAGACAATTAACTGATCGGTTAAGATATTACAGAAAAACACTCATTTTCGTTTTTGTAAAGGGAGATTAAAAAAGAGCTTGAAGGCGTGTTAAAAGTCATTCAACAACTGATGAAAAAATATTCATGTGCAAACCAGATGCGACATCGTAACTTATGTTAAGTGGAGAATTGGGGTGGGGAGTGAAAAGAGAAAGAAAGAAAGAGAGATAGAGTGAGAGAGAGATTGTGTATGTGTGTGTGTGTGTGTGTAGAGAGAGTTCGGTCAACAACTGGTAACGATTAAAAGGAAAAGCGGCATTTTTACGCGCTCCTCGGTCTTGTATGTATGGATATATATATATATATATATATATAGAGGAGAATGTATATGTGTGTATGCGTGCATATGTATGCTTGTGTTGTAATCGATGGAAGAATTCCAAGCCTGGGCACGTCCAGGACACGTTTGTTATTCCACGGATAGTCCAACTAACCAATGGAGAAAGATTACGCAATCTTTTACAGGAGAACGAGTAAGAAAGATAAAGAAAACTAGGACTAAGTATGATTACATTGCACGCAACCTGAATTTTACGTTATACTAAATGAAGATACCAAATCTTTGATACACCTGTTTCTTGTACAACATCGATTAAATATTGTACTACAACACCATACTTCACCGAACATTTTTAATTTATAATTATACTGTTAATTAAACATATCTTATCATTTAATTAATTAATAATCACCATCATTTTAATAACTATGACGTACATATATATATAACGCACAAACACGTGGTTACTACATAATGTAGATATATGTTATACATCTTATTATACATATATACAATATATATATATTATAATAATACAATAAGATAGTAACTATTAGTATAATTATAATAAAATTCCCATTTGTTCGTTTGTTAAGATAAAAATATTCCTTTTTTTTTAATCAATACAAACGATAATGCGAAATACATTTTACCAATCAACTTATTTGTGTTTTAATACATTTGTGATAATACCTATAAATTGACTACAAGAATATGCTTTTTTTCGTTTGAATGGTTTAATGCACTTCCCAATTCGTTTCTATTCTCATTAAACTAGCCTCAACGTATCTCTTATCTCCAAAATCCTCAATTAAATCAAAAAACCAATTTCATATATTCTAAATTTTGTCTTCCTTTCTTATTTTGCCCTTTTAAACAATATTAAATACCTATACATTAAGATTAACCAGTCTTGTACGCCTACAAACTAGTATTACCTAACATGATTTTTTGACAAAATTCTCTTTTCACCTCGTCTAATTCGTTTTGTTTTAAAACCAATTTAATCCAAACTATATCAACTCATATATAATAAGTATATGTTTATTTTCATAGTTTTAGGGAAAAAAATAAAACAAAAAAAAATCCAAAGTTCCACATCAAAGATGGCCAAAATCCGGAAAAATCGTATACCGGATTGACCAGTTATCTTAATAAAAAAAATATATCTGATGTGGACATCACATGACTTCCTTGTACGCCTATTAGATTACATTTACACATTTTTAAATGAAAAAAAACATAAAATTTTATTTTATTAAAAAGTTCTGATTTTTGTTTGTTACTGAATTATTATTCATCGTAATTTATTTTTTTTACAATGAGAGGTTAATAATTACTAATAAATCAATATATTTAAATTAAAAAAAAAGTTAAAAAAAGGAGATGAAGTCTTTCGAACCGATGTGTCTTTTAAGAATCAAATATTTCATTAATTAAAAATTTTATTTGGTTATAACTCTGGAACCAATGAAAATAAGTATTACTTCTTATATATCGTTGAAAATCTCTCAATGAGGACTGCAGTTAAGAAGAAGTCCAAAATCCAAATTTGTTTGTATTTTGGGTTTTTTGGATACTTTTGGTTCAGACGATTGCAATCAAAAAGGGAGGTGCACAACTAGATGTTACAACAATCCTAAATCCAAAATTTCAACAACATACCGCTAATCATTTTTGAGTTATGCGAGAAACATACATACATGCATATGAACGTATAGAAGTCACGCCGAAACTAGTCAAAATGGAATCAGGGATGATCAATTTCCGTTGTAATGTGGAAACCGAAATTTTTTTGGCGATCACAATACTTCCTTTATTTCGTACAAGGAAGTAAAAAAACATTAAACGTTTTCAAAATTAATCATTTACCCTTCTTTCTAAAAATTTTACAACAGTTACAGAATATTTTATTTAATACATCAAATAGAGATGTATAAATTAAAACCGTAATAGTTAAAAAAATCAATAAAGCTTCTTAGTTAATAATAATAAATAAATAATAAATTAAACCCACTTAATTTACAATTATCTTCTATTAAGATATTTGAAATTTTGAATGGGCCTCCAGCAATCTCTTTAAGGATTTATTTTAATAATTTACTTCTAGAATGGATTTAAAAAAATAATATTTGATAAAAAATCGTTAAACATTCAAATAATTAAAAAAATCAAAAGATGATATGCTAAAGTAAAAACTCTGATTATAAAATTTTAATACTTAAACCTGAAATCGAAACACAGATCTGATCAAGATCGATCGATCGATCTATTTTAGACGGCATTACTACTAATCCAACGGCTTAAGTGTTTATATAATTTAAAAGGTGATGTTAATAACTATTCCTTTTTCCCGATTAATAAATATAAATCTTATAAAGACAAGTAAACCGAAGATAAATATTATCTTATAAATATACCATTTATCATAAGTAATGCGATAAAATTATACTGTTTTACACACCACGTAATTATAAATCATCATAAACAAATAGATAAAAGAAATAAAACTCAAGAAGGCGACCGCAAAGGCTGTAGTATTATATTCTAGAGATAAAATGAGTCTTAATAAAGGATTACAATAGTAAGCACTTATGTTATGATCTGCGTTATGCATTCAAACACGTATTTTAACCCGCAAGATTAAACAGATGAAATGATAACAAAGATAGGTTTGCTTAATTCACTACTATTTCATATTCCTGTAAACAGTAAACAGAAAAACCTTATCAAAATCAATGGTATCAATTCCTCAACCGATCTGATTAATCCTTTAAACCAAACTCAAGATGCAAATAAAAAAAAATTCGAAATGCAATCAAAAATATATAATATTTCCATGTCTCTTTTCAAACATAACTTCTCAAGCATCTACATATTGTTTAATTATTCAGTACGTACTTTGAGGTAACGGTAAATTACGCCGTAGCTTTTTTTTAGAATACTCATCTGACCCGAACAAAATTTTTAAACTACAACGGATTATTACGTAAAAATATATTCGGAGATTTAAAATTACGTTGTATTTTATTGGAAGAGATTGGAATGTTGAGACTTTATTCAATAAATATACCATCCATATACAGGTTTTTTTACAGCCACTTTCCAAGAGATAGAATCTAAAAAATATTTATACACAGTCACGCTTATCAAAAACGGAATACAAAAAGTCCGGTAATTCAAATACGTATCACATCATTAACATGAATTTAGTAAAAACAAAAAAAAAAAAAACACTAGGGAGGAAGGGATCACATTCTCGCGAAGGCGGTTGATAAAGATAAAGGGGAGATTTACCAACAAACGACTAGTTAAAAAAAATCCCTTTCGGCACGCCGGAAGGCGGAGGTACATTTCACCGGTGCTAAGTAGGGATAAAAAACATTTCCACCTTAAAGTTAAGAAAAACTTCAAATTTACGCAATAAGATAATGGCATACGACAAGCCTCATCTTCTTACAATTCCAGCAACATTTTGGTCATCCCTATCCGTAAGCCTTGGTCATATCAAAAATTGTTTCAGACAAAACCTTTAGGTAATTTTAGAGGACTAACGACAACTTTAAACCGATTCGATACTGTGCCTATTATGATTTTTTGTCTTTGAAAACCCATTTTTTTTCACCCCCTGGGCCAATGGTTGGTGATATCAAAAATCTTTACTTAGATAGTTTTAGGCACTTATCCTAAAAATAGTAGGAAAGTTAAACGAATTCGATAGATTTAACTAAATAAGAAAGTTACAGCGATAGGTTGTTTTTTTTCGAAGAAAAAAACTTTATTTCCACACCTACGGTCCATTATTTTGGCCATTAACGAACTCGATCGAGATTTTGGGACGAGTTATTTTTAGGGAAAAATTTGAAAGTGATTGGCGAAAAATTACGGCAGTTATTGTGTTCACAAGAAACTGAAATATATATACGAGTATATATACAAAATTTTGTCCTGACGGTGGTTTTGGGGTCTGGGGGATGTGAAATATGAAGATATGTCGAAATTTTCCGGAGGTCGAATCGTGGTACCCATTACAAAACGTAGTTTTCTTATGGAATCTACCTAAAAGAACCAATCCAAAGATCTTAGCATCTATTCAGCTCAAAACTTCCTGCTTAGGTCCAGGTATTTTCAATCACTTGGGTAAGATCAAATTAATGATCAACGACTTTACAACTACTTTACTGATCAACTACTTTAACTGTAGGTAGGTATTAATAAATCATTTAAGAATAAGATTACATCTACATATGAAAAATCTCCAGTTTTGAAAATGATTTGGTGTAAATCACAAAAATTTTGTGATTTACATTTTAGAATTCGGTGCACATCAAAATGTCAAGAAAACGATTTTTGAATAAAAGTAAAACTTTCCTTCCTTTATACATTATAACACCAATTAAAATAAAATGAAATTCTTAACAGAAAACACTGGAGAGTTAATGTAATGATGAAACGAATACTTTAAAATTTTCAACAGTAATTAGAATTTCGTAAATAATTTGAATAACATAATATAACTGAATTCCAAATTTCATAGTAATTCTTTGGTTGTATGATAAAAAAAATGATGACGCAACAATAATGCGCAGATAATAATTTATATTTGCGAATGAATTGGGAGGATGATGTTTCTGTAATAAAAAATTCTAAATATCCTTAAGGCAACAGTCAAACGCTAACTCTAGCTTCGACAAAATATACATCATGGACATTAAGTATACTTTGCAAGTCCACAATTCAAAATCGTCCAATTTCACGCAATTTAGATAAAAAAAGATTAGAAAATCGGATCATGTTTCCTAAGGGAATTGTTTTGCAACATATAAAAAATAACCAACACCTTAAGAGTGACTAATAAAGCAACGTACCACAATAATCATTTTCTACTTTGTTGAAAGGAGAAGTGTTCATATGCTTTACAAATATTTATTCTATTTATTTACTTTTATTAATATTAATAAGTACACCTAAACAATAGATGCTAATTTCTATAAAACAATTAAAAAAAGTTAGGATTAATTCTGCTGAACATTTGATGTTATTCAGTAGTAATACAATAAAATTTAACGAACGAAGTAATTACCGTGCAATTCTCTACTAAACAATGCTGGGAAAGAAATTCTGAAGTCTTTCATGAAATCATCTTTTAGGACCTATTCAGTGTATGAGGACAAAAAAAAAATCTGAAAAAATTTCTTAAAAAAAAACAATACATACAAAATAAATTCCAAATTGCACGGCAATCTCTAGGGAGATTATTCTGTATCTAAAAATAAGAAAAAACGTTCACATAAACATAAATCAGAAAACGGTTCGTTAGTGAGTTTCGGCTAGTGAAAAATTTAGCCCTGCTTTCTGCTCCCTCTATAAAATTAAACCGTGCTAAAATTCTTGGGGTATAAATCGAGGGGTAAATTTGGTATTTCCTTATGGTTTTTTACCAAAAAAATTGAATAAAAGTGATCCCAAATCTCTACCTTAGCTAGGTTTTAAGATAAACGTGATAAAACACAAAAAGATTTTTTTGAAAAATACATTTTTTTATTATGGAATAAAATAATTGTTAATTTACAAATTTTTTTTTTCTTTGTCTTCAGTCATTTGATTGGTTTGATGCAGCTCTCCAAGAATCCCTATGTAGTGCTAGTCGTTTCATTTCAGTATACCCTCTACATCCTACATCCCTAACAATTTGTTTTGCATATTCCAAACGTGGCCTGCCTACACAATTTTTTCCTTCTACCTGTCCTTCCAATATTAAAGCGACTATTCCAGGATGCCTTAGTATGTGGCCTATAAGTCTGTCTCTTCTTTTAACTATATTTTTTCAAATGCTTCTTTCTTCATCTATTTGCCGCAATACCTCTTCATTTGTTACTTTATCCACCCGTCTGATTTTTAAAATTCTCCTATAGCACCGCATTTCAAAAGCTTCTAATCTTTTCTTCTCAGATACTCCGATTGTCCAAGTTTCACTTCCATATAAAGCGACATTCCAAACATACACTTTCAAAAATCTTTTCCTGACATTTAAATTAATTTTTGATGTAAACAAATTATATTTCTTACTGAAGGATCGTTTACCTTGTGCTATTCGGCATTTTATATCGCTCCTGCTTCGTCCATCTTTAGTAATTCTACTTCCCAAATAACAAAATTCTTCTACCTCCATAATCTTTTCTCCTCCTATTTTCACATTCAGTGGTCCTGAAATTCATCTTTGTTATTTCTACTACATTTCATTACTTTTATTTTCTTCTTGTTTATTTTCATGTTATAGCTCTTGCGTAGGACTTCATCTATGCCGTTCATTGTTTCTTCTAAATCCTTTTTACTCTTTTACTCTCGGCTAGAATTCCTATATCATCAGCAAATCGTAGCATCTTTATCTTTTCACCTTGTACTGTTACTCCGAATCTAAATTGTTCTTTAACATCATTAACTGCTAGTTCCATGTAAAGATTAAAAAGTAAAGGAGATAGGGAACATCCTTGTCGGACTCCCTTTCTTATTACGGCTTCTTTCTTATGTTCTTCAATTGTTACATTGTTACAAATAAACAAATAAAAATTTCTAGTTAACTTTATAGATAATATTTTTTTAACTTTTATTTATAGTCGTATCAACAATTAAAGTCATTAGCGACTTATCAGTGTAATGTAACTGTACCGGTAGATTTTAAGTCTTTAACAAACTCAGGTCAACTACTTCTAACCCATCGGGTTGTTCTAGTGGTGAACGCGTCTTCGCAAATTAGTTTATTTCGAAGTCGAGAGTTCTAAGGTTCAAATCCTAGAAAAGGGTTTTATAAGGATTTGAATACTAGATCGTGAATACCGGTGTTCTTTGTTGGTTGGGTTTCAATTAACCACACATCTCAGAAATGGTCGACCTGAGACTGTACGAGACTAAACTTCATTTACACTCATATATATCATCCTCTGAAGTAATCCTAACAGTGGTTCCGGAGGCTAAATAGAAAAATAAAAGGTCGAATACTCCTGAGACGTGTGGATAATTGAAACCCAACCATTAAAGAACACCGGTATCCACGATCTAGTATAGAGAATTTAATTTTGAAAATATTAATGTAAATAACGTCTATTAAAATTAATCACAAATATGAGAAGTTCAACAAAAATAAAAAAAAACAAACCATACAAACTGGATCAGAAAAGTGATATGATTTTGAACAGAACAATTTACATACAAAAACTAAAAATTATAAAAATAAATTTTAAAGACATCCTTCTAAAATATAATAAAAATTATTTTTTCATACGTCGGCAATAACATCTGATCAACAATTAAGTTTAGTGTCCAGCAATTGTATAATCATTTGAGCGGTATTTGTGCTGTTATTGTTCGATCAGTCATTCACAACGGTTGATATCACAAATTTGTTTTCATTTGACGGACATGTTAATTTATAAGTAAATAAAGATGGACTGCCTGTCCTGCGTGAATACTGGAAAATAATGGAAGAGTACCGGATCGTAAAACATTTGAGGCTTTGGAGAGGCGAATTCGAGAAAGAGATGTGACCTGAAAGTTTGTTACTTTCAGAACATGTTTTTCTAGGTGAAAATAAAGAAAAAGGTTATTATAAATATAGGTTCGGAAACGCTTTGTTAGCGAGCATCGGATGGCAAAAATTTTGCCTTGATTTCTGCGACTGCCGTAAAATTAAGGCAGATTGTAATTCTTGGTACCCAAATTAAGAGGTAAATTTAGTGGTTTTATATAATATCTGACCAAAAAGTAGGTGCCAGAACTGTATTTTAGTAAATTTCGAGAAATCTGGAGTAAAAATCAAAAAACTGGGTCGAAAAACACACTAGTTTATGTTTGTCATAAAATAGGTAATAAATACATAAACGTTTTTAAACAAAACTTGTAAAGAATTTGATTCTGAGTAACATGGCATGAATAAAGTCTACAGAAACGAAATACTTAAGTAAGAATTTCGAAATTTATTTAAAAAACATATTTTAATTTTTCAGGTCAGATTTTTTATAAAATCACTACATTTACTCCTTAATTTGTGTCTCAAGAATTACAGTTTGGCTTAATTTTACCGAAGCTGTAGAAATCAGGGGAAAATCTTTCGTCAGCCGAGATACACCAACGAAGCGTTTCCGAACCTATGTTTATATGTATTTTCTTCTTTATTTTCAACACTAGAACATGTTCTGAAAGTTTGTTACATTCTATCTATATATATATATATATATATATATATTAAGTCCCAAAAGCCTCTTGACTAATCTGAATTTATACTTTTACAACTCTATTTGTTAACACTGAGAAATATTTTAGGCATAAATGTTTATATTTTCGTGATAACAATACGAGCAGTGAAGTTGAACTATACGCTCGAGAGGGTAGAATTACCTAAGCTTTACAATTCAGACGGTGATAATGCCATTCATAATATCTAACTTTTGATTTTATTCACGACTGTATAATCTCGTTTAATGAGAAAAATTCTTTTACACGTTTCTGGAAAACTAAGCATTCATCATCATCAGTGGATTAGCTGCCACGAGACAGGACCCGAACCTAACACCATTTCCGTCGTATCATTCTCTTCTATTTTCAACTACAGATTTCAATTTCAACTAAAGATTTAAATTTCTCATAGTTCCAGTTTTTATTTTAATTATTTATTATTTTTACCATTTTCTGGTTTTTGTTTTATTTTCCTGGAATCATAGCTCTTGAGCTATGCTGCAAGAAGGAAAGTGTGGTATCATTCAAAAAATGGTGTATGAGTTTTTGCTTTGTTCACAGTTTCATGATCCAGGGACCACAAAAACACGAAAAAAAAAGTAGGGGAAATTATAGTACCAACGTACGCACGTACGTGTGTTGGCATGTTTGAAGCTTACTTAATAACCTTTGACTGAATAAACCGATTTTCATGAAATTTGGCAGACACGTGTATAAGGGACAATTTGTTGGTAAATGTCTGTGGTAAATATCTCCAGTGGGTTGGGTAGGTAGTGTCTCTGGGTTTGCAAAATTTTCTCAAAACTTTGCAAACATAACTCCACTTTTTATTAGGATTAGTACATACTTCTATTTTTAGAAACTTTACCCCTAAATTCTCACCCTTCCCCAAAAATCGAAAAAAGCCACCTTTTTACTTATTGCAAGTTATTTAACCGAATTTTTTTTAGGTCTTCCTGGATGTAATAGTATATGTGAAAAAAAATAATAATTTGAGGTCAATATTGTAGCTGAGGGAGCCAGCCAATCAAATTTTAAAAATATCGATTTTCGGAATCTCAAAACTTTTTTAGTTTATTTAAATTTGTAATAATTAATTTACAATAAAATTTTCAATAAATTACAATAATATATTTACAATTTATTGCAATAAAATTTACGAATTATTAGTTTATTTTAATTTTTAATAATTATATTACAGTAAAATTTCACCGTAATTCAACTCCACCCCCCACAAAAATCCTAGTTATCTTAGGTAAATTTTTATTAGTTGTACATTTTCAGTGGAATTTTATTAGTTTCTTCCATCTAACATGGTAAATGTGGACAAATCAAAAACGTTTCTTAAGAGATGATTTTAGGGGTGGTGAGCAGAAAACATTTTTATAATCAAATTTTTTTTACTTTTTTCATGCGTCATTATTTTTTCACTATATACGAATAAATGACCAATGACAGGAAAATATAACAACTTTGTTGTCAGTTAATTTTTTACACCTTTTAATTAATCGTTCTTGCACTGTTTCAATCACTACCTCTTAAATTATCAAATTAAAATTAGCCAAATTATCTTTCTTACCCTATAATTTTTTGATTAAGGTTCTATTCTCATTAACTCTTTTAATTATTTCATCAATTTTTCATACTGTTTGTCCATTTAATTCTCTTATATCTTCAAAATCGCAACATTTAAAATGCCTATGCATTTCTATTTATGTTTTCCTTAGTGTTCATATTAAAAATACATACATACAAACGACATTTCAAACGTATAAAATGCCTCTTCAAGTCAAACTCCACTTTACTGGTAAATACCTGTATTTTCCCCCCTATTAACGCTTCCTTAAGAAGAAAACATGAATTATTTTTTAACATATACAAAATATGGCTTCTACACAAGCTATAAGAAAACAATTCAATATAACCTATTGTAATTTCTTTGTCAAGAAGAAACAAAAAAAATTGACGTGGACACTACATGGCTTCCTTGTATGCTTATTAAATTAAATTACATATACACATTTTTTTAAAGTGAAAAGTACATAAAATTTTATTTCATTAATAACTTCTGATATTTTTTCATATTTTTTTTTATTGTTATTGGATTATTAGTTATTGTAAAACTTTATTTACAATCAAAGGTTAATAATTAATAATAAATCAATATATTTAAATTAAAGAAAAAAAATGAAAAAATGAAAAAGGAGATGATGTCGGATTTGAACCGATGCGCCTTCCCCTTGTAAGATCCAAATATTTCATTAATTAAAATTTCTTTTGGCTATAACTCTGCATCAAATGAAAATAAGTATAATTTATAATCATTGAAAAGTGCTCAATTACGGCTTATTATTGCTGTAAAGAAAAATTCTAAAATTGGGTTTTTTTGGACACTTTTGGTTCAGTCGATTGCAATCGAAAGAGATTTTATAATTAGATTTGCACAATCTAATTACAATTTGCACAATTAGATTTTACAATAGTCCTAAATTAAAAATTTCAATATCTTACGGCTAATCGTTTTTTAGTTATGCGAGATACATACACACATACGTACCTACGTAAATATGTCACGCCAAAACTAATCAAAATGGATTCAAGGATGATCAAAATAAATATTTCCGTTGAAATCTGAAAACCGTAATTTTTCGCGATCATAATACTTCCTTTACTTCGTACAAGGAAATAAAATACGGCCCAGTAACAGTTTTTTAATCACATTTATGCAAAGCAAAATATGATAATGAAACCGAACGTAAAGTAGAGAGTTTATCGTAGAATTAATCAGATAATAAAAAGTTTTAATTGCAGTTTTATTTTTACCTTCTTCATGAATATCAAAACACTAATTAAATTTCAGGTGTTATAGTTATTAAACAATAAAATACTATAAAATATATTGTAATTTATAACATAATATATATGTATATATATATAATAAGAGGTAGCTATAAATAAAATAATTCACTATAACAGAATATGTAATTCATTTAACAAAACACAATTACTATTGCTCCATAAAGAAACCAACCATAACTACAACCATAAATCATTCATAAAACTGTTACGCCAATTACGTTAAGTACTGTATAATGCAAAACA
This sequence comes from Lycorma delicatula, assembly GCF_047948215.1. Classification (NCBI taxonomy): domain Eukaryota; kingdom Metazoa; phylum Arthropoda; class Insecta; order Hemiptera; family Fulgoridae; genus Lycorma; species Lycorma delicatula. The sequence continues at coordinate 46,982,694 of NC_134461.1, forward strand.
AAAATTATTATTATGGTACTTAATAAACCGTGAAATTCCATCGTACATACCTTGTTATATTACACAAAACTTCGATTTCCCCTTTCGTATCATATAAAAAATTATATACAAAAAAAAAATACTAAATATTTATAAATTCACACACACACACACACACACACACACACACACAGAGAGAGAGAGAGAGAGAGAGAGAGAGAGAGAGAGAGAGAGAGAGAGCGAGAGAGTGAGTGAGAGAGAGAGAGAGAGATTTGAGGAAATAATTATTAATTTATTTAAATTAAACGAACATTTAAAAAATAAACAAATACAACATTCAGCTATTCCATGCAAGGCTATCAAGTCCTACAGACTAACATGTTAAGCAGTCTCGTTGCGTCACTGATTGTAGTTACATGGTTTTGTGTGTGTCTGTAGGTACGTTTGAAGTTTTACAGAAGGTTATATAAGTAGTAAGCAAAAATGTGTATAAAGAATTTCATAGAATGACTATACAATCAATTTTTTTTTTCAACAACTTGTAATATAAGTTAAGCGTAACTATTAAATTCAATGTTAATTATAGAAAAACCCAACAGCTTAAAGTAATAAAATTTTTATTAAACACTTTACAAGAACAATGATTCAATCAAAAATTCTAGTTATCTTCACTTCAGTTTCATTTAAGAAAAAGAAGGGTTTTTTTTAATATGTACAACCTGACAATGCAATTTTCTTAAGAATAAGGACAAAAGGATAATTTTATTACCCAATTATTTTAAATAACCTTTTTAAAGCAAATCGATTTTTGCAAAATAGGTAATATATTTTAAGCAACCAAGAGAAAATAAAACTTAACGACCGTAAAAAGCGTAATACATGATCACTTTGATATTGTAATGAAAAAATAAATTAAATAATCACTTTTTGCTTTTTCTTTTAAATGGTATAAATGTTAAATTACCAAAAAAAATTATTTGTATTACCATCACTCAACAACATTGGAAATACAAAAAATTTCTAACGTAATCAATTATCGACAATTTTTCTCACAGATTTAATATATATATAGTGTATGTGTGTGTGTGTGTGTGTGTGTGTGTGTGTGTGTGTGTGTGTGTGTGTGTGTGTGTGTGTGTGTGTGTGTGTGTGTGTGTGTGTGTGTGTGTGTGTGTGTGTGTGTTTAACTGTTATAAACTATAAAATCACAAAACAAGAAACCTGTAACAAAAACACAATAAATATATATATATATATACAAATAAATAATAAAATATGAATTTCAAATAAAATACTTAAAAACAACTAGGAGTTTATTAGAGCTTGTTTCGAAATTGCGTCAGAATTTGTCTGTTATTTGGATACTCTGCAATCCAAATAACTGTGGAACATCCGTAGTTATCTGTAGTAATTTACGGATGCTCCGGAAAAAACGCAGGACATCATCAAGGATATCTTTGTTGTTCGTTAATATACCGTGAATAAAAAAAAGAAGATAGAATCTGATTGTGTAAGCATAACGTACACAATTAACGAGGATGTAGGCAACTGTGAAGCAGTAATTACAACTTCCACATATTGGGGCATTGCTAGATTCCATCATATATCTTGTACGTCCGATTTGTAAACGACAAAATATGTAATTAATTTTATTAGAAAATATCAGTTTTTAATTATTTTTTATTGAATCAGTTACATACGATTATATTACGTAATAAATACAATTACATAAAAAATTACTGTTAGGAAAAACTACCATAGTAGATTAGTATGCATGCAAGTTTTGTATGGGAAGGTGATTCATGCGACTAGATGTCGTTAAAGGAATTTAGTAGCATCAAACTTCTGAATTATTTGCAACAAAAATATCATAAATTTATAAGTAACACACACACACATATTTAAGAACATGTCCGAACTGACTAACTCGGTGATTCCCAAGCTGTGCGTCGCGGCGCACCGGGGAGCCGCGGCCTCTTCACAGGGACGCCGCGAAATATTTTAAAAGCTTCACAATTAATTGAACCAAGACGTTTACAATTATTAATTAATGTTAATAAAGTAAAAAAATAATGAAGATACACGAGTTTTATTTATATTTATCTCTTACTTACGAGTAGTCATAATTTTACTTCGGGTAGGGCGCCATGGAAAAATTTTAACTGGAAAAGGGCACCGCGATTCGGAGAGTTTTGAGAACCACTGGACTAACTGATTAATCTACGGCCAGCAAAACTACTGAAGACATGGTTAAAATTTGTGTACATGTTCTTGTTTGCGGTATAAGTGCACGTTAAGAAAGGATTTTTTGAATTTCCGAGTTAAAAGTGTTAAAATGGATAACAATGAAATTTACTGTTTTTTTTTTTTTTTTTTTTTTTTTAGTAACAAATAAAAGATATCAAATTGGTTTTTGTGTATGTGTAAGTTTTATGTCTAAAAACCAATTTCTAGATTTTTTGTAATTCGACTTTGAAAGGGATGAAGAAAGGTAAAAACAATGATTCCAAATTTTCCCCATTTCCGGTTATACTAAATGAGATATTGAGTAGATATGTGCTTCCAAATACTCTTCAGATAAAAATTTAAAAACCATTTTCGGATTTCTTTGAATTTCAATTTTTAAGGGATGTGAAGGTGTACGATGCGGCAGCTCAACCAACACGGCCACTGTTACTGTATGTGCACGTGACTGGCTGCACCCGCCTCTGGTTATTTGACTAAATAACATAAAATGAAATAAAAAATTGACCGCGACGGGAAACGCAAGTAACCATATAGAGCGGGCGAAGCCGCGACGGAGATACCAATACAAATATATATATATATATATATAATTACTTAAGACTTAAAGATAAAAGAAAATTATTCATTAACGGATTGAAAAATTCCACTTGAATTTCTCTACAGACAGCAGAATACGGAAGACATATATTAAATACGAAAGTGGGATGAATGTAATTTGGTAGCGAAGAATCTATACTGCCTCGCATTGACAATGGAGGTAGGAAATGATGAGCGGCCTTTAATAAAAATATATTCGTATTTTTTATGCCGTTAATATTTACAGCATAACATTCTGTTCGCTTTTTAAAACTGGAAAATGTATTTGAGTTGTTATTGAGAGATCATTTGTAAATGACGCTGAAGGAAAAAATACGTCTTAAAACTTATAATTTTACTTTTACGTTTTTATCATAAAATGACCTATAAAAAAAATAATTTAAAATAAAAAACGTAGTAATACATCAGCGAAATCATACATTATCAGCTCTTTTATTTATTTTTCTAAATAATGATCAAATAAATCCATCAGTTCGTATCAATAGAAAATATTTTAACTTGTCAGAACACTTTCATAATTTATTGTATTTCTACCAAAAAATACTATAAATAAATTAAAATGTCCTATTTCTTTGTTAAAAAATTTATTATAAATTTCTACGAAATCACGTATTTATTTCTACATTACGCAATATTACAGAAAAAAATTATAAGATTTAAAAAAATATACATAAAGTAATAAATAATTTTTAATTGTAACAAGAACGTAGAAGCAGATCTTCCATAACTGTCTTCATCATTCACTGATAAATTAAGTATATTCTTTCAGTTAAAAAAAGAAAAAATGAATCCTAACTGAACATTTTTTGAATTGAGTTGAGAATAGGAATTTTAATATTTGCGAAATGTTAAGAAACGTATTATTAAAATAAAACCACCTGATGAAAATATAGTAAAATAAAATAATTTTTAAAAATAAATAAAACCGTTTACAAAACAACAAAGAAATTTTTCATTCCTCAAACATTCAATTTTTTATTTCCTTATACGAAGTAAAGGAAGTACTGTGACCGCGAAAAATCTCGGTTTTCAAATTTCAACAGAAATATCAATTTTGACCATTCCTGAATCCAATCTGATTACTAAGTCAACTGATGTTTTAAAACAGCTCAATCAACATTATTTTTAAAATAATTATAAACTAAAATTTTTATACGTTTCACTGAAGATGTATGATTCAAATGATTATATTTCATTCAACTTATATGAAATTTGTATATTGTTATGGATATGAAATAACCATGTTTTTTTGTACTTTAAGTACCTACGTACAATTTTCATAAAATTAACAAAAAAAGTTTCACGAGTATTAATTTCAATAATCAATTAAAAATAACATTTTATAAATTAGTGGAAGAAAACTACTGTGAAGCTAGGATATATCCTGAGTAGGATACATCTCTCTTTTTCTGATTAGCCTCCGGAACCACCGAAAGGAATTACCTCAGAGAATGAGTGAGATGATCTGTATGAATGTAAATGAAGCGTAGTCTTGTACAATCTCAGGTCGACCATTCCTGAGATGTGTGGTTAATTGAAATCCAACCACCAATTGAACACCGGGTATCCGCGATGTAGTATTCAAATCCGTATAAAAGTATGCCTTTACTAGGATTTGAAGTCCTTTCGACTTCGAAATCAGCTGATGCGATGACGAGTTAACTACTAGACCAGCCCGATGGGCTGGATACATCTACACACGTAATTAGTGAAGATTATTTTATTAATAAATATTATAAGGAACGCGTACCAAATTTATTTTTATTAACTTAATTCTTAATAAGTTTTTGTTGTTTGGAATCCTTTACATCTCAATCCTCGATTTTTACATGTTTTTCTTTAGCTCACTTTGTTCCACGTTTACCACTTGTTAATGCGCAGAAGTTTTTGAGATGAATACAGATGTAGTCGATCAACCAACGTAACGCTCCAGCAGCCTTGTACAAGATATCGAAAACTCCCGTGTTATATTCAAGTTTTCATGATGTGTTCTAACAACCACAATATCTGCATCTTGCGTCGATCTAAACAGCATTTCTAGTGATATTTAAATATTTAACCATCGTACTAATAAAAATTATTACAAAAATGTAAAAACATGCTTTTAAATAAAAATCTAAAAAATGGATTACCCAGTAAATATAAATATAAGATAATTTTGATTTCAACAAAATAATATGTATAAAGTTGTCTACTACAAGACCACAATGAAAAGCATGGGGGCGCTCTTTCATAATCAATATCTACATAAATTCTTTTAATATGACAAAGGTTTTGATGCAAAATGGAAATGATAATTTCAATACACAATGTCTAGTAAATTTCTTTTGTTGAACTAAAGTTAAGTTGCAAAATAGAACTGAGGTCGCGCCTCTTGGTTTACATTAAGGTCTTACAAAAATAGACAACTTTATACATATAACTCTGTTAAAAACAAAATTATCTTCTATTTATGTTTACTGGGTAATCTACTTTTTAGATTTTTTTTTAAATTATGTTTTTAAAAAATTTTTCATTATTTTATACAGTTATATTCAGGAACTACCACTAATAAATTAAAACAAAGTTTTAGTAAAGTTATGTTAAAGGTTTTACTTAAACGCTTTTCTATTTATTGCCCTTTTTTTTTTTTGTTCTTGTTCCCTTATATATGATATCGTATCTTATAGATATGACAATGAATCGTTCAAGAATTTACAGAATATTATAGCGAATGATTGATAAACCTTTTCCTCTTTTCATTTCCTATAATTTATCTATTCTATATTCTTCATTTGTTTTATAAGTACGTTAATTTCTTTTGAAAAATAATTGTGTCAGTAAGGTTTAATATAGAAGAGTCTACATTAAACATTCTTCAGGCCTCTGTGGTGTGTGTATGTGTGTTTTATACAGAATAAAATCTACTTAATGTAGACACTCGAAGTGAACTAAATAATATCCGTATACGAGGAGTATTATGAAATGAAAGTACTCTTAAAGAAATATAAGTTCTATACAGAATAAGTAAAAATGGCAAAACCAACTCGTTCACTGTAAAACAAGATTTAAATTTTAAATCGAATAACAAAATTAAATTAAATTATCAACAGGATACGAATAGATAAGCGTCAATTGAAAATAGAATATTAAAATTTCAGAAGCTTAGATTTATTCCCAAACACATCTACAATAAGAAGAATTTCTCAAAGATAGCGAAATTAAGATATTATACAACTGCAATAAGACCAGTAATATTTTACGGCACTGAAACATTACTCCTAACCGATCTTAAAAAATTGCTCAAGACTGAAAAAAGCGTAAGGAAAATCAAAAATCCAAAAAACACAGAAACAGCTATAAGGAAGAGAAGGTTAAATTACTTGGGATATATGATCACAATGGCCCCAGTAGATTAAATAAACAAGTATTTGACAAGCTGTGAATTATGAAAAGCAAAATCAAATTACCTAAAACAGATGGAAGAGGACTTCCAAAAGATAGGCTTAAAATAATAGGACTGTTGCGTTAGAGATAACTTACGAAGAATAATTTACAATGTAAAATTTGTAATCGCAGAAAAAAAGACCGGAAGAAAACAGAAGAAAAGAAAAAAATGAAACCATGGCGAAAAAATGAGAAATGCATGATAGAAGAGAATTTGCGTGATCCTAAGTTGTCCTTTTAGCATAAAAAAGAATTTAATAAACATTCTTTGCAGTACTGAACTCTAATTAAGCAATTTATTTTATTATTAACTTAAAAATACAGTAATTTCAATACAGGAAATTTTAAACTATTAGTTGCTAACCTTGGAAGATATAATACCTAGATTATTATTAACTATTAAAATTAAGATTTGAGTGAAATTGTATTAATTCATTCTAAAAATACAACAAAGCCGATTAATAATTTCATAATTACAATTTCATTTATAAAAATTAAATATTGCACTTTAACAAATTAATAATTTTCAAATTAAAAAAAAAATACTAATAATCTAACATTAAAAAAAAAAATATTACGGAATTACGAAATATTTTAACTCTTAAAAACACTGTAAATATACTCATACATTTATGACCTACTTGTATTTTACAGAAAACCATTTCCGTTTAAAAAAAAGGCCACCAAACAGTTTTGTTAGAGCATTTTAATTTTAAAATCTATTCTTTGATGTGGATTATTAATTCACTTATCCTGTTTAAGCCTGACATATTTTTAAATCTTTAAAGATTTTTTTTTTTTTTAATTTTTGTAAAGCTTGGAGCGAATTTTCGAATCAATGAAAATGGTTTATTCTGTTCAATTTCGGTTTCTTCCTCGTCTTGTTCAATATCGTTTGAACAGCAGATTCTTGTTTCAGAACTCATCAGGATGAAAATTTATGTTGCATGAAAGAAAAAAAATCAGCTGTACAATTTACCTTATAATAATGATAAAATACATACAAAAATTTATTGTAAAAGATTTTAAACGTACTATAAATATGCGTTAAACAAATTTATTAAAATTAAAGAGGAAATTTTTTTTCAAAGCAAAGGTTCTACATTCTAACAAAACTTCCAATAATTGTTATGAAATAATTAAATTGTTTTTTTTTTTTGAGATGACTTCATCGACTGTTTTTTGGTCATTTTTCCCTATGAGAACGGAAATTTATACTGTATTAAAAATGCCATCCTTGACCGGGATTCGAACCCAAGACTTTCGGATGAAAGGCTGAGACACTCTACTACGCCACGGAGATCGGCACGCAATATTTTTTGTGGGAAATCTCGATAAAAAGTGTTTTTTTATTTGCAACAAAAACATTATGAATTGAATAGACCGGCAAATAATCTTGACAAATGATTTATTCAATCATTTACAACATTTTTCGCAGTTCGAAACCGTTTCTTGAATCAGAAATTTCTTAAGAGTCGTTTTTCTCGGATAGCTAACCGAAAATCCAGAAAAACCAACTATTTTTTGAAAAAACAACGCAATATTTTTTGTGGGAAATCTCGATAAAAAGTGTTATTTCATTTGCAACAAAAACATTATCAATTGAATAGACCGACAAATAATCTTGACAAATGATTTATTCAATCATTTACAACATTTTTCGCAGTTCGAAACCGTATCTTGAATCAGAAATTTCTTAAGAATCGTTTTTCTCGGATAGCTAACCGAAAATCCAGAAAAACCAACTTGAATTCTTAATCATTAAAAAGAACCGAACATATCGGATTGAAATTTTTTATAATCAATTCCCTAACCGAGAAAACTAGACATTTTTATATCATAAAATACAATTTATAAAATTTGTCGCAGATTTTCTTAAAATTGTGTTTAATTTATAATAATTTTCCTGTTACTTTTTTTATTATTAAAAATCTTTCGTAAATTTTACGCATCTACTTCTCCCCACATTAATCAGTCTTTAGCACTTCACCTGAAGTTCCCATTTTTACAAACAAAAAAGCTTAGAAGTCTTCTAAAAAGCAAGATAAAAAACCTCATTATTTCATAACGATTAATACAATTTTTATTAGTATGTAGAACCTTTGTTTTGAAAAAAAATTTTCCATTTATTTATTAAATTTGTTTAATGCATATTACTGTACATCTAAAATCCATTACAGAAAATTTTTGTATGTACTTTATTTATCGTGATTACAGAGTAAATTAGAGAGCTGTTTTTTTTGTCTTTCATGTAAATTTCAATCCAGATAACTTCTGAAACAAGAATGTGGTGTTCAAGTTTGTTAATCTGCTTCCAATATAATACGTATTTATTTTTCTAACATAAGAGATATTTCTTTTTTAGAACAACCTCATTAAAAAATTCTTTCAGCGTAAAAAGTTTAACAAAAAACACTGCGGACAAAGAAATCATTTTATTTGTATGACCGATTAATAAACAATTATAAAATAAATTATGCAAACAAGGAAAGAGAAAAAAAAACAATTAAGATGAAAAATCAAGAATGAAACTTTAAAACAAAAAAAGGACAAACGAAAGGAATCTGTGAACCTTTCCCTGGAAGGATTATCATTCCTCAAATGCTTCACATTCAGCGTTTTAGCGTAAGAATTACTAACTACAATTTTCTAAAGCCCGTTGTATGTAAACGGACTTTATTAACAGTTAATTATAAAAGCATAAGTGTGTCATTTTCAACATTACATTTTTATTAAAAAAAAAAAAAAAAATACATTTTATACGTCACGTAATACTTCGTTGATAAGTAAAAATTATTAAGATAATTATCAAGAATGAAATCTAAATAACAGTCTGTTTTATTGCAAAATGCAACAGATAAATAAATAAAAAGATCTCAAAACACCTGCCGCCCAATCTAAATGACGATTAATTATTCTTTTGTAGATATAATAAAAGCCGCTAAGAAAATAATTTAACAGTTAATATATTATCAGGTTAGAAAACCACATTCCAGTAATTAAAAGAGTATTGAAAATTATGAGCGACCTTCTAATGTACGAATGACGCAGTAGTGTAACCGAGCATATAACCGTGTAAAGACAATATAGAGTACAACATACAAAAAGTGAATTCAAATATTTTAATGAATTCAAATGGCCATCGTTTATTTAAATGTAAATACAAACCAGAAGAGTAGACCTAATCAAACCAGTCGGGCATTAAACGTAGAATACTATACAAATAAATAAACATAAAACATGCATGGATATTCACATAAACACTAAACGGTTTGCGATCGTAGCATGTTATTTTGTTAACAAAAAGCACGATGCAAATTTAAAACCAATCTCTAGTCAGGGTGGTATATTAGGTATTGTTAACACTTCAATACTAATTGATAATCTGTCATTCATCAGTTAAATTTTCCAACACAATTCCGATACATAAAACAAATCAAACACGGTCATAACAACATTTAAGCCATTAATATGCGCATGACCAAAACTAACATACACACATAATCAAATAAACAAAGAGTATGAGTTTGTTTTTGTGCATGTGTATGAAAGAGATAAACTTAGTACCTTGTAACAAAACAAAGTCCTGTATATATTTTATTAAAGCTGTACTACCAGTACTATTTATTTTAGAATATTCGCACCGCATAACCGGTTGGGTAATAATAGTTACCGTTATACTGGAGAAACTAATATGCTGAGTTCTTGTCCCCTAGATAATTTATTAAAAGGTACGAAGACAACTACGCATGCGCAATTGTTATTCCTAAACTAAAAACATCAGTCACTCTCGCAATTCTTTATATTAGAACGAATGGATTATGTGAAAACTGCGCACATCGACAATTTTACACATATTTATATTTATGACAATTCCATGGGCATCTGATTTTACATACAAAGCTGACAGAAAGATTTTAGAACAAATATATTAAATAGATACAGAAAAAAATGGTCTTACTTTATACTATTATTGGGCATATATATGTATATATATATATATATATATATATATATATATATATATATATATATATATATATATTATATATATTATATTGGGCATATATATATATATATATATATATATTATATATATTATATTGGGCATATATATATATATATATATATATATATATATATATATTATATATATTATATTGGGCATATATATATATATATATATATATATATATACACTAGCAACTGCGTCGCCCGTGCTATATGGTTACTTGCGTTTCCCGCCAAGGTCGGGGGATTTTTAGCCAGTAGCTCGCTCTGCTTGCCTTTCCCATATAGCCAAAGGGCTCTGCCCCTTGGACCCAGAGTTCATTAAACTCATACTTGTGAAAATAACAAAGATAAATAAAATAAAGTCTGTTAAATTTACAAAAAAAAAAAATAAATGTATTGTAATTTCTTCATAGCAACAGTTTCGTCAGTACGGGAGTACTGACGTTGACTGATCTAAGAATGTGGATTTCAAAACAGTCAGCCTCAATCTTAAAAATATTATTTATAACTGATTACCCGTATGAAGGACGGGTAAAAATGAATTTTTCCCGGTTTTTAACTATATCCGACAAACACCATTAGTAGATAACCGTAACTGGTTTCACATTTTTTTTTTTTTTTTTTTTTTTAATTTATAATTATTTGTATTTTATGTTTTTAAGTCAAGTAATCGGGGGCAGGTGCAGCCAGTCGCGTCGCACATCCAGTTACAGTGACTGTGTTGGTTGAGCCACCGTCACACTCCTTGAAAAATTGAAATTCAAAAAAATCCGAAAATTGTTTTTAGATATTTATCTGGAGAATTTGGAAGCCTCAATCTAGTGAATATATCGTTTATTATAGTCGGAAATGGAGAAAATTTGCAATCATTGATCAAATTTTTTTCCTTTCTTCATCTCTTTCAAGGTCGAATTTCGATGAAATCTAGAAATCGGTTTTTAGATGTTAACATGAAAATTATACACACAAAAAATCAAGTTAATATTATCATTTGTTACCTAGAAATTAAAAAAAAGAAAATTTCATTGTTACTCCATTTTAACTCTTTACACTCCGAATTTCAAAAAACTTTTTTCTTAATGTACACTTACACCGTAAGAAGAACATGTACACAAATTTTCATCAATTTATCTTCAGTAGTTTTTGCTGGGTGTTGATGAATCAGTCAGTCAGGACAGGTTACTTCATAGGTACAGATATATAACCGAAAGAAAACATACAGGGATGAAGGGATCTGAACGAATGATTTATATAATTCATTTGGATATTTTCAACAAAAAGAAAATAATTTCACTGACAGGCTTAGTTAGGTTTTGCTTAGGAAATCATGAGACTGTTCTAAGTTGGATTATTCAGTAATTGGAGGAAAAGCAATTTTTCTTGGCTATATCTGGATTGATAAAAGAATAATCATTAATAAATAATATGCTATTCACATCCTAGATGAATATACAATCAGAAATATTTCACACACACAACTTAATTTAAAACATTTATCATTTTATTTAAATATAATATTTGTTTATTTAATTCAGTCATTATAAATAAAGCGTGCGCACACATATCGTATTTTATTCGCGCGGGTGTGGCGGTATTGGCGGCCACTTTAAATAATTTTTCACACTTAAAATATTATTCGTATATTTAATTTAATTTACCACTCATCTGTGACGTCACAACATAACAGACGACTACAGCAGCTGTACATCAGTGCTACACCAGCGCTCCTTGTGGTGACAGGGGCTACTAATGACGCAGTATACCCACTTAGCCACTAGTTTATTTAGAGCAATTTTTGGGATGGGGGTTTTCGATATTGCAAAAACCTTTTTCTTAGAAAGATTGTTTTTTTTTTTAATTGTTAACAAATGTGCTTAAGAAAAATAAGATCTTAATTAACCGAAATTTCACATACTAAGGGTACAGCTCCACCCCCTTGACCTTTTAAGTTGAAAATTTAATGGCATCCAATTTAATTGATCAAAATCGGTCGCGTAGTTCTGGTGATGTATGGTGATTTAGAGGGAGAAACCGAACATCCGGAAAATTTCCATCCGGTTCTGGGTTCCTTAGCTGTTAAAACGTGATGATCCGGTGAAAACCATAGATATCCAAATTTGGTCCGATTATAATACTTTCCCTTCTAGAACTTTAGCGTTAGACAGGAAAGTAAGAATAAAGAAAAACGTTAACAGCTAGGAAAGGATAATATTACAGTATATTACATGGAAAAACAGTACACAGTTATCTATGTTAGAAAATATTAAAACTGCACGCGAAAATGTCTAAGCTCAGCATATTAAGTTTTTTTTTTACATTTTTTTATTAAAATAATTAACAATAAAGGTAATATAAACTACAAAAAAAAAACTATATAAAAGTTATTTTGATCACTTAAAGCTACTAAGAAAAGCCTACTGGATAGGTGTATCAGATTTAGGTTTGGAATACAAAGATTAATCAATCAATCTTATTTTTCCTTAAAAGCTGCCTAATAATGATTAATGAGTTTAGTACATCCAAACATGCTAAAAAAATATGAATTCTGTCACAACACGACCGAACAGGTTATATATATATATATATATATAGTGTGTGTGTGTGTCTCTCTAAATTATAAATGAACAAAACGGTACTTATGATTACTCATTAACTATAATCGAACTGGAAAGCGATTTCTTAGTGTTCAACATCATCAGTAAATATATCTAAGTCATAAATTTAATTATACATTTCATAAAAAATGATAAAGTTAAACATGGAGATTAAATTCGTAATTTTATATTCAGTTGGTACTTGACTTTGGTTAATTTATGATATCAAACTCGGTTGATAAATTTCGTACACTAGCGTGCTACAAGGAGACAAAAGGTACTATTGAGTTGGGCGTGGCAGCACGTGATAGCTAAAATCCCCCTCTCAAAACCTGCGATACGCGTTAAAATCCGTTTACCGGTTTGTTTTCAGTAGCAGTCAAAATAACCTACCGGGTTGGTCTAGTGGTTAACGCGTCTTCCCAAATCAGCTGATTTGGAAGTCGAGAGTTACAGCGTTCAAGTCCTAGTAAAGCCAGTTATTTTTACATGGATTTGAATACTAGATCGTGGATACCGGTGTTCTGTGGTTGGGTTTCAATTAACCACACATCTCAGGAATGGTCGAACTGAGAATGTACAAGACTACACTTCATTTACATATCATCCTCTGAAGAATTATCTAAACGGTAGTTACCGGAGGCTAAAAACAGGAAAAAGAAAGTAACAGTTAAAATGGAATCGAGTATGGCCAATATGTCAACAGGGTTAAAACAGCGCGGAGTGATCGAATTTTTAACAGAAAAAAATGTAAATCCTAGGAATATTTTTCATCGTTTAAAAGCAGTTTACGGTAGTGAAACTGTTAACAGGAGTACTGTGAATAGGTGGGCGTTGAAATTTCGCCAATGTGAAGGTGGTAAAGCGACAATAGAGGACGCACCTCGCAGCGGACGACCAGTTTCTATGACTGGCAGGAAACATCGAAAGGAGGTGGACGATTTTCTTCAAAGTGACCGGCGAATCACTCAGCAACGCTCGCTATTCATTTAGGCATATATATAGCGAACGAGTAGGCCATAATATCGAGCAATTGGGTACCTTAAAATCTGTGCACGATGGGTAGCGCGCAAACTTTCTGATGACTCTCCGCAAGCTGAATTTTGAGCCTATTCCGCATCCGCCAAACTCGCCGAATTTGGCTCCGTGTGACTTCCACTTCTTTCATCTCAAGAGGGATCTCAAAGATCCCTCTCAAAGAAGGAAGCTTTTACCACTTGATCCGAGAAAGACCGCTGCAATTTTTCAGTGACGGAATGCAAAAACTTGTCACACGTTGGGAAAATGCAACAATCTAATCGGGGATTATATTGAAAAATAAATACTGCTGCGCTTTGTAGCTAAGGTGTTGTACTCTTATTCATTTTTTATCTCATTCCAATATCTCTTTTCATTTCCATGCTACGCGTTATGTGCAAAATTTATCAGCCGAGCCTCGTATAAATACTCAATAAAGTTTGACAAATATAATTACTGATGTTATTTAAGATAATGAAATCTCTACCAAGTTGGTGAGTAATTATTCTAATATAGAACAACAAAATCAAATGATTTTTTACTACTTTATGAATAAATTTTAATTAAATTTCTTTAAGCGTTTTAGTATAAAGATTTCATTAACAATACTCCTTTTACAGAAGTTAATAATAAAAAAAAAAAAATTTATTCAGTAATGACAAAATGTTATTAACTCATCCCACACGTCAAGAAAGTTTTTATCATAAATTACCCCTTCTAAAAAAAAACTCGTCGACTAAAACTTAAATAAACGACTACAAAACTTTTTAAGGATTGGATTACAAACATATCATTCTTGTTCATATAAGTTAATACATACAAATGACGAGGTCAAACTTAACCACTCACTGCCTCTAGACAAAAGGGAAAGAGAGAGAGAGAGAATTAATAGGGAGAGAATGAGTGAGTGCGTATGTGAATCGAGTAGGAGAGAAACCGAGCCAGGCTGGCTAGAGTACCTGTAGGTGGGTCCCCACACCGGAAACCACTGAGGGCCACCGCCTTCCTTTCGTCCTCGAGGACGGACTGTTGCGTTCACTGGCCAAATGCATTTTATGAAATACGATATGGAAACTTGTTAACTGCTAAAATTAACAGTTAAATTCACGCAATACTGTTAATAAAACTAATAAGTTCAATTCGTGTAATAGGCGGTGTAAATTAGTGATCTGTTATTGTATTAACCTTACAAAACTAACACGCACGTCTTACACCAATACAAGAATTGCAGCAAATCAAACTTAGCATTTAACTTAAACAAAATCATTGATATCTTTACGGTTAAAGAAGAAAACGGATAATACGAAAGTAATAAGTTGAAACTGAAGGTTTTTCACTGCAATCATTACTTACCAAAATTTGAAAATTTAAACTATAATGGATTTTTCGATATAAGACCCATTTCTACAGTAATCCAAGAAAAAACGATATTTATGTAATAGCAATTACATTAATGTATAATTCTGAGAGGTAAATTTTTTAACCATTATGTATTTTTCATTGAATATCTGATATATCAACTAAGAAACCTCAACTTTTATCAAACCAAAAAATATTTATTTTAAAACTTCAATCATGGGTTACATAGATCCTCTTTCTTTTTTCTTCCTGTTTATCCTCCGGGAATTAGCGTTCAGGTACTACTTCAGAGGATAAATGAGGATGATATGTATGAGTATAAATGAAGTGTAGTCTTGTACAGTCTCAGGTCGACCATTCCTGAGATGTGTGGTTAATTGAAACCCAACCACCAAAGAACACCGGTATCTACGATCTAGTATTCAAATGCGTATAAAAGTAACTGCCTTTACTAGGACTTGAACGCTGGAACTCTAGACTTCCAAATCAGCTGATTTGGAAGTCGAGAGTGGTGAACACGTCTTCCCAAAACAAACCAACCCGGTGGGTTGGATTATACATCCAACACCCACATAGCTACCTCGACAGAACTTATCTGACTTCAGCGTAAAAAAAAGTTAAGCATTAAGCGGGTTCACTTTGCTTCTTCACTGAACCTAATAACATATTGTACATCAGTATGATAAGCTCATCGAAATTTAGCCTTTCGACATTAAATGTTTTTTCTTAAGGATAAAATTAAAAAAATCTGATTTGGACATCACATGACTTCCTTGTACGTCTATTAAATTATATATACACATTTTTTTCTGGACTTCATTTAAACTTATTTCATTTGAAAGTGAGATACGATCCTCCAATCCTTTAATAAAGTGGACAGTTACACAATTGCTTTGTGTGGACACCACATTTTTTTGTGGTGTCCGTAACAACATTTTATATCAACTTGCATATTAATTTTGTTCCTCGTCGCTGAAGTAGTTATATAGTGTAATCGAGAACGTGTCGGATGAGTAACCCTGAAGACATCGGTTCGAATCCAACTTCATACACAAACATTTTCTTTTTTAACTTAAATATATTAATTTATTAATAATTTTTTACCTCTGTAAAAATGTTTGAATTAAAATGAAAAGTACATAACATTTTATTTCACTAATAACTTCTGATTTTTTCATATGTTTTTATTGAATTATTATTTACTGTAATTTTTTTTTACAATCAAAGGTTAATAATTATTAATAAATCAGTATATTTAAATTAAAAAAAAAAGTTTAAAAAAATATATGTATAAGAAGTCGGATTCGAACCGATGTGCCTTCCCATTGTAAGATCGAGATATTTCATTAATTAAATTTTTTTGCTATAACTCTGGAACCAACGAAAATAAGTACCACTTATAATACATCGTTGAAAATTTCTCAGTGAAGGTTTACTACTGCAGTTAAGAAAAGAGTTTTTTGGACACTTTTGGTCTAGTTGATTGCAATCAAAAGGGGAGGTGCTTAATTAGATGATACAACAATCCTAAATCTAAAATTTCAACATCCTACGGCTAATCGTTTTTGAGTTATGCGAGATACGTACGTACGTGCAGACGTCACGCCGAAACTAATCAAAATGGATTCAGGGATGATCAAAATGGATATTTCTGTTGAAATCTGAAAACCGACATTTTTCGCGATCACAATACTTCCTTTACTTTGAACAAGGAAGTAATAACTACGCATGGTTTTTAAATATTAACCTAAGGTGATTTTAAAACAATAAAGATTGCATTTTATGCTTGAATCGTAAAAGTATTCAGTATATCTGTCCGTTACATGTCGTAAACAAACGGTTGTAGGCAACCTAAAATAGGACACAAAACATTGTTGAAAATAGCATATTTGTTGGCAGAAAAACAAATATTCCAAGTAAGATATAATAGAGAAAACAAGGGATTAAGAAGTTTGACGTTACCTAATTTAGTAATCCAAATATATTGCAAATCAGCGTACCAAGACTGCTGAAATACAATCTAACTTAGACTCCTAACCACCACAGCGATTTAGATTTAGAATGGAAATTACTACTCTAACAGAAATCATCTCGGTTTCTCTTAAACCGTAGTTTGCTTTACATAAATATAATCATACGAAAAACAAGGATAGATAATGTAAAACAATAATTTAATTAATCCATTTCTATCGGATAACAGTTCATTACGTGAGAAAGTGTTAGGTTTTTGTTTTCTAAAAAATAAAAATAAAAAACAGATAATTTTAATGGTACTTTTAATGAAATTTAAACAGTTCTAATTTGCTCGACTGTTATGTTTTTTTTTTAAAGAAATAAGAAAGAATGAAAATAAAAGGATTCAAATAGCAATCGTTAAAAATATTCTTCGGGAATCTTGATGCAATGTTCCCTCCTGATAAAATAAATATTGCTGATAAAATAGGAATTAGTTACCGCAAACACGAAATACAATTGTGATATCAGTTTTGATTCAACTAAAGAATGAAAATTTAAGTAAAATAACACGTTTTCTGAACGCAATCTCACAAACATAATACTAGTTCTGTAACGCAATACTTGTATGTTTAAATTGTAATAATAATCATAAACATATAATGATGAAGAAACACTGTCTTTTTTAACAAACTGTATGATAACATATCAGTTTTATTGTTAATAGAATGTAATTAGTTATTAACAAATGAATAAACATTAAATTATGTAATTTTCACACCTATTTAACGACAACTACCATAATTACAAGGGAATATATATAGATCTGAATATTAGGTATACGTAAAACAGAGTAAATACTATTTATTTCTCATAATAATATTAAACATTTTTCAAATCCTGATTTATATAAAATATATATATCATAAAATTAATCTTTCTATGTACTTAATAGTCCATTTTTCTGTTAAAATCATAATAGTAACTATTTAAGACGATCCAATGCAATATATACGAGTAAATGGGGAGTAAAAGAAGAAAAAAATAATAAACTGAATGAAGCGATATGACAAGAAAATAAATTAAAGTAAAAATTCCGGAAAAAAATTGGTAATAACATAAATTTTGTGGCATTTAGATAAAAGTTGAAAAGAACCCCTAATCAAGTGATGAAAGTTTAAAATTTAACCTAACGATATTTAATTAAAATGAAAATAATTTTAAATAAGACGAGAAAATATATTAAAACTTAAAATTATTAAATATTAAACGACTCTGTTTTAAAATACTGGAAATTCTTTACTCTATAAGAACTTTCGGAGTTAATTAACAATCTTGTTTACAGAAATTAATGATACTGAATGAAAAAAAGGTTTGCTAATTAATTTTAAAAGGTCCTGAAGATAAAAAAATACCATATTTTAAAAGTGAGCTGCTTTTAAATAAAATTTTAATAATTTTAGTTGAATTTTAAAAAATGCAGCTGAAATTGAAATACAGGAAATATTCTTTCTCCGATAAAAATTTAACTGAAAAAAAAAGTTTGATACTGTTACGAATTGACAGTTTAAATGTCTTAAATCTTATAAAAATTTATTTTATTGATGACAGGAGTATTTTATTTTTGCGAGTGAGCTTGTACGTTGGAATTTTAATGTGGAAGTTGAACCCGGGACCTTCGGATGAAAAGCCGAGACGCTACTAGGCCCACCAACTAGATTGGCCAGTATTTTTTGTTTTTATTTAAGTAAAAAACTAATAGGAATTAAATTTGTATTAATTCAAAATCAACACGTAAAACGGCCTGCTGCATCAATATCTCGCTGTCCATTCATTTAAACATCCTATTCGGCAAAATATACAAAAAATTACATACATTATTTTAGGTTAAATCGTTACCGAGATATAAAGCAAAATAAACGCAAACACAAACTAATATCTACATTCTGTAATCAGTTTGGATTCACCAACCTAAAACCGACACGATTGGTATGCGAGGGGTTGAGGGATTGCGGAGGTGTCGTTCGTCTGTGCTTGCACGGATGGACGGCAGTAATGAGGTACTGAGACTCCCTCATCCCATCACGAAAAAGACCCAGACCCGGTGTGAGTGACCTTCACAGGATGCTCCCACTAGATGCATTGACGTCAAGACAGAGTCCCAGCTTCTGAGGGGTGGGATCCAGGAACGACATAGTCGGGGTTGGATACCCCGTCGAAGGGCTTAGAGGTAGGCAATGAAAAGATTTAATCGGCGGGCTGACTTGTCGGACTAGACTTATGGCTGTCGGAGGGGGAGGCCCGTTTGAGTAGGCAATCCCCTGGGCTGTGCTTTGTTATGTTGTGGATCCGGCCCGGGGGATAGGGTGGAAAAAACCGACAAGAAATATAAAACCAATCGGGAACTATTTTTCAAGTATGAGCAATATATTTAATGTATTATATACTATATTGTTACTAAAAAATAATAATAATAAGTGATCTGAGAAAATTTTACATCGATCAATCGGCGAACAAAAATTAATGAAACGGAAAAACAATTGAAAAGTACGAAACAATTTGTTCTTTATACGCACTAAAATTATAATATCTTATTTATTAATAAAATACTACTTTTAAATTCTTATAAATATATAAAAACTTACAATAATTTCCAAAACTTTGAATATAACAATATGGAACTGTGAACTTACCTGTAACAGAAAAAATTAATTTTTTTATGAGTATAAATAATAATAAACAAATATAAAATATATATACATACATATATACACAACAGTCACACGTACAGAATTCCTAAGTATACGAGATTGTAAGTTCAAGAATAAATTTTTACTTTGATGCGCAGCGATATCTATCAATAAATTTCATAAACAAAATATTTCATCTACCTCATGGAAAGGTAGGAGGAGTCTGATGAAACTCATCCAGTGGGGAAGATAAATAAAAATAAACAAACAGATCGTGGTTTTAAGTATGGAATCTCAAATGGAAAACGACTAAAAGAAAAGATCACAAATTTTACAATCCCGTGACTCGTTTCTTATTAGTTAGGAAGTTAACCAGATAATACTCAAAATATCTGACAGAACGAATATCAAACTTATGACATTTTACTTCTACCCACTATCAATTGGTGATAATATTTCTTTTTGCCAACAATTAGAATTCTTCATTCAAAACAAGCAACGTCATCTGGTTGCTCCTCAGACTTCTTTCGTGATAACTTGTCCAGCTTCACCTTATTCATCTTCTATCTTCTATATATATATAAAAATGTTAAGTTCGTTTGTGTACGCTTCAAAAACTCAACATGTTCTGCACCGATTGAGCTCAAATTTTAGCACGATACATAACCAGCATCAAAGGTTGTTTTCATCTATTTTTAATAAATCTATCTATCTATTTTTAATCTGTACAGTTTTTTTAATAAATAAGAGGCTAATAAATCAGATGGAAATGTAAACAAAAGAAAACCAATCAGATCAATGCAAGATGGCCGCTGTCAAACACAACGACCAATCACAAAGAGCCCGTATGGCCGTTGCCAATGTAAACAAAATCACAACTGATTAAGTAACAAATTTCTTTGAATTATATTTAACAGCTAAAACATCTGTATTTTATTAAAAAAAAAACAAAAAAAACACCAAAACAAAAAGAAAAACCACCAAGAAGGATGACTTACAGTAAATAAATTAAAACACCCAACTTTATTATAGCCCAGATAGACTTAAGACTATGCAAACAAAAAAAGTCGAAATAGCCAAATACACAGAAAATTACTTACATACATAATTCCTTACATACATACTTAATTCCTTACATACATGACCAAAAAATCCTTTGTTAGGTTAAATATTCACTTTTGTCTGAATTTACAGAAGGCATTTACAACGAAGCATTGATAAATATTGAAGACAAGTGCTTAGCTAATGCAAATAAAGTTCTTAGTCAATTGGGAATGCCAGCACCCACCCGAGCTGCGATTGCTTCATTTGATGTGGATTTACGCCGTGAACAGAATTAACAATATTGGTGATCTTCAGTCATATGTCCAATCAAACATTCCCAAATTAACGCGTGAACAGAAAGGCATTTATGATCGCGTAATGCAAATGATAAATGACAGAGTTGGGGGGACCTTCTTCTTGGGTGCGCGAGGAGGAACTGGGAAAACATTCCTCATTAGATTGATTCTAGCAACGGTTCGATCAAAAAATGACATAGTCTTAGCTCTTGCTTCGTCTGGAATAGCTGTAACATTGTTACCAGGTGGAAGGACTGCGCATTCAGCTCTGAAGTTGCCATTAAACATGCAAATCATCGAGACTCCCACGTGCAATATTTCCAAAGCATCCTGTATGGGAAAAGTATTACAAAAATGTAAACTCATTGTTTGGGATGAATGCACGAAGGCACATAAAAAATCGCTTAAAGCTCTTGATCAATCGTTAGGAGATTTGCGTGGAAATGTTCAACCATTCGGGAATGCTTTGATATTGCTCGCAGGAGATTTTAGGCAAACATTGCCTGTAATTTCTCGATCGAAACCAGCAGACGAAATAAATGCTTGCCTGAAATATTCAATACTGTGGCGACACGTACGTACATTGCAGTTGACTACGAATATGCGTGTCCAGTTGCAGAATGATCCATCAGCTGAAGTATTCTCACGACAGTTACTGGACAATGGAAACGGACAGCTGCCAGTCGATGAGACGTCTAGACGAATATCATTTCCTGATAATTTTTGTAATTTAGTAACATCGAAAGAAGAACTGATCGAAAAAGTATTTCCTGATATTCAAATTAATCATAGAAATCACGATTGGCTCAGTGAACGAGCTATCCTTGCCGCAAAGAATAAAGATGTCTATCAACTTAATAATGTTATTCAATCCAGCATTCAAAGTGAGGAAATTACATATAAGTCGATAGACACCGTTCTGGAAGCAGATGAAGTAGTTAATTATTCAACGGAATTTTTAAACTCACTTGATCTGCCAGGGATGCCACTACACATATTAAAATTGAAAATAGGTGTGCCAATTACCCTGTTGCGGAATATTAATCAGCCAAAACTCTGCAACGGCACGCGACTTGCAGTTAAGAAATTGATGAATAACGTAGTGGAAGCAACGATTTTAACGGGGCTTTTCAAAGGTGAAAATGTCCTCATTCCTCGAATACCCATGATCCCGACCGATACACCACTTCAATTAAAAAGATTGCAATTCCCAATTCGATTGGCATTTGCAATCACAATCAATGGAGCTCAAGGTCAATCTTTAGAATTGTGTGGTTTAGATTTAGATGCGGATTGCTTCTCACATGGACAACTGTATGTGCGTTCCCGAGTCGGCAAACCAGATAGCCTTTATATCTACGCAGACAGTGGAAAAACAAAACAATATTGTATATCCACAAGTATTGCAAAATTAAACTTCTATGAAACGTATGCTTTGTTTTGTTTCTCATTTCTCATCCATGCAACCACAATGTGCCACAGCGAAGCGTGGCGGGTACAGCTAGTTTCATATAAATAAATTATCGAAAAAAATTCTTATCTTTTTTTTTTGCTTGGCTTTTCTCCCCACCATAGTGGACAAGGACCTTCTCCCATTTTTTCCAATGAAAAAAAAAAATGATTAAATGTAAATCAATATAACATGCGAGTTAATAAATTGACATAAAAGGTATTGAAAGAGGGAAAACAGACAAATTTTGTAGCCATTTTAGGGAATTTTATCTGCAAAGATAAATTATTACTTATATATTTAACATGATATTCCAACATCAACAATACAAATTACATACGCATACATACGTAAAATAAATTTTAATAGTTGAAGTTTTCGTATACTAAATTTGCTTCAACTACTAACTGACCTTCACAGATTAAGTGAGCTCTGACAATACTAATGCAAACAAAAAGTTCAAATATGCATTTATATACACGGTAAATACATAACAATAATAATAAAAGGAATGACTGAGGTTTACCATCTCTTACACTAGTAATAATGCAGAATTCACCGTAGTTATAATAAACCTGTCTGTCTACCTGTCCACGGAACTAGAGCTAATCGCACACCTCACTGTTGTATTTATTCAAGTGTATCAAACAAAGTAATTTATGAGGTGTTACTTAAAATGCCGTGATTATTCATGCGAAAACTATAAAGTCCTTTTTCACCATTAATTTGGTTATTACTCTTACTGAAAGCATAACATAAATAACGATTTATATTTAATAACGTTATAATTTTACTAAACAATATATACACACACAAATATATACTAAGGTCGACAGAAATTTGTATTTTGTTTTCTTCATTACCCTACAACTAATTATCTGGTAAGAATAATAGATGAAACTTATTAGCTTATAAAATACAAACCAAATTACACTTAAAAAAAAAAAAATCATCTGAACTTTTATAAGTGGAAAAGGTAAAGAGGCTTATAATAAACGTAAAACAGATAAATGCGTGAGCAGTGGTGGTGGAGGGGTGATTTGGGGAGTTGGAAGTTGAAAAAAAAAATGTCCAATAAAAAAGTTGTAGATCATGCAAAAATGTACAACTTTTGTAGAGGTCACTTTTTAACATAACCTCAAAATTTCCGAGAAAAATGCGAAAATTTTTTTTCGTTTTTTATTTTTATTTTCCGCAAAAATAATTTAATTTTGACGAAATTTTGTGAAAGTATACTTTTCTGTATCTTAAACAACCACAGATTTTTTTGACGTCAACTTTCGCCGTTAATCGAAATACCATCTTTCACATCCCTTTTAAACCCCCCAAATCAACCCAGTTTTTTTTTTGGGGGGGGGGAGTTTATTGAACACTTTTGGTTGGGTCGATTACAATCAAAAGGGGAGGTATACAGCTAGATGTTACAACAGTCCTAAATCCAAAATTTCAACATCCTACAGCTAATCGTTTCTGAGTATGCGAGATACATATGCACGTAGTACAGGCGCCACGCCGAAACTAGTCAAAATGGATTCAGGGATAGTCAAAATGGATATTTCCGTTGAAATCTGGAAACCGAAATTTTTTACGATCACATTAATTCCTTACGAGGAAGTAAAAAAACTAACCAGCCTACGCCGATCAAAAAATGAAGCCCATTTTTAAATTTTATACTGAAAAATTTGTTTATAAAAATTTCAAAAATTAGACATTATAAAAAAATGTAATATGTGCTTCTTCATTTTTAAATTATTGAAAAATAATAATAATCTCTTCATATGTTTTTTTTACTTATTGTGGCATATCTACAAATAAAAATTGGTGAGCATTTGTTTAATTATGACTATTACTATCTTGCAGAAATACTTCGGTGACACAGAGAATAAGAGACCCTATTTCTTTAAACCAAAAAAGAATTGAAAACTCTTTTTATATTATCATTTTCTCATGTATATGACGAAGAAAATGGTACTTTTCCAGATGACTTATCATATGTACAAAATTCAAATTTTCTTCTTTTACAAATACAAAAAATTAATTATGGTAAATGATTAAATAGCCATTCTGTTGATAACCATGTGTTGATAAATACATCAACATCAACCTATATCACTGCTTGTTATCAGTGATAAAGGTTGATGAAACTGCCTGTGTAACTGCACACAATAAGATCATAACTAAAGTGATAAGGATATGAAATAGATATATAAAACGACCAGGGAACTTTAAACTGTGTCTGAATTTCTCCTCATTAACTGATTACCAAAGTCACAAAATAATTTTGTTGTAGTCGCTATGAATAATAGACTAGATGAGGACTTATACTAACTCTAATGCAAGAGAAATAGATCTTCAAAGCTCTTATAATAAAAATAAATCTTAAGTCTTAAGCTTCATACGCTGTCATCGGCTTAAAATGACCAAAACAGAACAACTTCAAGGCGCTTGTAATAAACAACCGATCTCCGTAATGGAATGATAGCGTCTCAGCCTTTCATCCGGGGGTCCTGGATTCGAATCTCGGTCCAAGCACGGCAGTTTTTTCATACGCTACAAGTTTCCATTCTCACAGGACATAATGACCAAAGCAGTCGATGTCCGCTTTCTCAAAAAAATAAATAAAAAATATAAACAACCTTTTTTCTTTTAGGGTTACTTTTCTAAGCTTTGTCATTTTTATGGTAACGTCTGACAATAACCTATTCGAGGATTGTAGCAGTATGAAATTGCCGGTACAATGAGCATTCTCTTACAAACAAGTTATTTAACATTGGTGTTCAAATGGGAATCGTAAAATTAACATGCGTTAGTCCACTGAGTTTATTATTAATAACTTTGCTATGTTAATTATAACGAACCAGTCCTAATTGATTTAAATTTACAATAAAATATTACACTTTTATAATGAACATTACTTCAGTAAAATCTTTTAGATTTACCTTACTACATGATTGCCAAGTTTCTCCATCCTACTGTACTTCTTTACTGTAATAAATTACAGAATTTTATGTTATCTAAGGATCGCCCGAAACGTACATATTTGGCAATAACTGTCTAAATATTCCTCCTTTTCTGGTGTCTAGATTAAAAGGCAATAAAACTGACTTGAACAAAATATTTTAATCAGATCATTTAACGGATAATTATATTTTGACTAGCATTAAAATTAATATCTGTACTGATAACAATATTAAAAACATAAGGTAGTTAAAACGAATATAGCTTGACTTTTCCTAAATATAAATGTTTAATACGTTATGTCATAGTAACATAAAATTATTTACCTTCTGTATTGTTATCAGTTTGTCTCAGTCAAGGTTACGCATTCAAATGATCACATTTTCATCTTGTTCTGTTTTTAAAGATCATTAAATTAAAAGGAGACCTTGAAATAATTTATTCTCTTGTTTAAATATTCAACTAATATATTTGTGCCTGTAGATGTATTCGTTTTGTTTGCCTTAATAAAATAAATTATTTTTAAATATTAATTGAAAATATGAATGTTACCTAAACTATTTGATCTAAAAGAATGTTTGTAAACTTTAAAAGGTCGTATTCGTACAATAAAATATTTATATGAAGATTTTAGATTTGTTATTCTTTTTCTTATATTAAACTAAAACACAAAATACATAAATATATTACAAAAATAAATAAAAATATATTTAAAAAAAAATAAATTATTCAAATAAATAACAATTTTATATCTCACATGTCACATATTCTTAAATTTATAGAAAATTAAAGTCCATAGAAGTATAAAGCCTGTGCAATGAACATGAGTTTAATTATAAATAAGTATCTTGCATAATTGATTCATTACTAAAATTAAAAAAAAAAACTTCTTCGAAAATACAGCAATACCCACTCTCATAACCATCAGATAAAAGGTGAAAATTCTCCAAATGAATATGAGAAATGTAGTTAAACTTAAAAATCTTAAACCATACTTTTCCGTTTGAATCCTAAAATTTCCAATAAGAAAATTATTATAACCCAAATTATTACATGAAACTAAATAATCACAACGTAAATTACTATGGACTCTGTCTCAAAACTTTCTTCTGAACCGTGCTGTCGCGTACAGCTCTCGGTCGTTTGATGGATCATGCTCCTCCACTTCCTCTGACACTTTCATTTCCGCCACACATCTGTTGGTTGCTTCTTTGATGGTATCAAGCCAACGGGTTCTTGGCCGGCCCAGTCGTCTTCTTCCGTTTGTCATGTCTAATAAGATGTTCTTTTTCCAAGGAGTCATTTTTCCACATGACGTAACCAAAGTATAATACTTTCAAAGGAAAGATTAGGTTGATTTTTACCGAAAATTCTTTATTAGTTATAATTGGCCGTCCAAAATCTCTAACAAGGTTATTTTGTCTCTAAACTAAACGTATTCAATTTTCAATCGTATCAAAACGTTATTTTAAATAAGAAATATTTTTTTATAATTGCTAATGATTAATTTTCCAAATTTTTCACATCTTAAAGTAAGTTACCATCTCTTGATTACTATAAATATATGTTACAAAAGGTATTTTTATGAAAACCTGGCTAACGGTCAGTTTTATAATTTCATTGAACGGACAACGACAGTCCTTAATCAACGTCACTGTAAGTGAAATTTTTTAGGTGAAAAATAACGGATTTAGATTCTTCTTATATGCCCTACCCCAACACAGTATGCCTTTCATAAGCAAAAATAGTAAGGAAAGAAAAGCATTAGCTTTGCTTAAATTAAAATTAAGGTACTAATTTACTATATTGAACCGTATACTACTAGTTTTCTAAGATTATTTTCAACATAAAATTTTCCATTCTTTAATTTAAAATGAAACCTAGAAATAAATATACTACAGTTTTCAATACTAATTTATAAAAATTATTATCGAACTAAATAATAAATTATTATTGTTATTACTATTGTTATTATTACAGTAAGTATTCACTTTATTTGGTATAATTAACACCATATTTCAACGTTGCAGCATAAGCTTTTACGCTCTAAAATGTATCCTAAATTTCTTTAAAAAAATATGTTTGTTTTAAACTTATTCGGTAAATATATTTATTGGTAGGCTGTAATTCTTGCCGGTCTCTGTGGCGCAAGTGGTAGCGTCCCGGCTTTTTATCCGGAGGTCCCGGGTTCGAATTCCGGTGAGACATGGTATTTTCTCTCTCTACATATCATTTATCTAATCCTCTAAAGCGATACCTATCGGCGGTCCCGGAGGTTAAAAAAAAAAAAACAAATTACAGCCGTCAATCAACTCTCAAATCCTCTGTTAATTATCAATATAAGAAATATTACGATAATTTCTACTAAGGATAGTAAACAAGAAAATGTGAGTCTGTGTGTTCGCATAAACATTTTTTTAAGTTTACAACGCTTTTTATCTTCATAGAACTTCTTGAACTTCTAGACTCCACCATAATATTTTACCGCTGGAAAATCATATAAAATTTTAAATAGAATTGTTCTTCAAAGTTCCCCCAAGGAAGATTAGCTAAGCCTCTAGTACAGTGATTCCCAAACTGTGCGCCGCGGCCTCTTCACAGGAGCGCCGCGGCCTCTTCACAGGAGCGCCGCGAAATATTGTAAATGCTTGATAATTAATTGAATCAAGACATTTATAATTATTAATTTAATGTTAATAAAGTATAAAAATAATGAAAAATGCACGATTTTTATTTATTTTTATCTCTTACTTACGAGTACACTTAGGTTAGGGCGCCAATGAAAAATTTTAATTGTAAAAGGACGCCGCGACTCGGAAAAGTATGGGAATACTTGCTCTAGTAGATTAATACTAAGTTTGGTTAACACCAGCTAAGTAATTGATAGGCGGTTCAGCCAACCGCATCATTATGTCACAACAGTTCTATGCGGCAATAAATGTACAGATATTCAAATTGAAACTTCAGGTAATATAAGTAAAATATCTTTTACGCTAATTTTAAACTCACGGGGCATCAATAATAAATTAACAGTAAAAAATGTTTAAATAATATTTAAAGAATTTGACAGATGTAAACATCAAAATTATTAAGTGAAGTGTAACTTTTACATCACAGGTAATATTTCAGAATTATAATTATCAACACTACCGTAAAATATTTACACTTGATTTCTAATGAAGAAAAAATTTAGTTAAATATATCATTAAAAAAAATTACCTGGTATAACCGTAGGCAGAACTAGTTTTAAAATGTTAATTAAGGAATTTATTCGCATTTAAATTTAATATAAATAAAAAAAAGAAAATATGATGAATGAGATACCAGTTGCCCTTCCATGCCTTTATATAAACTAATATAAATTAAATTTCTCCTTTGTACAAAAAGGAATTAATATTTGGCCAAATATTACAGCCAATTTTAAGATAAAATATTATTTAGCTTTATTAAATTAGTATAACTAATTTGATTTACGGGCAAAGTGTCCGTTATCCTAAATGTAACTAACTTTATAAATTATGAGAGTATAAAAACCTGAAATATATTTTTTTTTTTACAGGACGGGACAGGAGTGTAATTTATTTAGGGTCTATGCATTTATGTATGTTTGTTCCACCGTAGCAGATCAACGACTGAACCGATTTAGATGAATGACCTCGCGTTGGAATCTACGTCACCGGAATTAACATAGGATAATATATAATATATATATATATATATATGTTAAAATAAATTTTAAAAAATTGAAAAAAGAACAAAATCTGCACGCTCTTTAATTATCCTATATTAAACAGCAATGTTTGTCAGCAATGTTTTATTTTTATTTTTTTGTAGACGTCTTTTTTAATTTTTAATATTTACCCTTGTTTTAATTCTTCAAAATACATCTTTACTGTAAAGTAATATTCGAATAAAAATACGATTTTCAGCTTTTCAAGAATATTGATTCATTTAAGTTCACAAGTAAAAAAAGTAGTTAACTAAAAATTTTGGTATATACTGTTTCCAATATAGTGCAGTAGTAACCTTGAAATCACTAGCCATTTTGTTATATTACAGAAAATCAGTCCTTATATACTCTCAGATACGATTCTAACCGAAAATATTTGGTTACGATCACAGTAAAAATATTTAATTTTTGTTTAAATTGCTATCATTTAAATTACAGTTTTATGAAAATACAAGCACCTATAAAGACACAATATTATTACAAAGTTATCATCGTACAAATTCGTTAAAAAGAGATTGGTTACGCATAGAGTTGCAAGATGAATTAATGCAAAATAACATACTAGTTTTACCACTCTCGACTTTCAGTATGACATTACTCTCTAGTACATATACCACTAACCGATAGATATCGGACGTTTAAAGATAACTGTAAATTTCACTAACAGTACGTAGTAGGTACAAATACCCGAAAATTTTCGGGCGATCGGTTCCCCTCAACGTGATTTATTTTATTTATAAATTACTTCTTTTTTTTTGTTTTACTTATAAATTCTTCATTTAAATTTATAACAAAATGCAATCAAGATCGATTAAAACAACAAAATTTAATAAACTTAAATGTTTTTTAAGTAAACAAAATAATATTCAAATCATTATTACAGTTGTATTACCCGCCATTTTCACTTCCTTTATATTTTTATACTTTATTTTACCAAAATACTATAATAAATCTGAATTAAGAAATACAAATATAGACGCACTTTATTATTTTTCGCATTTTCTTTAAATCTTGTTTTTCGGGGCAGATTTATCTGGTTGGAATTTGGGGCTAATTCACTTTTTTAATATGTACACGTGAAATACTTTTTTTGACCGATAAATTGGTTTGTGTTTTTACTTCCTTGTTCAAGTACAAGGAAGTATTGTAATCGCGAAAATTTTCGGCTTTCAGTTTTCAACGGAAATATCCATTTTGACCATTCCTGAATCCATTTTGATTAGTTTCAGCGTGACGTCTGTACGTATCTCGCATAACTCAAAAAGATTAGCCGTAGAATGTTCAATTTAGGAATTTTGTAACATCTATTTGTGAACCTCCCCTTTTGATTGCAAACGACTGGATCAAAAGTGTACAAAAAAGCCCAAAATACAAAACAATTTGGATTTTGGACTTTTTCTTAACTGTAGTAGTAAACCCTCACTGAGAGATTTTCAACGA